>NC_044208.1:24008328-24684995 GCF_900880675.1 Sparus aurata | reverse complement strand
GTGACAACTCTGGCCTGGGGGCCACACAGCCAGAACTACGGAGCATGAAGCTCCATTCAATCCCTCATCCTAAGTAAGCCGCAGATGGACTGGCTTTGCCTGCAGAGCCTCACATATCTCTGTCTAAGCAGAGGAGGCTATGAATTAGAATCCAATATCGCCACACTGTATGGCGTGGCATCATCTTGGATACTGATAACATCCCATTTTACAGTGATAGCATCAGATGTAACAGGGATATCATCGCACCGAGGGATTGGGTGCTATCTTGGGATATTGCCGCTGTGCTGCTGTAGCTGTGGGGTTACACCCGTGTCGACTCTAGCCCGGGGTTACGACAGCTTGAAGTTTGGTCATTTTCCAACCGACGGGGGAAAGGGTGGGTGGCCCAAAAACCTGATAATGGCGCCCTGTTCCAGGGGCTTTTTTAGGAGCTTGGGGCGAGAGGATGACAAGGCCAGGAAGACTCACGCAGCAAAAGTTTATCAGAGGAGTTTCAGATTCTCGGTCTTGCTCGGGGTGTTACTGTTCAGCGTGGCGGCAATAAATTAGCTACCCTTAAACTCAAAGACTGTGTGTGCTGTCTCTTTTCTATATCACCAACCTCCTCTTCTTTGAAAAAAGTCTGCAGCCGGGCTCTGCCTCTCTCGCATCCCTTTGTACAGCCTTTAAGTCGATACATTACCATTAAAAATAAATGCCTCTAAATTAATACACTGCACAGAGAAGGCTTCACTCAGCCTGTTTCAGATGCATCAAGAGACATTGAGAGAAAGCACTCCAGGAAAAAGACCCAGCTCAGCAACTGATCGATGCTAAAGTAGAAAATCTGGGGCCTTATTATAACAGTCGAGGACATCATGAGTTCAGCAAAACAGGGCCTCAAGTTAAATAAGTTATGATTATAAATTAGATGGAGCAAAGTTTTTGAATTCTGTGTCGCTCTCCTGCAGCGCTCTCGATCCCCTCATGCAAATACAAAGCAAGCTGGCTTATGGCGACCTCAGCAGAATTCAATATTCTCCCAGCTTATACCCCCAGTCATTTCCTATGCCTTTTGTGTAAAGAGCTTTGAGTTTCAGGAAAGCGCAGTATCAATAAGTGCATTGTCAGAGTGACACTAAGAAGTGGGTATTCAAATAACTCCTCATACTTTCAAAAAGAAAAGTGGCGCCTGTTTGTTTCTCGGGGGCAGCAGACCACGTTATTGGTGAGCTTTCAACTCTTTCCGTGCCCTCGAGCTATTTTCATTCCTCCCCTCCTTTGACTTTCTACATCTGAGCACCTCTACCCGCAGGGGGAGTCCTGAAGTGTGCCTGGTGAGAACGGTTTGACCCTCTTCACTCTCCTTAGCACAATGCAAATACTCTTGATCTGAGAGGAGCTGGCGGATTTGAGCAATATGATAATTGCTCCTCCTAGCCCACTGACAGCCTGGCTCAGTGTTTGTTGGCTATTTTTTTCGCAGCAGTCCTCAGCTGAGACTCAGGAGGTGGCCGCAAGTAAACGCTGGGGATTAAGTCAAACTGCCCATAACGCCGTTTTATGGCAAACATGTATTATTCCTGTCGGTCTTTTGCAATTACATGCTTATTTTATCAGAGTGAAACGAAGATTGGGTCTGGTTATCATGTTTCACAGCGTTGTGCACTGGCGTTTGGCAGAGCATCAAAAACACCACTTAGTTCCACAAGGAAAAGAAAAGCCAACGCCATAATAACACCATTAAAAAGTATCAGACATCCCAATAGAAAGATCAACATTTGCTCACAAGGAAAGCAGAAGCTCGTCCAGATTAGTATCCAACTGAAAATCCCAGCAGTGTTTGAGACCACACATGCTGCGATGTCACGGCAAGACCTAATTAAAATGCGCCCAGTGTCTGTTGTTATGCAGGGATCATATGCTGGAGCACGCGTCCTCGGTGAATCTCCCATAATGCCTGCTGTGACGTTTCGCTCTCCCTAACTACAGACTGGTTTCTAATTGCTTGCCATCTTTTTTTTTTTTTTTTTTCCCCCCCTTTCTTTTTTCTTAGCCGCTGATGGTGGGTCTGTGCCGCTCAGTGGTGCAGCCAAGTGTGGCTGAGCATGACAATCAAGCGATCAGAAGAAGCGACGGGGGGTCCGGATCACAAATTGTGAGTGCGCGGACTCTACAGGTCTTTATTCAAACATACTGACCCTTGCAAAATCGGATGACGATATAAACCGGTCCTTGATGTTGGGAAAAAAATAAAAATAAAAAACAGGATAAAAATGTAATAAATCTGCCTCTATTTGTCTTGTCGTTCAACCACATACAAATGTTTGAGAGCTGCAATTAAAGTCGCTCGATGACATCTGAGCGTAAATGACTGCGGGTGCAACAAGGAGGGTGAAGTTCAAGGGGAAACTCTGAGACGGTGCCCATTCTGGTACCGCCGTCTGTATGGCGAACAGAACATAAAAAGAGAAGGTTAAATCGTGTTCGCAAAAAAGCACCATCTGCTGCAGACACCAGCACTGTAGGCTAACTGTCATGGGAGCATCCAAAACAGATCACATACTCCAATTGGTCTGTATAAAGCGAAATGTCCCAGGGCCTGAGGTCAGCTTATTTGTACTCGCTGACCCGTGGCGCCGCGAGTTGAATCTGGCCGGCCAATAATTGAAACAAAAAAAAAAAAAAGAAAGGTGTTTGCAATGTGGTGTTGCTGGCTATTGGAGCCTGGTACTCAAACAAAGTACTGTGGACATAATGGATGGAGGCCAGGGCAGGGGAGACGGGGGCAGATGGCTTCATCATCGGGGACTCTTTGATGTCTATTCGTGGCATCAAAGACGATGAACGAAAGCGGGAGAACAGTGGCCATGAAAGTATGAACAGATAAAGCTGTACATGTATGTATGTGGTGCTCTGACACAGAGACAAAGAGAGAGTGATAAAGACAAAGGGGCTTTGTATCTCATGCAGGCCAGGCTGAATGTAATATTCATTTTTTCAGATTTGATTTATTCATTACTTTTCAAATTAACAGTTTAATCCTTTGATCTATGAAATGTCAAGAATTCAGTGAAAAATGCTCATCACTAGTCTCCCAGAAAGCCCAGGAGACGTCTTTAAATTGCAGTGGTATTCAATTTCCATTTAGATAAAACACCAACAAATCCTCCCGCCTGAGAGGCTGTAACCTGCTAGAGCTCGGCAGTTGGGCCTGATAGATGACTCATTTATCAAAGATCTGATACATTCACAATAACATGTTCATTAATTTATTGATCGACTAATCATTTCGGCACTAAATAGAGGGAGAAGAGGAAGCGAGACTGTAGGAGCAGCACCAGCATCCTTTTTTTGTTTCATCCTTCAACTGTCAAAGTTCATTTTCCACCGACTCAACTAATTCTTCACTACTTCTACTTCTTTTACTGTAAGTGCGCGATAAAATGAAAAGGGTTTTTAATTTGCTTGCCATGACATTTGGTTGAGACGTCCATGTTTCCCCACAGGATGAATAAAGGTTGCATCACCATCAAGTGAAGAGATTTTCAAATATCTATAATTATATATATACACCTAAATACGTCTTTTAAGGATTTCTGCCACACTGATTTTTAGTTATTAGATGCAAAAATCTTCATAATATCCCATTCATTTCTACCTAGGGATGTTTTAACTACCAATCAATGAAATCAATTATTGCATGATGTCACATGACATGGAAGCTATCGAAGAAATACTGCATTTTCATGATAAATATCATATAAAATAGAATAAGCAGTAAAATGTAATCAAAAGAGGTGTGTTATTCAGAGCAACATTGGTATTCGATCCAACTGAATCGTAACCTTGTGAATCAGAATGATTCTGGATATCAGCGGTGATACTCAGCTCTAACATCAAGCCTGCAAAACCAATGACATCAGCCATCAGAACTGAAGTCGAACTTGACGTTTCGAAGCAGGGAAATCACAGATGGAGTTTCAATAAACGCGATGATGGCTGCATCCTATTCAATTTAGCTTGTTCAAGGTCTACGATAATGTGCGTGCTCGCTCACTGGGACACTTAACAGAATGGAGCCATTGTTAGTATTATTGGTCGCACCTGTGCCTTTCCTGTTTCGAGAAATCAAAATGCTGTGAAAATGGAAAAATTAGCAAATGCTAGCATGCTAACAATGACGACTACGTTGAGGAACATTGTAAACAACAATGTGACTATTGGCATGCTGACCTTAGCTTTTAGCCCCACAGAGCAGATGGCATAGATGAAGAACCGTAGTCTTGTTTGATAATTGGCATAAAAGATGAAATTATCATCAAAATTCTTTATCAAATCTTTGTCGATCGATTATTTGTTTGAGAAATGCATGAAAAGAAGCAAAGGCGCAGGGAAACTGACATGCTGGTGTTATACACAGATGGAAAGCAGAGCGAGAGACCGGCCCTGGCAGCAACTGAGATCTCTGTCTCATCCTCCTCCTCAGAGAGCCAAGTTCCACAAATCCTTCCAGTGACCTCTAGCATTATACATCTAGGAGAATTTGACTTCATCACTCCCCCAAGCCTGCCAGATGCCAACAGTCCCAGTCTTCCCGCAAAGCCCACAGCAACACCTTGAAATGCCAAACCCACAAGGCACAGTGAAAAAGCACATATTACACGGTGTGCCGGTGACTGACAGGAACATATATTTCTTTGACAATTAAATGGGAACGGAGGCAAGTGTTGCTGCTGCCACATGCGCGTGTGTGTCTGTGTGTGAGGCTGGACACATGTAAGCTTTTATTATTAGAAAAGCCTGTTTTTTTTTTTTCCCTCCGAGGTGGGCGGGCGGGCGGATGTGCACGGCGCTGACAGTGAGGCCCACTGTGAGGAAGCTGCTGCCTGGTTGGACGCAATCCAGAGACTCCATCAGCGAGAGGGCCTGAGGGGGCGTCTATGTAATTTAAGAAGTGTGCATATTGATAGACACGTGAGGAATTAAGCGGTGGCGAAATTGCCAACCGTGGCCCCATTTACTCTGTGGTTGGTCCTTTGTGGTGCTGATGCTGGACTTGGCACAACAACACCATCGCTCTGTGCATTATCGTGCGAGCTAGTAGCATCTCGGAGTCGGGGAGAGAGACTGAAATCTGGACATAAATGGTGAAAAAAGCAATTTTGTGATTTGCTAATGCAGAACTAATTGAAGCCATTTACAGTGATTGAGTAGCGGGATGGGGCCCCCTGTGATATTGTGGTGCAGATGGAGAGTCTGGTTTAAGTAACTGCTGGTATGAAGGGTTTTCAAGGAGACAAAAATCCAGAATGATTTCACAGGGAGACTATTTTTCCCACTAATCTTAGGTGGAGATCATAGGTGTTGAAAATAAAGGTCAGTGGTTACGTGTGAGGGGGATCTGGGGATCGGGGTTGGAGGTATATGTGAATTAGTGAGGATGTTTCCTGTACAGCACACGGACCTCATAGTTGTCACCTTGGTAGCAGCTAATGGGGATCCGAATAAACCTGCAGACAGTCGGACTCACAGCCCCTCATCAAATAATGGCGTGGCATATTGGCTATAATGATGATATGTTGAGTAACAACATCATCCAGCCTGCCTACATTGGTATCCAAGCATGGTTGGTCCTCACACGGTCCATAGTGACAATATTTGGTCATTCTCTAGTAGATAAGTCAAAACATGCTACACTAGCTCTGGTTTATAAAAACCTGAGTCTAAAGCAGTTTTAGTTTGTCCTTGGTCACGATAAGCCGTCCCCAAGCACCTGATGTAAGTGGTTCTTTGTTCTAGACCAGCAAAGTGTTGATGCTGCTCTGAAAACCAATTTTTCTGGCCCGAGAGTCAGTTCTTGGCTGGCGAAATGAAGAAGAAGAAGAAGTAGTCCCACAGAAGGCCCTGGCTCTGAACCAGCACCTGAACTGCCTCGGTCAAAGGTGGCATAAAGCATTTTTCTATGAATTTTTCTTGTCACATATTTAAATTGAAAGTCTACCATGTGCATCAGATATACAGAAATAAGACAAAACCCAAATATCTGCCTTATAAAAAATATGTACTCTGTGATAGGAATACTTGTTTTGGAACTTGTACGGAGCAAACGTAGCAAACATTTTTGCAGTATCAAGTTCTATGTGTGTGCAAGTACAGTATGACTGTGTGCATAGGGGGCAAATAGACTACTAAAAAATTGTCATGCCATTAATCAAAACAGGACGGATTGAAAGTAGCTGCTACGTTTGCAGAGAGTACAGATCACTTTTTTCTCCACATATGCTCTTGAAAGATGAAGAACGTCGACTCAATTAAAATTTGGAAATTTGGGGTGAAGAAAGACTCCGAACATGTTCTAAGGGATTAATATTTAATTCTAATGAAAAAGACGAGCTGTTTCTGCTGCGTTAACTTGGCGGGGATGGTTTTTTTTTTTCCGATGAGGTCGCATACGCTCGTGTTATTTCCACCAACATCACAAAAGCAGCCTACGGTCCTCTGCCACCCCAGATAACCTCCTCGGCTTCCGAAACCACTCAGAGTGAGCGTGCGCGTCCCCCTCCTCTCTAGGTCCCATGCCACTACCAGAGGGGGACGAAGCTGACACATCCCGAGGTCCGCAGAGACACAGCCGAGACCCGCCGTGCCAGGGGATCTGCGTGAGTCCCATAATGACTCGGTTTCAAAGGAGATCCTGCCTCTCCTGCCACAGCCATGCGGGGCTTTTGATCTCCCACACTCCTCTTCCCCCTCCTCTCCTCCTACCCTCGCTCTGCTCTGTTTTTCAGAAATTCTAATAAAGAGGAAAGACAAGAGATGATGAGTCTGAAGTTGCCCCCCCCCCCCCCCCCAAAAAACCGATGACAGAAGGAGATGAACGGCGCGTCTGAACCTCCCGCTAATTTAAGAGGCCTCACCTTTTCAATTGAAATATAAAAATCAATACGCTCTTTTGCTTTGGCATCCAGAGGGGAAGTGTACAAACTAATGGCCCCGTCTATCGATCAAAAGGAGGATTATATTAATTAATGTAAATGTGCTCCGGTCCTGTCCGGAGACGGTGCTGAAATCTGTGCAATTTGTGTTACCGAGCAAATTGGAGGCAACATTCGATAAGTGTTGGAAAGGTTACGGTGTGCAAATCCTGCCCGGATTAATATGAGAACAAAATGTGATGGTCAGGTGTATTGTGGCAGAGCTGACATTTATACCTGCACAGAACAAGTTGGTCGGTATTTTGTCTAAGCAACGAGACGGGATCTTGTTTCTTGGTTCATTCTTGCTTTTATCTATTCAGAAAAAAAAAGAGGTGTTTTCTTAATGAGTTCAGATCATAGCAGTAAATTAAAGAGTGAGGGGTGAAAACTCTCTCTCAGATGCAGAGGACCCACGTGCATTTGCATGACCCAGAGTCTTTTCCGCGGTGGCCTGCTTCTGGCTCGTTACAGTCGTGTTTTGGCAGATGTTTTTGTTTCCGTGTTCTCATTAGACTCGGAAGCTTTCATTATCAACATGCAGGTGCACAATGCAACCTAAACCATCAATAATTAAAGGATTAAACTTTTAAGCTGGTTTAGTGCAGGGGTACGTGGTGTGCCACTCAATGACGCTTATGCAGAATTAAAAGGAAAAGCTGCTGAAGGGAGAGCGAGGACAGGAGGAGCAGACAGGAAGGAGAGACGGGCTATAAAATTAGCATCTTGTCCTTGTGCAGCTATTTTCGTTCATGTGTCAGCGAAGGACGGGCGAAAAAGGTTTTGAGTTCCTTACCTGTGGTCGAGGATGCCCCGTCACCAGACAGGTGAGCTCCAGGGTTTCTCCCTCTCTGATGGTGTAGACTCTCTCCGTGTGCCTCTCCTCCTCAACATTGCAGGCATGCCCTGAGTGTATAATGCGGACAGTCGGAGGGGCTGCGGAGGAAAACAGAAAAAAAGAGAAAGCCCAAACCATGTTAGCATTCTGGTCATTTCTGAAGGAATGAGTAGTTTAGCACAACAGATGGCGTATTGATTAAGAGGTTGTCTCGATGAAAACAAGCATTGTGGTCACGTTTGTGCCGCACACAACACACCAAAAGGCTTTTGTTCAAGGAGAGAAGAGAAAAAGAATTGAGACTTTTATAGCATCCTTTCCGGTTTAGCTTTCAAACGCTGCTAGTATATCAAATACAAAGTGGAGGAAAGGTACTTTGGCAAAGTGTTTCACTGCCAAACAATGTTATGTATTAACAAGTAACTTGTGAAAGGAGCACTTTCACAGACGTGGTACTAATAGGGCTGCAAAGTGTGTTGTCATTCTTTTCAAAAGCTCTAAGGGCACAATGCACAATTTAAACAAATCGGTCATCCCACCACCAAAGAACAAAAACAAAAAATACAATTGCCGCCACACAGTTTAATATTCCTGAGCCGTGGTGTTGACTAACAGGCAGAACATATTTAGCCAGATATTATGATGTAACGGTGCATTCATCCTCTGACCTTCTAGATATCAAATGTAGTAACTTCATCAGTTTATCTTATTAGACGTTTGCTGAATTTTATCAGAAGTATCATATGACTGGCAAAAAATGTGCTTTGTGAGGTCACAGTAACCTTGACCTCTTGCCATCAAATTCTAACCAGTTTCATCTTTGAGTCCAAGTGTAAATTGGTACCAAATATGAAGACATTCACTCAAGGCCTCCTTGAGATAGGACATTTTCCATTCATGTATGTGAATATGCATCAGAAATCATCCCAACTAAGAAATATTTACTACTTCAGGAGTGTAATTATCGTGACAGTCCTCAAAAGGCCCACACGTTCATTCCATTTATTTGCCATTTTGAGACTAAATTTGACCTTGTGAGCATCATTAGTGGTTTTCTGATGCACCTTGGTCCTGGTCACACTATCTTGAAAAAGACAGATTATGGCAGAAGCGGTAACCAATCAGTATCTCTCCACATTGATTCAAAGTGACACTCAATTTGCATCCTAACCAAATTAGCCAGTGTGCGCAGCAATAATGCAAATGCAGTGTCAAGTAGATGACTGACTGTGAACAACTGATGCCGGGCCGCAAAACAAGTCATTTCTCTCGCTCTCTCCGTCCCCCTCACTCTCCCCAGTATCAGAATTAATTTCACAACTCAGTGTAATTACATGCCAGAAGGGTTCCATTACAAAATCTTATATATGTATATGCACTGTGCAAAAAGAGGATTATTATCCAAAATGGATCATTAATATCATGAAAACACTGACTACAAAAAAGGAATAATTATCTTATAAGTAAATGTCTTTAGATGATTTTAATATACTTTCACAAAAATTTCCATATTACCCTAAAATAACTCTGTCATTGAGAGTGGGTGTCCATGTTTAAATTGGTGGAAATCTCATTTTGGAAAAGAAACTCATCATTTAGCACATTCATTTTAGCACATAATCCTAATGTAATGCAATTAGGGATATAAAAATGGCAGGAAACTGTGATATGGGCGAATTAAACTCAGTATTCTGTTGCATGGGCACTGGAAAAACTCTAGACTACCCACAGCTGTCTGCTCACAGCTGTAACGGCTGCACTGGTGTGTCTCTCTGCCATTAGATGACCCCTGTGAACAATAAGGGACATTTCAATATGTCCACGGCTCGGCATGCAATGGGACAGAAGCTGAGGGAGTTAAACTGAAGGGAGGAACGAGTCATCTTAGGTAAACGTTCAGTTCCACTGAGCCGTAAAAGCGCAGTTGCATGTAACCGACCCCTGACAATACTAGCATCTGTTAAGCATTTACTCCTCTCCAACTTACATGATTAGTGAAGAGGTTTGGGATGGGATGATTTAGAGGGAGCGGATGCGGGATGTGATTAGGAGGAGGAGTACAAACTGGTGGAAAAGAAAGAAAAAAAAAAGAAAAGAAAGTCGAGCAGAAATCACAGCGAGTTGCAGACTGCAGCTCGCCTTTCATGTTGGAGGAGCCGCTTCCTGTGCGGGCCCCTCTCTCTCTCGGCAGACTCACGCCCGGCAGCAGACTCACTTCTACCTCTACGCAGGCTGCAATGCTAATGAGCGTGGCGACACTCCTCCCTAACGCTGCATTGGGAGTCTCAGCCAGAGTGTACCCTTAGCCACGCGCTAACCGCTCGTCCCCTCCCCTGTTGCCGGCCATGCTGTTTGTCTTATTCAGCTCGTTAGCTTAGTCTTGCTCGCCGAAAAAACGCTAGGTAGATTGATGAGCGCCGGTCCTAACTGGCTACTCATAATGCCTCGTTGGACTATTCTTGCTCTTACCCTTCATTCTCTCTCTCTAGCTGGAGATGAATACACTGGTGGTGAATTCCATAGGGGCGGATAAGGGATTGAGGAATAGGCTCAGTGTAAGGGAGCTTCACGCAAGGCTGCCACTTGAAACAAAAAAAAAAAAGGCTTAGAAACAAGACCCCAGGGCGCTAGCCTGAACAAAGTACTAATGCCATTTACTCCAATGAGCCAGTATCTCTGCAGCATACTATCAGTCCTGGAGGAAAGTAGGGAAACACCCGTAATTAATGATCTTCAACTGCTATAGCTGCTACTGCAACGGCTACACACACACATAAACACACACTCGTTCTTCGCGCAGACAACACTGAGCTCGCAGCGACAAAAGCAAATAACCCTCTCTTAAGCGAACATAATGAGCCCCATAATGTTCTCGCAGTCGCACACATATCCTCGCACGGCTTAGACCTGCTTTCTCAGATCACATGGCCTAGAGCATGAACCAAAATGGCTGTCATTACTACACAATTCCTTGTTTGTTTAGTTTTCATGAAAAGCCGCTTGATATGTGACAGTAACTACTCATAGAATATTCAGAAAAAGACATCTGAGAGCGAATGAGGAGACGTTAATGCAGTGGGACGCGCATAAAGTGAGATGTCAATGTGCTGTCGGGTTTCAGATAAAAGATGTCCGAGCAAAGAGGAGAAAAGGCTTTGAAAATATCTCAGCAGGCCAGACGCAGCTGGTTTATACCCCTTCACATCTTCACTGCGGCTCATACAAGTTCACCATGTGGACAAGAATCTGTCTTGTTCATTTGGTGCACTGTTCTTTAAGTCAGTGCACCAAACAAATTAAAGGACAACTTCGGTCGATTTAAACATGCAGCTTCATTGCTCAAGCTACCCTTGACTTGCCAGTACCGAAGACGCGAACACATTTGGTCCAACCATTACATTCGTTCAAGGAGCTCTGTAATGGTTGGACCAAATGTTTTCGCGTCTTCGGTACTGGCAAGTCAAGGGTAGCTTGAGCAATGAAGCTGCATGTTTAAATCGACCGAAGTTCTCCTTTAAGTGGAAAACAAGTGAAGTACAGGACAGTGTTAGAACACGGCCTGGTTTGTTTTAGGCACAAAACCCCACTCGGTTAGGGTTAGGAAAAGATTATGCTCTGGCTTAAATTACCTGTTTTGGTGATCACAAACATGGCTACGGTTGTCCCGAGGTTACAAACGCTTGGTTTAGTTGCCACAAGGCTGGAAAGTTCTCCAACAAAAAAATATCCAGCGGTGCAACACTCAACAAATGTTCAAATGCAGTCTCAAACAGTGGTCACTGGCTTGGCGGCCTTCTCACATTCTGATACAAAAATCAGGTAGTAACATAACTGTGTAAGTGTAAACAAAATAAATTGTAAAAAAGTAAAATTTTTGCCTCATAAAACAAGTGTGAAAGTATAAAGGAGCATAAAATGGAAACACTGATGAACGTACCAGTACCTCAGTATTGAACTTGAGGTAAATTATTTGTGGAATTGTTTCATTCAATCACTTGTTATTCAAAATGTGGACACTCGACACAATATTTACTGTAAACACATTGTGGTTCTAAATATTGATTATCAGCCTCCGTCATTACTACTAACAGGTATCAGTACTGAAAACACCATCATCGGTCAATCCCTAACCAGTTTGTTAGTAATGTTTTCTTGTTTCTTTTTTAAAATTTGTACTGTTTTGCTTTAATTTAAAATTGTGTATCTCCCAGTAGAGGGGCCAGGCTAAGGCTAAGGTTTTACCCTGGCAGCCTATAATAAATAAGTTAATCTTATTTCAATTTAACAAGACACTGACAGAAGAATCGACATTATTCGACTCGCTACACTTGTGCCTCATACATTTCCAAAATCAACAAAAGTTTGACTTCACACACAGAGCTGTGTGCTGCTCCATCCTGGATTTCAAACCAATCCTCAGTGGTGGAAGAACTATTCAGATCCTTTTCATAAAAGTAAAATGATCTGCTATGAGTCCTGCATTCGTAATTATGCTTAAAGGTGCCCGATGGAGTTTTCTTGTAAACAAACAAAAGTTATGTTTGCATCATTGGTACACGATACAAACAAATCGGGGACCCACTCATCTAAATATCCCTCAATAATTAAAAGTCCATGGAGGGCCTGTATGCAGAAACAAAGAAGCGTTGCCAGCTTAATGTACTGAAAGTATCCACACTAGAAGGATTCACAATGTAGGACGGCCCCATTCAGAGCGTAAACAAACAGTATATTATATAAATGGATTATTTTTACTAATGCCTCAGTGTATAAGCACCATTTCAACATTGTAACTGGTTCATCAAACGGAGTTAATTTGAACTATTTTATGTTCTGTTGTTGGGTAGTTTAAATTATAATAAAGCATCTGATGTTATAAAATGACCATATGTTCAAGCAAACTTCCGTAACTAGTTGTTCTTAAGTACAGTACTTTTGCAAAAATGAATTACTATTCGAGGAGACACACAGCAGATCCTCCCCCAGCAGTCCCTGCAATCTCTTTGGATAATCAGAGGCATCGTTCAAGTTACCACATGCACAGGCTTAAAGCCAATAAATCAATTATCAACTTTTCTAAAAGCACCTCCTTCTATCTCCTAACCCTCCAGAGCAAAAGTACAAGATGTTAAATGAGTGAGTGGTCATGTGTCATGTTGAGCAGCAGAGCAGAGGTCATTTGGGAGCAATGAGCTGAAAAAAACAATTCTGCTGGTGGCACATTTGGATGTTAATTAGCCGCTTTTTTCTGATCTCGTTTTTTTTTCCTCCTGCCAGTTGGGGAATTGGCACTGGCATAAAAAGCACATCTGCCACTCGCACTGATGTGAGAAGTGCAAAAGAGTGCAGGGAAGAAAATCAATGCTAAATATTGAGCTGATCTTTGCAGTCAAACTAATGCAGAATTACTCTGAAATCACTTGTGTATACTGCGCGACAAGCGCTGGTGATTAAACCGTGCTGTTGCAAATGTTGAGCCATGTGAACCTGTGGGTTAAGATGGATATTTGCATAAATGTGCATCTCAGGCTGCAGTGTCACTCCCCCGCACTTCTCCCGCCCACCCAACCATCTGCAGGCACACACAAACTCTCACTCACACACACAGCCTCCTGATAGCGTTACGTTTAAAAAAGGGGAGTGCAGGAGCTGCCGGCATGGAGCAGGAATCTCAGACGTGCCCCTCTTTTTTTATTCAATTATTTCATTTCCACAACAGTGACGTCATTTCTCTCTGCAGAAACACACTACAGGGACAGAAAAGTAAGAGATGGAGGTGAATAACAGACTTAGTTTAGTGCTCTCTCTGCATCTTAAGTCGGTGCACGCCTGTGTGTGTGTTCCTCGAGTTGTTTTTTCGAGTGTGCATTATGTCATTGTGTGTTGAATGAGCAGCTCCCACTGGAGTGCCGAGCCTTCCTTTGGCCTCAGTTGAGGGAGATGGAGACAGCTTTATCCACTACCGCCAATGGAGATTAAATTGGATTTGGCTAAAAGCAGACTTGTCACCACGGTTCTGGAGTGCCTGAGTGGCAGAGGGGATTCTTGGCAATGGTGGGGATTCTAAATTTGACAAACAAATGAATGGGGAAAAAAACCTCAAACAGCTGGTGCTCGTTGTCGCTGTGGGCTTAATGTCCTCAGACCAACCCCTCAGGACCACTAACCATATCCTTCTAGTTTTCTGGGCTCCACAATCACCTTCTCAGAATAGGAAAAGCCAGATAGTGATAAACAAGAGAGACCGAGGCACCGAAGGAGAAAAAGAAAAAACATATGCAATATGCATAATGTCACAATTTAAATGAGAATAGTTTTTGTTATCACACGAAACTCATTATGAATTCTCTGCCAGGTCCACCAGAAATAAACCTCTAGGTGGTTACAAAAGGGACAAAAGTCAATTTCAGCTGTGTGATAAAACTGCACAATGCCAAAATAAAAAAGCTTAGTAATAACATATTAACAAAATAAATAGGTTCAGTATTATTAGCCTGTTTGAAAAAAATAAAGGCAGACAAAGTCATTTCAGATGTTGCAAGAAATGAAATTGGGTCCAGAAAACATGGTCACCCCCTGCCCATCAATACCACTTATTACATATGATAGCTGCAATTGTTAAGTCATAACGAACACATGTTCAACCCATTCAAACCAGATTGCTGTCCCAGGTTGTCAGGTGTTATCACAAGACAAAACACACATCAGTGCTTGATCTAATATTTACAACAGACTGAGTAGAGACAAAGAGCTGTCAATGTCAAAATGGTTTGTACATGAGTGTCAACCTGCTACAACTAGGAAGTGTTTCTGTCTGCATTTTGCTTTTCTTGATGAAATATCAGAGTCACACTGCGTAAGTGTTTGTGTGTAACATGGCAGAAGGAGTCATGAAGAAAGAAGCTAAGTGACTCTTTGATTTCAGTGACACAGTGATAACAATCTAAAGTTGGCTAGCGTTGGTTACAGTAAGTTTCCGGTCATACCAGAAGAAATAAGACTCTGGTGGCACAACTTCACTCTAAAACATTATTCAAAAGATTACATTTAAACTTTAAGCCAGAAATAATTGGTTTTTTTTTCGTTTTGTTTTTTATCTCTAGCTTTATAATTAGCTTTCAACACAAAACTTACATACTGTTAAAACAGGTTTTTTTTAGCAAGCCTCCTTTAAATTAAAGGTGACCCGGCCTTTTCTGTCCTGGCTGCTCAGTTTTGGAATGACTTCCTGCAGGAGGATACAGAAGCTCACACACTCACAGGTGGAAATTATAGGGGGTCCGGACCCTTATACAGCTAACATCAATGTAAACTGTATAATAATATGCATTTAAAATACATAATTTAGACACATAACAATGTGCCTTTCAGTGTTTGAAGTACGGGGAACCCCAGTCATATACCTCACACTGGTTTGGTCCACTGCCTTCCAACCCTGCGCAGCCTCCCAGCAGATTCTCTGGGACTGTGTTGCTGCTGGAGGCTCTGGTAAGCAGCTACTGTGCAAAACTTAAAATAAAAGATGTGTCTGACATTTTTATTGATTTTCACCACCCAATGGAACAAAACCCATTTAGTTATAACCAGACCACATTATGTTCAGTCTGTTGAATCTTGATCTTAATAAATGTTACTACTACTGCTACTTTCGGCAGCTATGGTGTTGGTGCTTGAAAGGTATTTGTATGGTATTTGTTTTATGCTTATTGTCCCTTCTTAAAAGGGAAATGGAATACCTGCCCTTGAACACAGTAGCCATTTTTATACTGGGCAGCAAGCCGCCAATTTGGCCGTCCTTTTTGCAGCTAGGTCCACAGATTTAGACAGAGGGTGGTAAATCGGGGGTCTGATTTGGTCCGCCAATTTGCCGCTTCGGAGGGTACAGTTATTTCCACCTCCATTGCCATCTAAATCCGGGATGTCAATGTGCCGACAATTGTGTGAAATGGGCGGAAGTGTCGATGACGTGCACTGTTGTGCTACCCACAGCCTGGGAGTTTTAAAACCAGGAAACAGCTGATCACAGCAGTCAGTCCATCACTTCATCCGCAGACATCAAGCGTCCCCTCGGTCTCTGTAGCTGTTTGGTTGTGTCTGCTTGTTGTTGTAGCGGCAAGCTACGAACGGTCGCTACATTCAAATTAAAAGCCCCCTGCAAAGAACCCAGTTCTAAACTCCAAGCTCTTATTTTGAAGACAAATTCGTTGTCACTATTCACTGCCCAACTCCGTGCTTCACGTCACGTCACATGTTTATGTCCACCCCAGTGGCGGCCAAATGGCGGTTTTTGGAAAAGGAGGAATATCACACCTCCCTTTTAGATAGACAGGGCGGCACATTACCGCCTTTACCTTGCAGCAAATGTGCCGCCTTTTCTATCTAAAACGGGTTAGTGTCTCTTCTTTGATCTCAGTATTCTAGATACTTGCTTTTTACTGACCGAACTGTTTATGTTGTTGTCTTTACTGTTTGTTTGATCATCTTTCATTGCATTTTTATCTATAATTAGAATTCCTTATATCATCGTTGTTTATGTGCATCTAAAGCTCTTCGCAATTTGTTTTGAAAACCGATCTATAAACAGAGGTATTATTACTATTACATAAGCCCTGCTTTGGTCTTCACCAACTCCCGGCGGCTAATTTTGTCCGTCTGTTATTTGATGCTGGGAGGACAGCATCAACTGGGTTTATTAGAGCTTTTTCAATAAAATTAGCTGCCTGCTGCTGGTGGAAACAAGCTTGAAGAGAGCATTGGGACTCAACCAAAACAGTAGAGTTTCGGGTCATAAAGCCAAAATAATGAGCCAACTAAAACTCCTCACAGAGCCGACCATGTCTGTCACTACCTGCGAGTCTTTTCACAGTGCACCAGGGATGCAACTAACAACTTCAATCTGTGTTGATTAACCTGGATGTACTGATTAATTGATTGGCTCTATAAATACGTTGAATGTCTTGTTCCATCAACAACCCAACTATATTCAATTTACTGTCAAAAGAGGAGTAAAGATACCAGAAAGTATTCACGTCTTAACAACCAAATAATACACTATCAAAATAGACTTTGTTACAAGGTAATGGTTATTCTACGATAAATCCAAAGTGATCATAGAGAGGGTATTGAAAAAAAAGACTGATGTCATCTTTCCCCTTTCATACCACAGCTGAGCACACTCCACCATATCCAATTTGAACACGAGTTATGGTTGAAGACCGGGGTTGGCAGTGTCCTCTCAGGTGAAGCAGAACACTGGCATTTGTAAAAATCAGTGTGAATTCACTGGATTTTAACTCCGAGAACGGATAAACACGATCCATTGCCAGAGGCGTCACACTCTGGATTCTATTATTTTCGATGCTTCCCCCCTGCCTTACACTTTAGAAACTGTGTGAGCTTACAACACACCCGGCCCTCCCTACTGTATAATTGAGAAGCAACTCATCCGCGGGGTCATCCATGTGTGTAAGGCCTTGAAATGGTTTGCCGACAGCACATGCATATTATTACATCAGGGGTTGTCAGAGCGTATTGATTACACACTGTAATGCACTTGCATGCACTCCTCGGCCTACACTGTTATTGTAAATGAGACTCCGTATAGATCCGGCTTCGCACTATCAGCACAGATCATCTATCACACGGTGCGTACCCCGGGCTGCAGAACACAGACATTCAGACGGTGCAGAGTCTGCAGCATCACAGAAAACACAACATTTTCTTGGAGCTCAGCAGAAAAGGACCGACAGCCATTATTGCGATCAAGAGGGACATGTCAGGTGGTCCTTTTTTGTGGCACAGGCTTACTGTCATAAATCGGGTACTTGAGGAGAGATAGCTCATTAACACAGCAGAGGGGTTTTGTTTGTCATATCGTTCCAACAGACAAGGAAACACCGCAAGAGCACAAGACAAACCATGCACAGATGTGGCTCGCAGTCCTGCTATTTATAGAAAAACAGACGTGCACACACGCAGTAACGCAAACACATACCCATGTGCACGCACACACACCTTGTTGCTATAAAATTAGGCCATTGTAAATCTGCCAATGCACTGCTGAGAAGGAGAAAGAGAGAAGAGAGAGGATGAGGTGAGGAGATTTAGAGGACAGATTCATCTTTGCTCCCACATCTCGGCGCTGCACAGCAGGGGTTATGGACCTTGACTGCATACAGCTGCATCCATTATGTTCGTGCAAGCTTTATGTCATGCAAACTCGCACTGAGGGGAAATGACACAAAAACGAGCTGAGCGTCATCTGATGTATTACTTTAGAAGGCCGTTAGCAGATACTTGTTCTTTTACTCCAAATAAAAAACGTGTGAAGTTAACAGAGCAGAATATCAGGCAAAAACGCTGTGAGAAGCACTTTGGAGTTGGGCTTGGAGCGCTGCTGTGATGGCACTGTCTCTGTCCATGGTGCTGAAGCATTCAGCAGTTGTTATTTTAACCATGCAGGGAGAGCCCGCTGCAAAAAAACCACAGCTACGCCTGCTGCTGCCTACACAAATGTAAGCATCAGACCGACCAAACCGAACTGGCAGGAGTTATCGAATACAACACTGTAGCCTTATTCCACTCCGGCATATGCTATGGATAGACCAATTAGTTATCAAGGAAACCAATAACCAATACTTGGAACGTTTATACATTATAGCTCAGAGCATTAAGTACATCATCTTGGGTTCAATGACCCTTTTACTGTAACATCGCACTTTGTGCATGTACCCTTAAATATACAAGCTCTGCTTTGAGTAGCTGTCTGACCTTTTTATACTGAGATAAAATTATAGACCTTTTCCACAGCAGGCCTTGTGACTTAGCAGGAAAGGCCCAGGTGTAACTAATAATGCTAATTAGTGCTCTGTTCCAAGTGAGTCAGCCTTCATAATGCCACGGTCTGGATTTAGCTCACTTATTGTTATTAATTACACCTGTGCTTTTGCTGCTATGACATCTCAAAAATGTCTTCTTTGAAATGCAGCATTTATCTTTATGCTTCTCCACCGTAATATGATGTAATTATGATTAAAACGTCTTTCTGGAAGTATAATTTGAAAGATTATCAGGCTTCTCCTACTAAAATAGCATCTCATTTTAAGAGCTGTTTTTATTAAGTTTAATATAGCTTCATCAAATGTTATGCAGGAAAAAAAGGTGTAGAGCTACACAAACTACATAAAAGGTATCTGCCAAGTTTGCCCGAACATGTGTTGTAAACCCAGTCCAATCTGTTTGACTGAACATTGCTTGTTTTTGTCTGAAACGGGTAGAGATGTTGGAAGCTGTTGTTGACTAAGGGATGAATGTATTGGTGAGGCACAAACAAACGCTTTACACATTACCTACTGCAGCAGAAACAGAATGCTTTAGCAGTACTAAAACCTCTCTGCTATCCTCTGATCTAATGCTCATGTCGATAAGGTGCAGACGTGTGTTATAGGTCCAATAAAGTCAACATGAGCAGAGACCACTGACCACGTCCTTGGCTCGAGTCAGCCGGTACAGGTTTTATGAGAAGTAAACTTAAAGGCCTTTACGAGGACATGATAATGGTAAATGCACTCTCTCATTAAAATGAAGTTTAGCGTTGTCTGCTAGCTCGTGGTATTATTAAGAAAAGGTCGTCAAGCTGTAGGTGTTTGCCTACCGACGACAGCACACAGTCAAACACTCACAGCACGACAGCCAGAGTAAGTTAAGTAAGCCTTTGTGGGTTTTTCCAATCCCATTCTACCAGTCTCTCCATTCACTGTGCCATTTTGGCATAGTGGGGCCTGTTGTTGCAGTTTGATTTCCCTAAACAACACTAATCGGACATCTGTAGGGAAGGATAAAGCCCAGATTGGCTGAAACCATGCAGCAGTTCTCTGTCGATAGGCCCAACTCTGGCCAACACTCACACGATTGGCTGACGCGAGGCGGCAGCTTTCTTTATGGTTGGCTAGTAGAGGGCCAGCAACAGCTCACCGAGGATAGAGTATCTGGCAACTCTCTGAAGATTGGGTGCTTCCCGCCAAGAAACTGTCTTATGATTGGCTGTAGCGACACCAGAGTGAACTGATTGTCCTATCAATGCCCACAGCGCAGGCTGGCTGACGCAACTGCCTGCTGGCTAGCTTTGCAATATGCAGCTATCCATAACACCTCCAGGGGGCATATGTCCATGTCTGTGTGTGTGTGTGTGTGTGTGTGTCTGTGTGTCTGTGTGCGTGAGACTGTATACCATCCATAACTTTTCCATTGGGGAGGTGTGCAGCTAAGCCCTGCCAGCAGGCTCTAACACCTCATTATTCTAAGCCAGGCAGGAAATGGGTTTTAGAGATCTCTCACTGAGCTGTGCTCTTGGAAATGAGGGCTACAGGTCTCCCAGTATCAGCAGCACAGACCCAGGAAATGCCTATTTAGTTCATGTTCGCCACACTGCAGCACTCCACCAAAAATCAGGCCCAGTTGACTAGGCACGTAGTGTAGTATCACAAAAACACAAACTGTTTCAGTCTTGTGCAAATTAATATGGGTCTGAGGGTTTTTGAGATTTAATGAATTTGAAATTTTCCACTGAGTCTTGTTAACTGAAGGGTGCTTATTCAATGTGATGTTAAATACAGCTCAGCAAAATGATGAAGATGAAAAATAGCAGCGTCTAAAGCCTCATTAGGGGATTTTCTACATTTGGGGTGAAAAAACTAAGTAAGTAAGCTCATGTAGACCGACTGAGGCATTTAAGGAAGGAGGCAAAAAGAGGCGGGAGGGGGAAGATGCTTAAGAGACAGAAGAAAGAGAAAGGTTAAATTTTAACCACAATAAATAAAGAGTGTTAACAATGTGGGATTATTTGTCAACAACAGACATGATGTGGCGTTTTGTCATCACATATTTTGTCATATACGCTAATTTATTTATTCATTCATATAAAATGAAAATCACTAACAAACAAAATAGGTAAATAATCATTCTTAAAAGATTAGTTTAACATCAAGCTGCTCTGACATTACTTTAGGTCTAATACTTCCAATAATTTTACTTTAGGTAACATTAACTCAGGATCTGAAGAGCCACTCCATTAAAGTGTGTGTTGGCAGAAAAAAATACCATTTGTATGGTGTCAATGTTTCCCTGACTCCACAAGTATTCACATCAAAACGTGCCAAAACGGTTCCCCAACCAACCAGACCAGGGGTCGGTGAAAAACATCTTAATAAACGTTACAATGCAGATAAGACCTCTGCACTGTTGTTATTTGACACAAAGGGGTGTGTGCTAACGCTGATCACATGCACCACCCATTAGCTTGGGTGTGACTAAGCCATACAAACAGCAGAACACCACCTTTATTCACTGTTTACCCAGTAGAGGCTTACAGTTGTGTACCTGCAAACAGAGGACTTACGTCATGTTATTTACAAGTCCAAATTCTTCACAACACAGTTTACTCCAAGATCAGGAGAGTCAACATCCAACCATGAGGAGTGGTATTTCTTAAAACCCCATTTTAAACCCCAATTACAGAAAGTTTCAACATTAAACATAAATAAATCCTTTTTCCCCGTTTCAGATACAACCATAAGTCTATCCTACCTGTTACCGATTCACCTGTTTACCTGTGGAATACTGGCATATTGTTCTACACTTTACACTGATGGGAATGTTTTCAGGTTTAATGGTATTTGATCATTGAGCAGAAGTATTGGACAAATGATCACCAATTGATCTAAAACCAAATGAGTTCCAAGAGACAATAAGAAGAATGGAACTAGACAGAATGATCTGGAATCCTAGAATAATTTCTAAATCTATTTAAAAAAAGAAGTCCAGCAGTGCAGCACTTCTATTCATAAGATTTAGGCTACTTACAAAAAAGCAAACTTTTATTAAGTATATTATTTATTGGGCACCATATAATCTCCTGGCTCTCACTGACTCACATATCGACTGATCTGGATCTTCATATCCTGGGCTTTCATGGATCATTGCTCTCTTCTGTCCTGCCCTCTCCTTACATCTGTACGTTTGTACAATTTGAATCTTTATACATTCTGATATGTTTTGAGAAGAGCAGAGGATGCTGTCACTGTCACTGACGCAATGTGATTGTGATTTAGGGCTGTATAGATAAAACTGATTTGATTTGATGATCATAGATTGTAAAATTAGATTTTTAAGGGACAGACAAGGATAACGACCACAAAACAAGCTTTCCTGGCTATGATGAAGACGTGTTTGAGAAGAATAAACTTTTAAAATGTTAGATTGATATAAAGTTAACTACAACTTAAAGTAATTATATCATCTACAGTGAAATGCAGATAGGATGGTTTGTTTCAGAGGCTGTAGCCCAGAGGTGGAGGGAAATAGGCAACCGTTTCTCTAACATCATCAACTCCAGACGGGCGGGCGAGGGGGAAAGCGTGGGTGGGCAAAGTGGATGAGTCAGACTCTTCTCTCCTTTAACATCATTTTTGAGGGATCCTTGAGGAAGGGGCATATTGGGTTAGTGGCAACCAATAAAAGTGTTTCATCCCTGAAAATGCCAATAATACCCCTAAATAACCCAATACCTGAATGAGTTGAAGACAGTTTGCTCGAGTCGACCCTTTTTGATCAACTACAGACCTTGAAAGATGAAAACAAATGCAGGTTAAGATGTTCTCCTGTTCACTTCATCTTCTGTTTTTTTTTTTTTACTTCACTGCTATTTTCTCTCAGGACAAAAACCTTTTATAGTATAATTTCACCAAATCCAAACTCCTGACGCCTCATTCATCAAAACCTAAATTATACCCCGACCGAGCGACTGGATTGTGGCTTAATCAATTGCATTTCCACAATAATACACCTGATTTAATTTACTATTCGCATAGCTCTTACAAGTCTGGTAATTCGCGCCAATTAAGAAGGCGTTCATATCCAGTGTATTTGTTCCTGTTTGTCTGGATGTCAATTAGTATGAGCAAGATGTTTACATTCTCACATTGACTCCGCAAAGACACACAGAGAGGAGACAGACAGAGAGCAGCTTATAGTCTTCAAAGATTTCGTAGAAGACAAAAAAACAAACAAATAAATCCTAACGCTGTAAAGGGGAAAAAAAACAACATTTTACCCGCAGACATTAGATGAGAAATTAGTCAGCTTGTGGGGAAACAACAGGAGGAAATATCCGGCTTATTTGAAGCCTCGCTTGTAAAGAAAAACACAAAATGAGTCAGATCACGGCGGATGGCTGAAAAACGAAAACAAGTGTACAAAACAGTTAATTGTTATTTTGACATGCGGAGCGAAAAAAGGCGAGCGAAGGGGAGGGTAAGTAGGGCATCTGTGTGGGGTAGGACCGCGAGAGGGGAAGGAGCCGTGAGTGAGTAAGAAGCAGCGGAGCAGGCTAATGCGTTTCCATGTCACAGGGCGGTTATCGTGGCAGCGGACTTCCTGGCACACACTCCCACTGAACACCAGTGCAGCCATTCCAAATGTTAAGCACATTGTTTAATAGTCCATTACGTAAATTGATATTGCTCATTGACTGTTGTCCTTGGCTGCCCACATAGTGTCAGAGAAAGAGACAGAGATGTACTGCAGCAGACTGGAGGGATAAACGGGGGGGGACGCCATCGCTGTTGTTTGGCGTTCAGGAACGACGTGCCAAAACTTCCCATCAGCTTCACTTCCTCCGAATACTTTTTTTAAAGACTCAATAAATCAAAGTAATACATTTGCCACTAATGATCATTTTGGCAATCTGCAGTGTAAACTTTGGATAAATCATTTAGTTTAATGTGATGTCTTCAAGCAATATGTCTTCTTTGGAAAGGCTTGAATCAGACAGTGTTTATCTAGGTTGAAAAAAGATTGATCAAATATTAAGACCGCTGCCACCTGATGTCCTGGTGATTGACTAATCAACTGATTGTTTCAGCTCTATTCAGTTTACTTCCATACGAGACAAAGGAACAGCAAAGGCTCAGGCTGGAGAAGCTGGGACCAGTGAATGTTGACTCAAATGACGAATTAAATCACAAATCCCACCATCAGGTAATAGTCAGAGCTCTAATATAACACTACACTGCAAAATTGCAGAGTTACAGAGGAGTTATTTCATCTCTTGTTTGGTTCATTCAACTCCAATATGAGTTATTCCGCAAAAACTCCTGGTGTTGTTACAGGGAGTCAAACACCCGTTGATTTTCAGCATTTTGAAAAATGTCATCAATATTTCGCAGAGCCCAATGACATCTTCAAATTGCTTCTTTTTTTCCAAACAAAACCAAAACAGTCCAAAACCCAAAAACTCAAGGACAGGCAGCGAATCTGTACAGAT
Source organism: Sparus aurata (assembly GCF_900880675.1). Classification (NCBI taxonomy): domain Eukaryota; kingdom Metazoa; phylum Chordata; class Actinopteri; order Spariformes; family Sparidae; genus Sparus; species Sparus aurata. The sequence goes on along the minus strand of NC_044208.1, from coordinate 24,660,877 downwards.
TCATTAACCACGTAATGAATGCCCCCGTTTTAAGGTTCTTTTTCCAAAACGACATACCGAAATTAAAAGCATGACAGCTCCCACATAGTTTGAGACTCAGGGATGTGCTTGGTACCATTGGAAAGGTAACACCCTCAAGTTTTTTCTAGAAGTGTAAGTGTAGGTGTGATTCTATGACATACTGACACAGAGTTACAGAGGCTGGAACACAGGTTTTGGTTTTCGTCCAATTCAAATGTCAATAAACTGACTAAGATATAAGGGTTCAGGTATGTCTATGGACACAGCAGACACAATTAGGCCATAGCCACAGGTCTCAGCTTGCTACACTCAAAATTTGAAGTCAGAAGCCAAAAAAAATGATTTTTCACAATTTTCTTTCTAAAGGCATGTCTGTACGTTTTGCTTGGGTCCTATTTTTCCAAGAGCGCCTACTGAGATTCAAAGGCTTATAACTTGAGAACCCCTTTACCTAGAAACATAAACTTGGTCTCAAATGAAAGCATAAACCCTGCAGGGTTTCTTGCTGGTTCGACACTTGTAGCTAGTTTTGGGTAAAATGACATGGATATTCCCATTCTATGGACTCTTGGCGAACTATGAAAAAAAAAATTGTGGCATGACGTTGTAGCTGTGGAAAAAGGGAACACTCCGAAGGTGTGTAGGCATTCTTGCGGTAGAAGGCTCTTTCTAATGTTGTGTCATGGTGAGTTTAGAAGGCTATTACATGGTCTGGAAATAACTTTTTTGGGCTTAAAATAATCACGACAGTCTCAGCTTTCCAATATTGAGTATATAATGTTAAGATCTGATGCTTAAAACTATTAGCAAAAAAACGATTAGTTTTTACGAAGGGTGTTCGTTTAGTGAAGGGTGTTCCTATGTAGGAACGGTGTTCCTTAAGTGGTTAAGATCGTGGAACTAGCAAATGTTTGCATTTGTGCGACCCCGACAATAAAAAAATGTGTTGAATTACAGATAAAAAGAACAATCAAGTGTTGTTCCCTGCTCATTTTGAAATATCTGCATGATCATAGTTTATGTATAAGTCAATTGAACCCATGAAAAAGGGAGACTGAAGTAGGACAAGCTATACTTGAGACTGTGCTGTATACAATATACTATAGTCGTACCCTGACAAGTTAGGGTTTCCTGAAGCTTCTCCTCTGCCTCACAAACTGCAGACGTTTGAGGAGAAATTGAAAAATCTTTGTTGGGAGCACTAGACTGACATCCAATTGAATAAGATCTACTTCCCCCCGCAGTTAGAGAGGTATTAGGAATAAAGCTCAACCGAATGGATGGGTCATACATCATTGAGCATTACTCGTGCTGCTCCTGTGCCTCTAAAACACAAATTGGATTACCTGTGCACCCACGCGGATCACCCGAATTCGACAAGCACAGGACCATACAGGCAACACTCACACACATACACACACAGGAACATATAGACGTGCATGTGTAGACTGCATGATGCAAACATTGTAAAGCTGTACAAACCTATAGGGTTTTACTGGGCTGCAGTAAAGGGAGTTCACACATACAGCACCTGCAGTTCATCTCTCTTTAGGACAAACACACACACACACACACACACACACACTAGTGCAATTTTTGTTCCCTGATAATAAATGCCACATTATTGTGATGTACAGCGGAGGACCACGTCGTATAAAGGTTGCCGTGATGGAATCTCCGTTTGAAGCTGCCGGCCTTGACATGCGGAATCAGATCCTAAAACTGTTTATGGCGCTTTGAAGCCAGACAGCATCCCTCTTCTCTTGTAAACAATCCACTGGAAGCTGATGATTTATAAGCCAGGCGTCCAATAAATCTGAATACTCATCTCTCTAAACAACCCATTTCTGGATTTGGAGATTTTAGATGCCTGTTTTTTTCCGTTAATCACAGTCTGGGGGGGCCAAGGCCCGGCCGCTCCATCGAAGATCACCACAGATGCAGCAGCAGCAGCAGCAGCAGCAACAGCGGTGACTCAATAATAAATCCACGACTTTACAGCCAGTCACTAATTGAGTCATTATTAAACAACACATTTTTAAATGGAGCCGCACAATAATGCAGTGGGTCGCCTGCAGTGTAAACTAAAAAGCTCTAAAGGGCTGTAAAGGCCACAGTGGCTGTTTATCCCTGATAGTATCTTTAGTGCTGCAGTTGTTTGTAATGAAGCTCTTTGGTGCCAAAATTTGGATCAAAAAGCAAGTTTGTTCCGATACCAACGCTTCAGTAAGCCGTTTTTTTGGCATAATAAAACACACATTTTCTAGCTGGAACAAAAAACAGAGCAGTGTGGGGAGTAACAGCACGGCAGCTCCAAACCAGAGAGATGTTCAAAGCGGTGGAGCAGCTCCCCCCAGGAACCAACAGGAATCTAATAAGAAGCTTGATTTTTTATTCAAAATGTTAAAAACACTTTTTGAAAACTCATGTAACGAATTTAAGAGATGCCGATATTAAAATATGGTTTGACCAAGATGTTAAGGAGTTAAAAAAAGAAACTACAGAGCCAGCAAATAATTATATATTCATAGTATTAATGCAGCTGTGGAGGATGTTGTTGGAGATTGAGATTGGAGAGAGAGGGGAAGATGGATGTAATCAAACCTGGGTGAACAGGTCTACCACAATATTACCTTTTCAATGTTATCATTATATAGTCAAACTAAACATTTATTAATGTAAACTTAAAAACTAAGAGGAACCTCTTTATGTTTATTTTAGACAGGACAGGATTATTTTAATTATAGATTCATCTGCCGATTATTCTCTTGATTAATTAAATAAAATGTCATGTGAATGTGGCAGAGACTAAACTAACATCCTTAAATGTCTTGTTTTGTCCAACAATCAATCAAAAACACAACAATAATGATCTACACCTGACATAAAACAACAAATCAACTCATATATGAGAAGTTGAAACCGGCAAGTATTTGGCATTTTTTCTTAAAAAAAGACTGAAACGACTGAACAGTTTTCTAAATAGTCAATTAGCTAATCCATTAGGCTAACTGCTCAGCTCTAATTTCAAAACACAACATTCATTCTTTAGTACTGAAACAGTGTTTTTAAATTGCCATTTTTAAGGAAAGGAGGATTTAAGGCTGAATACACATCAATGCCTGTAAATCTATAATACGGCCACGGCGCTGTTTGTTTCAGAGGGTGTATCTGTTATTTTTGGAATAAAACTTTGGGACAGGCCCAGATCTCATGAGCGAACCCCCCGCTGGTTAAGAAGGCCATCTGAAATCTGATGCTAAGCGAGCCGACAGCAGCCCGTTTTCACTGTAATCCGCCAGAATAAGATTATCCTTGTATAGCGACAGTGTTCCAAGGGTGGGGAGGGCAGTCCCATCAGCTGTGTGTCTAAGACAGAGCCCATTGAACACCTACTGCTAATCTCTGTATAAACACACACCCTGACAGCACTAAATAAAAGCTCGGCCCCGACTGGACTTCAGCATCAGTCCTCGGTGAGACCAGTGAAGTCTTCGAAAGCGTCAACTCAAGCGTTCAGCACCTTCAGACAAAAAAATGGACCTGAGAACAACAGTTTCTCTTCTTCTGCTGCTGCTTCTGGGCCTCTGTAGCGCTCAAGTAAGAGATAATCCTTCATATATACTGTACTAGAACAGCCTGTGTGCAGTGTATGTATGTAATGAATGAAAAGTTATGTCCCACATAATGGCTGTCTATCTTGGTCCAGATCATTGCATTAGACTGAGTTTAAAATACCGTAAAATTGAGTAAGTGCTTTGTGGTTTTTTTTCCATTTTTTCCCCACAGGATCACGGCGCTGATAATGGTAAGTGACCAAATCTAAGTGCATCTCTTTGCAGCCGTGTCTAACAGACCAGATCGAACAGATATAACACTGTCTGTCAGTGTGAAAACACAGTTGTATAACTTGTGCTTTGCTTCCATTGATTAGAGATCTCGGTGGAGAAGTCTGACATGGAGGACGTTGGCGATACTATTCTGAGGATGAACAATGGTGAGTTTTCAAGAGAGATATTACAAGGAAAGCTCAACATCAGTTTCTCACAGAATTGGCGCAACTGCTCTGTGTAATAGAACCCATTTATTATATATGAAACACATTTCTGACACACACAGAAATGGCTTGATGTTCTGACAGATCAAAATGCGTTTTTCTTCCCAATAGGATCTAGTGATTTTCTGCTGGAAGGAGACGTGGTTCTTCCAAAAACCAGGAATGCTATGAAGTGCTTAAATAAAGCGTTCAGCTGCCTGTGGCCGAAGTCTGCCAACGGGAATGTGGAAATCCCTTTCCTTTTAAGCAGAAAATATGGTGGGTTTGACCTTTTAAGGTACCGCATCACTGGAAGCGGATACCGCATATTAACATGTCTCTTTCACACACTGACTGGACCATTTCACTGATGAAGTACTTTCTCCACAATTTCAGATGCCAGTGAGAAGCATACGATCGTACAGGCCTTGAAGGACTTTGAAACTAAAACCTGCATCCGCTTCGTTCATCGCGCAGCTCAGAGGGCGTACTTGAGCATTGAACCGAGATATGGGTGAGTCGAAAACGCGGTCTCGCACGTGAAGGGAAAAAACTGGAGAGAAAACTGTATAATTCCAACATTAACAGTGAACTTGCTTTATTTCACCTCAACATATCCATCTAAGAGCCAGGGGAATCAGGTTTTGCGCACTGGATAACAAACAGAGTGTCAGTGCGAGGATGCCCTCCTCTGAAAAACAACTTTCTCAATCAAAAGTCTTTGAGCTGCTGTAATGCAGACGGACATTTGATGCTACACGCAGGCATGGGTGGATTACTGGACAGACACAGGCCTTGGAGCCAGGCATCAAGGGGGCCCCTGGGCCTGAGCCTCTGTCTGAAGTGACAAGCCATGTTGAAAAGTCACAGATCTCAGTTCATAAGTAGTTCATCTTTGAATATTTACATGGCTTTAATGATGTGTCCTCCGCTGCTGCACAGCATACTAAAGCTACAGTAGCGTATTATTCAAATAAACAGTAACATTAGCGAAGCTGTTTGAATCAGTTTGACCGGAGAACTTCTCCGGCTTCCTCTGGTGATTTCTTTTAATATTTTGTGTATGGCAGTCCAGTTTAAATATAGCACATCTGCGCATAGGAGTGGAAACAAAGCGACTACAAAGGGGGTGCAAAATTGACCACGATGAGACACAAAACAGCTACAAAGAGATGCAAAATGACTACGGTACACAACAACACCAGAGGTTACAAAACAACCACAAATTCACATAGAACTTCACACAGCCCCAAAACTACAAAGGGACGCAAAACAACCACAAAGAAACATAACAACTACAAAGAGGAAATGGCTACAAAGACACAGCCGTGTTGTTTATACTCATTTTGCATCCCTTTCAGTCTGGAGGTTATGCTCCTATAGAGGAAGGGTGGAGGCGCAAGGTTTTCAATATCCGTCCACACAGGTTAATGCTCCAACCTGCATTAAGCTTTAACTACAGCCCAAAGTGCTTTTTTAATCCAGCCCTCTCCCCTGCAGTCGGTCAAAATGCTACCCAAGCATTTGCAGGTCCTCTCTGTAACCTCTCCGCCGTGAAAACAGCAAACAATCCGAGCCGAGCATCAGCTCACAACAAGAGCTTTAAAACCCAATGAAAGAGTTGGTAAACTGCAGGTTTAGATCCACGACAGCTGTTTTTTTTTTCCTGTTTGCACAAATAATGCATCTGTAGTTTACTCAGCTCCAAGCGACGCCAACAGCGATTAAAACATCATCGTAAAGCTCATTATTAAAGCATTTCCACACAACGTGGCTGAAAACGTAAATAGCATTTATTTATTAATGAACTGTCAAGTTTCGTGTGGCGACTTAATGTTCTCCGTCTCTCTTTCACTGTCATCTACACTATCAGCTGCGCCTCTTTGCTAGGTCGTACCGGAGACAAGCAGGTGCTGTCACTGCAGAGGTATGGCTGCGTGAGTCACGGCATCATCCAGCACGAAACTCTGCACGCACTGGGTTTCTACCATGAACACACCAGGAGCGACCGCGACCAGTACATCAAAATCAACTGGGACAACATCAATCCACGTAGGAGTCGATGCCGATTACGATTGATTGATTCAAATTGATATAGTCTGATTCTGACTGACTTTTTCTTTGCAACCAGATTTTACCTTGAACTTCAAAAAGCAGGACACAAATAATCTCAACACTCCGTATGACTACTCCTCTATTATGCACTACGGAAGGTAAGGAAGGACAAAAAGGTCTTGAAATAAGCCCATGTTTAATCAACTGTATTCCAATTTCCTGAATTATTCTTTTTTTTTTTCATTCCCATTGTTTAAATCCGCAGAACTGCCTTTGGAACACGAAGATCAGAAACCATCATTCCCATCCCTGACACCTCTGTTGTCATTGGGAAAAGGGACGGTCTGTCCAAAATTGACATCTTGAGGGTCAACAAGCTCTACAAGTGCTGGCGCTACATGGGATAGAAGATTACGGCAGAATGTTTTAAATTTTCACATGATACCTGTGACAATAAAGTAGTTATTGCATCAATTTCTTTGTCTTTTGTCATTTGAAGAGTATTAATTGTGCGCTCTATGGAAACAGGTAGATCTGTGTTCAAAGCAGCTGTCCAATTTGCTTCGATTTAGATTCTGAGCATTTTTGTATAAAACTTAGAAATGTCATGCTTATTTTCACATTTATGATTTCATTTTGGGGGTACCACTCGAACACGTTTACATGCTTTAACACTCAAAAAAAACATCACTTTCAGTCTCAGCAGAGCCGGGCCTCTGTCTGAAACGCCTTTTTAGCTCCCGTCTCTTTAAGGCCCCACCTCCTGTATACCCAGCTTGTTCTGATTGGTCGGCTCAGGCAAACATCCGGTTGGCGCTGTCCTGTTTTTTTTTAGCTTGCATGCATGTATATCATGTGTGAGCTGGTGATTTAGTCTGATGTCATGGTGTCAATTAGATGCAGAACTTCTGAGGAGGCGTTTAAAGCACTTCGGGAGAGAGGAGCTCCCGTTGGCTTGTGGCTTGACTTTTTTAGGATTCAAGACATTTTACATTTACAAGAACCTGTAATTACATATTAAGGGAAAGGCAAAAAATGCAATAGGTCTCCTTTAATCTGTCTCCTGCAAGCCCCCTAACTTTATCAGGGGGGAAAACTTAACTTACCAAAAACTTAAGAAGTTCTGACTCACTCTGTGTGAGTATGCTTTACAGTATGTACATCCACCAGTGAACAAAATAAGCCCGCAGGATTATGCTTGACTTTATTTCTTTTCTCCTAAATGTAATTTGTTTTCTTACTTCTCTTACTTATGTTTATTTATAAGAAAAAAACTTTATCGATTTTTCGCGCACGCTGTAAAATCCTGCCGCGCATAAAAAAATGTTTTATATTTGCTTTTATTGCTACATGCTTTCCTATTGCGCCGCATTACTGTCGGTACGAAACTGAAAAGTTGGGAAATGCTGGCAAAGGACAAAGAGATGAATTGAATTAGATGGGGAAAAAAAAGAAGAAAAAAAAGACTGTGGGGCAAATATGTGGCAATATCCTCATAATTGAGTTCATTTCCATTTCTGCTCCAAGTAATTAAGTTTGGGATTTGTACACTGGTTTAGTGTACAGCGTTTTATCAGGGTGAATCTGCACTGCAATGTATTCATCCAGCCAAACTCTGCGGGGCTGCCTCTCTGCGGAAAGGCATAGATGTGGCACAACCGAAAGATAAACCCCCTCCTCGTACTACTCCTGAACCCTGCAGAGACATTAGTTTCTCACTTGGCCACATCCCACACTCCTTCTTGAATGCGTTTTTTTTTTTTCTCTTTCTTTCACACTTTGAAATCCTACGCAGTGTTTTCTTCTGCATCACACCAGCGAGAGAGAGAGAGAGAGAGGGAGAAAGAGAGAGAGGGAGAAGTGTTGGGTGAGGAAGGAGTGGTGCGGGAGTGTCAGGGTGAGATAGGGGAGGAGCATGCCCCGGAGAGAGAACGGATTCTTATCGAGCAATTAAGCCTCCACTCATTATGTATGAACGCACCGACAATCATGACAGCGTTGCATGTATTTTCTCCGGTGTTCTGGCTTAAATGCAGCTAAACAAGCCCACGGCACGGACACAGTGCTCCGAGAGAAGCCAGCGAATCTGTATAGTTCAGATGGACACGGGGGCCTTTAATGTTTCATAAAGTAGTTTCAGTTCCTATCAATCGTTCCGCACATGAAATATTCAAAAAAATCTTCTTGTTTATTGAAATATTTAACGCTCCGGGCTCTGTTCACGCTCCAAGAAGCGGCGAGAGACTTTCTCGGGCCGCCTCTAAATTGAAGTATTTCTGCAAATCCTGATTAAATTAAGATTACCACTGAGAGGCAGGGATCCCACGACTCGAGTACAAACAGGCCACCAAAGGAACACAACAAAATCGGCGAACGTTTCGATCAAAGTGTCCAATGAGAGTCGTCCTTCTCTGAAATGTGTGGCTGACGTAAACTGAAGCACATCCAATGGAATATTTCATCTTTCCTCTGATTGTTGAAGTGTGACTCTGTTTTTTTTTTCCCTGTAGTTATTGAAACCTTTTAAAAGTTAAAAATATGAAAATGGAACCCTGATCTACAGCGTGTCTCTGTTTTATACTATTTTAGTATTACAAACTGTTATCTGATAACAGCTTTAAAGCATTGTCTGCAAGGCTTTTACAGATGCTCTTTGACCATACTTTAAAGGGCAGTGTGTTTATGACCGGCAGGGTCTCCTGAAGGATGTCCGTTCTAATGAGAGCAGGCCGAGCGGAGCCAAATGCGGTCTGATCTGTGATGTCACTGGTAATATGCTGGCAGGCCGTAACCGCTGGCTGGCTGAGCGGCGTTATTAAAACAGATCAGTGTACCTGCCTCTCTTCAAACATGATAAGCTTCAGCACACAGCTCTCCTCAGTTCACTGCCTAATACCCACCAATAGGAAATTAAAATGTTCCCTACAAGTGGTGCTACCATCTCAGCCGGTGCAGCCTTAGAGACTGTCTGTTCTGTGAGCAAGGTCTGGTGGGCAGGTTTCAGAATTTCCTGGAAAAAAAAACAGTCTTTCAAAAAAAAAGACCCTTTTAAACTGTGAGTGCTTTTAAAAGGATATTTTACAATAACACATTCCTACCGATCCACAAAATGATCGCACTCATGAGTCAGTCATCTGAACGCTCTCGGGGAAAATCACTGTCTCCAAGGTCCATCGTCAATTAACGTCACTAAATCCTTACACACTTTTAATGGCGCCACTTTGCCAAAATGCAAGCAAAAATAGACTTAACATGGCTCAAGTTAGGGGATTTGATATTTGTTGTTTTGTTGTTATTTTTGTAGGTTATTAACAGTATGTACCAGTAGATAGAACATCATGGACTGTCTCTCTCTCTCTCCCCCTGCCAGTGTTTCCCATACATAGACTTTGAGGGCTGTACATTTGGTGGCCCTTTAACATTTTTTATTTATTTTGTTCCAAGTCTGAGAGAACAGACAGAACAGGTGAGTAGACTAAAGTAGTTTGTGAGTAACAAGAAATAACCCTCTCGGCTGGGAAAGGAAAATCTCTGGCCGATGTATAATGTAAACTAGGGCTGGGTATCACCAGGTACCTCGCGATACGATACTATCACGATATTTTGCCCACGATAACGATAATATCACGATACAGCGATTCTGCGATAATCGATACATTGCAAAAAATTTCATCCACGATACATCACGATATCTGTGTCACTGAAGAAATTAATAATTTATTGACTGCACTGAATCCATTTCACAGGAATTACAAAACATTGTCAATCAATTTCACATGAATGACAGCCAAGTAAACAAAGAGTATATTGCACAGTGACTGTTCTTAACACACATACTGACTACAACTGTCATTAAATATCTATATGTGTGGGTTTCAGAGCTACTTAAACCATTTTTTTAATTTTATTTGGTTGTATACCTATGTTTGAATAAAGATAAAGCTGTCCTCCGAAGAGGGGTGGTGGGCCAAAAAAAATAAATAAAAATGTTAAAAAAAAAAAAAAAAAAAAAGTTTAAAAAATTTTTTTATTTTTTTTTTAAATCTTTTTTTTTTAACATTTTTAAATATCGATATTTGGCACCAGTGTATCGATAACGTACCTCAAGACGAAATATCGCGATATATCGTAGAATCGATATTTTGGCACACCCCTAATGTAAACGGCCACACTGTTTCAGGAACAGTGATGTATGACGTTTTAGGAGACGACCTATTCAGCCAGTGAGGTGCGGGGAAGTGTTGCTCAAGTTTTAGTCCACATGGGAATCGGCTCCCATCAGCTTATGTCCCCAAAAGCACATATTGAATAATGTATTTTCTGACAGTAAGATTCAGAACGTCCCATGCTTTTTATTCCTGGAGCACTCACAGCCCACTCTTTTTATTCAGATATGTGCGCAACTCAATTTCAAATCACGTAAAAAAAGCTTTTAAAACATCAAAAAAAATCATACAACTCATAAGCAAATTGATGGCATTTCCAGACCAAGCTATCTTGAAAATAATCGATGACGTGCCCGCAAAGAAAGAGAGTAAAAGCAAAGTTATAGAGTCTTTTGGCAAAATAAGAAATCCCTCTTTTTGTTTTGTTGCCATCACTTTTGCAGCAGCTCAGCAAAAAGAAAACAGTGTCTGGGGAAACACAAAAAGAGAGTTTTGTACAATAAAAAACAGTGAGAAGTGTTGTTGAAGTGGCTGAGTTGCGGGATGCATTTTTCGCACGGCGCTTTGGACTTCATCCCGACTCTTTTGTATCAAAATTGCATCAGAAAAGGGATCTCATCATGGGAAGAACGAATGAAAACACCATCTGTTTTCTTTTGCAAATGTACATATGGGCATGTATGCATTGACATCCTTTAAGACAGAATGTGTATTAAGCTGAATAAATAACATACGGCAGCTTCTTCCTGAATATATTCTAAAAACCTGATAAAAAACGGAATTTCGAGGGGGGAAAAAACAGATATGCTACAGAACATTTGACTGTGCAATCTGTGCTGTGCTTCTGCTTTCAAAGCCTCCTGGGTCACAAGCAAGTCAGCTGCTGAAAAGTGTCCCTTTTGAGGGAGATGAAAGCGGCCCTCGCCCCCCCCAAAAAAACCTAGTAAATTTAGTTAAGGAGGCAATCAAAAGAAATAACAGATTGGCATACAAATTCAGCGAGTCTTTGTTGTTGCCCTGCCGGACCCAGTGGAAACAATTAGCGGGCTGAGAGATCGAAGGCAGGCGAACTCTAACATTTGCTATTGTTGAAGCGTTCGTGAAGTTTCATTTAACTTCTCCTCTGCAGATCTGAGGAGGCGGAGGAGCCACATATACGAGCTTCTGAGACGTCTGAACCGAGAATAGCATGCTGACAAGTTACTGTCTGTTGTCACCGCATTCTCAAAACTCATAAATATTTCATGCGTTGTGTTCGCCGACGCTGACGTCGCGGTTGACGCTGCTTTACTCGGACAAGAGACAGAAAAGCGCGCGAGATCTATTAACCTATGTTTTATTTAGAGGCCACGTGGCGTCCTCTTTGCCTGCGTTTGTCAGAGAGAAATTATCTTTTAAAAAGGCCTTTGTAAAATGTGTAAATCAGACTGAGGCATTAGTCTACAATCCCTCTGAGCTGTGTTCGTGGAGCCGCACCGCATCTCTGTTTGTCAGCGCTGAGGAATTGCAGCTGTCTAGAATGACGCGGTCCCATTAGTGACGGAATCCGAGCTGAGACGGAGCCAGACAGAAAGCCGCTGTGGGGACAAGATGATAACAAGGTACTCATTGGAGATGTGAGGGATGGTGTTTGTGCATCGCTCTGTGTGTGATGAGAATGGGGCAGGAGGAGGAGATGGAGGGGTTAAGATAAAGAAAGAGAGTGAGAAGGCGTGAAGAATGAAAAAGAGGGGGGGGGGGGGAACGGATGGCGGAGATAAGATGAGACAAATAGAGAAGGGAACAATGAGACTCGGGGAGCAAGAGGGAGTGACTGGGACAGTAATCAGGGGATGGCAACACCAAAGCGGGCCAATCAAAGCGGACACTGAGGCAAGAGAGAGTTTGGCGAGAGACGGAGAGAGACACGGACGGCCAATAGCCAGAGCCCTGAGAGACTGGCAGGTTTATTCACAGGGAGTTACTGATCTCTCGTGCTGCAGATTGTCTCACCGCTGAGGTAAGCTGTGTGTAACGGAGCCGGATAAGGACGCAGGCATGCCACAAGGCCAAGGGCCGCACAGGAAATCACTACAACAGGCTGTGATCTCACACTCAGGGATGAAGCCCCTCGCCGTACATTAAGCTGTGCATAATGAGCAGGCAACGCAAAACTATCCATACAATCAACGGGGTCGAACTACAGTTTGTTAGCCGTCTCTTCTTATTATTGGAAGCTAAACGCGAAGCAGCTAACAGTGTCGCTGCTTTGGGAAAATTAATTAAACAGCAAGGTGATAATAGGTGCTGTAGGCCAGCTGCTGCCATGTCACCTTTCTTTGGCTTTTTACAGTTTACTGAACAAAAACACCCGGCGAGACTGACACTCTGCCATGTTGGTTCTCAGTTTAGTCGGGCAGCTGTGATTTATAATGCTTCACTTCAGCTCACCAAGTTTGAACTAGGCTACCAATTAAAGCAGTGTTTACTGCACTTAAAAGCAGGTCGAGACCAACCTGACAGGGAGCACAGGAGCCACTAATGGGCTGGGATGGGTATAACTGGGAACAGAATGTGATAATGTGCTGATCCTTTTTGAAAATCGAGAACAGTACAAAGAGAATTTATTTAATGTATTACCTCGTCAGCGTCAACTTTTTTTGTTTTGCCAGTGACATGTTGCAGTGTAGGGACAGGGGCAAGAATAATAATGATGTTCCAAACTGCTTTTTGAGCATTATTATTATCATGCCACAGGTAAACAGGTATCCTACAGAGGCTCAGTTGTTGGGGCAAGGTGCACCACTTTGTGAAACACATGACTATAAAAAGGTTATTACTACATGGACTCAGAAACACAGTGCTGCAACTCTTTCGCACAACAGCATCCACGTCATTTGACTTCTGCAGGAGTTGGGACTGTGTAGCTTCTTCAGGGGCGCAACTGTCAATTTTCTGTTGGAGAGGAGACTGGAGGGACTCGGGTAGAGCTGGAGTATCAATACTGCGAAAATGAGGGTTGGAACCTCACCAAATATTCAGTGACACTACGTTTTAGTTGCTCTGTACAAACGCCAAGCTCCAAATGTTCTGCTCACATGCACACAGAACAGGACAAAAACCCAAAAGGAACCAAAAATGTGATTCTGATGCACCGATTAGGCTGGTAATAAAAAAAAAAAAGGCATCCACATTGGAGCCAGCTTGTAACGCTTTATAATAACCATCAACCATCAATGGTACATTTATAGTTACTTAAACTTAAGTTATGTATCATTTATCAATCACGGTTATTGTAAAGCTTTACCAAAATGTGGCTGACTGCAGGTATAACTTGACCTTACAGCAACAAAACATGCGATAAAACAGCGTTAACATCTGCCTGAATTAGATGAGTCATCTCTATACGTGCATCAAAGAGACGACGCTGTCAAGAGTGACACGCAGGTGCTCAGGAGCGTATGTTCTCTAAGTGCCGAATGCTAAAAGAGCATGCTATATGTGAGCGGCGTATCGGTGCATTTGAACGCGCATACTAAAGGTGGGATTGTATAATTAATGCTATAAAAATATAATTGCAACCTTGCAATGTGGCAATTATATGAGGTAATTACACAGGTTGTATGGATCTGACTTCTATGAGCAGCCGAGTGGATGACAGCTTCCGATCCCCATGAAGTCTTGCAGGGCCCTTTATTTCATGTTATATTAATAGCACCTCTCTCGCTTTCATACGCAGGAAGCCTTGTCTTACAGCTTCAGCTAATTATCATGGCGGTGGGCTGTACTTCACTCTCTTTGTCCTTGGTGGACTTGCCAATGCACCCAGGTGGATTGTGATCGTCAGGCAGCTGCTTCTGATTGTCTGTTGATTATGCATCCTCTTTTTTTTTTTTTTTTTTTTTTTTCGGTGAGCATGCTTAATTAAGTTTTTGGTGATGGCTCCCAAATCACTTTTAAGCTGATAACATAGATCATCAAACTGGTTTGATCACAGCAGAGTCGTATCATGAGCGGAGACAAAAAAATCGAATGAGACGGGCAGACAATGACGAAATGACAAAATGATGAAGCACTAAGACATGATACATCATTAATACATGTACTAATTCATTATTACATTACATTATATAATAATCCAGCATTACAGAGTGATCCCCAAAGGTACGCCGTGTACTTCTTGTAAGTTTTGTGCATTTAGAATTCGAGCGCTCCCAGATATAGACAAAAAGGGGATATTATGTTCTTTTTTTTTTCTTTTTTTTAAAATCTAAACGTTTCTTCTTTCTCTGTTTACAACGTAATGTTCCTAGGAGGACATGTTATCCCTGCAGAGATGTGTTGCACATTTAAGATATTTTTAACTTAGTATACTTGTGTATCATCCAATTAAAGCCACAATTAATGCAGCAGCATTGTGCTTCTAGGAAAATGTGAGTCTTAACGCAAATGACAAACAAACAGCCAGGATCAAAAAGTGGGTAAACCATTGGAAAAACCAGAGCACAGAAAAAGGTCCAAAGTCTCTGATTGGGCTTTAAAAATGTAATTTCTTTGAAATTCACTTTGACGGCGCGTTTGCGGGCTGATTGTGTTGCCCCACACATACTCTCGCCCGCCAATGTACTCCCATCATCCTGCCGCAGACAATTGGAAAATGTAATTTCTTCTCGTTGGATGAATGGGTTGGAGAGCACATGATCGTCTGCTCGGGCGATGTATGCCTCTGTCTTGGAGCAAAACACACTGTTCGCAAGGACAAGCTAAATTAGCAGAAAGGTCAAGCTGTGCGCAGCAGAGATGGAGGCCTTTATAAGAGCACTTTTTCAGCCTCACAATGGTTGTCCAGACAGTTTCTGAGTACTATATGGCTATTGAAGCAATTACATTTTCATGGAGTGGACGAATAAGATTTTTATTCCTTTCATGTCATCCATTAGTTTGTGTTGAGCACGTGTCTCAAGCACATTGAGCCGACCTGAATTGTCGTACATTCCCCTTTCCACTTGAAAATATATGGTCCCATTCAGGAAGAAACTCCTAAGTAGGCTTCTTGTGTCTGGCCTCTGCCTTTGGCCTCATCGGTCTTTTTGTAGCAACCAAAGAATTTCTGCTTGTAAAAAGGGAAAAAAAAAAAAAAAATCCATTTGATCTGCGTTTGTGAAGTGGTTGGCACTAATGTGCTCGTGAGTTGTTAACCAACCACCGATAAATTCAAAAAAGGAAACCTCTCTGCTCCAGCAAAGGGAATGACAAAAGTGTGCAGTGTTGTGGGTACGCCCTAATGCTCCCGGTTCATCGCATCTGACACAAACCGGAACAAAGGAGCCCATAGTTCTTCCAGCAGCCCTTGACAGCAGAACAGGCAGGAGCAGTAAATAGAAGCAGGCAAGCATGTTAGCCTGTAGTCCACACATGCAGCGGGGATACAGTTGATGTGCTCCGAGGCTGCGGCTCCCTCCTGCAGCACCGTGTGCTGAAAAATGGTGATGGCGGTGCTGGTGCAGCACAACAATACACAGGCTCATTAGTGTTTTCTTCAGTTCACCAGTTCTGATTATTAAGCCTTTCATCACATCTTCAAGTGTGTGTGTGTGTGTGTGTGTGTGTGTGTGTGTGTGTGTGTGTGTGTGTGTGTGTGTGTGTTGTTACTTCCTGTGAGTTTGCATATGCGCTCAAACGTGAAAATGCCAACGTAGAGGTAGCCTCCTCGCCTGACTCAAAGTGAGGATGTTTGCAGTCTTCTTTCTTCTACGCAGTTATCTTTGACTGGCAGTCATGTGTCTTATGCCGGATTGTTGAAATGGGTTTACAGTTTTGACACATCTTCATTTTAGAAGTCAAGCTTCGGATTTTCTAGTTTACGTGGTTCAAACCATCTTTTATCTGGGTAGCTTCCATGTTGAGCAGGCAGTAACACCAGTTAGTACAAGAACATCATTGAAAATAAAGCACATTTTTTTTCCCTTCCCATAACTAACTTGACGTGTTGTGAGCCAGTATGACGCCTCATGCGGTGAGGGGCTCATTAGACCGTGAAATTAAGCTATGTTACCTAACCTTGTGTAAACATTTTCAGAGAGAAAAGGCAGAAAAATGAAGAGACAGAAAGAGAAAAAAAGCTACAGTACCAAGACAAATACTCATAATGAAAGGACACAAAAACTCATAGAGTCTTTATTCTTACGGCCCCTCGAAGGCTTTGACACTTGAACATTAATAACATTGTTTTGGGGGCATTTCTGGCAACAGCTGATTCTTCCGTTTTCTCTGGAAACAAGACTATAAAGACCTTGACCTCCGCTTATCTCTTTCAAAACACAACAGGACTTTTATTCTTATCACTCCTCCAAATGCTGCAGTTTTTACCTTTAGCCGGGATTCTCAAGATGATACTCAACCGGTGACTCAAGACATTATTTCGCTCTCATCAGTAAAATCGATGTAAATAATACATTACAAGGGTTAGATGAGTGGACTGATAACACTCATATGCCATGAGCTGATTGTTAATAGCTTAGCTTACAATAAAGAATAGTAATGGGGGGAGCAGCCAGTGAAACTTGGTCTAAATGGTACAAATGTGCCTACTGTAGCACTAAATCTCAGTAACAATCCTGTTTTGGGCTAGACTACTTCTTGGCCAGGAGAAGAGACCCCTGGGAGTGTTGTCAGCACAGAAGTCACCACACCCGGCCAAGAAATAGTCTGGCAGATAGTCATTTAAACATTTTAGCTTCTGAAAATATTGAACGAGTAAGAGATAACATGTCAGTGGGGGAACTCTCTGTTTTGTTAGATAGACCCTGGCTAGCCATTTCCCATAGTTTTCAGTCTTTACGGCGAGCTAAGCTAACTGCTTCTTGGTTAATCGCTTCATATTTAGCGCAAGACGTAATAATCTTCTCATCCATCTCTCTGGAATAAAGAGAGTATTGCATTGTATTTCCTACAACACAAAAAAATTTTTTTGATAATTTCCTGATCAAACCTGTCAAGAACAACCCTCTGAAATGCTCTGACTTTACGATTCTTACTTACATTTATCATACAGCAGCACCCAATACCTAAACAGCTCTGCATTTATAGCTAGAATATGTCCGAATTGTTGGCCGTTTCTCAAATCTTAAATGTTTACACAAAATCTTTTTTCAAAGCTGTCCCTGCCTGCATCATCGCGTGACAGAAATGTCATTTTTATTTAATTCTTTTAACATCCTATTATAATCCCACAAGGGAAATTCTTTTTTTCCCACTCACATTACACACACAGGCACGCACACACACACACACGCAATGTATGGAAGAGATTAGTGAAGGGGCTGCCACACTGGCTACAGCGCCGACGAGCAGTGTTAGGGGTCGGTGTCTTGCTCAAGGGCACCTTGGCAATGCCCAGGATGTGAACTAGCATTCTCCAACTACTAGTCCACATCATACTTTTTTTGGTCCGAGTGGGACTTGAACCAGCGACCTTCGAGTCCCCTTGCCAAGTCCCTGAGCTATTGCCGCCGCAAACTAAAAAGGGGGTTATTTTCATGTGCAGGCAAGTAAATCAAACCTCTGCGTTACAGAAAAAAATGAATGGGAATAAGTGACTGCCAAATAGAAAGGAAGTCTATTTAACAACTTCTAGGAGTGTGTTATACTTATAAGTGGCTGCAGAAATGTTGAGTATGTGTGATTAGAAGTGATTAATGTGAAAAAACCATTAGCAAGGTCCTTCAATCATACCCAGCAAGCTACGAGGAGACAGCTTTGTAACCTCCACGCCACCAGACTTGAAGGCTACATACACGAGGAACTGTATCCAAGCTGAATGAGCTCTGTGTCACAAACACCGACAGTCCTTGCACACCAACATGCTTGTGTGGGAGTTGTATCTGACCTGAGCGAGTAATAAACTTCCACCCCGACTTATTGTGCACTTCTAGGTCTTACGTACTGCAGAGCAAAAAAAACTGCAACATTTTGGAAGTGGTTGTGCGAGGGGTGTAGCAAGGTAATAAAAAAACACAGTGTTGCTCCATGGAGTGTAAAATGGGAGGGTTTGGCGGTGTGCAGAAAGGGAGGACAGCAGGGGAGAGGAGAAGGAGCGCGGGTCGCTGGGGTAATTCAGCTCTGATCGCAGTGCACCGTCGTCAAGCCCGGGGAGGGAGGCCCATGCATCACACTGTGGCCGTGTCCGGAGTGCACTCTTATGATTGATCACCTCACCACCCTGCTTTAATTTAAAGTCAATGGCATCTATAGATACCTGTCAGAGAGGAGCAACCTGTAATGTCTCCTCACAGGCCAGAAACCCCCTCAGTTCTCCAGGCTGAGGAGCCGCCAAACAGCGAGCGGGAGCTTTCGCAGCCCGGGAACAAAAGGAAGAGAAAGGGAGCGAGCCTGGTAATCAGTCACCCAGCTGTTTTATTTCTGGCAGCTGTGACAGAAAGTGTAAGGTGTTCACCGGTGATTTGAGTCCAAGATGGATGGCGGCAGGTGAAACCCAACGCAAGCATAATGGAGGTAAATCAGAGTTGTTATCCAATATCTACAACTTATGACTACATTATGTCATTTATTATCTCGGTTTTAACCTTCAGAGGAGGCTAACCAAACTGGCCAGAGTTTTTTCGTTGGCATTGTCGAACTAATTCATCTCTCGCAGCAGGTTTCTTCTACTCTTACATGCACTTTTGTCGCTGCCAGCTATGATTTAAATTGCTCCCCGTGTTCCTTTATTTTTCACCTTAATCTTAATACCAGAGGGAGTGGCAGAAAGACATATAGGGGGTTTTACAGATGACAAATGAGATAAGCGTATAGTAGTTCCCTCTGTACCTGGCAAGTCTGCAACTTTCTGTATTACAAATGACAGCAGGCCTCCCACGGACATCAGATCAGACCCATTAAATGATTCATATCCTTCGCCAATTACATTTTATTTTTGGCAACGAGCTTACGGGCCGTCTAAATCATCGAAAAAAGGAACAAGGAGGCGATACTGACTTACTCGAGTGCCAAATTACATCCTTTGATTTAAGATCATTTCAATTATTTTTCTAAGGAAGGTGGCAAAATCGTTTGCTTTCCTCTCGTATCATACTCATTCATAATACAAAGATGAATAAAAAAAAAATAATCAATTAAGTCTCTGTCAAACAGGTGTTGCAAGAAAAATGTTCTTTTCACTCGCTCATCTTTGCACCATCCCCTTCTCCTCTAAACAAGGCCTGGTTTTGTCCTGTGGAATCCATCACTATCATTGAAGAAGACCCTCAGGGTCCCTGCTGGCAAAACTGTATCCTGATGCGCCGTCCCTGACCTCCACTCTTGCATTTATAATGCACTGGGACCTTGCACCGGAGGGCATGACAGACACCTGCGGGGAATCAGGAAGCAAGTAGCCTGGAGCAAAAAACACACAAATATCTGACATCTTTTCAAGTGTAAAGGTTATGGAGTATGGGAGCTACATATCTACTCATACACCTGGGAGACCTTTAGTATGGATCCGTATGGATGTGTAGGACCTCTGGATTTTACTGTGAATGCTCCTGCATTTGTGCACGTGTGTGTTCACAGATGCACACGGTGTCTGCTACAGTACAGATTGCAATCGGCCGTTAAACTAAGGAATCCTTCTTCCTCCACAGATTATTTCATAACCTTTCTATTTTGTATTCCCTGAGGTTCATCTAGCGACCCCTCGAACAGGTTCTGACCACCATGATGGGAAACAACCCAAGATTTTTATGGAGAACGTTAATCAAAAAAAATATCATTTCATTAAGCTTTCACCTTTATCTAATATACCCTTTAAATTTGGTCTTACAGAGAGGAACTAAATCTTTTGTCTGCATCATACAGAGGGACATCACATGTTCCACTTGAGCAAACTCAAACTGACTACACCCAGTGCAGGGGAGGAGCATATGCCCATTTAATGTTAATTTCACGCACAGTAAACTGTGTCTGATTGTGCCATGTCACCCTGTTGCTGCGCGTGCATACCTGCGCATGTGTACAGGCGGTATGTATGTGCAGGCCGCAGAGAATCTACTTTTTGTTGGCTTCACTCCATTTCACTCCGTCATTCAGATAAGCATCTTTGCCCTGATCATCCATCCAAAAAACACAGAGGGGGGTAAATCAATGTCCAGCCATAAACCACTGCTTCCTGACATGCCTTCACAATTAAAGTTTTTGGAGCGATGGAGCATATGTGGAAGTGGCATTGCAGGATAATTGCAACATGGCTTTCATTCAACCGGATTTGCATGATTTGAATGATCAGATGTCCACTGAAGGGCTTGAATATCACCCAACCATCTTTGTATCGTGGGATGAAGATGGCCGTTTAATCTGCCTCTCTCGGTCAAGCCCGGTTTTTCCAATTGGTCTGCTCTGAGAAAATGCCCAAGAATTAAGTAATTTACCAATAAATAAACACATAATTCTTGATTAGCTCGAAAACCAACTTGCCGTTAAATTGGCTCATTTGGGATTGGCGCCCAGCATCTCTGGCACGCAGGAGGGGATATGAGATGAAAAGGACTCACGGAAATCCAAGACCGGACCATCACACCCACATCCAATACTACGCCCACCGACCAGCTTCTCATGATTTTCAGTAATCCTTTTGATTGCCATCGCGCAAACAGGTTCCACCAAAAAGCATCCTGCTACCCCGGAAGGCAAGTCTCTTCCCTGCAAGGACACTTCTGCTTCTCCAATTATGGCCCACATTGCCACATGCATATTAAAGCGTTTGACCTGATCGACCATCCAAGCAACCAACAGAATGACTCATAATTGCTTGAGGGTGCAGCTAAAATCATTGTGAAACTGAAGTGAAACAAACCAGATTAATGAGACATTTAAATGCCATTTAATGCACCAATTGTGCATTTTTTTTTTTTTTTTCATGCGGGCTTAACCAACTCCAACACTAAACCAAAAGACATGCCTCACAATGAGAAGCTGCTAATTATATTGTCAGCAAATTGCACATTTCTTCTTACACAGCGGCGGGCCGTGACATACAGTACAGAAGCACGCTGTGACATGCAGAGACATAAAAAGGCAACCATGTAAAGATATCTCAAGCCAAGCCTTGCCACTGTGAACCATTTTAACGCTGCCATCTTGACGGGAACTCTTCCAGCGGGAGAATTTTACACTCAGCTTAGTTTGCAGATCATAAAGGCTTTTATTGCCTCGCGCGTTGCAGTTCATCGCCATGCAAAGAACTGAATGTGAGCCTATTTGCATGTACATTACATGTCAAGCTTGAGAGCGTCCAAGCCAAACTGTTTCCTGCTCTGTACTTAACGGCCCACTCCACGCCACGGGCATGACAGAGCTTCTCTAATAGTCCGTGCTTAGTCAAAGTAGGCATCCCTGAAATGTGAAAATCAATCATGGATGACAGCTCATTTGGGCTATCTACCGAGGGAAGGCAGGGTGAGGGAATAAAAGGTTAGAAATTCCAATTACACAGTTGATGACCATCCGCTCCATGGATATGTGTAACCTCTGGCTGACGTTTGTTGACGCCTCCATCCACTTGTATAATGAGCAAACTGTGGGCATCACTTACTCAGAGTTTAGAAATCAGAAGAACAGCGAGTGTTGTGAAGAAGATCCAGGTGCTCCTGCAGAGCACTCGGTACGGTAAGAGATGAGATCAGAGAGGCATTATCTCGCTGCCACACTGAGAAGGGCAAATTATCCCATATTTCTGGTTGAACCTGACTAACTTTAGCTGATTAGAATAATTAGAGAGCAGCATGCTATACTGTCAAACACCTGTCGAAAGCAATATACTGCTAACAGTCCATTTTAGTGTGCGGCGCCTGAGACAAAAGTTCAAATTTAAATGCCAACAACAAATCAAAAGATGAGATCACCATGCCCCAGACTGACAGCGGCTTACATGACCCATTTAACCTTCTTTGCATGGCGTGCAAACCACACAATCTGTTCATTGGCCCTCCTGTCACCCGTGGACGGAGCTCCACAGCGGCCTGGCTATGGAGTCAAACTGCTCAAAACTAATATAATTTTCGTCTGGGCAATCTAATAAAACACAAGGGCCATTTTCCCTCTTTCCCGTCCCTCCTGCCCCCTTTCCATATATCCGGGCGGAACAGCTATGATTCATAAGAGATGCGGTGGCGGCTCTCAGTATGCGATGAGCGAAAGGCACCTTGGGGAATTTTATGATCCATGACGAAGCGTCCAGGATCATTTTGGATGTATGCATGTGTCACTGCATATTAATAATGGCCTCTGTCTCATGAAAAGCGCCAGCACACCTTCAAAGGAGATAATTTAATCTTCTCCCCGCTGAGCCTCCTCTCTTCTCACGCGCGCTTGCTAATACTTTGCCTTCCGAGTCCCAGTCAAAGGAGCCATCGCTTACATTGTGCACCTTGGCTTTAGGATAATAAAAAGAAGAAACAGGAAATGATAGAGGAAGTCAAGCCGACCATGAGGAGGAAATAAGCCGCAGATTCAGAACACCGCCGAGGAAGATAAACACAGAGCCGATGGAGGATCTCTTTTCTTCTCTTTACGTATGCAAATTGAGTGGTCATATAACATTACCAAGGAGCGGGTTGTTGAGGAAATTGACTTTTTACCTTTCTGGGCTATCTATCCACCGCTGAGAATCATGTGCAGCCACTAAAAATTTTGCTCATTAAAAATTACCATCCTGCGGTGCTCCCCTTTCCCTTCCTTTCCCTTCTGTCCCCATTTTTTGCACAGTAAGCTCGCAAACAAGCGAAAAAAGAAAAAGGCAGGGCACTCCTAAGTGAGCTCCATGTGCCCTTTATCTCACAGAAAGATCTCATTCTCTTTTAAGAGCCGGCGCCCCGCGGTGAAGCCAACAAATGAGGAGAGCATTGTCGGATCCCTGCACTTGTTTACGGGACACCATGGCGAGCATCGTCAAAGCCCGGGCTCATACTCATTATTCAGTGACTGCACAGCATACAGAAAGCTACCGCGCTCAGTGAAAGTCAACCACGCGGAGCCTCGCTTTTGATATACAACGCTGGGTCGATCTAATAATTGCATGTAAAATCAAAGTTGATGCGTAATACCCTCACGCGTCCCCCGTTTTACTGTCATACATGTTGTGGTGAGACACAGCTGACCTCCGTCCAGCGAAACCCGTCGTAAAAGACCTTCCATTATGTAAATGGATTCCCCGAGATATATACTGTTTACCGATGAGATGATCGCGGCATTAAGGCTGCAACACATTAGCGCGCATAATGACATACTGCTGTTAACAATAGGGTAATGTCAACTGATGATGTAAGTGCATTAAGAAGACTCGTAAAACCTTTTGAGAAGAGCCATTTATAGTCCATCTAGAGAGTATTCGACCGGAGGAAGAAAAAAAAAAAACACAGCAGAGTCAACGTCAAATATCAAACACAACATGGCACGGAATCGCAAATGAATGCAAATCTGGGCTAAATCCTTTCAAATGCTGCAAAGAACACTTAGCATATTAACACAAGAGCTTGATCTCTTGATCTTGACGGGTGTTGACTTAAATAAGTTTTAAAAGCTTTGCAGTGCAGCGTGTATAACCGTCGCCTTTGTGCACTCCTGAATGTCGGTGATTACTAATAGCTGCTTACTTTTCCCCCCCCCCCTGTATCGAGAATACGGTCCATTAATGTTCATCTTTATCTTTTTACAGCATTTGGAGTTCAGATTTCACAGAGAGTGCCAATGTATCTGTGTGGGAGTGGGGGGGGGGGGCAACCACTTAAAATGAATGTGAGGAACAAAACAGAGTATTATATGTTAAGGATTTCTGGGCGAAGGCGGCTGGGTTGCATTGGCGTAGTCGGGATTACGGGGCTAAAAACAAGCTGAGGAAAACACGAAGAAAGCCTTGCAAATATTAGGAAAAGATTTACACACAGCCTCCCACAAAAACTGCTATTATCGTGAACAGAGGCAGTAATCTACACATGTATATTCAATGAGGCCTGGGACATGAAGAACACGCTGCTATAAATCCGATTTATCTTTAACTCTATGTGGGAGACAAATGCCCAGTGGAGGAGTGTGGTGGAATCGGCATCTCGTGGCCGTTATCCGCCACAGGTGTCACTGCAGCGCGGGGAAGGATCGGGAAGGCTACAGACACAGTGAGAGCTGCAGTCAAGCCAGGTGTGTATCGGGGACCTCCAGTCACACCAGGAGGATCGGAGATGCGTATGGAACGCGCACAGTGGCTTCCTGCTCTTCTAATGAGTGAGAACTTTAATTATCTAGCGTTAAGCCAACATAAGCCGATTGACTAATACATATCCACGCTTCAGAGGCTTCAGAATGCCACAACAAGGCTCCTTACAAGATCTTATTGAAGAGTGAATATGAACTCAAATTTAATGATCTGGTTTTCCATACATCAAGTGGGTTATGAAACTTTAATGATATGAGATTTCCTCCTCATTATACGTGTATCACATCTGATTAAAGCGAACTCTTAAGATGTAATGTCATTTATTTTATTACACAAGCAATATCTATACAGAGAAAGACAGTTTTAGTTTTAGAAAAGTGTAGGTCTTTGTGCTGTGAATTATTAATGATAGCATACATAACAAGTGAAACTGGCTCAATTAAACATGGTAGATATGCATTTTATACTGTCCTGTATCTTTTATATCTTTTTTCACATTTAAGCATCATGAAAATCTTTAACAAAAAACTTCACACTGTACACACACCACAGAATACTACAGAAACATCTGGCAATAAACATTTGAAGTGATTTTCCAAAACGAGCACTTTATCACGATATATATCCAACGTTGCCATTTTTATACTTGACAGAGACATTTATTTATTTATATTGCTTAATTCTAATTACAAAGTTTAAGTGTCTTTCCAAAGAAATTCCAACTTCTATTTCTGTGCTCACTGTTGCAGCGGTGCGTCTGTGAGCATGCATTTATATTCCATGAATTAATGAGTTTCAGCCCATTAGATCATCAGACAGGGCAGTGAGCAATTTCCACATGCTGCTCCCCCTTTTGGCTTTTTTATCATCATGGCTGACTCCCACTTCCGTTGCATCACGTAACCTCGTAACATGTACAACAAAGCCACTTCATGACGAAACAAATGAGTCAGAGGCCTTCTCCCTCTCGTCTTCTCTGCATGGGTGTGTGTGTGCGAGAGAGAGCGAGGGAATGCAGGGGAGTGAAACATGACCAGAAACAGAAATCAACCCCATGCAAGCGTGACCCTTTCTATGGATGTGTGAATGAACTGCACGGTTCGGAGAGTGCTTTTTCATTCACCTTCATCCCCCTCGGTAAACCGTGTTTGTGGCAATGGCGAAATCCCCTGCCGTCTTTAAGGTTTCTCTCTGTCGCCACAGTCTCACCTCCCCTCAAGAGCGTGGAGGAGGTGAGAGGGAGAAAGCCTAAGCTGTCATCACAGTTTAGATCAGTGTCTTGCCTCCACCCCCGCTGCCTCCCGTTGCCCTCCACCCAAACCTCCAGCAACGTATTACGCAACTTCAAAAACAAGGTCACGGAAATATCCAGAGAGAAATCAAAGAAGATAAACAGGAAAAGGAAGGAAAGGAAGACCCTCTTCCTCCTCGATCTCTTTCTGCGTGCACCCGTTGCAGTGTGCGATTCGGCGGGGGGTCGGTCCACTGGAAGCAGAGAGCTCGCAGCACCAAACGCATACCAATGTCCTCAGACACACATTCAGACCCATGCACAAGCACGACGCTGACACGCATGCATATCAGACGCCGACAGCTCTAGAGATCGTGATAGCTTCAACAACACATGGTCCATCCTGTCACTGGGTCCATGATGTGAGGTGCATCATTATCAAGACTTGCTCTCGCCCGCCGTTAAATTTCCCTAAACAAGGCGTGCTCTTAAAATAGAAACCTCATTCTGACCCCCTCTTTGTCATGCATTATTAATAAGGCTTCTAGTTAGAAAACGATCCCTTGTGAGCTAAAGCGACGTCACACATTACTCCTGCGTTGCACTGGGGATTATCGAGAGCAACTACTGCGAGGCGGAAGAAAGACATGCGTAACTATGAGCCAGCTATATAAAACACTGGGGCAGAGGTAGAATTTTATAATGCTCCGTCGGTCAAGGAAATTGTAAAGTTTACAGCAATGCTAGCAGTTTCTGTGAGGCTGTCCTTGGTCAAAGTGGTGCTTTGAGCTAAATGCTAACATGCAAATTAGGCAAATTTACTGTATTTCCTCTGCTACCAGACAAAATTGAAATTAAACCAATGATTCAGATAACCGGATCCGATAATCAGTCAGGGCGAAGATTCATCCATCCCCATAAACAAGCAGATTACTGTAATGACGGCCCTTTGACTCTTTCTAGGCTAACGGACTCCTCGATAATGAAAAACAAGCTAGCTGCAGCCTCAAAACTGAAAACTAACGGGTCTTGGAATCTCACATGAAAAAAAGGAGCAATCAGAAGACATCTAACATGGTTCTGGGAAATTTTAACAACATTTTTTCAGAATATCCCGACATTCTATATAGATTAAAATCCACAGATCAAAAGGTAACGTATTGTGGTTGCGGTGATAGAATATACCAACGATGAAATGTTCACATGCTATGTCGTCTGTTTCCATCCATCATCACAAACACAGCAGCTCACATCGGAATGAATATTTAGTATGATAATGTGACACTATACAAATCAGTTAATTGCTGATTCTCCTGGTTGTTTACATGCTAATGTTGTCGTGTCGGCTTGCAGCCATGTTTTTTTTTGGTTTTTTTTAACATTTGCTGAAGCTGTTCGTCATTCTCAAACAGGGCTAATTAAATTCAGACAGACTCAACATTATGCTTGGGTTTAGGTACATCTCCACCCATCAGGGATAATTCAACACTCTTGATACTTCTGAGCACCTGCCCCAGAGCTGTATCAGCTCCACGAGAGAACCTCCCACATTAATTGTCGCTGAAAAATCAACAATCATTGGCTGGGAAAACTGGCGGTGAGCGGGCTTTGTTCGTCCCCAGCTGTCTGTCCCCCCCTACGAGTGCCACGCATGTGTGCGATCATGTCATTACATGTTAATGGGCCCTCCTCTGATGCTACAGCGGACTGGAGAGACGGAGGCTGTGAAGGAGAGAACAGGGAACCATTTGATGTTTGCCAGTTGAAAGAATAAGCCTTACTTTGGGTTGCGCTTTCCAACAGAGGCATGCTGGGATTGAAAGAGCGCTTGCCCAGGGCTAAAGGGGATTTTTGGTGGGCGTCACACATCCAATTACCTCGGCAGCATCGCTGAAATCCACAGGGGATGCACGCGCAAACAGACACATACACACATTCGCCTACGCACACGCTGACATGTAAGACACCCACTGCAGGAGGCTCTTACCGCAGAGGGGGCGCAGCCAAATTTCACTCTTCTGCTCCTGCTGGATCGCCTGCTATGGAATTCATGAATATTATCAGCATGTGTTGATATGTGCCTTACGATATAAATATGGATAGCAATATGGAAACACCATCCAGGTTCCACCCTCTTCGGAGAGCATTATTAATGCATTCAGAGAAGCTATTACCAGATTTGCATGGGCTCTTCTGATGAGCCAGGAAGGATCCACTGATGTGTTGAGGTTTATTGGTGCATTTCAAAGCTGTTTTGAAGATCCTCTGTTCTGTGGCTGGGGTTTCTAGCTGCCTAATATCCCCACCAACAAACTTTAATAACGACACGGTCCCACATCAGCACGCCAAACACGTAGAACCAACCAATCCAAGCTCATTTGAAACACAACATCCTGGAATTAATGCATTCAGACTTTTTTTCTCTACCCTTTTTTTTCCCACTTCCTCCTACACAGGTTAATAACTTTAATATTTCTTCTTTCCTTAAAACACGGGGCCTGAAGGGCCAATGGGAAATCACACCTCACCAGACATTACTATGAAATCGATTCGGTGGTACAGTTTTAATTATACAAGATTCGTCATTTCTTTTAATAACTTGATGAAATGGCCCGGAGCCCCGCTTCTTCCTTATTGAAGCTGATAAATCTCAGATATCTGTGTGGTGCGAAATCACCTGTGCCACCAGGGGCAAGATGGCTCTAGTTTGGTTAATACACCCACAATATAAACACATTTAAACCTAAAGGTGGGTATTTAAATGAGTTTTGGTCATAGCTTGTGCCAAACTTCAAATCTAAGGGAATATGGGCCACAGATAATGTTTCATAAGTCACATTTTTTAAAGTTAGTTTTCAAGCTATGTGCAATTTTTCTCCTCTCAACAAGGACTGGGCAAGATATAAATTATCATGTCAGACTATATGTCTTTAGATTTTGGATACAGTTTGACATAATGTTGTCCTCTCCTGGGCTTGAAGGCTACGTCAGCGCTTCCCACAGTGTATTTGTGATGGGCGTCGCTTTAACTGTCCACATTAATGCACACGCACTTTGCTTGCCTCGACTTCCTGTTTCCCTCACCTTTCAGTTTTCTCTCTACCGGCAACGTTATCTGCTTTCTTCGTCAGCAAAACCAACGTGCACTAAATGACATCACAACAACGACGGTTAGTTCGTGCAGAAAAACAGCTTACGTAGGACGGCGATAAATAGGAGACGTGTGCGAATAAAGTATGTGATTGACAGAGGACGGGAGGGGAAGAGCGATTGTCCGGTAGTTAATCAATCAATACCTGGGCGGACCACCCAACTAAAATATAAAGTACATTAACAGTATTACAGTAATGATGTTATTGTCTGAACTTAACAGACAGCTCTACTTGTTGTAATACCTTCCTTTCCCCTCTCAGTAGTAGATCTAAATTACTGATGATTATTTATGAACAATTTCATTGTTTTAAAATGTTGTTAAAGTACCAATAGTCCAATAATATTGTCACGTTATCTATATCTAGGAATCTTGTCAAACACAATGTGATATTTTATTTTGTCATCCAGTCCTTTGTATCACAATATGGCCAAGAATTATATAACATAGAGATATATAAGAGATATTCTGAGGCCAGATCGCTCAGCCTGCATCTTAACCCAGAACAAGCAACCCCGAGTTATACAAGCAACAGATGCATTCAGTGAGTAAATACTGGCGTTCTTTAAGCCGTTCTCTCAAGGACTGGCACAGCAGTTCCCAAACAATCAACTATCAATCAGTTACTGCCCTGCAATTTCACATAATCAACCGTACACCCAACTGAGCTTGGAGAGAAAAATGCAGAGCCTGGCTGTTGGCTCAAGAAAAAAGTTAATTTTCTGCTTCACACAGAAAGCTTTGATTTGAAATTTAAGAACAGTCGCATAAAAACTCGACTCCATTTCCATTTCGGCAACCTTCTCAAGGTAATCACGCCAATATGGGGTCACTGGAGAGGTCAACTCAGCTCTTTCCCTTTTATTAAGATGCTTTAACTGCTTCGAGACGATGCCGCTCTTTGAGGCTTTCGGTACACACCCAGAAAGGAAGGCGTAATATTATTGCGTGCAAGAGAAAAAAACAGTTTTAAGGACACAGGGAAATAAAATGGAAGGCAATGGGGGAGAAGCAGAAGTAATGAAAGAGGGCAGGAGGTCAGCTCTAGCTGTGAATGTGGCATTTGAGGAGGCCCCCTACAGGCTTCAGTCATCTTCAGATGAAACACATCTAACCGACATGAGAGAAGAGTGGAAAGGATTCAAAGTGTGTCTCTCTGTGTGCACATGCATGTGAGTTTGGGCACAGTTTCAATGTTATATGTATCACGGTCACGCCGTTGGAATACATCATCTTAACACATTAACTCACTGCATTGCGCACAGCATGACAAGATAGAATGAAGTGAGAATTCATTAAGTAAAAGCAGCAGATTTCTTACCAGAAGTCACATTTGCAACACCAGTTTGGAATTAACCCGACAGTTGATCTGTGTTTAACAAGCAAAGTCCTAATTTGGTAAAAACTGATGTTACTGTAAGAATGTCACTGTAATGATTTGATTCGACGATGAAAACATCTGGACGCAAAACATAAAAAGCGACAGACTCAAAGGGAAGGAAATACGTGCAGTGGATAGCTGATGCGAGCCTTTGTTGGGGCCAGTGGAAATCGAAGCAATTCAAGTGAGAATTTCACTGAAGGCGCAAAAGCGTGGGCTGATTCTTCCGCTGTTTGTGGCGAGGGAGAAGCTCTCCAAAAGGATGCACGCCTCACGCTGTGTAGGCACGTATAGGCCGGGTCATCAGCTCACGGGAGTGTTAAAACCGAAGGGCTGAAGCATGACTTTCTAAGATGACGCACCAGACTGCGAGGTGCAATACG
Organism: Sparus aurata; assembly: GCF_900880675.1. Lineage (NCBI taxonomy): Eukaryota > Metazoa > Chordata > Actinopteri > Spariformes > Sparidae > Sparus > Sparus aurata. The sequence continues at coordinate 24,630,268 of NC_044208.1, read as the reverse complement.
CAAGACTTGGCACGTTGCTCTCAAGAAAGGGATGCATGGCGAACTCCATATATCACTATATATGGTGTACAAATATAACTCCAGGTAAAACGGTTATGAAGTGCAAAGCTTGTGCTGCTGCAGTCTGAACACAGGCAAGCAGAGAGTCAGCAGACAATCAGACCTGGGCGAGAACTCCAACATCTGCATTAAACCTCACTCTGAGATTTCTTCCCCCACTTAGGGAAATCTCAGTGGAGAGAAGCGCTTCGCCTACTCCAGATAACTCTGCTTTGCTTTGCTATAGGAAGCCATTAACTGACAGTACACGGCTTGAGGTTATCCCCATGGGTGTAACAAGCCTCTGGGATACACTGTGTCTGGCAGAGGGAAGATGAAGAGAGCGCATGACGCTAAAGAGATTAGCTGTTACATTGTGAATTTTCTGTTAGAAGAATAAGGTTTAAGAGACTATTGAGGGATGCACAGGAAGCCAAATAATGCAACAACAAAAAAAAGCAGCTCAGCAGAGAGCGAGAGATCCCTTTAAAAAATACCGGCTAGGAGGTTTAGTGAGTGTAAAAGCGCGTGTAATGACTACGCTGCATGTTCGCAGGCTCTTTGAGGCATCCGTGATGTTCCTCACTCGAGACGTGCTGATGTGTGGACGCGGTGATAAATCACATCGCTAAGTTAATATCTCAGCAAAGTGATGCCCTAGATAGATGGGAAAAAAAACACTTGCGCATACAGAAAACGGGTATACATGCGCTCTCTCACACACACACACACACACACACTCAAACTGTATGTTCATCTGTGAGGAAATTTCACTCTGCAGTTTCAGTCTCCTTTTGCCAGAAGGGGAGGTTTCGAGAGAAAGCGAGGGAAAAAAATAAGCCATGGATATTTGTTTTTTCCAGCCAATTTGGGGGGGATGGCAGGGAGAGGTGGGGAGGTCTGGATATGATGGGAGTCAGGGGTGTCTGTCTCCTTGTGGCTGCTCCCCTTGCTGCCTGGCGTTGGTTCTGAAGCTGGAGAATACTGAAGGCATCATTGTCAACACGTTTACATCGCCACTGTTCCTGCCTGTCAGAGACGCTTAAGCGTTCCTCGCTACAAAGATAAGTAGGCCCCTTCCTGCAGTCGCCTCACAGCAATGAGATGCTGGTTATTTTTGCAGAGACACATTCAGCAGTCTCCCCCCCCCCCCCATATATACCCGAAACCTTCTTCCCCCTCCCCAAACAGCAAATCTCATCTGCTCTCGTGCACAATTGTAAGGCTGCTGCGAGGAGCTTGCGTTTCTGCAATCACTTCACATTTGTTTCAGCGATTGATTTCCTGGCATGTGAGGGGAAGGAGAGAATGAGCGAGTGGGTAGGCAGCGAGGGAGGGAGGGAGGGAGAGGGAGGAGCGAGCAGAGGGAGGCAACAGGGAAGTCAGAGGATGTGCAATGCCAGGCTCACATACTGTCACCATGACAACAGACATCACTTCACAGGAGCAGCACTTAGGATGCCTGTGTGGGCTGAAGTGACATAGTTGAAGGTTGGCATTAGCCTCTTGTGGGTGCCACAACATACCAATCCTCTAACGGCTTTGCTTTTTTTTTTTGTTGTTGTTGCTTGGTTTCCGCCACAGCGCCGCTAAAAACGCGCCCCGTTGCTCTTACCAGCTACCTATTGGGATTGCTGAGTGATTTGTACTTTTACGTGTGCGAATGCGGGCCCTGCCAGTTTGGCTTAACAAAGACAATCCAATTGACTGAAGTGCGAAAAGGGAAGACGGGAGGGGAAGACATTCATATTCAATGATCCCCTTTCATCATTCGCGTCACTTTGAAGCTGGCTAGCATGTATAATTCTCTGTGATTTGAAGTGATGCCAATCATGGAAATGATAACTTGAGAAATGGAAAACACGCCACAGGCACTTAAAAGGATCCATCTTAGCAGCCAATTCTGCTGTTCATTAAGAAAAATCTGTATCACTTCATGAGGGTATACAATTGATGTTTTCAGATACAAAACTAAACCATGACTCGGCAGGATCTTATGCATGTATTAATGGGTTATATAATACCAGTTTAATATTAATAAATGATCGACTTTATGTAACGATTTAGCACCTTACGAACACTCAATCCAAAAAATGCATTTTAGCACAGTCAAATCATACATTAATTAGCATGTCATTACGGTATATTTGATATAAACCAGGCACAGGGATATAAATACAGGTGTCTCTGTGCAAACACCTGTTACTGCTCTTGTCAACATGCTGCATTTATACCTCACTCGCTGCAGTATTTATGAGCTGGCCAAACTGAAATGCAGTTGCATAATGAAAGCATGAACTAGCTGGATGGTGGCACTTCAGCTAATATCTTATGAGATGTTAATGAATGCACGACATAGAGGTTAGTTAATGACGGTAAAATTGTAAATTGAGCAGAAAATGAAAAACTCTAAAATGAAAAACAAACAGCAGCATATAAATGGAAGATGTCTACAGGGTTAAGTTTTTACTGTTTTATGTGCAATTAAATTTTTTTTTGTTAAATTGATAACCACAGAGTCTGCAAATCATGGAGGTGGTCAGTTTTTGTTTTTGGTTTAATGATGTGATGTTGGTACAAGTATAGTCAGTCAGGTTTTTAATTTCCTGTACTTTACTCGTGTGCTGCCAGTTAATGCCACTTCATGCTTCTACTTCCCTGCACCTGAGAGGGAAATGTTGTACTTTTGAACCCACTGCGTTAATCTGAAAGCTGTAACCACTTGTTAGATTGCACACTCACACAGGTGTTATCAATTACTCTGGCTAATTAGACCTCACCAGGTGCACTGGGTGGAGCGATGCTGGGAGTGACATGATGGCACCCAACTGGATGCACCACCAACAGCCATCAAAAGGTATAAAAACTTCTACAAAAGAGGCGCAGGTCTTTAAGCTTGTACATAAAAAATAATATGATCACTTTATGAAATATGTTGCATGATTAATGTCTACTGATTAAAGTTCCTCTTCACTGAGAAATGTGGTTTTTTTTTTCTTCCCATTCTGACAACTGAATCATCAGAGCTCCAGGGCACCACTGCTTTTGTCGCATGTGCAACCACAAATCTGTGTGACCACATTTTTTTGTCGCGCCTCTGCACCTGAGATTTCCGGGAGAATTGTCAAGTCTGCCTCAATACATGTGTGGAGTGGATCTTGAAACTACCAGATCATATCATTACTTATTTTGCATTAAATTCAAGGCAGCAGCAGTCTCTCGTCTACTGTTAAGAAAACTGGAGCTAATTTGAACAATGAGATTCAGTGTTCCTTAAATAGTGTCCTGTCAGTCAGAGCAGTCAGAGATCTCAGTGGATGTTAATCACCATCTGCTGACTATGCAGTACGTACCATTATGCTAATGTTGTGACTGTGAATTAGTCATGAAACCTATTTTCTTGTCTGTTTTAATTTATTAGGATAGTGTGCAGGATAGAGCAGACAGGAAATGATGGAGATGTTGTGTTGACCTCTGCACCAACTGGACGCCCTCCTTACTGATATATTTCATCGTTCAAGCGTAACAGTAGTGTGTATCCCGCCCCCCCAACAAAACTTTAGGCTATGAATTGCTGATTAACGTTGCTACAAATGATAAGGACGAGAACCAACAGCAACATAGTATTACAGCTCCACAGTGTAAATGTGTTTGTATGCTCTTATGTTAAACACAGACAGGAATGGAACGGAAAGGAGGCCGGATGTAATGCTAGCAGGAGTCTTATCCCAAGGATCCACGTCTGCTATGGGTCACACTCCAGCTACACAACCGCAATTGACCAGTTTGGCTTCTTAAAGCAAGATACCGTAGCTGTAATTTATTGCAGTTGGACCACATGTCTGTCAATAGGAGGAAATGAGCACTATTACAAGAGATGAAAACACTACAGATAAAAAAAGAACGCCTTCGCCGCCGCACAAGGTAATATTAGCAGGACCCCGGTTGACATTTAAGATTTAAATCTCGTTTTTTAATGATCCGGATGATGAACGGCCACTTCATTACAATGTCAGCAGACAAAGGGAGAAATATCAATTCCGGTTCAGTGCGGGTGAGAGGCCAAACCAGACTTCATTACAAGTGCAGAATTACTTTTGTTTCTAAATAAACCGGGGCAAAGAGGCTGGGTCTAGTCATGCACCGGAACACGACTTAATGAATGAATGACAACAAGATCATTAGCAGCAGCTTTCTGTCCTCAGCACTGTGCGGAGCTGGACGACTAGCTCAGGGTTTGGGGATGTGGGCTTAACAGTTGAAGCAGCCAGCCAGGTTACAATAAGCTTCTTTGGTCAGCAGAGGGGATTTGGCCTTGAATGATCCAGAGGTAAATTGTGTTCCTGAACTCATCCAAATCCGCACAGTCGAAGGAAAAAAAGTATTACAGTCGTTCATGGTGTGTGCAAACTCGCCAAAGCTACATTATACTTTCCACTTTGTTACTTTTGAACACAAATCATCAGAAAATATGAAACTGTGTATAATAACTGAGTGAACATCGACTCTGAAAAGTATATTCCGTTCACCACAGCGGTGCACAACTCCATCTCTGCTTTGTACTATGAATACGCAAAAAAAAGGGATGGATTTGATTATTTTCCTGTGCAAAGGAGGCTGCAGTAGCTGACAGTGCTGTTAAAAAAATCCCAATTACAACCCTAAAGCTCACAGCTCCGTTTTTCCGTCTCACCTACTGCCAAACTACACACAGCTACATCTTTCAAAACAGCTAAAGGGAGCAGAGAGAGGGCAAAACTAAGAGTGGCATCCTTCCAGTGCGGAGTGTCACCCTGCAACACACACACACACACACACACACACACACACACAGAGACACACACCTTGCATAAAACACAAGCAACGTGACCTTTTGGCTTCACAGCCACACAGGATGTTGCAGGGATAAAATTAAGGTGGCACTTATGAGACTTTACACATATGAGAAGTGTGACTCATTTCTTGTGTGGCTGGAGGTGGAGCCTTCTGAAGTCTGAGAAAATAACACTGACGACGATGTGATTTAAAGTACACAGAGAGGAAGAAAGAGCGAGGAGAAGAAGTGCAGCACACTGTTCTCATGCTAATGATGACTAGACCGGAGAGATGAACATGCCATCGTTGGCGTGGATGGACTCTTTAGCTTGTCTTAATCTCAGGTGGGAAATCATCGGTTGTCTCAGTGGTATTGGCTGACAAAAAAAGAAAAAAAATAGTGCATCCCTAACAAAAAGTTATGATACCCTGGCCTGAGTTGCTTCGTTATTGTCCGTGTGCAACACTAACTTGGTGATGTCTCCCTCCGATGTGAACTTGGATAAAATCTGACATCCGGTTTCCAAAATTCACCATACTGAACAAAGAGCCGACTCACTTTAATACCCAATACAATGCGATTAAAGTAACACTGTCACAGATTATGCGGCGAATACAGAGCACAGCAGGAGCGCTTCAGACTCTAAGTTCAAACATTGTCTCTGCGGTGTATATTCAGTGCCAGTCTCAGGGGACTCGGCCCAAAGAGAACTGACATTCGGTATGATTAAGTTGATGCTATCTGAAGCCCCACCCAGGGGTATGTAATAATCCCCAATGTGCACCTCACACAGTTTCCACTGCGACGAATCATTTCTACTGCACCGTACCCTGCTGTATATCCTCATTTGCCTCTGATTGAAGCACATACGCCGTAGACGTCCGTCCTCTCTTCTGGTCCCCCGAGGGAACGGGACAGGGAGACAGGCGGAGGGGAGAGAGAGACAGGCAGGGAGACGGGGACTGAGAGTGGGAGGGAGGAGAAGAGATAGAGTTATCCGTGGTCTCATTACGGTGGGAAATGTGAGGGTCCCGATCCAAGGGAATGATGAAGGACTCTGTGGAGGAGGCCTCTGAGAACCAACAAAGACGGCTTTAGTTTCACTGGCAGAATGCATTTGCATAGCTTAGAAGCCAAAGCGTCTGAACCGGGGCTCATGAAAAGGAACCCAGGCAATTGGTTGGACTTCAATGCAAACGAGAGAGAGAGCGAGAGACAGAAGAGAGAGAGAGAGAGAGAGGGGGGGGGAGAGAGGAGCGTTGGTGGCGGAAAAAGCAGTGGGAACTTTTTTCTCTTCGGTAGCGTCGCACAAAAACGAGATCGGGGAACATCTGCACATCCCATGGAGGTTGTCGCCGACTGACTTTGATGCAAAGAGAACATACTGAAGGCGGTACATCTCCAGATAAAGTAACAAGCAGAAAAACACTTCCACCCTATCATACAAGTCATGTTCCATTGAAGGCGTCTGATATTATTATTTAGCGCCGTTCGGTCGTCAGCAACATCGGAGGGAAAAAAAAACGCCACGTAGGAACATGAAGAAGGTTTGTAGGTGCGTCCATTCGCTCCGATGGAAGAGTTTGCCCAGCGGAGGTCCGGAGAGCAACAAAGAGATGAGCAGAGGTCAGGATAATAGAGCAGTCTCCTGCAGAAGGGTGTGTGTGTGTGTGTGTGTGGTGATGAGGAAAGAGAGACACATACTCAAGGGGAAGGATGAGGGGGGAAAAAAGAAAGAGCGGAGCAGATGTTGTACTTTATGGTGTCTCTCTTTTTCCCTCTGTGGCCTGGAGTCATGGAGGGATGACTAGCCTTCATCAATCCTCTTTAATGACTCTGGCAGCACCACTTAACGCACTAGTATGTGATTTCTTCATTACCACGTCGTGATTCCGCCAATTTAACTTGGCGGCGGTGACGTATAACGACGCTCGGGGATACAAAAATGATCGGCGGAAGTCTCATTTTTGCAAACTGGCCTATTCATCTGCTCTCGGGTCGATGTCTGGGGAAGGGACGAGATGATGCGGTACGACCGGAGCAAAGAATTCAAGCTTTGCCCTCGGTAGAAACCTCTCGTGAAACTCGCCCACTTCGAGTTGCTGCCAACCGTTACGTGTTATCCTCTCAACAGGCCTCGTTTTATTCAGCCACACGCCCACTGCTCTTCACCTGTGGTGCATGACACTCCATCTCACCGCCCCCTCCCTCCATCCCTCCCTCCTTCACGTGTCAAAACCTTCAGAGAATACAATGGGAGGCGACCGACGTGCATGCTAATGTTTTGCCCCCCATCAATAATAAAAGCTGACTTTTGAACCCTGCCAATAATTTTAACTCACACCGGCTCCCTAGAGGTGTTCCTATGCTTTAAACATGAGGCGGCGTTACAGGCGCGCCGTTTGAAGAAGAGTGAGATACAAGTTTGAGTGCGTAAACGTGCATCGAGTCCATCTCCTGTCACAGTAGAATATACAGCAGCGACATCGGCAAGAAAGCCGGACCTATGTAAATTCTTACTAAGGCACACTTGCTGTAGGATAGGTGAAGGGAAAAAAAGGGGGGGTGAATGCGCTCACATGCATAAGACAGTTAAACCCTCAAACAATTCCATCTGCTACATCTGCCTGTCTCTTCTTCTTCTGCTGCTGCTGCTGCTCTTGCCCTACCAGTCCACACATACCTCTATAGCAACGCCACATATCAAGCATTATGGGATATGATTTCCTCTAATGAGCTTGCATCTTCATCCGCACGCTCGCGCTGAAAGCGTGGACAGCTCGCTCGTGCCGACAATCCGCAGCTTTGATCTGACGTTCATGCGATTGGTGTTGATGGTTAGCGTCATGCCCGTTCCTCCCTGAAATCTCTCTTGGAGAGACCAATTTGGGAGATAAGGTTATCGACAGTGATTCCTCCAGACACCGATGTTTTATTGGGGGGTTGTGCCCTCTGGCTGAACGCATAACTGGAGGAATTTGCCAGAACTCCAAAACAACAACAACGCCTACGTACAGATCCTACACCGCCTGCGGGGCGCTTGGAGGTTTGTAGATTAGGTGTAATTAAGAGTATGCTGTGTTTTTTCGAGGCGTTTTTTACGGTGAAACATCTCTGCAGCAGATGTCAGAGGGAGAGACGTGGTGATCTGGGCGACTGTGCTCATACGCTACAGCTGCCGAGACATGTGCGGTGATTGATTGTCTTGTTCATCCTTCTCCCTGTGGAGCAAAAGAATAGATAAAATCCTGGCGCACCATTGGTCAGGTGCAGCACCGTCGACTGTTCCCGTCATGCTCGCACAGTAACCTTTCAGTGCTACATCATCTCCATGTACGCACACATCCACACACATGAACGACGGCGACAAAAAGACCTTTTTAAGTGCTTGGCGTCGGCCTCTGAAGCACACCAACCCACATCTTTACTTGACCCCGTGTTCTCCCTGCACGACCTCAGCCGACAGGTCAGGGCTGTGCAGCTCAAGGTTTTTCTCCTTTAGCCACATGTGCGCATGAATCATTATTTCTTCTTCATCTTCTGCTGCTGCTGGTGCTGCTGCGAGCATGACGGTTCATATGAGACATCATCTGTGCCACTGGTTGCACAAGCAGGCAGGGTAAGAGACAGAAACGTGTGCATGGGAGGGAGAGACGGAGCGACTCAGACAGACAGACAGACGGACGGAAGAGGTAGGCAGATAATAATTCATGACTGTGCATACTAAATGCCACTGCCTCAGACACACACATTACAGCCCGCACGGTGACATTCAACAATACATATAAGGCAAGAGCCCCGTCGACCTTTTGAATGGTAATTAGCGTTGATTTCATGTCTGAGAGGCCACATGCATCAAGACTGAATCTACCAGAGTTCCAGTGTGATAATCTACGACTGCACAACACTAAATTTAGCCTGCGCACCGACCATCATGACTGATGGATTGGATGAGAAAAGGGGGGCTGTGCATGATTGGCTACGCGCGCGCTTTGCTGTATAACCTCAGGGTTTGTGGCAACATTTGGAGCCTCTCGCTCAAACGTGACATTCAGAGCTGGTTCGTCACCCTCACATGAGTTCATGTGGCGTGTCTTTTTTAAAAGCAAAATCATACGAGTGTGTGAGTCGAGGTGGTGGGTTCATGTGCGACCACCGTTTCACAAGGTCATGATCACGTTTGGTTTCAGCAGGGGGAAAGCAAAAATAAAAAATAAAAAAAAAAATTGCACACACTCACCGTACACTCCTTGGCAACGGATGCCCTCCACGATGAGCGCCAGCAGCCCCAAAACACAGATAATTAGATCCATCCTGTTCACGTTAATCTCTGCATATCCAGCTCTCAATGGCAAGAAGTCCTTTCCGGGGCGGTGTGGCTGAGGTGCATAGACACACAGCGCGGCTCCGATCCACGCGTCGATTAATGTATAGTCTGGCTTGTTAAAAAAAAAAAAAAAAAAAAGGTTTGTACGCCCCGCAGGAGGCAACACACAGACACGCGCACGCACACACACACGCACACACACTCAGGTGGTTTTGATGTCCACTGCCATGTAAGGGGGAGAAGAAGAAGAAGAAAAAAAAAACCGCGGGGCGCTCGCGGCACCGGAGACGCCGCGCGGTGAGAGGGGTGCGGGGACGCAGGCGGGCGCGGGGGAGTGGGCTGCAGAAAGCCCGGCCTTGGAACAAACAGCAACCTCCTCTCGAGTCCAGGTGAGGTGCGCTCCGCTGGTGACTTCAGCGGAGACCCCCGAGGCGGCACACGGACGGGGCGCGCTGATGCTGTCGACTGGAGGCAGACGGCGGCTCGGTACCCACGGGCATAGCTCCTCTCATCCAGCTGTGGTTCACGGCTCGCTCCGCGGATGCTGCTGCTGCTGCTGCGTTGACTGCATGCTGTCAAACGGAGCCATCACCTCTGCCTCACACACGCACACAGACACACACGCGCGCACAGTCAAATTCTCACTGTTTTCACCCTCGGGTGCTGCGAAGTCGTCAAGCTGCCGATGTGGAGACGGGCGGTCACATCACGACTGCGCCCCGACGCCGCGCACTCGACTCATCTTCTCCCGGTGGCCAATGACAAGGGGAGGGTCCAGTCCGGCGGACGGCTCCTCCACAGCTCCTCGCCGATGCCTTCTTTTTTTTTTTTTTTTTTGCCCGCTTGTCTCCCGCGTTATGAGACCACTCGCTAATGGATTTCACGCGACGGTGGGAGCCGGATGTGCCCCGCCGTGGAGCCTAGTTGAGCATCGGTCACGTTGCGCAATACGTGCTACGGAGACCGAGTGGCACCGCAACCGGTCTGTGGCTACGTCAAGAGGTGCGTGGCTTCCAGCGCTCATCTGTATGGGAGGCTTCGCTCGGCGTCAGGAAAGGCATGAGAGGCGCAGCTGCTGGATGCTGAGAGAGAGGGAGAGGGAGAGAGAGAGCGGGGAGAGAGGAGAGAGGAGAGAGGGGAGGGACGGAGGGGGGGAGGGAGACCATTGGAATTCAGGGGATCGAGCTCTGACAGACCTTTGCAATCAACACCAAACACACAGTCTATAGTCCTGTCTGCTCATGTTTCATCAGACAGACAGGATGAGATGCTGTCTGTCATGTAGCGCGCATCTGCTGCATCACATTCCTGTGGCTTGAAACAGTGAGATGTCTCTTTTAATAGTACACACACACACACACACACACACACACACACACACACTGATGCTGCCACAGGCCTACATATTCTTGCCAACTTTTTCAGCTATACGTGACTTTTAAAGTTTTGAAGAGGTGCAGCTAAGTGGTTCCCAAATGGGGTCCCAGGTTTTGCCCTCGGGGGTCCTGCTGGCACTTCTGTGGGGCTAACTGCAAAAATTATGAAATCCATTTCATTATGTCCAATCTTGCCCGTTTTCAGTAGGCTAGTAAAACCCTCCAATTAAAACTGTGTAAGAGGGATCTGCTCTGACCACAGGTCTCACCCCACCATCATCCTCCGAGGTTCAGTCCTGACTCAATGCTCATTCAGACCATTTCAAAGCAGAATCAACACTATAGCATGTGAATGAGACCACTTTACTCTGTTTCCCCGTTGAAGTGTTTGGTAATGTTAATACGGGGAGGATCTCAAAGTTGGACTAAAGCTGTTTCCTAGCAACACAATTTTAATTAAAGGGTTTTTAATTAGCATAATATTCTCCCCAACAGAGGCAAATATTATACGTTTGGGACGAATGGAGACGAATGTCAAGAGTCACAGTTTGATTCCTGATCAAACGTACAGCGTGACGGCACGCAGCTCTAGCCTCGACACATTAGGTCTCCCTGTGATGTCGAATAATGTAGTTTGGTAGAGAGTCATTGTTCATTTAGTACTTTTAATATGAAACCCCCCCAAAAAAATCTCATCAAAGACACCATATTCAGACTGATTTTTCCTGTTTAGTCACTCAAATTGAGATTTAGCTTAACGTATTCCCCCAAAAATGTAATTCATCTACCAATCATCCTGTACATCAAGTTTTAGAAAATAATTATCAATACATTACAGAACAGAAGCACCACCTGAAGCACAGACCCTGTCCTCAGAGGGCCTCAGCAGGGGATCAGATGCAGAGGGGACTGCTGGAGTTCTGGTGGCTGGGTTTGGCGCCCTCTACAGGACTTTGTCAAACAGATCCATAATCATTCGGCCATAGGTGGTTATACCCAGAGTTTGTGGCCAGGCTATAAATATAACTGTAAAGGTGAAATAAAGATGGAACCGCACCGCGTGATGCACTGTTATTGAGCCGATCTGTCGATACGTGATCCTTGGAGCCAGGACCAGACATCTGAACAGAGGAGTAAAATAAATTCAGCAGAGTTAATATTTGATATTGGCTATTTTAAATTTAATTTCACAATCTAAATGATTAATCCCGTCCGTCCCTTTTATACTGTCATTAGTGCAGTGCCCCTTGAAAGCCTGAGCAGCGGAGCGGTGTAGATGGCGACTCGTGTTTTAAAAAAAAAAAATGTTTCAGATCTTATTGTCCGCCAACGACCATTTAATCTCAAGAGCTCTTTAATTGTATCTACTCTAATTCCAGGCATTTAACCGTCTCTTGCGTTGTCATTTCACTCCTCCCCTGTGGGAGTAAACATCTCTGTCCTGTTTTTTTTTCCCCACTCAAGAGTCAGACAAAGGGTGATTTTCATTGCCAGAAAAAAAAAAAAAACCCATTCAACACTGAGTGTCCACTTGAGGATGAATTCTGGCTGAAGGCTGTTTGGTAACAGTTTTAGACGGGTATATAAACCAGCTGAATGTCCTGACAAGTAATGACATGTGTGACGCGAGTTTATCCCTCCCGCCGGCGTGTTCGTATCATTACTGGACCTTTGCATCGCCTTTCCAATATGGACTGGAGCAGGAGACCACCAGAGAGCTCAGAATTTAAGTCCCCATCTGTCTGTCGTGGATATTGTGCTCTCAGATTTTCCTCCACTCGCTCAGTCGTCTTCTCCCCTTCATCAGAATTCTTTGTATTCTTTTATCCAAGATGCCTAATGGTACCGTGCGCTTAGGAAGCACATTGTGAGTAGAGAGTCTCCATGTAGCATCATGAGGGGGGGGTTATAAATATAATATGCCCCTCACTAGTTGGAGCCGGATGACATTTTACTAAATGTATTCAGTCGTACAGTGCAGGAGGTGTTGGATATGGTATGAAACAAGACAATCTGGCATTTGGGGGGAGGCCTCAGCGGGTTTCGCGTTCATCGTCAAACGCAGGGCCAGGGTCAGCCGGAGTGTGAGAGGAAGAACAAGAGGGGGTTATGGCTTTGGTAGTCTGACAGTACTCTGCTCTGGTTGGCATCACACATGAGAAAATCTCAAATGGAACAACAGAAATGTTTCCATCTCGCTGCCTTAAAAAGTCATATAACAGCAAGTGGCTACCTGTGGAAACTGATGACTGTAGCTCAAAGCTTGTCAAGCAATGCTCACTTTTTTTTTTTTCATTTTGTCCCCTTTTGTGGTTCGGTTCCTGTTGCTTCATTTAAATCGCCGGCGTCACTGTTTGAACGTGTCATTTGAAGCGAATGATTACTTTAAACTTCTATCTTGTGACAAAGAGCCATGTCATTTGGCAACCCGGGGGAATTTGTTTGATAGAAGTGACACAGGCCTGAACGTTCCCCATTTAAAAAAAGACTTTTAACTGCAATTACCTTTTCCCTCTGAACGATCTGAAGACTCATTAAGCGTGGTGTTGAAAAATTGCAACATCCAGGGCACGAGCACCCACAGGGGTGGGGGGGGGTACAGGAAATACAATTTTGGCCGTCACTCAAAAAAATTGCACATGCCCGACTTCCTGCCAACCACGGCACGCATATTAGCAACAGCATACACACTGGCAGGACACGACCAAGCCCCCCGGTGTGCCACCGTTGACGAATGTTTCACTTAGAAATTAGGTCACCTCCGAGCTGGCAGGAAGAATTTAGGAGGGCCCAAATTTTAAAGTAGGCACATGATTTAGTTTGTCCGTGTCATGATTCGTTTACCGAGCGGTAATGCCTTGCATGTGGCTTATCTGAGAGCAGCTGGAGGGAAGAGAGCCGGTGGGTCAAAACGCATCCAACAAGAACCCTCACGACTCCTCTTCCAGGCTGCACTTGAAAACGATGCAGGGCGATCCTTACTCCATTGAAAAATGTTTGCAGCCATGAGTTAACGCACACTTGATCTGCCGATTCTCCCTGAAAGCCACAAAATAACCTCCTTTTATGTCGACGGCGCCATCTAGATCACATCTGTTCTTTATGCTCCTCCACGTGAAAAGAGCTGACTCCGTTTAGATTCAGCGTGTTTAATTTTCTGTCGAGGGAAGCAGCATCTTCAGCACGCTCTTTTAGCATGGACTAGTGTTAGATCTCGTGCTGAGACAGGTTTTAGCCAGACAGAAAAAGACAAAAGGCAGCTCTGACAGGCATGACGCATGTTTCTATTCTACAAATGTTTCCTCAGACACCCTCCCTCCCCGTTTTTTTCCCTGGGTAGCGGCACTTTGACACTCTCGGTATTCACGGCAGCAGGAAGCCTGTCGGCACTATTTACACACATAACTGGGGTGAAAAGAGGTAGATTTCACAATGAGGTGCAGCGGTTTGTGTCAGCTGGTATCAAGATGCCGTCGGAATCCAGAAAACCGCAGCCCTTTGTGATGGTCCCCAGTGTGATATCGGGGGTCGGTCTCCACAGAGGTTGAATTGTCAACGAATCCATTGAAGTGGTGTGAAGTTACCTGCACATTTCAAGCCTTTGTAAAACTTGCGAACGCCGTGTGAAAAGTGCAAAGCTGAAAACTGTCGTTTTGCGACTCAAAGCGATCGACTTTATCCGTTAACTTTTTAATGACGGTCTTCGGCATCATAATCTGATTAAAGGCTCAGTTCACTCATCTGCATCTGGAAAACCTTTTGTCTCTCCTAATTGAACTGTGCTGCAGCTGTCTATTTTTAACACAAGGGGACTTCCTATTGGCTTATTGATCAGCTGCTGTCCCGAGTGATTTGCCCCGACTCAGACTGATTCTCTCAGGGCTATTTTGGTGAGACAGCATATATAGTTTGCATGGCTTCTAAACAAGCTGTGTGATCCTACTTCACTAATTAAATGGCCCAATGTTTGACATCATGCACAGTGTACTAGTTCACTTCAGAAAGGTTATAAAGCAGGAAATCAGCTAAATGGACATTTGAAGATGATCAGAGGATGAATCTAAAAGAAAACATGCTGCAGCAGATTTTTTCTACACATTGTTGTCACAGGAACGGCAGATTGCTCAAACACAATCTGCTCAGTCACAATAATATTGAATAATTTATCTCTCGTGTCAATATTTTTCAGTAACATTCTGTAAAACCCTTCCTGCTGGGCATTTATGTAAAGAAAAAATAACTCAAATAAATGGTTTATAAGATATATACCACATTTTGATGTCTTCAGAATGTATAAACCAACAACTGTAACTCCTGTGAAGCATCTGGAACAGATGTATAATCATTTAATGATCAACCCTTCATACAAATACAAATCCTTCACACTATTATTTCTTTGCCCAGCCAAGAGTATTGCAAGAGATAACACTACTCCTAATTTTACAGTCATTAATCCAAGAAGAATGTCACAATATCAGGTTTTCACTAGACTTTCACATGGCCACAAGAATCCAGGATATCAGTATTATCACTCCTTTTCTCAAATGAATACCACTTGTGATAAGAGGATAGGGAGAAGCATTTACACTTCATGACTGGTGAGAAGGCAACACAATGAAGTGAGAGAAAAAAGCCCCCCAACATCTGCCATCAATACAGTGTCAAATGAAACCGGATCCACTGCCGGGGAACAGGAGACAGAGAGTTTGTGTGCGACACACTGCGATGCACTAATGTTTGCTGCCACTTGCTTTTCTTTTCTCCTCCACCGACTCAAACAGTGTTTACTGACCTGAAGCCCCAGCTCTCTCCCACGTCTTTGACACTGCCTAACAGTTAACAAGGAGAGAGAAAGTATGTCCGGCGCTGTGATAATTTAGCTTCAACAACACAACTCCAGTATTATCATACATGCATGCTGTATGAGCGTTAATAACCAAATATATTAATCTTAAATATCACCGTTATCGCCAACACCCGTGATTTTTGACACCCCTGAATCCAAGTAATGCTGCGTTACTGTGTTGCCAGACTGAGATTTGCTTTTGTTTCTTGCAATAATTGAGCAATCCTATGATGACATGTACGCGCGCTAGGTCATGTTGGCTACCGGCCAAAACTAAACGAAGGCTGGAGGCTGAGAGCGAGAAAGAGAGAGACGTACTTTCAACAAGTCATCTCATTATTTTTAGTTTGTCTCAGTCAAAGATGCACAGAAACACTGTCATCCATTGTTAACTTTGTGCGAGCAGCAAAATGCTTTCAGTCACCAAAGATACGACATCTAATTCATTGAAGCATTTCAGAAAAAGAAATGAGGGAAAAAGAAAGTGACACTGACAGGAAGGACTCTGCAGCCAGTGATGCATGTGCACCTGCTCAACAAAAGAAACTGGAATTCAGGGCTGGAGTGGACGAGAGCTACACAAGCTCATTGCTGGGTGTATCACACAGGAGATGTTACCTATTTCCACAGCTTCAATCTCATTCTTCACCCTCATTTCGATGCGCTGTGTAGAAAATACGCACGGAGAGACATTTCAAGCTGCCGCGGAGAAAGATGTTGGCCGGCCACCTCGACAGAGAATAGGCAGTGATGGGATCAAATCCGAAGGCCACACTCTGAGAGGTCGACTTCGTTTGCAGCGCAGATGACATCTGGACAGCCAACAACGGAAGTGTTCTGGGTGTTAACAGTTCACTGGATCAGCAGCTCCAGACTGGAGCACAGCAGGGCCACCATAACATGTAGGCAGACACCCATTTTTAGTTATTGGCACAGAGATGGAGCAAATTCATTCATCATATGGACTGCTTGGCAAAATTGTAGCCACTGTGAGACCCCCACATCGCAGGTGTGCACTGTATACAATTATTACAGTTATACGCATTTAGTTTCATCACAACATGTAGAGGAAGTCGGGCTGAAGAAAGCCTCCGGTGCCGTCATTCACAAGCTCAAATTCCTTTTCCAGGTACGTTGCGGGAATCTCTTCGACGGTGCTCTTCACTGTCAAGGAGACCAAATTCCTTCATGAAGCCGCTTACAGCAGCACCAGACATATTATGAGCTGTTGTTATAGAACTTTATTATCAAGCCACCAACTCAAGGACACTTTCCTTGTAAGACAACCTCTCAAGGACAACAGCTGGGCTCCCACGTGTCTTTGTGAAGGTATGCCTGTATTCCTAAACCTCTTATCTTTTTGGTTAATCTGTTTGGGCGGATTAAATGCATCGCACTATTCACGAGCAGAGGAAGCCAATCTTACCGCAGTGTTTGTTTTGGAGTTATTAAAACAAAAGTAGTGGTCAAAATAATGATTTTCATCACAGCGACAGAGGAATTAAAAACCAACAAAGGGGTCAATAAATCGCCTGAAACGAAACTGAGTTGAGACTCTGAATTAGATATTTTATGGAGTGTTATAATTTCTAACACCACATGCAACAAAATGGTATGCTTCTGCTTAAACATGCAGCATACAATGTCAAAAATAAAGTGATACCTCTGTTTCCATTCTTATACGAATATAGATATAAAAATTGAAATTATAAAATGTTTAGTTTTTTCTTGCTATTACAACATAAATGTTAAGAAACAATGGTTACAATAAGTAATATTTTTGTTATACTATGTCAGCGTATTGATGAATATATGTGTATGTTGTTTTATTAAGAAAAATATCTATGTATCAAAATTAGCTGCATTGGCCAAGTATGTTTAAAAGAGAACTTCGGTCGATTTAAACATGCAGCTTCATTGCTCAAGCTACCCTTGACTTGCCAGTACCGAAAACGCGAAAACATTTGGTCCAACCATTACAGAGCTCCGTGAACGGAGATTTAGCATTGAACGCTAACAGCATGGGGTCAGAACTTTACACTGGGTTTTAAGCGTCTTAACATGCTCCACATCTCACACCAAAAGTTATGCAACATCAGCAGACACCTTACAACACAGCACTGTAGCGTTTATGACTCAAAATGAATAAAAAAGTAGTTAAAACAGTGTGTTTGTGCAAGGAGCTACTTACCTGTTTGTTGACATCCGCGTCTTCCGGTAGCTAGACCAAACTAGCATATCCATCGAGTGTGCACTTAACAGGCTTAACAGGCTATTGTAAGGCTCATGGCTCATGACAGGCTGTAACATGGACATGTACATTATGAACATAAACACGAAAATGCTGGAATACGTTTCCGTCTCCGCCAGTGAGGGAGTAAGCGCACGCTCGACGGATTGACTAGTTTGGTCTAGCTACCGGAACACGCGGATGTCAACAAACAGGTAAGTAGCTCCTTGCACAAACACACTGTTTTAACTACTTTTTCATTCATTTTGAGTCATACACGCTACAGTGCTGTGTGCTAAGGTGTCTGCTGATGTTGCATAACTTTTGGTGCGAGATGTTGAGCATGATAAGACGCTTAAAACACAGTGTAAAGTTCTGACCCCATGCTGTTAGCGTTCAATGCTAAATCTGCGTTCACGGAGCTCTGTAATGGTTGGACCAAATGTGTTTGCGTCTTCGGTACTGGCAAGTCAAGGGTAGCTTGAGCAATGAAGCTGCATTTTTAAATCGACCGAAGTTCTCCTTTAAGTGTAGTGGCTCAGAAAGCACTTTCAAGAATAATGTTGAGAAAGTCATGTATGTATACATATTTTGTAACACCATCACAGTGTCCTTTTGTGAAGAGAGAAAGACCTTGAAGAATAGAACTGGCATTACAATGAGACACTGAGTGGATTTGTTTTTTCACATGGCGGCTGTTATGCACTGCAGTGCATTTCCGCTGCGGTGCTAATCACAAATACCATGATCTAAGCAAGCACAATCAGGCTCCCAATTTAAACCCCTTCAACTGCATAGAAAATGTGATTTCCAGTTTAGTATGCAGCGCTACTTGGCTCAGTGTCTGAGAATGTAATTATCTCTCGGTAAAGAAGGTAAAGTGAAGCCCATGTTAGCCTTCGTGTCCTTGGCTGCACCGGGGCAGGAAAATAAATCTTCAGAACTGATCTCATTCCGGGTACATTCATTACGCGGTACACATTGCACTCGACAGACAGTAAATTACATTACTAACCCTTCTTAAAATTGCAGGTAAAGAGTGACAGTGAGGAAATCCTTATTCAAAAGTAAACTTCAAGCATTGGTTTGTATCTCTGCAGGCCTTGAATCAGCGCGAAATTACACACCAGTCCAACCTCAACCACTCGAAGGGCCATTAGTAATCACTGTTTGTACCTGTGTGAGTGTACAAACACATGCAGATAATTGGGTGTTTCGTAAGAAAGATACCATTAGGGTGTAATTATTTTCTTTATCTGCAGCAGATCCTGTGCCTGATTCTGTGAGTAAAGCCTCATTGTGAATCAGAGCTCTTTCTGGAAACCACAGCAGGGCCGGCGGGCGACAGCAGAAAGCAATGAAGTATGGGTAAAGTGGTGTGTGTGAATGAAATACAAATGCCACTCCATTCAGCAGGACAGAGTTTGCCATAGATATACAACCGAATGAAAAAAGGGCCACAATCACTTTAGGCTGAGTTGCGAGCAAACAAATTAATTATTTATAAACAATGAATATTGCATATTGCTCTCAAAATTGTTGTTGCCTCTCCTTCATAAGCCAGCCGATTTGATTTACAGGGCTGGATATTCACTTCCACCGAAGCTGAATTCTAATCACATCTTCTTACGTCAGCACACGTAAAACGGGAGAAGCAGCCAACGTGGAGTTGATGGTCGTGACGCGAAACATGAAAAATGGATAGTGTATGCATTTTTTAAAAACATACCCATGTTAATCATTTGTTTTTTTATTTCCGTGACATGCAACATAAACACGGTCCCTCCGGCACACTGGAGAAAGAGTGTTTTTCACGTCGAACCGAGTCATGTTTATGTTCCTATCATCAATGGCCGATAAACAATGTTTCTCCGGCGGCGGCGCATCATGTTGTGTCCCTTATTTTCACCCAACATTGCCTTCTGATGTGCCCACTTTACAAAGTAATCGAGTGGTCAAACAAAGCTTGAAACAGCCGCTGTGTTACATTGGCTCTTCTATTTTGCACCGCGGTTCAGATGTAGGGTAATAATGGCTCTGCCATCTGCTCACCCGGTTGTCCTTTAAATTGTCTTTTTTTTCCTCTTTTTGCTATTGGCTTAAAACAAAAACCTGAGTGCACGCTGCTGTTTATGCCTGGCAAGCACTCACTCTGGATTTAAAGGTACCACCACCAACAAAAGATCATTTTGAAAATATGAGTGCACACATGGGTGCTAGAGGCTGATTTCACCTGTTTTTATAAAGCTTTAGAGAAGTCAGCTACACTGATTCAAAGCATTTATCCTTTTAAAATGAAAAATACATGAATAATATGCAACATCACTACAAATGTAAATAAAAAGAATCTTTTCCTGTGTACAAATAATACTTTTCTGCTTTTATTCTGTATGTGCCATTACAGACGACGTTTTCTCTTTCTGCTCTCCAGGGTCGGGGGCAGCAGCCTGAACAGGTCACCGGTCTATCACAATGCTAACACATATAGACAGACCACCCCATTCTCACCTACATTAATTTACTGTTTCCACTTCACCTAACCTGAATGTGTCTGGACTGACTGAGGCGAACTCAACACTCAGAGGAGAACATGTTTACTCCACACAGACAGAATCCAGCTTGACAGGGCGGGTTCAGATCCAGGGCCACTGATTCTTCCATCTGTCACTTAATGCTCATTTCGATGGAAGCAGACACACGTAGGAGTCACAAAGACAATACTGGCTCCGAATGGATCACAACATTTTTGCCCTGGTAGCTCTCGTTCCGAGTGTTCGCTAACAGTTAAAAAAACTTCCAAGTTCAAATTTGTTTAATCACTTCTTTAACCTACATTTATCAGCTATTTTGGCTACTCTGGGGCGGCACGACAAGGTAAAGATGATGTGACGAGCCTTAAAGGAGAACTTCGGTCGATTTAAACATGCAGCTTCATTGCTCAAGCTACCCTTGACTTGCCAGTACCGAAAACGCGAACAAATTTGGTCCAACCATTACAGAGCTCCGTGAACGGAGACTTAGCATTGAACGCTAACAGCATGGGGTCAGAACTTTACACTGTGTTTTAAGCGTCTTAACATGCTCCACATCTCACACCAAAAGTTATGCAACATCAGCAGACACCTTACAACACAGCACTGTAGCGTGTATGACTCAAAATGAATAAAAAAGTAGTTAAAACAGTGTGTTTGTGCAAGCAGCCACGTACCTGTTTGTTGACATCCGCGTGTTCCGGTAGCTAGACCAAACTAGTATATCCATCGAGCGTGCACTTAACAGGCTTAACAGGCTATTGTAAGGCTCATGGCTCATGACAGGCTGTAACATGGACATGTACATTATGAACAGAAACACGAAAATGCTGGATTACGTTTCCGTCTCCGCCAGTGAGGGAGTAAGTGCACGCTTGACGGATCGACTAGTTTGGTCTAGCTACCGGAAGACACGGATGTCAACAAACAGGTAAGTAGCTCCTTGCACAAACACACTGTTTAAACTACTTTTTTATTCAGTTTGAGTCATACACGCTACAGTGCTGTGTGCTAAGGTGTCTGCTGATGTTGCATACCTTTTGGTGTGAGACGTGGAGCATGTTAAGACGCTTAAAACACAGTGTAAAGTTCTGACCCCATGCTGTTAGCGTTCAATGCTAAGTCTCTGTTCAAGGAGCTCTGTAATGGTTGGACCAAATTTGTTCGCGTCTTCGGTACTGGCAAGTCAACGGTAGCTTGAGCAATGAAGCTGCATGTTTAAATCGACGAAGTTCTCCTTTAAGCAAACTGTTACCAACATTACCAGTCATTTGCAGTCAGTTTCTGGTCACCAGGTCAAATATTTTCTCTCCTTCCAACTTTTGAGAAGAATATCTGGCTCTTTGGTTGCTGATTTGCTTTTTGGTGGTGAGTAGGTGACATCTAGCATCAAACAGCTGCAGTCAATGATGCTGATGAGAACGAACCAAACATTCAAGTTAAATGATGAAAAAAACTGAACAATAAGCTCAAAGATATTATAACGACTCTTTAAGTTATAGTTTCGGTCTTTTGATGTTGGGTTGCACGAGATACTTATCCCTAGTCGGTGTGTTACCTGCAGTGCAGTCGATGACTGTCATCTCGCCGCTGGTGTGGAGAAGCAGCCAGCAGCACTGGCAGGCAGCAGGGCTTTGTACTGTGAAATTGTACCAGTCTGTCTTTTCACCACCTTAAATAAATCCCACCTGCCCGTACGTAAGAATACAAATGTTTTACGGTTGAGGGTGTCCTTAAGTACCTCATACAACCCCAAATCAAAAGACCCAAACTATCCCTTTAGAGCTGTGGGGACCTACAGAGTAGAGTGATAATTCTCAGTGGGATCGTAACTGATAATAACATTAACAGGAGCAGCTTTAATCTAGAGATGCGTGATATATATATCAGGCCAGATAATGGCCAACCAGCAGTGATATTTTAAAAAGAGCTCATATTACAAAACCAAATTGCCTTCATTGCCTTAACAAGGGCTGCATCTACACACAGTGTTACCTCCGAATACGTGATGGTAAGCACTGTTAAAGTTGGTTTTGCAATCCGTCAATCAACAAGAAGGAGGAGGAGGAAGACAAGCAGGAGAGGAAAAGAAGCTGAGCACACCGATGTGGTACTCATGATGTCCGACTCCTGCACTATGTAGAGCCACACAGCGCAGACTGGACAGCCAAACATGTGGTCACCGATGCGACTGCAGTCTGAAAAAACGTGTTCCGCAACGGTTCAGCGAGAAGGAGAAAAGTCTAGTTTTAACACAACAAATTCTATTAGAGCCATGTATTATTAAACCACCCATCTTTGCTCAACACGTCTTTGCCTTTCTTACCCTAGGGTGTGCAAAAACTAAATATTAGAAACTTTTTAAAACACAACAAAGTGAAATTATCAATGATCCCACTGGCTCAAATAAGTCCATATGGTGCATCCCTACTTTTAGCCTTTTAGCCTTTTCACACATAAATTAAAGGAATATAAACTTCAAACTGCTTAATTCATCTTTTTTTATTTTTTTTTTTATTTCCCTGCACAAAGAGAGACTGATTTCGGGATCAATGTGAACTGATAAACACAAACATACTTGGCTTGTCTGGACTTCACATCAGTCAAACGTTGCTGCAGGACTGGCGTGACAGCAGCAGCCAAAATGTATCCAGGGAGACAGAGCCCGGGGGGATCGTCACTTTGCAATGTGTCATGAAATTTTAGAGGTGAGATACTGCTCACTTTGTGGCAGGTGACGGATAAGCTTTAGACCAGGTCCACTCCTTATTTTTTCTTATGTGAAATGCTTTGCTGTCTGTGGACCTTGGCTGTAAAGTGATTGGTTAAAGAGAACCGTTGTTCATTTAACACACTGTCTTCATTTATGTTGCAACACTCAGCTCAGTGACACCATTGGTCAAAGTCTTGTTACACCAATTTGAGTTTGGATAACCTCCAATAAATACTACAACTACTGATAATATTTTAACATAAACGCCATATGTGTGTGATACAATTCATCCATTAGTGATAAACAACAAGTGCATGGGTATGCTCATTTCCATGCCTTTGTTCATGTACTATCAGAAATCTGGCAGCGTTTGCTGATTTTTGCAGATCTACCTTACTCAACCTTCAGTTAAAGTGGGCTTTTGGAGGAGCCACATGAGCCTGCTTTAATGTGCTCAGCCAACATCTCAAATATTCATGATGTTGTACGCTCCACAGTAACAGAGAACTGGTTAAGCGAGGCTGCGGAAACCTCATCACACAGCATCTTCTCTCAGACCACGTCTGAAAATCTAAATCTTCACCCAAAGCAACACCTGGGATGTGATCTGCTTTTTGGTGTGCATAGCTGAAAAAAAAAGGCGAAGTAATTTTTAATTCAGCAACAAACTTTGCTCATTCAGCTTGTATTCCCTGTGTTCTGTGTCTACCGTGGCTGTTTCTAACTGTGTCCAAGCAACTGAGATGTAATTTTCATGATAACAGACATTTGTGTGAGCGTCAGGTGAATCCTCACTGATCCCAGGACTGTAAATCTTCCTGCGGAGCTCACTGGGAAATTAGATTTAATCTTTTCCCAGATGTTAATTCAAATTGCATCTCAGATTAAGCTAGCATTGTTTTTCGCATCACTTCATCCGGATGTTGTTGCAAGCGTGCGCACGTACCACACAACATGGATGTTGAAACAAACTAAAATTAACTGAATCTGGAGGTGGATCAGGTGGGATGATGGAATTCAATCACGTCTGTCTTCCCTGTATAAGCATGTACTTACTTCCTATCATCATTCATCACATTTCCAAGCTGTCACTTAATTGCTGGGCAGGCATCCAACACTGTAGACTTATATGTAGCTAATAGATGTAAAATGAGAACAGACACCGGTGGCTGCATAAAGGGGATACCAAGGCAAAAAGTTGTTACAGCATAGGATTTGGCAGCTTGACAGCCTGCGCCATAATCAAGTGTGACTCTTCACAAACTGATTACTTTGATTCTTTCATGCCTTTTAACATGAGAAGCGCTAAAAGGACGACATGTACCTTCACTTCATGTAACACTAGACAGAAATATCAGAGCATGTCCGTGAAGATTAATCAGCAGCAGAGGTGCATCGTGGGCTTAAAAGTGCAGATGTGCGAGCTTGTTTGTGAGTGTGTGGGAGTGTACTTTCACTCTGGAGAGAAAGTGTGCCTGTGTGTGTGTGTGTGTGTGTGTGTGTGTCAGAGGGGTTAAGGGGGAGGGGTCGGGTGTCTGGGGTATGTGTGTCGACATGATAGCGTGTCTCTTGGGAGCACAGCCAAGCAGAACTGTGATATGTGGTGGGGGGGCCTAATTATGGTGTGCTGCCCTCAGCACTGCTGACCGAACACTTCTAATGGGACATGCAGGTGCCAAAGAACATGAGAAAACGCAAGGAGGGCTGCTTAATAAATAGATAATCACACCGTTTCCCCCCCTTCTCCTCCTCCTCCTCCTCCTCCTCCTCCTCCTCTCTTGATCCTGCTCAGACTAGGCTTCATTAAAGAGCACGAGCAGCATTACTCTCGCTATAGGAAGCTGACCGCATTGACACCTGAATGTGTTTCCCTCGTTGAATTGTTCTGTTGTCATCATAAATGATTCTAAAAACAGTGTGGTGCTGGGGATGTGAGCACGCGCCCGGATGAGAGGATGGGTTAAGGAGGCATTCTGCAATGAATAACACTCACCGTCTGCATACAAATCGGCGCGAGAGGCCGACAACAGATTTAACATCTCAGTGAGCGGGTGAAGATGGTGCAAGCTGGCAGCTCCCATCTTCTCCCTCTCCCTCTTCCCTCTCCCCGTCTTCACTCAGCCGGCCTCCCTGGTGATGATGGCGGTGGCTGCCGAGGAGCGGTGGTGATGGCAGTTCCAGCTGGCGCCCCGTTGGAAGGGCAGGTTGGGAGGGCAGCCAGCACGAACTGTCAGAGGCCTGCCAGAGCCGCGGAGGGGCCGGGGCGCTCTCTGTTCTGCTTAACACGATGCATTAACAGGGAACACACACACACAAACACACACGCGCACACACACACACATACATACAGCAGATGTTTACAGTATCACTATACAGCACATACAGTCTCCAGCGACGTATCCTGTAACCATCAGTTAAAGCCTCCTCGCTACATGCTCACTCACTGATAGCAGAGTCGCATCAGGATTTAGAAAAATATTCAGACCAAAATTAAAGTTGTGCAGCCCTTTGATTAGTTTTAAAGTTATAACTTTGGAGAACTTTGACCTGTGAATTTGTGCCGTTGACTCACAAGCTGCTCTGACACTGCAGTTTTGGTTTTTTTTGGGAAACACAGAATGAGAGAGGACAAGGGCTGTCCTACATACTACTTGACGAGCTTTGAAGCTTCAGTGAGAATTTCCTGCAACTAGTTAAAGGTTCTGTGGGAGGGTGGAGGGGAGGGGCACACACCACACTTTCCTCAAACTTGCAGTCATTATTTGCTTTTATACTTGTCTATCACTGTAATTAAGAGTCTACTGAGGGATGAGGACAGGAGGGGAGGACGGCAACTCAAAAGTCAGCACGACGGGCAAGTTTTCAGACAAAATTCAAGGCAATACAGGAACTATAATTTCCTTTTTCGTCTTTTTGTAGCCAACAAAAGTCCCCTTCCCATTCACAAAAAAAGTCAAAAAAACAAACCCTGAAGCATTCAAAGACGGATTTGGACGTCAATAACCATGGCAACAGTGGAAAGCTTCAAAGCTGCATGATGTGGTACAAAAGCAATCGCACTGTAGACTTAAGACTTTTATTCATCCCACATCTGGGAAATTCACTTGTTACAGTAGCAGTTAGACAGACATATAATAAGTACAAGACTTAAATAAAAAAGGAGAAAGATACAAAATAAAAAGGACTATATGCTTTGTGCATTATATACAGGAAAAAGAGGCAATGTGCATTGTGTACAGGATTATTTTGATTTATATTCCAATTGCCAAATAATTCACAATTAACAGGAATGTTTTTGCATCACAAAAAAAAACTCATTTGACATTTGTTGCCTGCGCCAAACAAACATGTTTTCTTACATCTGAAGGACAGGATTTGTAAGCCAGCGAATCTCTGCAGCCCTACAATACTATTGTGATACTATTATGATGCTGTCTTGTCAAAACATTTTAACTCTATTCAAAATTTCCAACTTCTGCAATATGTGTATTGCACTTGGCCATATTCAAATTTAAAATAACTCATGCTGCTAATTTTTGGCCTGCGAGATCTAATGCATAACACTCTGTTCTCACCTCTGTGCAAACCTTGACACGTACGACTTAATGTTGTCTTCTAGTCAATATGAGAGTTTACCTGTTTACTGTTTTTTTCCCTCACTGCCTTCGGAAAACCTCAAGATAGAATATTTTTCAAAAGTTACCATATTAGTTGTTTCCTATCATCTAGTTTCATATAAATTCGCTGTTAAATACATAGCAACAAAACTTACCACAACCTGCTGTCGTCACTACATCACAAAGTTTTCAGCACCGACTATGTTGCAAGATCAAATTACCCTGTTCCACTTTTTGGTGTAATTCATCCTAATTTATACCTCATTCTAATTAAGTATTGCGCAAATGTGCCCTGCGGTTTTCACTGAGTTTGTGACCGAAATCTGTGTGTAATCAGCCCATTGCGCACTCAGCTCCTGGTACTAAACCTCCAACACAAACTGAACTACGCTTTTAGTTCAGAGGTGGGATTTTTATGGTTTTTTTTTGCAAAACAGATTGGCACGGACATAAACCTGTCTGTCTTTCTGTCATGTACTCTGTCTGTCCGCTCCTGTCTGTCAACTGTCTCGTCTGTCTGTCACTCCGTCTCTCCACTCATTAACAGGGTTGTGTCTAGTGAGGCTCAGCGGACATTACATGCACCATCTATTTGCCAGATGTTATTGCTTACACGGTGGCGATTTTAAAGGTGCTGTGACAATTTCATTAACTTGGGGGAAATCAGATTCTTTCCCAGAGACGGAGAAAATGGAGAGGCAAAAGGGGGGGGATCTGAAACGACGTTACATTGGCAAGATGGGGGAGGAATACATCACCGAGGAATTACTGAGCACAATAGACACGGCAGAGCCATTCTCCTCTATTTTAATGAGATATGCCCAGCTCAGGCTACCTGCAGTCCTGTAGGTAAATGAAAACGAGCCGGGATGACATGCTGAATTGTTACTGACAAGAGCCTTGATCTGTTAGCGATGCGGCTGATTTTCCTTCCAGCCCCAGTATGGATTCAAATTTTCAAATTGAGAGTTGTCAGGTGATATCAGATGTATCCCGTATCAGGAGCATATTGTGCCCACAGAGTCGGCTGAATCACCGTAGGGTTTGAGAGGAGAGAGATTGTGCTGAAGCGCCACGGTCACATGGTTAATGGGGTTTCATTGAAAGCACAAGACGAGGGGTGATGGCCCTCCCTGATCACATTAGTCACATATCGATCAAGCTCCTCTGTCTGCTCGGTAAAAGGTGAACATACGAGACGTAATCCTGTTAGCAGCTCTTTCCCCAAAACACTTGCCCAGATCGAGAGGCATCTGTGATAAGGCTTTCTTATCTGCTTACATCTAAGGTTTCGCTAGAAGAGCTGTTTACAAGCTGCTTTTACTCATCATGCATCTGAATTCACAATACGCTGTTATTTTTTTTTTTTCTTCCTGAGGATCAGAAATGCCCAAAAAAAAAAAGTTGTTGTCTGTGTCTTTATCACTTTTAGAGTCTGTATCTTATCTGTACACACACCTACAGCACACATACATGCGGCGGTGGAGTTATTACAAGCCGCATGTGCACACACGCATATATAAAGTGTACATAAAGAGAAAGTCCTCGACAGCAGGGTGCGATTGCTGAAACAGATGAAGAGATAAAGGGGATTCATCAAAAAGCACGACGCTTAAACTCAGTGGCCAGTGATGCATAATTCATCGCTGATCAAATTTGACAAGTTCTTATCTTCCAGTTTGAGGTTTGTTGTGGAACAATGCTGCGACTTTTCTTTCCCCTTTTTTTTTTTTTTTTTTCCTTTTTCATTTTACGGCTGCATTGTCTCAGGCTGCTGCGAGAGTGCGAGTAGTCTAATTTCCATTTTTGCACTCGGGCTACATTAGCATACATTCCTCCATGCAGTAGAGCAGGAGGGAGCGGGGGGCAACTGGGGTCCTCATCAGATAGGATTAAAGAAGAGAGTCTGCTGGAGCAGAACAGATTTAGGCAGAGACAGGCAGAGATAGCGGGGAAGGGAGAGAAGAGGTGTACATGAGGGATGGCGAGGAAGGGACAGAGAACTAGCTAGACCATGAAACATGAGTCTTCGACCTAGCACATGGCTCCTCTGCAGTACATCTGAACCAGTTATTAGATGGTATTTGGGTCTCTTAGTGAAAAGCTGCGTCTGCTCAGAACTAGATCTTTCTTCATTGTTAAAATCAGTACCACAAAAGTCCATTCTCTCACCCAGAGTCACCCCATCACATCAGTTCATATCAGACCTTGCAGCTGAAAGGGTACAGGAGGTGATATTCTGCTTGCGTGATTTAACGTCAGATTTGTTCTTAGTACAATGTCGGTTTGCCCTTGTAAGGTACATTTGCAAAAATGATTTTCTGCTGCAACTCAAAAACACAGGCAATTTAAGCTGCACTCATACGATGCCAGACAAAGATATTTCATAGCGTTCAAAGGCAATGGGCTGTACAGTGGCAGACAGATGAGTTTTCACACTCAGGATGACTGATTTGGATGCTGACAGTCACACGGGCTTGAGCCAAGATGAATAGCCAACAATTTAAAGGATAATTCAGAGTTTTTATTTCCCCAGTTTCTGCCATCGCGGCACTTCGGTCGAATGTTGTCAGCTACGAAAGTTCTACCTTTTCCTCTGGTCCACAGGGACCCTTGTGCAAGTCAATCAAAATATAAAGCTATCAAAACCTATCCTCTTTCAAAATGGTTCTTGGTATGATATTTATAACTGAAGTAACTGTACATGATTAGATTTCCCCTAAACTCCATTGTATTTTAGTATAGTCTGGCAGTCCAGCCATCCCTATCTTGTTTTTTTGGAGCCAGAAGTGGCCATATTTGGTTCAGAGGGTGGAGCTTGGTAGTGTATCCTGATGGAGGACATCCCTTGGTGGTGTCAATCAAAAGGTAGATGCACTCTAAAGCATACACTCCTTTATCATCTTTTAATCTCACTGGAACAAAATGTACATCATGCTGTATGGAAGAAGACTTGAACCCGTTAGGAAACTGTTTGCTGAGGTATTAAATCAAATGAGAAGTAGGGTCATTTTCTGACAGCTCCATAGATATTTCATAGAGTCAATGATCCTGCAGCCTTGATCGAAACATGATGTTTTGATCACATGGAAACCAGTGGTTGAAAATAGGGGTGGGTGATGGGAAAGTCTGACCCCTGTCTTTGTTCAAGGGTGGCACTTTTGACATCTTCTAAGTCGATGCCATGTTCATTCAGTGGCCAGATTCACTAAGAGAGTGGTGTCGCGCGAATATGTGCAGCGATTCTCAATGACTTTGTGGCTACAATCTGCGTGTATTCAGATCATTACACAGTCAGCTCTTGAACTGAGCCTGACCTCCAGACACATTCTGCAAGAGAAGGAGAGCTCACTGGCATAGTTCAGTGGTGGGAATACTATGAAATCACAAAGCTCATACAGGAATGATAATATAGTGATCTTTATTCCAAAAATATTCGCCCATAAAACGACGACATGGTATGGTTTTGGTACAACTATATAATGCCAATAAGAGTCTCCCATAAGAGAGTTTGTTTGTTACAGTATAATCAGATATTGTGTTCAATGGTTACTAATCTATTTTCTACATTCTGAGAGTCATTTAGTTGAAGCTCTATAGTTTTATAAGTGCACGCGTTTTCAAATAACTGAATTTTGAATATATTAGCAATGTGATTACTTTATGTCTAATGAGATTTCTGCAGTATGAAGTATTGTTTCTCTTCCCAACAGACCCTTTTCTTGTAAATCCAATCTTTCCACGCAGAAGTAAATGTATGAGTATCAGTCAACACAGCAGAAAACATAATCATTCTCTGTGAACATGTCTCCTGCTATTATTCTGCTCTTATTATCTCTCTTAGTGACGCTCCCTTAAATGCAAAAAAGGAGAGAGGCACCCAAAGACGTGATTTCCATATGCCCTCCTCACTTTTGAAAATCCTATTTTTATCTCACTCGCTTTTTACAGTTTCATAAATAAAACATTATTTATTGAGTTTAAAGGCTAATCGTTGACACTGTAAAAGGAAGATGGAACGTTTTGTCAAACATCTTTCATGTCATGTGATTATTTGGTTAGTCCATTAAAGTGTGGTAGTTAACAGTATGTGGCTTTTTTGAATACCATATATATACTCTTTATGTATTGTAGGATTATATACATATATTTTTATGTATTGTAGGATTATATAGGATTTATTATATAAAATATATATTGGTGAATCTTTATAATCCATCAGAAAATGTGCAATAAAATAATATATTTAGATTTGAAGAAAATGTGAGACTTTAAAAGGTGGTCCAAACACATTTTCATCATTCATTTTATTTATTTATTTAATTTATTTAATTTATTTAATATATACAATTTGTATTGTCATCATTATCAGTGTTGTTGAAATTAAAGCCAACAGATACGGACAATAAAACTGAATTGCTTTCATGCATTTTATTTTCTGGTGTGCATAAACTACAGGTTTAACTTCTTTTTTTAAACACAAAAATTTGAAATTATTGGTAAGCTTTCTCTTTATCGGCCATGAGAAGCAGGCAAGTATCGGTATTGAATGAAAAAGATCCATATCTAGCATCCCTAACACAAAGCCTCTACCTCTTGCGGTAACTTAAGAAGGTTGAATTCCAAGTCTTTTCAACTTTTACACAGAAGCAGTAGAAATCATCCTGACTGGAAACCTCACAATATGGCATGGTTTGTGCACGGCCCAGGACAGAAAGGCTCAACAGTGGATTATAAAAAAATGCCCAGAGCATCACTGGTACCCGTTTACCTCTGTAGCCTCTATGCCGCAACCAGTCAGAACCAAATCATCGTGAATTCCAGGAACCAAAGGTTTTCCAGCATAACAGTGGATTGTGAAAAGATGATCAATGTTTTTCACTTCACATTTCAGTGGTTTTTACTGTTGTGGCTACATGGTTGATACAAAAAAGGATTTTGTGCAGATTCTGAAAGTGTCAATAGGAGAGTTCATTCCAATCATACAGTAATCGATCCAATCAGTGAGGTTTTTTTTGTGAAACTGAATATGTATGGCCTTCGAAGACCAATATATGAAGAAACAAATATGTGCAAACAGTTACATTTGCTCATGCTTTCCTCAAATCAAATCATGTCACAAACTTTTCTGACTGCACGAGGGTCTTGATAGTAAATAATTTACAAAAGCATCACAGCCAATGAATAGCACAAGAGATTTTTCCCTGAACCCTTCACAGATGGGCAAAAAAACAGACTTTGATGTTAATATGCCATTTGGATTGCCGTGATAACACACACACAGAGGGGTTACAAGCAAGTGTGATAGCCTTTGCTTCCTTCAAGACTAGGATTATTAGTATGTTGTTTAATAGTAAGATAAGACTAGTGAGTTTGTGTGCAAGCATCACAGAAACGGTGGGACTGACAGGGTTAATTCCATAAAAAAACGTGTGGGTTTTTTTTGCTACTCCTTGCACACTATTCCTGCAGCAGCATGCACAAAAGAGTGCAAAGAGGAAAGACACAAATGGATGAGTGATCAGCAAAGCCTTTGAGTTTGTAGAAATCAGAGTGAGAAACCCAGCAGTAGCTGAGGGGCAGGTGGGGAATCCAACGCTTCATATTGAACGTCCTTAAAAGATGCTCGGTTGATGCTCAATACTTCTCTTAACATCAAGCAAATACAGACTGTACAAAGCGTTCCAGATAAATTGCCCTCCATTTTAACCCAGCATTTCAAAGATTTTTTTTTTTTTTTTTTTTTTCAGAAAGGTGTCGACCATTTCATCTCCAACCATCCATCTTGGAAACAAAATAAGAAATACAGAAGCTCAGCTAAATTCAGTCAGTCTGGCTACAGCGCGATTTTGTTTACTCCGCAATATCAAACGGACATCAAACAATAATTCTTTGGTGACAGAGCACAGCGAGCTCCATTGAGTGATGAATATTGCATTCATGACAAGTAGTTTTCCAGCAGTGATTCATTGCCATATTTATGAGGTCAGCGATTACAACACTATAGGCTGCAGGCATCATGTGGCTTTACATGATGTTGTGCCACCCATCCAGTACATTCATGGCCCTGGTTCCTGTCTGTCTTAACCTTCACCATCACTCATCAGTGCAGGTCCATGCACACTCTCTCTCTCTCTCTCTCTCTCTGAAGAGCTCACACACACCCCTCCATGATTAATTCACCATCTCATTCCGCCGCTCCAACTGGATCTGTTGGGCGCATCAATTATGGACCTGTGCGTTTGTGTGTGAAAGTTTGTTGGTCTGACGCACCTGGATCGGACAAGACCATCTGAAAAATGGTCAGCGTTGTGGTGTGTGTGGTAGAGAGATGAGAAGAATCTGACAGGATTTAATTTAATGCAAAAACTTAAAATATCTGCTCTGAAGTATTCCTCAGAGCAGCTGCGGCACCTGTAGATGTAAAGATGTAGTATTTATTTACCGTATGTAAATATAGAAATTTAAAGACAGAAAGACATTCAAAAACAAACAAACCACATCATTGAACTTAGAAGTAATGATTTCATCATAACAACTTAATTGTGTCTGACTAGAAACTGTTGATTCTTGTTGCAGTATGTTGCAGATCTGTAGCCCACTGTGTTGGGAGATATGAGATCACTGTATTCAAGCAGTTTAAACTCTTCGCAACTAAACTCAAAGTTGATCAAACTGCTTGTTTTCCATGTAAGACATGTCTCCCACTTTGTGTGTCGACTCTTTAAATCCGTCGGATGCCGAATCTAGGTGTTTGTTCAAAAATATTTTCTTACGACGCTGTTGTTAAACCTTGACTGTGCCTCTTAAATGAAAGAGTTTTAATATGTAACCAATATCTTTCCATTTTAAAAACATAAGATATGCAAACAGACCCATTTGCTTCGAGCAACGCAAGCTTAATCTTTTAAGTCTTATTTTCCTAATTAGTGAAAAAACTAAATGTCCACAATCTCTGTCAGGTTAATTAAATTATGTAGATCACTAATGGAAAACACTGCCGTTACTTACATACCATCTTGCATTTGTTGAAAAATTATTTGAATTAAGTTTCAATTAGAAAGTTTAGTCATCAGCCAAAGTTTACTCAAGATACTTGAAAAATACTGTTTTGCTAGACCTCGCTATCATGGTTGGAAAGGTTAATTTAACATACAGTTAATTATTACCTGTTAAAAATGAAGTCTGTAACCAAGTGGCACAATATTAAAGTCATTTAACTCACTACAATGCCAAATATTCAAATAAACACAAGAGAAAATAAATAACTTTAACTGTACTGTGATATGTCAATGTTCTCTGCTTTACAGGCAGTTCAAGCATTTTTTCACCAGCGGCCATGATGAATGATGAATGAAATGGCAGCTGTAAGATTAGCTACGGTTTAACTTGAGGCTGCAAACTTTTCGACGGAGGAGAGGGAGAGGACACGGCTGCAATACGTGCCGTTGATTCTTGTTCGCTTGTGTGCCGTCAGTCTTCTCTATTTGCACCGTTATCAGTTATACATTTGAGAAAATGGACATGAGAGCAGCATAAAAGTGTGAGCTATCTTTGACGATTTAAAAAATCTGTGGTTTAGATATATTAAATAAGTACAAAAGCTGTTGCATTGAAGAAATGTATCAACAGGTTTTAAATACAATAAATAGACTTTCTATGCTTTCATTGGAGGAAAACAGCAGTGCATTTATTGTATTTATTGTTCCAAAACGTTAGACTCAGACGACAGAATAGTGTAAAAGATCTGACTAACAGACATCACCGTGAACTTCCCCAGTCGATTAATACTTTCTGTTCACCAGCATGAAAACATGTTGTAGAAGTAAAAAAAGGGAAAAAAAAACCTCACAATGGACCGGTGTATAAAAACAATGTCTTTGCCTGCCGTCTCTGGCCTTCAGATGCGGTGGCGGGCGAAGTGAAAGACGCTGGGACCTTGCTGAAATTAATCTACGCTTTCTGGCACAAAAGAAAAACACAGGCATTTGCAGTTGGTATAATACACCCACTGTAGCTATAATGGTGTTACACCCACAAGCAAAGACTTGCCCTGTGGCCAAGGACTCTCCATCTTTGCCAGGTGAGATAATCCCATGGAGGGTATTCATCAGATTGAAAGAGACAAGACTTCACTCCATCTTTCCATCACAGCGGTTCTAACTGGGAGCCTCGCTTTTACCAAGAGCCGGGGGGGCGAGGAAGTCTGTTCAACTTTTAAGTCAACTCTTCAGCTCTTGCGATGGGATCTAAATTAACATTGCTTTGTGAGGTGCAAGGCATATGGTTTTTGAGAAAGGGGATTTATGAAGAAGCTACCGGCGCGGAAGCTTTATACCGGACAGTTTGCATTTGAGCCGTTACGCTCAGTTGAAAACTTATTTCTCGCGGCATCAGCTCTTAGAAACACCAGGGAAATCCTGGCGGTACGGAGCTCTACGACGAGCGGGATTTCATCTTGGCAGGGAGAGTTTTAGGTTTAGTGACCGGTACTTTTAATGCAGTGACAGCAGCAATATAATGAGTCCTGAAGATTGCTGATTCCTCTTTAATGTGCCCCACACAGGAAATCACCAAAACTCTAGCTGCTCATTATCCACATGGCTGAACATAAAAATTCTCTACGTTGATATGAGTTGTAGGAGCACGAGAACATACGCAGACATGCATGCGCCCGCACGCACACACAAGCACACAAATAGACCTCACCCCTCTACCCACTCTTTTCCATCTTATATTTCCAGGATGACTGAGCTTACCGCATTCCCCCACAGAGCCCTTCTCCAAACTTGCAGAGTGCTTGAGCAAACACTGTGTACCGGGCCAATTAAAACTCCTGTGGCGTGGGCGAAGGGGTATGGCACCATGGGATGGATAGATGGGGCGTAACGACCCATTTGGGTAATGACCATCTTTTTCCCTCACCCTCCCTCCTCCTTATATACACCTCTCCTTCATCTCCTCCCCTCTTTTGTATTTCTGCTCTCCCCCCCCCCCCCTCACTCCTTTCTCTCTCTCTATCCATGTTGATTGTCTGTCACTCCCTCGGTGCTCCTGGGAGCCGCTAATTGCACCTCTTGCACTCCCCCGCTTCCCCTCGTGTCATAGGATTCCGATTGTTGCGGGTACTCACTTTAAGCGATCAATGGCGCAAGTTGCTAAACAGCCCCGCACAGAGCTGACTGCCGGGAAGGCGGCCGTGGTCGATGCGAGGCGCTTTATGCGGCGTGTTGTTTATGCATGTCAGAGGAGCCTTCGCACAATGCATCACACGCCACACATCACCTTCAGCTGGAGCGCTCTGTTAGGCAAAGAGCGGAATTTTGAAAGTAAGCCCCTCCATCCTGATAATGAAGATAACCCAAATGTGAAAAAAAAAGGCTAAAATAAGTTGAAAGTACGAATCGATCCAAGGGCATAAACACTTATTCTTCAGTGTGGAAGAGGCTTAAATGGAAAGTTTAAACCTTTTCAAATCACATGAAAGGATGACATCTTCTTATGTGTCGCTGTCAGGTGTCATGGCGGTTCCAGCTGACAGTCTTGCAGCATACTCCGGAACAAACAGTGAGTCGGCATAAAGGAATAATGACAGAATGTGACAAATTATCACTCTCAACTTGTCAATCATCCACACCCAGGGGATGTTTGTTGTGACACAAATAGCAGCAGTAAACTTAGTCACAGGGAAGATGACATTTGCAAAGGTTTGGGTTACGTCCTTCGCATGCAAGGAGCTGTTTTTATTCCACCAGCTCTCTTGTGTGTATTAAAAAACGGTGGAATGCTCTCTCAGAGGATCGAGGCCACGTTTCACACAAAAGGGAGCGGATTGGTGATAATGATGTCTCGTTATCATCCATTCACCCTCACATTCTAGCGCAGACACATCCGACCGCATGCAAAACAAACACCGCCGATGATTGCGTTCACATTACAAAAGTGCATTATAGTTCGTCTCCTCCAAGTCTTTATTTTGGCAAAATGTCTGCTTCAAGACGCCTCCTGGCGCATCGCTAAAAACAAGAAGGGATCTTTTTGGAGTTAAACACATTGCAGTTGTGAAAGAGCTGTCACAAATGATCTGCTAATGTGATTACAGAGTGATACCCCTGAGCGCCGAATGTGAACAGTTGAAGAGGAAGCGAGGAGGAAGAGCGTTTTTTTAAAGTCGGATGATGTTTGGCAAAACGCTTTGACATGGCAAGGAAAAAAAAACAACAAATGAGAGCAGGGTGAGAGCAAACGTCTTTCAGCACAGAGTGATTTGCTAACATCGTGACTTTAAAAACCCCCGACAAAATGAAAAATGATCACAGCGGAGACATGCTGCTCTACCTCTCCCTCTGCTCACTCGTCCTCACTGCAGTCCTACTGTAAAGGCTGACATTATCATCGCCTAATTATGCTCTACGTCTCTCATCAGTTTTAAATCTAATCATGTAGAAAATTAATATTTCAAAATCATATTTTCTGAGCAATATTCAACTCTATTCATGTTTGCTAATGAGAGAGGCGTAGATACCCTAGACAGGCTGATGTACTCTTTAATTATCCCCTTCTTGCCTTCTCCCTACATTACACAAGATCACTTCACTGACCAAAGCATGGAGCACAGTTCGTTTGTGCGAATTAGAGCCAAAATTGAATCAGAAGCTGGTATCTGTTTGGTTTAATGTAAAGGAAGGATCCAATTACAGCACATACAAACAGAGTTGAGGTTGTGTATCAGAGCAACCCGCAGTATCATGAACATATCAATGTATTTTGAGGATTTTGTGTCCCGTCATGTAAACTTTGTTGCCTCCGGAATGAGAAAATGTAATAACAAATACATTTGTAGAGTTATAAAAGGCAAATAGAAAAGACCTGCAGCGTCATTAGGAGGTTGGAAATAATCACGGTGTGTTTGGCTGATCATGCGTACCAAATGCAGATCAAGCTAATTGTTAAGGGAGTTGATTCCGATCACCCGTTAATGACACTAACCGTTCAGCTAGGTGCGTGAGGTTCAAAGAAAAAGTCGTGTTCAAACTCTGTATGCAGATAAGAAGAAGGCAGTGGGTGTCATTAACCTGAGTGTGATGGTTCAAGAACCTGCTAGTTTACAAGCATCAACCCAGCTGAGGTTTTGTTGTAAGTTGTAATTTGAACTTGTAAAACTGCACTTAACGGAAAATTATGGTTTAAAATGTGGGTCCTTTCATAGTTTTTTGTCATTTTTACGAGTTATAATAACATAGTAAAAACCTACCGGATCAGGTTTGGGGCCAATATCAATATCATCAAGCAGACTGAATATCACCCATCCATTAAATACAGTTTCTTCATCTATGCCAAATTGCAGTGTGAAAAAATATGTCTGCTATCAGTAGTTTATTATTTTTTAAGGGTAAGTCCAGCAATTTTACACATTAAAGTGTGTTAAAAGGTTTTGGGGAAAACTACTGCATATGTGAAGAAGTAGTATAAAAGCCTTTTGTGGTTCCAGAGGAAACTGCACAAAATCTGATAATATGCCTCTGGTAACCTAGATTAGTGGCTAAATTGCATTGTGGGTATTGTAGGCACCTGGATGAAGAATAAAAAAAGGCAATATCTCTGGTAACGCTGTAGCAATTTCAATATTTCTTTAAACTGTCCATAAGGAAACCAACAGTGATATAGGAGTGCAATCCTAGACCGGTGGATTGTTTTTCAAAGCCTGGAACTTACATTACCCACAATGCCACTTAGTCACTGAGTGACATCACTGCAGGATGTTTATTAGAATACATGAAGCTTCCTCTGGAGCCACAAAAGGCTTTATACTACTTTTTCATATGTGCAGCAGTGCTCCACAAGACCTGTAAACACACTTTTAATGTGTGGATTTTGTAGAGTTAACCTTTTTTCAAGGCAGGTTGTTTCTGTAGCACTACAGCCATCCCACACAGTTCAACACAGTGTGCTACACCAATTTTATATAAGAGAAATAGAGAGCACTCAGAGGGCACTGGCAGACTAATTTGCAAGTGTGTATTAGTCTGATCCCGCTGAGTTAATTTAGACATGACCAAAATGTCTCTGTACCCAGTTGGATAGCATGACCTACAACCAATCAAAGCAACAAAACATGACCGACAATCAATCATCAGAGCAAAGACACATGTGACGATTGCCGAGTGACATCTGCAAGTTGAGGCAGTTCCTGGTATGTTTACAAGCAAGCAAAAATAGTCTGAAAGGTTCTCAATTTGCATCGAAACAATACATTAAAATGTGTTTCTGTACCCTGGCAGGAAATGTGCCCAGACAATAATCTCAAGGAAATCTGTCAGCACATGAGGGTGACCAGACATATCTGGCAAATGAAAACAAACGAGTGAGCCCATAAACGAGCTGGTAACAAAAAGTTTCATTGGAAAACTGTTAGAATCTGGACACTTGGAGTCTGTGCAAAACAATGTTTTCTTACATCTGAAGGACAAGATTTATCTTTGTAATTAGCTTTATCAAAACATTGCAGCTTCTGTGATTTAGGCATTGCACTTGATCATATTGTCCTTTCTATGATATTTTTATTAAGTGTTCTGCCAAAACTTGGATTGGTTTGGGCAGATATTTTAAATTGTGGTATCATAATGCATTTCTACATCCAAGTAATCACGAAGCTCTGGGAACATGACGACATTTTTACAAATTTAGCTCAACTGGGTGACAAACACAAATGCACAGATGGTCCAAGTTAGGGCCGACTATCTAACCCACTTTAATAAAAGGTAAAAACAACGGTGATTGTACCCAAAATGTTGGTAATAATCCCTCACTGGACAGGAATACTGTGTGCAGAGTGGAACCAGAACTTTAAGTCTTTAAATTGGATGCTATTCAATGTGCAGTGTGGAATGTAATTTCACCGTTTGCCTTTGTTCCTCTTCCAAAAATAATTTTGGCTAACCTGGGGGTTTGTTTAAACCTGTCTGCTCCCTATTTCTTGCCCAAACTTCATTTCAGGAGCATAGACATATTCCAAGATCTTAGCAATTAACTTGGTGAGCACACCCATATTATAACCAAAAGGAATGACTGCTGAAGTTATAATAATAGAACTGGAATCTACCTTTGAAGCCAGTCCAGCCTGAAAAATGGTCTTATCTGATAACTGATGCTGCTTTTTTTAAGTGATTACTTTGCTCTAATTAACAGGAACACCTTCTACTTCAACCTCTATGACCAAGTCATTTTGCAGCTTCCTTTCTGATAATTTCTAGTATGAACTATTGGAAGTTTCACCCGAACGATAGATGAATGAACTCTCAAAACGTCCCCTTATATTAATGAGCTGTACAACAAAATGCATGTAACTCCTCTTTGTGCCCTTTCTACAGTACAAATCAGCTAAATGGGCAAATACCGTGCGGTCACCTTGCCAGGGTTTGCTGACATGGTGGTTTGTAGCCTTTCTAATAGGTCCAAGTCGTGAATATACATTGGTTTCCTGGAAACACTGTCACACTCGAAAACCTTTGCCTTGCCAGCATCACACTTTTGTCAAATTGTTTTTACAGAAGACATTCATGGATGTTTGCAAGTGTGACGTTCCTTCAGTGGAAACATCAATCATGTGTAGTAACAAGCCAGAAACAATGAGTAGAATTTAATTACTTTAAGGTTTCAGGACCTGCAGGGAATCAGGACCTTTCTTTAACAGGTAATCAGAGAAGATTATACTTCAGAACCAGCGTCTTCATGTCACCATTGCTTTAGCATTGAAGGTAGGTGATTCAGGCCAGGTGTAATTCCTCCCTCCGTCCTCTCCTGGTAATTAGATAATGCTTCACTTCTGCTGGCATCTCACACTTGATGAACGCAGTCCTGGGAGATTACTTCTCCACAGCAGCAGACAGGCTGGATTACCTAGACAAATTAATGGCTCTATAATTTGATTTTCCCAGGATTGCAATGCCTAAGCGACTCCAGCAGAGAGCAACGGTCTGAATCAGCCCTGCTGTGTGGTGGCATTAGCTAATCACATCTGCATGCTAAAGAGACCACTGGGCCACAGGGAAACAAAAGGCTCCACAGAGGTAGGAAATGGGAACGAATGTCTCCTGGAAATGATCGGTTGGTTGAACCAGCAGGGTCCTTGGCTCAGAGGTGCGACTCGAGGTTTAACCGAACAAGGTTCACACCGAAGGAGGCAAGAGGCAACGTAAGAGGTAAATCTGTTGTAGAGGGAAGAAGGACAGTGCACTCTGGGTGATCACTCGGCCCTGCCAGAGTGTCTGTTGCGCCTGAGATCAGCCTGCAAACACTTGTCAAGTGTTTCTGTTGTTAACCATTAACTCCATTAGAGAGCCACAGATGTGCACACAGTACAGCGTAAACACAAGCAACTAAATCCTCAGCTGAACTGACACCTTTTCTCTGCTATGTGTTGCTGAATACAAGCTGTTTTCCCCTTGCTTTACAGACACAAGGTTTACAGCACGAGTGCATCAACTTCCCAAAATAAAAGCATTAGCTTCCCAAAATAAAAGCCATACATACTATATGTGTATACCTTCTATGACCCACACTGTTGTACAGACTGTTGCAAGCCCATGAAAACAATGACATTATATAGAATTGGTGTTTTGCTGGTTCACAGTGCTAATAAAAGTTGCAATGGCAGCTCTACCACTTGCACAAGTCCCAATGGCATGTAATTAAACTGTCTCATCAGGGAATCCTAGGCCTAATGAGCATCTCACATTTCAACAAGTAAACTGCTGCTGCGGAACAGTTGTGAGCTCAGGCAACCGTTCCCAATCCATTCCCGGGGGTAATTCTCTCTGAATGAGAGTTTTGCAATTTACTTGGAAATAATTTGGCTTCTCTGAAGCCCGCTTCATTCTTTGTATGTGTGCGTTCCATATGACTGATGGCTGAGCTCTGAGTGACTGACGCTGACTGACAGCCAATCAGGGAGGCAGCTTTGCCCGTCCAGGAAGTCCCATGTGTGCTGACAGCGCAGATTCGATCGGCCTCCTGCACAAGGTTTGTTTGCACGCCGCCCACGTACCGATGCACTCAGAGACGATGGCTTATCAACACCTAAAACGGGCTAGCCTTGCAAAGTGTTTGTGTTTCTTATGTAACAACAACAGTATCTTGTGTAAGCGTTTAGTATGGCCACTCTCACTGAAGTGTGCAAAAAGCTTTAATCCCCATGGCAACGGAAATGATTTGGAAGCATGGGGCTATATTCATCTCTGTGAACATGGTGCTGTAAGTGTCATTATGCAAGCATAAAATTTCAGCTTCATACAGGCACCGACCCATCAGGGGCTGGATTCCAAAATTCATGTCGCTGCTTCTTTGTTCTTCTCTGGCCCATGTGTATTCATGGTTAATCAAATGCAAATAACTTCTTTTAGTAAAAGCCTTCATGCATGCAAACAACACATTAAAAGATGGCTCATCTTTTTTTTTTTAATCATCAGTGTCGTGTGGCTTTATGATAGCTGTTTACACATGTGCTTTAGGTGGGAGACTTGCTTTAAACTAATGCACATCTCAGCTTTTATTTAAAAACTAGCCTGACGTTATTTCAAAGAATGTAAGCAGGGAAATAGTATGCCACACCCCTGCAACAATTTCTTCCTGAAAAACCTCTTGTGCAGACACTAGAGCAGGACTGGCAAATCACAACAGCACGTCCCCAACAAAGTCTAGCTGTCAGTGGGACACCACCAATATCAATGAGAAAAGCACAGGTGTTATCCTCGAGACCTCCATCAGTCAGTGATCAGCAAGCCTCTTCATCCTGGCACACAGTGTGCTCTGGGGAGACCTCTGCTGACATTCTCCTTCTTCTGTGGTTCACAACACTGAATTGTGGCCATTTGATCTCTGCATATTCCCTAAGGCACAAAACGGCTCTGGCATTTGCAGACAACGAGCCAACGAGGAGCGCTGTGCCACACAGCAGTAAGGAGGGTCAGGATGTCTGGACAGAGCAGGGATGGCACTGCAAGCCTCCTAAATACTCAGATACGAACAGGGAGGAAGAAAAGAAGAAGCGGAACGAGTGCAGATGAAGCCGCCAGCAGAGCTCCAGCAGACATGAAAGGAAAGAGCGTCACTCAGGGGCTTTGGTTGGAAAATGTTCATAGATAAGAGCAGCTAGAAAGTGCATGCAATAGTTGGTGGGCTTGGCATAGCATTTGTTTTCTGGAATCAACTTACATTGTATCTGAAAGAAGATTGAAGATTTTGTTGGGTGCGAAAAACCTGCATTTAGTGATTCTCCAGCCACATGAGGGCTGCTCAACGAGCTGGAAACATAACATAATACAGGGTTCGTACACATTTTTCAAGGTCAAATTCAAGCACTTTTCAAGCACTTTTAAGGGTCATTTTTAAGATTTTTCAGCACCTTATTGCTAGCGTAAAATACGTATCTAAAGAAATATATATACTTGTGATTTTTTTCTTCACTTTTTATCACAATTATGTACAATATATTATGCTTTAAACATCTAAAATGATATTTCATAACAGCAAAAACTTCAGAAATTAATTATCCAGTCCGATCCCAATTTTGTGAAAGACACAGTTATAATGTCAAGCACTTTCAAGCACTTAAACTAAAATCCAAGCACTTTTCAGACCTTGAAAACACAACACTGAAATTCAAGCACTTTCAAGGATTTCAAGCACCCGTACGAACCCTGATAATATCACCTTATATAGTTGCTATGGCAAATGTTTGCCTAACA
Source organism: Sparus aurata (assembly GCF_900880675.1). Taxonomy (NCBI): domain Eukaryota; kingdom Metazoa; phylum Chordata; class Actinopteri; order Spariformes; family Sparidae; genus Sparus; species Sparus aurata. The sequence continues at coordinate 24,587,028 of NC_044208.1, read as the reverse complement.
GCCGCCTCGTCTAGCAGATAAGGAGAACTTTACCATTCATTTGAATTTATTTTCATGCTTGTGTCTACTGATGAATGCTTCCATCTTATTATTGCTCTTGTGTGGTGTGCATCATTTCCTGCCAGGGATATATAGCTGCAAAATGCTTCACTATGTTCATCAGCTAGTTGCTAACTACGTCTGTAGTTTGGTCCCATCTGCGAGTGAACCAAACCAGGAAAGTTGTCGGCCATAAAACCAAAACGATTACGCTATAAAGCTTCAGAGTGACGAGGGGAACTGCAGAGTACGATGATATTTCTCTGGGGGTTTATCACTACAGTCAACCCCTTTCATATTTAAATAGTCATTTAATACCAGCCACATTAAACTGATAAATTGGATAAGGGTGTGTCAGGCTGCGACCGGCAGCTGTACAGGTCCCTCAAAAGTGTCCCCACTCTTCAGCAGCCACAAATTCACCCTAGGAGGCTGAGATTTGGGATGGAGGTCAAGTGTGTGTGCGTGTGTGTTTCTGTTCATGCCACTTTGCTAAAAGAGGGTGTGATAGTGGGAATGGCCAATTACAAGATGGGGCATAATACATACACACACACGAACGCACCAGCACCAGTTTGCCACATTTGTTTGCAACATATTGCAAATTCACACTTGTTTATTATCAGCTTTACTCACAGTGGTGGAAAGCAACAAACTGGATTTGCTTAAGCTTTGGACTGAACTACAGTTTAGAGATACTATTTGCATGAGTTGTCCACTTAGTTCTGCTTCATTCTTCCCGGACATTTCTACTTTACAGCTGTAGTTAGTTCTTACTTCAGAGATTAACATTTTATAGGCTCATCTTATTAAACATAGTGTATATAATATACCCAACAGAATAATGAAGTAGCCAGTCTTCTCGCAGATAGCCTCATCTGCTTATATACTGTAGGCCATATAGAGGGATTAGTATGAAATTGAGACCAGTTAAAAGTTAACTGTGGTGTGTTTAAGTGTAGGATCCAAATACTTCTTTTTGTGATTAGAAACTAGTCGTTCAAAGGGTGTTTTCTCCATTCACTGAAGTAACCATTGTCGTAAAAAGACTTCTCTTTTCTCGGTTGGTCCAAAAGATTTCAAAGATCAAAAAGTCACCAGGAGTCTTCAAGGCTGAGTGCAGTAGGACTTTATTTGCCGGCAAAAAAGAACGGGATCAGACACAGACAGAATCCGTGAAAAAACCAAACTGACCCGAGGCTCAAAGCCCCGAACATCCTCTTTTAAAACACAGAAAAGTGGGTGTGTCCGTTCGGACAACATGGCCTCAACCAGTCATTATTCAGCTTAATTTCTGCTGACACTGTTATTTCTCCATGGAAAAATACCATATTTCTTATGGAAAATCCCCGTACCTCTAGTGGAAAAACCCTGTACTACCTTCTGCGCTTGTGCGAAGATTGGCATACGTGCAGAACTGCATGTCGACCAGTTGCACCTCGCCTCGCTTTGTTTTTTTACATTGGGGCTTTCTCTGCGCCGCTATCACCGGCTCTTAGAAACTCTGGCCTTGAGGCCTTCAGGTTTTTGATATTTCACTCCCCTCCTTGATATATCCCATTATATCTGACCACTCTTGGCACTGCATTTTTAAACATAATCAAAGTGTTACATATTTGGTTATATGACCCAATTCTTAGATCTGTTGTTATATTTTCACACTTCACATCATCTGACTATAGCAGCTTTAAACAGTAGATGCACTTTTCAGTCACCTGGTGCCCAGTAGTATGTTTCAGCAACTCTTTCACACTTGTTACCCTTTGTTTCTTACTTTTATCATTATAACAGTTATTATCAGTTACCATTAGTCACTATTTACTAACTGTGGTTATTTTATACTGACCACTATCTACTAACTATGGTTATTTTACACTACACCATCACGTGACCAATAAAACAGAATATAGAAACTACTATAGAAAATTCGAATTGCAAACTTTTCCCTTTTCATTTATCAAGATGTGCAATTGTCATTATATGATGCACACAGTCCACCATCCTGGTCGAAGTTGGCAGATTCAAGATGTGCTGATTAATTCACAACAGAAGCTCATACACTGAGTGACATGCAAGAAAGCAGTCAACCTTAACCAGAAGCTGTTGGTAGGTGCCACTGTATGACCCGTGTACCAGGCTCTACTACTGCTTGGGCTCACTGTAGTGTGAATGGGACCATATGCCAGGTATTTTTTCCATTTGGAATAGTGAATGTGAAGTTTTTTTTAATGCACCTAAGGTTGTTTAGTTTAATCTTAAAAGTGTATACAATGAGAAAAACTAGACAAGCTGTTTCATTGCACTCAGAAATTAAATTACTGTAGATGTTATCATAATATGTTAATTGTAAAGTTAACATTGTGTGCATTCCTTCTTCTGACCTTAAAGGAATGAACAATTCCTCAACAACCAGAGAGACATTTCAACAATTCTGGCCATGTCAATGTGTGAAGCATCTTATAGGCCAAAGATAATTATTCATAATGTTCGGCTAGTTTATGATTATTCAGCCCATCACAGTACAGTCACACACCGCATTGTCACACATCACATCACCCACCACCAAAATTAATTTGTCAACCTGTGGGAAACACTGACTTCACACTTCATTCTTCTTTGTCAATCATTGTTACCTCCTCTAATCTCTCCATTAATATTATCCCACTTTCCTCCATTATCCTATCAGATTAAAAGCTAATATGGAACTCCCTCCTGGTTCACACCATTCTTCTCGAGTAAGCGAATACAACCACTCACCTCACTTACCCACACGGGACTCAATTACCGAATAGCATGGTCTTTATAAACCCAATTAGCTGCACCTGAAGTATGTTGCATCCAGATCCTATTCTGATGCCATCACACAAGCAACATCCTTCTCCACCTACAGCAGGATTTAGACTCTGTCCACCGTTATGGCGAGTTATGTTGCTTGCCTCGCTCCCATTATCAAGAATAAAACACAGGTTGATTCAATATTACATTACGTTTCATTAAGTATTGACATCTATAAATTGCTCTCTGCAGAAGTGAACTCCTTTAGCAACACGCTGTACTTTGCCCTATTACAGCAAACCATGAACACCGTCTGCACTGTCTGAGAAAGTCTTTGAATCTTTCAGAGGAAAAATATCTTGTCCTGTCTCAAAAGCAATAAAATACAGTACAGTCTCACAGTTTTAAATCAGTCCACCGGTATGTCTGACACTTTGGCAGACACATCATCTCGAGGTGAAAATACCACTGGGACTGATATCAAAGCTCGGCGATGATACTTGGCAGGTCTTTCCACAATTAGAAAACTCTGTGACTCCTCAGCATTTCTAGCATCTGTAAGGAGCAACATCAGCACCGCCGTTGTTTGAAATTTTGACCCCAAAAGGCAGCGAGTCAAGGCACACGCCGCGCAAAAAACTTCACCACCTTACATCTAAAAAATGGGGGGGGAAAAAAATAATCGAGAAGAACATATTATTCTTGCTAAGCTTCGAGGAGAATTGGTCTGTCCAAAATGCATTACTGCATCAGCTCACTGAAAGAAGCGTGATGAATATCTTTCCAATGTGTGAGGGAAAAAAGAATTTCTATTAGCAAGCTGTTCAGATAACCTAGTAGGAGAAAAAAAAAAATCGTCCAGCTGGCTGAGTGTAAAGCTCTGGTCTCTTTTGTGTCTCCTGCTCGCTCACATTCGCTCTCCTCTGAGGTGTACTGTTCAATCAGCCTCCATTAGTAAATTAGATGTTATCCTCCCTGACTGGATCGATAAATTAACACATAACAAGATGTTGGACCATGATTTGCATTACTGGCCCTGACAGCATGTTACAAACTAATTATTTCTGAGGGACCCCTCGCTCTGCGTGTGACAATGTGGTAAATGGAGCCGAGACATTTCTATGACTCGCGAAATGCCCAAAGAGCTAATACAAAGAAATCAAACCTTAACGACGTTAAAATCAAGCTACAAGACATTGAGTCCGCAAAGGGAAAGCCAAGGGCGCCAATACTGGAATAAAGACATCTTCATTAGAACAGATCATCCTATTTTCGCTCCCTGTACTCTCTTGAACTGTTTTATCGGCTTAATAAAAATAGGATATAAAAAAGCATTTTGCACTTTTATTTCCTTTCATGTTTTTATTACACGGGCCTATTGATTTTTCTAAAACTGTTTTTATTTCCAATACGGCTCAGTGAATATCTTCATGTCTTTTCATTTGAGTTTCACTGTATATTCAGGGTGTAGGCTAAAGTTGAATACAGAAAATGACAACTGTTGAAATGTCATTTAGATTAAGGAAATGCCCTGAAAGAGCAGCATGTGTGGGCCTGTATAGCTGGGCAGAGGAAACAGATACCATAGCAACAGTTAATATGTTTTCCCCCATGAATGATGACATGTCTGGGACAATCACTAACTTATGTGTCACCTCTACATATTAGCTCATGAAATATAAATTGTGCCCTTTTAATTTTTTACACCATCTCCCAGGGAGCAAGAACTGAAAGAGATCGCAGAAGAATTTATTGCCTTCATTTTGTCCTCAAAGTTATGATATTGTTGTTTAGTCATGGAGTTGCAAGCTCAATTTTCGAGAATGTTCCAACATCCGAGATCAGATCGTCAGCTCCTGAAAAGCACTGCACTGTAGAAATACTGTATATTAGAGGAAAATCTACTTCGGAGACAAGGAGGCTCTCACAAATTCATGGTGTTTGTGAAAGAAACTGATATGTTACGCTGTGCAACTACAGAGCTAAAACATTTGTTGAGTAAAATGTTTGGACAAGTATTTGTTAAAGCTACAGTTCAATTAGTTTTCTCTGTGAGGCGCACAGTTGCCAGCTCCATAAACCGCACTGTGTTCGTCATGAAATAGGCTGTCGTTATTAAAAAGGGGAACAAAATCTGTTTACAGGTCTTTGGGACGACTACTGCAGGTGTGAAAAAAGTGTATAAAAGGCTTTTGTGGCCCCTGAAGGAGCCGTGTGAAGTCTGTTGGATTGCCTCAAGCAAAATGAAAAAATCTTGGATGTTTTTGACAAAGAACTATTTTGCAACTTTTTTGATGATTGATTTCACTGATTTTCAAACAAAAATAGATAAAGAGTCTCCCGTTCATGGTTCGTTTTACTTGACTGTGAACTGTGAGTATCTTTGGGTTTGAGAGGTGTGGTCTGACATAAGGAGGACTTCACCTTTATGTCTGAGAGGTTGGGCATTTAATCCTTATTTTTTTTACTATTTGGAGACCAACAGCAATTACCAACTGAACAATAACTATTAGTTGCAGCAATATAAAAAGATTATATCTCTGGTTCTGCGGCATCAGTTTTGATGATTCATTTAACTGTCCAGCAAGGTACGGGGGAGCAATGCTGGAGATGAGTGATCAACACAAACTCAATCTACAAGAATCTGTTTATATGTCTGTCTATCTGTCTGTGCACAGAGGGTTGAGATCAAAATGAAGGCCGAGTTCAAAAATGGCCACAATTGAAGCAAAGGCTCTGGAAGAAGGGAGAAGGGGCCATTAGCTCCCAACTTAGTTGTGCATCACTGGAATGATTGGAAATGGGATTCAATCAACTCTAGCCAAGCAAGTACAGGTGTGCAATTGAGATAAAAATGAAGACCAAGTTTGAAGACGGGTGTGTTGTGGCATGTATGATTCCACCCCAAGATGGTCTTTAATTTACAAAACTGTAAATTAATTTCACATCAACAGGCTTGGATGATGATTGCCCTAAAACAATCCTCAGGAAAAAAAAAACACAAGAACAGCAAATCTGACCTATTTTATAAGTTTCAAAACAAGTAAATAAATGCAATCTCTGTCCACAGGGATCATGTGAAAGAAAGTGGATTGTACAACCATACAGCAATTAAGGTCAACTGAGAGAATATAAATAGACCTGGTGTACTCTTTTCACACTGTTGAATAAATGGGCATAAATTAATAAATATGCCTTACAGACTGTTGCTTTAACTCACAAATGAGCCCAGTTTGTGGCAACACAATCGTTAAAACAGCAAATTAAAAAAGAAAAAAACACGAAACTGAAAACTAGACTCAATCTGTGCTGCACTTTGCTGCAAGCAACAAAAAACACTGTAATCGGCTGTTACGTCAATATCATCGTGTATCCTTACTACACATTTAACAAAACACATCTGCAAACAACTAAACAGGGCATCCTCTATGATTTGGATATTGCACTTGGCCATATTGCAATAATACTTTGTAAATTCTGCAGCCCTAGTGGCAGGCCAGCATTTTTTCTTAGGATGAACACTGACTGCTTAGAGAGAAGTGAGGAGACTGACATACAGAAAGGGTTAGAACTGGGAGTGTGTGGTAGAAAAGATTGAGGTGGAGAAAGGGCTTCAGAGATATGTGGGAGAGGGCTTTTGTTTGACTGCCAGCAGCTGTAGGGGAAGAAAAAAGGGGATTGCTATATTAGAGGGGGAGAAAAGAAAACCTGTAAGCAAAAGGTATAAAGTGTCTGCCCTTATAAAGTTAGAGAGTGGGAGAAGGACACAGTTGACGGAGAGAGGGAGAAAGAGAAGAGAGAGAGAGAGAGAGAGAGAGAGAGGGGATAGAGGAAGGGATTGAAAACTGGAACAGAGAGGTAAAGGGGGAGGGAGACACCAGAGAGTCTCAGGCAGAGAGTAAAGAATGTGGGATTGGCTGGTCGGGTAAAGGGAGCTTTGGTCCCTATAAAGTCACATTACTGCAGGCTCATAACGCAGGGAAGCTGCTGCCTCCACAGATATGAGCAGTGGCTTTGGTACATGAATAATTCAGCCCGCGAGAAAGGACACAGGGATCCGCGGATACAGTGGCATACGGATGGGCCTTTGCAGAGGCCCTGAGAGACGCAACGCAGCAGGAGAGAGCACAAGTTAATCCACATCACCATAAGATCTGATCTTACACACCCATGAAATCAGAGCCCGTGGAAGAAAAAACACCATCCATCCATGCACCTCTTCTTCCTCACTCTCCGTATTGCACGAAAAACTCATTAGGCGGTGCGAATTGCGCATCATGTTTTACAACAGGTTTGTTAGCATGTAAATGCATGCAAAGCCCCAGTGTGGGAGAGACGCTTTTTTATTAATCCGGAGAGGAGAGAGTTAATGTGAGAGTTCCTCGGCGTGCATTAGATAGCGGCTGTACTAATGGGAGGCAGGCTGCTAGGAACCTGGCCGACAGGGATTAGATAGAGAAGTGATCACAGGGAAGACTTCATCAGAAATGCTGAGGCACCAGGCAGCTCATTACCACTGTAGCAGCACAGCCCCAGCCCAGTGGTCCTGCTTCTGCTCGCTGCAGCACCACAAACACACACACACACGATGGAAATACAGTATTGATGCAAAAACACTGGGAGGCTTCCATACAATTAAACCTACTATTTATGCACAAACACACACATGTAAGCGTTACAAGCAGCGCTGGTCCCATTCATAATGAAAAGTGCACATTACGCCTTTATGTACAGTACTGAAGACTCTTGCCCTCTGATCCCCGTAGCACTAAAGCTGTGCTCAGATACAAACAGGCACTAAAAAAGATCTAAAGCACACGAAACATCATCCCAAGCAGACTTCAAACACACACACACACAATTCATATTTCACAATGTGAACAAAAAGAAATTAACGCTGCTTCAAAATATATCAAAACACATTTTCAGGACTCTGAGGAGACAACAAACACAAAAACAGCTTTTTTTGTATGTATGTGTGTGTGTGTGTGCGTGATTTTGAAACTGCTCTCAGGAACTATGGCTTCTTGTTTGAAGGGGCATATCGGCGTTATCAAGTTTTCTGCTTTGCTCTAGTGGCCAGTGATGGCTTCTCATCTACCTCTCGCAGTTCTGGTTCCATCCATTGCCTCAGCAGAAACAGTGAATTGAGCCGGAGTTACATCATACAGCAGCTTCACATCGAGCACTACCTAAGCACTTACAGCATTCTCTGAGAGACTGTATTTTTATATTTTTATTAAATCGACCTAGGAGTTAGCTCTACCTGAATCTTTTTATTCAAAGTAAGAAGTAACCTTCTTTATTAACTTCTTTTTTTTTACACATTTTCGTTGTCAGTGCAGTGGTGATTTAGAGAGACTTTTTAAAGGATGTTTCTCAGTAAACTTACCAACCCACATAATGTCAAGTTATCAATCTCTTTCAATTTCAAAAGAAACTAGTCATTACTTATCTAGCAGTCTCACATAGCCAGACCTGTCTCCAGAGAGCTTGTGTTGTAGAAAGGTCTGGCAGCACCAATTCTCATTTCAGTTGAGGGAGAAGAAAAAAAAAAAAACACCCCGGCTTGTTTTCATATCTTTAAACCAATCACAATCATCTAAGGTGGTCTGAAGTGGGCTGACTGTCAGACAACCCACTACTTTAGTCCAGATAAAAAATATCTCAAAATGCATTAGAGGAGTTGTCATGAAATCCATGGCCATCCATCCTTTCCAAAGAGAAATTCTAATTACTTTGGTTATACTTTGACTTTATCTTAAGTGCCACCAGCCAGACACATTTTTGGTTGTTAATGAAAAATCTCAAGAATACTGGGAGGATTGCTGGGAAATTTCAAGGCCCCCAGATCCCCTTACTTTTCATCCACAGCCATAATCCGATAAAAAAAATTCAATTTGTCAAATATTTTCATTCGTGCTAAAATGAATGACATTCAGATTACTATCAGCTGTACTTTGTGTCCTTATTTTGTTTCGTGTCCTTTGCATTAAGCAGTAAATACAATGTTTATCATCATTTCAACATTTCTGGTGCCAGATATTTTGTGCCAGCTCTATTGTAGTCTATGGGAGATGTATGTACAAGCAGACTAAAACCCAACGTATTTACATCGTTTGACGTTTGATAAAGGAATGCACGTACAAAATAAAAGGACAGACTTCAGATAGAGTGATAACTAATGACTGATTTTTTGCAAATGGGATACTAGTTGGCGTTGGCCTTCAAGTATCATCCAAACGCGGTTATGAAAATTCCTTCTTTTCATTTCGATATATAGTTATGGCGAGATTAGGGATACTTGCCATTCTTTAGCTTGTAGATTCATTGCTCAGCGGTCACTGTTGTTGTTTCCTGTATAGATGGAGAATGCTGATGGACATAGTTGCCCAATTGCAGGCTTATTCCAACAGTGCGACTACGTATAGAAAGCTGCGAGTGAACATAGTTTTATCCATCAGATGTCTGACTAACAAAGACCGACCCAGAAACAGCGGGGCATGATTGCATCTATTTTACATAAACACCTTTTACATTTGCGAAATGATAATTTGTTTCCATTCTGTGACACCCAAGACAGGATGGAGACAACAGGATGTTTATCTTTGAACGCCCCACAGCCAGCAAACACTTTTGTCTGTTCCGGATGACAACAGGTTCATCATGGCAATTGCCCATCTCCTGCTCAAAAGACGAAATGACTGCCAAAGAGAAGTGATGGCGGGGGTTGTGCTGTGCGAGAGGGTTCACAAGAGACAGCTTAGCACTGATGTGGCAGAGGGGGATTGGCGAAGGCATTGTGCGACGGAGAAGAGGGATCTTTTTCTGCTGTTGTTTTGACAGACTTTCATATTTTCGGCTATGCTTCTCCATTAGGGAGGCCAATAAGAACAAATGTGTTAGCCTTTATTACATACACAGACACACAGAAAACCACCCAGAACAGACAGTAGACATTAGCCATCATGTTTGTCACAACGTGGCCCGACAGATTGTGGGTATAAAACGATCACAGTCTGTAAGACAACAGATCCGGACTGAGAAGTCAGTTGCAATGCGTGTGATAAATAAAGACAGATGGATCAAACAAGTGAGAGAAATGTTAGCTTTAAACAAACAGCAGCAGAACAAAATTGGAACAAAAAGGTCCAGTCCAACTAATCTTTGGTTGTTTGAAGACATTCAGAGTCGCAATCGCAAATGTACAGCTTCCCAAATCTACATTATGTCAGCACGAGATTTTACCAAGAACATTTCATTAGCAGCATGGCTCCAAGAATGGCACCGTCTGTCAGTCAGTCAGTCAGTCAGTCAGTTACTTCGGTCCAGTTAAAAATATCTCAAAATGTATTAGATGAATTGCCATGAAATCCATGGCCATCCGTCCATTCCCAAGAGGAATTCTAATTACTTTGGTTATCCATTGACTTTTTTCTCCAGTGCCACCGGCCAGATGCATTTCTGGTTGTTAATGAAATATTTCAAACTATTGGGTGGATTGCTGGGAAATGTCAAGGCGCCCAGAATATGAATTCTAATATTTTTGATCTCCTGACTTTTCATCTACTGCCAGCATCAGATAAAAAATTCAATTTGTCAAATATTTTTATGTATGACTAAATACCTAAAGAACTAACAACATTCCCCTCAGCATCATTTGTTCTTTTGTGTTAAGTGCTAATAAGAAAATATCACCAAGCTCAAACACAGGTCAACTTCATACCTGCTGAAAAATTATATGTTGGCACATTAGCAAGCTGATGTTTGCATTAAGCTCGAAGCAACGTTGTGCCAAAGTACTGCCTCACTGTAGACTCTAGTTTAAAGTGGAAACTGTTTTAGCACACAGAGCCATCCAAAGTTTAATTGACCTGTTGTGCTTATTTATGGCTGCTAAACCAAGAGTGGGTAAATGCTGTTTATGGGAGGGATTTGGCGATGGTAAGTTGTTTTGACTTTATGGAGTCTTCAGTGACCATTGTGTCTTGTGCCTCATACACCTGTTGTTTTTTCCCCAACATAATCTTGCAGGCTGTGTCAATATAAGCGACTACTTTGATGTGCATAAGGGCACAGATGTTATCATCTTTGTTCTGCAGCAGCCTGCTGTGGCTGTGTGTGATTTAATAAAGTTAACCACACTGGATCTGGCATGCATTACTCGATGTGTGTCACTCAAATTAGGGACTGCAGATGGAAAACATACCTGTCACCTTCAGATGTCTGTAAAAGGAGTTGATCAGCTGAACAGGAAAGAGAATGAGGGATGCTGATAAGAATAGACATGAATTCTTTACCCTGCCTTCCAAGCATTATTGCCATAATTGCTATGAAATTGTATTTTTGCCATGCATTTCGATGTGTCTACCAGTTGATGAATGTATTGTGAGAATGAAACTGACAAGCTAAATATGCATGGAGAGGGTTTGTGTTATTTTGGTGGGTTCTGTGTAAGTACGTTTCCACCAATTAAAGTGAGGAAAATCGCACAGAACACAGTTGCTGCCTGTTTGTTGACCTTTTGACCTGGACCAAGAAGGCATGCAGCTCATGCTGCAAAATGACACCAGCACTGTAGTGAAGTGCCAACAATGCACCCCGCTGCGCTGCTTTTCATGGTGACTCACCAAAATGCCAAATAGATGCAGGCGGGGGAGAGACCTGGCTGCTCCAGACAAATACTGCTTCAATGGTTCAAAGTTGCGCCTTGTGTTACACAACAGGTTAAAATAGAACCCTTAGCCTCAGAGGGATTAAATGGCACTGACAAAAAAAGAGAGAAAATAATAACTTCTTAAAATTAAGAAGCGGCAAAAGATGCAGGTTAAATGCAGCCAAGGACTGTTCAAGCTCTGTTTCAGAAGGTAGCATTTCAATTTCCTGACAGCTTAAACGTACTGTAAGATGGACCTAATTTTCTTCTTCAATTAACTCTTGCTAAATTATTGTGGGGTTGTGATCATCTTTAAACTATATTAAGAAGTAATTGAATAACAGAAAATTTGTTCCAGGGTCTGATTATGAGGGTAATTGTACCTGGAGATCCTGCACATCGATATAAGGCAGAAATCAGCAGCTGGAGTTACTAAAAAGCGCAAACTGATCTTGAGTCCATGGAGGTGCGAATTAAGTTTACACATCTCACTTTCACCTCTAAAAACAAGTCACATTTTCTGTTTTCTTGTTTATTGCCATTGTTTGTTACATCCCGCACCAGCGCTATAAATCCATAGGGATGTCCTCGTAGCGTGACCGTGTTAAATAAAAACCTGAAAGCTACGCCCAGAGAGGCGGCCTGCTGTCAGCGATTTCTGCTTGACATGCAGAAGGCGAAGGAAGGGAAGAAACTGGGGAAATTTAGCCGAAGCAATCCTCGATCACAAATTCAGTGAATCATTAATGTATCATATTGCAGTCAAGACTGCTTTCCATTTCAATTCATTCTTATTTAGACACCTCGTTTCATGTGAAAATAATCACAAAAATAACCAAAAGCAGACATAATCATATTCATAACCGCAGTAGTGAGCTGGATTGAGGGGGGACCTGCGTTGCTTCGTGGCAGAGCTGAAGGGAACCGCCTGCGTTCACCTCGTGTTGCTTTAACATTTCATCACTTTTTTGACTTTGTTGTGTCGGCTAAAGAAAAACTAAAATTTGATATCTAGGTGTAAACAGAGAGGTCACAAGTCATTTCATTGAAACTGATGAGCCACTACATTAAAACCACTAACATTTAAATTGTCCAACATTAATAATCTCGGATCAATGCAATGTTCTGCTTGGAAACCATGGGTCCTAACATTCACGTGGATGCCACTTGACACACATTACCCACCCAAGCGCCGGTACACCCCCCCATGACAGTGGCACTCCCACATGGCTGTGCCCCACCAGCAGGCGAATACGCCCTGCCACACTGCAAAAACTGCTCAGGAAAGAAAGGTCAAGGCATCAACTTGGCCTCTGAATTCCCCAGATCCCCAATCAAACTCAGAATTTGTGGAACATGCTGGAACAATTGCAATCCATGAAAAACTCACTGTGGATCCGACTTGGCTCTGACCTCTCGAGGCGTGAACAGAGATCCCCTGGGAGTGTCTCGTGGAGTCTGCCACCAAGGCACTGGCAGTCGATCCTTTGAGGCCTGTGCGCTTCGAGGTGGCGTCAATGGATTAGACTAGGTCCAATCCATCCCGTAGATGCTCGATCAAATTGGGATCTGGGGAATTTGGTTGACCCTTCAGCTTTCTTTCCTGCTCCTGGGGCAATTCTTAAAAAGTAACTACGTAGTGGCAAGGTGCACTGTCCTGCTAGGGAACTACAGCCATCAGGGAGTACCATTGCCATTTGGTGCATGTAAAGGCATCTGCATGAATTGCAGGGCACAAAGGTTCCCCAGAACACTGCATTATAATGAGTTGATCAATGTTACTAACGTTACCATACAGGTCTGTCCTTTAAGTGTTGTGGCTTGTCAGTGTATGATGTCAATAAAATGTCAGCTACTGAGATTTTTCAAGGCATCCAACTTCAAATTGATCAAAACAACTGTGATGGGATTTACCCACGCACCACCACTCCACCATTTTCCTACACTGGAACCTCTCATTGCACAAAGTCGTGCAAGACATCACCTGTCCGTAAAAATGCTGGCCAGAGCACAAATGAATTCAGACTCGTGCGCAATCGGGGAATGATACACATTAAAGTGACAGAGGGACAATGTCACTGTTTGCAGCTGTTCAAACATGTCATCTACTCACTTGTTGGGAGCTTCCCATGTAATTACACAGCTGTCACACTGTAATCACTCTAATCTCTGGTGAATCACAAGGAAATAGCAGGGGCCACTCACTCATTGAGAGGCATGCCTCCTCTTCATCTGCCATGTGTTTGTTTTATAAACCTGGAGAGATAATCTCCTTGTCTGTGATGGGATGAAAAATATACATTTCATCACTGGCATTCTGAGAAGAAGTAAATGTAAACACAGCCACTGCCAGTGACAGCTTGTGCGAGATCACACACACACACGGAACAAAATGTTAGCATAGGGATCAGCAGTTCTATGCAAGGTGTCTTCCAGGGATTGTTAATCTCGTGAATTAACCTGTTGTCAGCTTGAGTTAGTGCAGTGTCCACGTGTTGATGGTTGAGAGACTTCGCGCAGTGCTGACCATGAAAGAAGCGAGCTGTCAAGTTGTGTCAATTAAATGCCAGCTGATGTCCTGAAGTTCAAAAGCGAAGGCATTAAAATGGAAATGATTGCTGTCATATGCCTTGGAGTTAAATAACAACTCACAGTCTGACAAGCACATCTGCAAAATTTTAAATGTATATGATGATGTCTTTGAATCCCCATTCCAGTATATTTTGGGCATTTTTATGATATTTAACATTTTTCTGGGACATTTCCTGACTATATAAATGAGCCACACGGTCCACCAAATGAGACAACTTACTTTTGTGCTCGAACTTTAAATATATTGGCTGGGACAATTACCTCCGTATCTACGTGTCATACGTCACGCTTCAAACTTGCTCAGGCACACTGAGTAAATCTGTTTGAGAAACAGTAGTGCTCAAGTGTATATGGTGTCAAAAGAGTAGCATGGCTCCTTTAATACAGTAAATCAACTGAATGGAAATGAAATCGCAACTATAAAACACATTTCAGCCAAAACATATGTTTTCATTTATCCAATAAGTGATATCCACACGTATATGGCTCAACCCATGAGACTTCACAAGCAGAGCAAAGCCCACAAGGATAATGGACAGAATCCATCCCGTGAAGCTGGTCCATCATTGCGTCCGTGCCTACCTCCGGTCTATAGTCAAAACAGTGTGCATTAGAGCAGAGTCTTAAATCGTCCCAAAGCCTCAGGAACATCCTCAATTATCGCCATTCTCACCATCTGGATGGAGAAACCCCAGAGTGGCTACTTCCTGCCTGACTGTTAACTGCTGACTAATGAGCAGGAAACTGGCCAGACCAGAACCAACTACAAACGGACTGAGATGAATTGAACTTTTTGGTTGAGGATCTTCATGGTTTGACCCTGAACTATTTTGCTATGGGAATTAAATATCCTAAATCATGCTGTGTGTATTTTGTTTTTGCTGAGGGGTTCATGAGCAAGGTTTTAATGAGGTCTGACAAAGCTGTTGACTGTCAGACTGCTACAACAGCAGCAGACGTTTAGAACCACGGATGTGTACTCCATAGTTATTTTAAAAAAAGATTATTAATAGCTGTAGTTTTCAATCTTGCCGTACCTGCAGGTAATTACAGACATCATAGCTTCAGTTCTTATTGAAAAATGCTCTTTTTGTGAATGCAGTATGTTTGTCAAGTTTTGTATGACAAACCCACATGGAGCCTTAAGAAGATTATGAAAAGACGTAGATGCGGATGTAGATTAACCATGGTTTATTCTGTCTAAGTTCTAAATTCTGTCTTCAGTGGTTAAAATCTTAAATATAAACACGCTCATATCCGTGCTTTATGTACACAGGAGGTTATTGGTTACACACAAAGAACAGCATCAAAATCTAGCGTGAGAGAGCGAGTTCGTGAGGTAAAAAAACTGTGATCTTGATGCTCAAAATACATCAGGAGGTCGATTTTCAATAAATTGCATTGTTCTCTTTATAGAAGCCAAGAATGGCCGTGCTTGCAATTGTTTTTTTAATGTGGTTATCCTGAGATCACAAGTACATTATTTTGTTATCTCCACATAACAAAGCTTGTGTTGTCTTGATAATGGGTACATTTATCTCGTTATGGGCTGATTTCTTAAGATAACAAGATAATTTGTCACGAGAAAATGACTTGTTTGGACCAAGACATACAAACACTGCTCTGTGTGGTGGGTTTGAGTTTTAAAGCACACTGAATGAACTTATTCTGAACTTTTACCATCTGTTGTAGGAAGGTTTTCACACGATTTGATACGATGTTGTTTTTACATCATGGCCAATTACTGTAAAAAGACAGGCTCGCATTGAAGCAGATATGTTACTGTCAAGATACTACGACTGTCACGATTCTGCACCAGTGTTTTCTCTACATTAAATCAACTCAAGATTAGAATTATAATCTAGATAACAAGAAAAAGAAAAACAATACACAAACAACCATAAGGCCAACAGGGATGTGGGACTTGTTACAAACACCATAACCTCCTACTACTACTGCAACAAAACAATTACAGAGTAAACACTGATCTGAACACACTGGTGGGTGTATGAATGGAATAAATAAATCACCTTTATGGCATGGTTCTGGTTTTTGGGTAGTCATTTCCCGTTGTATCTTGGAGATTCAACCTCATGTGTGTTGTTGTGACTTTTTACTGCTTGCTTTTGTCCCTTTCATGCCTTTGTCTGTGGAGAGCAGGCTTTCATTTGTTCAAAAAACATTCTGTATTTGGAGTTTGTCTTTTTTTCTTCACTCTTTGTCAGTTTGTCTGTTTTCCCCCATCAGTCCTGTGTCTCTCCTGCATTCTCTGTGCACTGGTCCTGTCTCCACGTGTTTTCTCTGTGTTTCTGTCTGTGTTCCCAGTGCTTCATTGGACTCTACAATATTTCATTGTTGTATGAAACAGTTTTCGGATTTGCCCCAGCCTGCGTCTTCGTTTTATGCTGTCTGCCAGTGTGTTCTTTACATCCTAACACTTTCGTTCTCTTGCAATATTGGTTAATTATTTGATTATCTCAAGCTAACAAAGCTCTTAAGATAAGCAGCACAGCCATTCTCGTCTTCCATGCGATAGCTTATATGGTCAAATTTAATCAGTACATCATGATATCTTTCTATTATCAATTTGTGAAAGAAGGCAACTGCATATTCTATGTGGCAAAACACAAAAACAACCTTAATGCTGCTCAGTATGTATTGAGTTTGCAGATAGATTGCCAGTGGCAATGCGGAGAATGAAGATATTTTTGATGGTCTTACTCTAGGAATGTTCTGCAGAGGAGAGGATTAAACGATGGTGAGGGTTTTAAGGCCACACACCTCCAGGGCCTTGAAGAAGTTAATCAAATGTTTTGGGGAAGTTTATTTATATGTGCTGGTGCGATGTATGCATTGGGAATGGTAATGTCATTCCAAACAACCCATGGCTGTGTGAGCACAACTTACTTTTTTACAGCTGGTATTCCCCATACATTTGTATAATTTCACTCCTCACCATTGAAAAAAAGCATACTCTTCAAAGGGGGTTGTATAAATTGATTGGGTAAGAGCTCTTTCTATTCCCCACCACAGCAATATGAACACCAGTGCTGTGCATCAGAAATAGACATTCTTTTCATAAGTGTGGAGGGAGGAAGTGGGGGGTAGAGGAGAGAAAAAAAAAATGCATGTATTCAAACTGGAGGCCTCGCTGAATTGATGGGCACCAGGCGTGGAGCTTTTCTGCGGGGAAATAATTTGCATAATGGGAAAGTGGTTGGAGTTGGAGCCGAGAGCTCTCCTCTTGTGGGGACAGTCAGTGAAGTGGAAGGGGAGAGCTCCTATCAGACAGAAGGCCAATACCAAGGTGCTCCGAGAGGGAGATGTGTGCTTTTGATATGCTCTTTTGCCTCCTGTCATCTGCAAAACAATTTACCAACAATCTCTCCGGCAGCCAATATGTACCTCGTGTGCTTGCTTTTGAAAAGACTGTAGCAGAATTGCTCCGTCTTCATTCCGCTAATGAATCTCACACAATATCTTCCAGTCAACTTGCTATGATAAAGAAAAAAAGAAAAAGATAAAAAGAAGGCCAATTGATTTGGAAAATTGAAATCCAGCCAAATTTAATTTGTGAACGCTGCATCTGTGGAAACTGAAGCAAACTTAAGCTCCAATCTAACACACAGGCTCACTCTATTACACAGTAAAACTCTGCTCACACTTCGTGCTCAGTCAACCATAGCTCCAAATAGTGATCCATAGCCGGTCCTGCTGTAATAAATACACAAGACCCTAATTTTAGAAACAGTCCGTCGCTATATCGAAGGGCTAATATTTGTGCACATACATTAGAGTGGTGCTTATGAAAAATAGCTTGAAAGATATGGTGGATACGAAGGACAAAAGCATATAGACTGCAGCGCTGAAAATGTGTCTTACTGCATGATTTATAGCCCTTTGGCTGTTTTATGCAGTCTTATGATGTATGTGTGCACTTACCAGAAAGGAGGTATGTAGTGTAGGCTAGGAATTGAGGATCGAAGTGAATGATGCTTCAGTCATGCATTTTTCAATGGTTTTGGAGGTGCCTGGTGGTTTGCTGTTGCCTGGAAAGAATATCAACAACAGCTTTGCAGATGCAGGGAGGGAAGTGGAAGAAGAGCTTATACATTCTACCAGGATTTGTAGTAAGGATATTTCTGCTGCTCACAATATTTCTTGCAGTGTGACACACTTGCAATGCAAGTATTTGGGGATTTGAATCCAAACCATGACATCCACTATTTGTCTAAAGTTATACCTTGTGTTTTAAAATGACAGCTGGCGTTCAACTGTTGACTGCTGAATATTAATAACATAAAGCCTGCCAGCTAGTTGAGGCAGAGAACCTGAGTGGTGCTGCATTTTGAATCAGCTGAAGCTTAATTCACATCTCAGCTGACTACTGATACATAATGCATTTAATATCAGAGTTATGTTTTCAGTTATGTGTTTGCGGCTAAATGCGGGTTGTTTTTATGTTTGGCAGTAATTGCTAGGTACAGTCTGAGATTAGAGGTATATTTTGAAATATGGATGAGATGCTGCCATTCTGCTTGTTGACACCTCGATGACAAGCACATTCACTCAGCATGCAACACCGTGTTGTTGCACAGTGACTGGGTACATTTAATGGCACTGAATAGTTTTGCATTCTCTCAATTTATTACAGAGACCAACACTGTCTGGTGTTGGCAAATGACTTTCTGTTGATTTAAAGGGGAAAATAAGGAGCTAAATTCAGTTGACCTGAGCACTCCAGTTTGTTTCCTAATGCCTGTTTTAATCAGCAGCTGTTTGGTTCTCCAACTTTAATCAGCATAATTACTTTAGACTCAAACGTCCTAACTGCTGACAAACAAATGGACAATATATGCTCAGCAGAAGGTGCTGAATATTAGGCTGCACTTAATTTCCTGCCTCACTCTGGATATCAGGTGAACTCACATTAAGGAGAGAAGCAGGATATCTGACTGAGACGGCTTTGATGTTCAGGTTCAGGATGTAAGTTTTGGGCATCCTTAAAGGAAAGGGTGTGACTATTGATCTGTAAACTGCAATACGCAACTAAAGCTCTTCATCTAATCAATTCATTTATGGCTACATCATCTCTCTTGCATGATTTAAAATTGATCTGGCAACACAGAAGCATTGAAAATGTCTACATTATTATAGGGGCTTCAGCTGACAAAACTGGTGTTTGGCAATTGTACAACATACTAGCAGCATGTGGCTAGCTAGCAGAAGCCCCAGGATAGTAGATTAGTAAGTGGTGCTTTGCTTATGTCTTGATATGATGTACTAGAGCTGGAAGTTGTGCCACTATAATACTCAGATCGACATCCACAGGAGAAAACTTTGATCAGTAACAAGTCGCTGCAGCTCATTATCGTTAGCTGATGTTTTTATAGCCTGCAGAACAAGGCTCCGTTTTGATCCGCTGTCCTTATATGCCCTGTTAAAGTTACAGCATTACCCTACTAATACAAACTCAACGCTTTCTATATCAATTTCTTAACAAGCAGAAATCTACGGAAAAAATATCAATGCAATCATTTCCGAAATACATAACATGTTTTTACCTAACGAAATATTCTGTTTAAATATGTGTTTAATGGCAAAAACAATATTTTCACTATGGTAAAACAAAGTTTGCTCTCAGATTTCCACAAGCACCTGACAGCGTGGTCAAACAGTAATCTAACAACATGAGAAATAACATCTATCGGACAACATCGGACTCCCAGGCGGCTGGCAGCCAATCAGATGGGAGGGGGAAATCGAAGCGGCTTTAACTGTAAGTCTCATATCAAACACATATTTGGCAACGCTGATGACAATAATCTAAAAAAGAACTGTATTAATCCCAAAGCAATTGTGCTGGAGATTGCTCAAAAAATGTACAGTACAATTGGAAAAACAATAACAACCAGTAACAACCAGTAGTTTCCCTGGGTCAGGGTCACACACTGGGACCAGTTAAGACAATAAAGAGCGTGAAATATGAAAATAACAGCACTCCAATAATGTAGGGCAGCACAGCGAGCACCACAGCTACAGTCCACTAATCTGACACTGTACTTACTGTACAAGTGAATGCTACAGCGCCGATGTTCATCTCAGTGAAGCAACATGTCATTCAGCGCAACAGTGTGACTCAGCGAGGTCTATTGCACAAAGGGAAAAAGACATCAGACCTTGGATACGCAGAATATTAATTGGATTTGTTGTCAATGTTAAAAAAATAAAACATTTCCAACCTTACCTTTCAATAATATAGAGTAAAGGAGATATAGCATTTACATGTATTGTGTAAGATATACACGCTGTAAATAAAATGTACAGCTCTATTGCTGCAAGGACTTGAGCAGTTTTCACATTCAAAACACATGTTGTGAATCTGAGCACCCTGAGACTAGCAATTCAGCCCCCCCCCCCCCCTTTTTTATAAGGAGGCCACTGCCTTCCACAGGATGGTCTGCACATGCTTGGCCTTGGCCTTGGGGTGTGTGAGCGAATGTGTGTGCTTGTTAAATACTGATGTTCACTCAATAATTATGTCCAGAGCAGAAAGAAATGCACTTGAAACATATAATAAAGGCTTGTCACTCAGCATTAGAAATAACACTGAAAGAATAAATATAATGTATAGATTTTGCCTACCATAAAAGCATTTCTGTCACCTTATATATCAGATCATATATTTTGATATGCTCCCTTCCCTACGGTATACTGTGTGTACCTGCAGAGTTTGACAGCTCTTTGCATTCTATGCGTCACCACAGAAAATGTCACGTTACTTGACATTAACACAGAAGGACGTCAGGCCCACTGTTGACTAATATGCAGAGACAAAATCACAGTGATGACGGCAAGGAAAGGACGATACTGTATGCACTTAGCAAGGCAGGTTTATTTGTGTGGCATATATAATAATACATGAAGGCAATTAAAAATGCTTAAGTTACACATGGAAATAAAAAAGAAGAACAGCATCAAACAATTAAATACAAAAGTAGCACTAGCAATAGCAATAGTTCTCTAACACACTGGAAGCCAGTGAAGAGATCTGAGATCTAAACTAAGCTGCTGGAAATTAAAGTATGGATTATTCTGTATTTGATTTGCAGACTTTGTAATTGATTTGATTGAGTCCAAGATAACACCAAGATTTCTGACATGCAATTTTTAGGATTTCAGTTTGAGATGAGCTCTGCCTTTCAGCATTCGTTCTTTTGCACCAAAGACAATTATCTTTGTTTTGCTAGTATTCAGTGAGAGAAAGTTCAGGCACATCTATCATTTATTCGTTTAGTTCCCTAGCAGAGAGAATCTATGAGACGGTAATTACTTGGTGACCAAGCAAGGTAAATTTGGGTGCATAATTATTATAATGAAATGTTAAATAGAAGATGACCGCGGAGGATTGAGCCTTGGTCTTGCAGCAGTCATAATCCTTACAGACATAATGTTTTCATTGATGAATAATTAATGTTATATGTCCAGTTTATAGGTATAGTCACAAATACTGTTCAGCAACCTTTTATATTGGTTGTTTATGACTACTTTTCAGTTTAAATGACACAGAAGCTCATGTAAGTTGCTCATCTGAGTTTCACTGACAGTCTACCCATTACCCACCACACATTTGTCAATAATTATGATATGGAGCCTTCAGTGAATGGAAACGACTGCTTGATTTTTATTTCTGGCATTTCACGGCGAGCAAACATTAAACGTAACACATACTACCTGTATGATGTTCTTACAAAACACGTGACTCATTTTTGCTGCAGTCTTGTTCTATAACAGATCATTTGTGGTACTATTTATAGAGTGGCTGCCAGTTGCTCAGCCCAAGACATACAAAGGTTTGAGTTGCCATGGCCGAGTATTGTGTTGTGTTTACAGATCAGGAGTGTGGTGTCTCTCGGTGTGGCTGACAGTGAAGTGCCACCTCCTGCTCACGTCACTCAGTCTGCTGTAAAAGGGTTTGAGTTGTTGCACAGTGCTTTTCTTGTGACTGGACAAAATGTATGTCGTTCTGCTTTGCTAAGATCAAAAAGTGGGTTAACTGTCAAACGCAAAAAGTGAAAAGTGTAACCGTCTTCTGTCAATTTCGTCTTCTGGTTTCCTGTTTTTATTTTTGAAATTTTACTCTCCTCTCGTTTCAGGTAACTTGCCCCTTCCCCTTGTGTTTTTCCCACCAGTCGGATCGTCTTCCCCGCCCTGATTGTTTCCACCTGTTCCCCATTACCGTGTGTATATATGGTCTGCATGTCCCTTTGTCCGTGCCAGTTCATCTTGTCTTGTGTAGCAGAGAACCAGCTCCGTGCCATCATCATGTAAAAATTTGTCAGCGTTTGTTCCATGCCCCGTCTCGTCAGGTTTTTTGCATGTTTGTTATCTTTAGCCCTTGTTTTTGTTAGCAGGTTTTCCCTAATATGAGTGGTTTTTCGTTTATTAGCTGTTGTAGCGTTTTTTCCTCCTTGTGAGTGATTTTCAGTTGCACTTTAATAATAAAAGATTTGTTTATTTTTCACTTTGTCTCCCGAGTCGTGTGTTTGGGTTCAAGTCCTAGTTCAGTTGTGACAGACAGTAATGATGAACATGAGGCAAGAATGTCCACAAAAGCTTCTGCTCAAAGAAAAACAAAGTTATGCTTACTGCTCGACACTGTTGATGACTTCTTTTGATAATGTTGTTTTGGCAGCTGTGGGTCAGCAGGTAGAGCAGTTCGTACACCAATCTCAGGGTTGGAGGTTCAATCCCCAGCTCCCCCTGACCACATATCCTTGAGTATCCTTGATTAACACACTGATCTGAAAGTCTACTTGGTGTGAATGTGGGTGAATGAGAGGCAAAATTGCATATATATGAATGCAGTCTTTTGCATTTGTTTTCTTTTAAAAGTTGATTCACTTGCCGGTTTGCGTCTGTGGTCGATAAAGTTTTTTTTAAAAACACAGATGCAAACCGAAAAGGCTTTCCCACAACCTGTCAATAGCAGAAATTATGCTATTGAAACCAGCTCACCACTGGACGATGTGAGATAAAGTTTGAGCTTTTTGGTCTTAAATAAGATTTCTCCCCACATGGAGGTCCATCAGGCAGGGATTTTGTGCCTTGGTCAAGGACACACCGGCGGGGCAGTTTCTTGACACACATGCTCGTCCACACTGTCTTTGCAGAATAACGTTTCATTTCTGAATACTAAGAAAACTGCAAGGTAATTCTTAATGATCACTCATACATCCAACCTTTCATTTCAACTCCTGCTCTCTCCTGCTCCCCTCTGTACACCTACAGATATATATAGACAGAAGGATACTGTATATATTCTGAGCAAGACATGCCCACAGCAGTAGTACAGTGGCTAAGTATTAATTCACCACTTTCTTTCCCCAACAGCCACATGAGAGATTTGGAGTCTAATGATTTCTGCTGCAGTAGCAGAATAATAGGATCTTTCTTCATGCCACCCTTTGAAGTCAAAGAGCCAGATCGTCAGGGTAAAGACTGCCACTTATGATGTGCCTTAGGTACAAATGAGAGGCATTAGTTTGCTGGACCCTCACATGAATAGCAATAGCTTGCTTTATGGACTGGACTTAGCCTGCCAGTCACTTGCCTGTTTCCTAAAATGGCCAGAGTGTTTAACATCAAAGGTATCAAAGGTTTTACCATCTAGACTAGTGTAAAATGTCCTTTAAGTCATTGAAATTATCAAACAATTTTTAAATGCCTACCAGACATTTACCTAGTTCTCTCCACTGAAGTCTCTGGTTGACTGGTTGCAGCCCAGTCGCCAGGATGAAATGTTGGCAGTTACCATTTCTAAATAAACAACTAATACGTTTACAATTGTATTCCATGTACCATATTAACATTTGATACATGTTATATCACATTTACATTACATGTTTATGACTAGACTTCTGTATCAATAGGTGGAGGAGATGGTGGTGAAGGTATAGGCAAGATGAATGCCAGTGACCGCAGTTTGAGACCTTGCTTCAGCATTTGTGATCTTGATACCACCGGATATTTTTTGAGGTGACCTTGGGACAAATTCCAGCCATGTATGTGGCTACAAAAAAGAGATTGTTGTGCCAGCTGTGTTTGTAGCAACCAAAACGGGTGTTTGATCTCTTTTTAACCTGAATCATAATTAAAACAGATTCAATCAAAAAAAATGTCAGAAAAGAAAAACATAAATGTTATTAATGCACACAACATACCTCATACAATCATGTGAGCGAGCTAACCTAAAAGAACGCTTAATCATATGTAAATTGTGCAGCAAACTACTCAGCTCACTGCATTTTATTGAAACATATTGGCAAACTTTCTGTATAAATAGCAGAAAAAGTGTACAGACTTTCAAGAGCCACAATGGATTGTTCGCCGACATACCCTCCACCTCAGAAAGCACTAGAGAAATTGCACAGGGTGCTCCTGCAGACTGGTTTATACAGGGCACTAAAGGCGGTCCTACATGTTTTTGCAGGCATTGTTATTGCGAGTACAGCAGCCCGTTTAGCAGTAGTGACATTAGTTATTCATTCCCATTTCTTTTGTTTCTCTTTGGGATTGTGAAAACTCTCATAAATATAAAACCCCATGACCAGTGAAATCTCCCTGTCACAATAAAGGAGAAATCAAAGTGAGTCCCACCTTCAGGTTGCCTGTTCTTTGATTCAGTATTTCTAAAGCTGAAGCTGGGCTGAATCATACAGAGATTTGTGTGCGCTTTCAAGCACATTTTTCGAGCCAGGCGGTTGGAAGATCTTTGAATTAAGTTCATTAAAAAAGGAAATGTATGAAATCTCTAATGTTAGTGTGAAAAATGTTTGAATGTGATGTCCATCGTGAGTTATTACATAAGTGAA
This sequence comes from Sparus aurata, assembly GCF_900880675.1. Taxonomy (NCBI): domain Eukaryota; kingdom Metazoa; phylum Chordata; class Actinopteri; order Spariformes; family Sparidae; genus Sparus; species Sparus aurata. Next base: position 24,562,092 of record NC_044208.1, on the reverse strand, counting down.
TGTTTTCAACACAGTATCCAAGGTGCAGTTTTCATTTCATACTTTTTTAATTACTGTCTGATTATTTAGTCTTAACTGAATAATTATTAATGTGGACAATTTATAATGTAGACAACACATCAGTAATGGCATGCATTCTTAATTTACTGATCATTACTACTTACTATATCATTGCTCATCTGTAATGATCATGTTGTCTGTGCTGTTAAGCAGAATCTCCTTCTGATAAGAAGAAAAACATTAGTTTGTTCGTAATTTACTGTATTGTAGTTCAAGTCATGTTTTATTGTTGTATCTCCGGAGTGTTGACGTCCATGCTGAAGAGAACAGTATGGTGTGATCTCTTTGGTCTATCACCTCGTGTGACATGTGCAGTGAGTCTGCAAATATCACAAAATTGTGTAAGTCATAGTGTGATATGAGCTTAAATGCTACAAGCAAGGTGATAAAATCCTCAACCACATGATATGTCATTTTATATAAGGACATCAGAAAATACTGTAATGTTGTACATCGTTTGTCAAGATCAATGCAAAAGCTTTTTTTCTGCAAGAATAAAATATAATAAGCTATACATTTTTCCAGATTGTTCGAAGATTGTGTATAAACTCTTGTTTTAAAGTATAAAAACACTGTGGGGACGTATAAAGCTCATACATCATATCTCCACATGACAGTGTGCACTGGAGCGGTAAACCCTGCTACCAGACACAAGCACACGGTGTATCTAAAAACTATTGTTCCATTACTGACAGCAGTCCAGGGATCAGGGTTCTGCACTCAACTAAAACAAAACTTCAGGCATTTACTTGAAGCATTTTATTAAGCACGTTATCATAAGATTGCTTCATTGCACTGCATATTAAATCACAACTAAATAACACATGTATTGATGGGCTACAGCTTTTGATTACTTCCATTGCTGACTGCTCTGTTTGATTAACTGCTTATAGCTCATCCTCCTTCTCAACGGGCTTCTCCATGTGCTTAGTCATAGCTCTCAATGGCATGCGACTTCCATTTCGAGGTGCAGTTATTGAATTAGCTTGTTGAATCCCTCACCCTCTACCACACTGATTGGTAACATACATCTCCTCAGACCAGCATGCACACTTTCTTCCTCCAGCTTACAGCGAAGTGTTATAATGCTTATAATACTAAACCGAAGAGTAACATCTCACTCAACTCGACTTTGTTGCCTTTCTGGAGGAAACGTTCCCACTCTGAGCTTCTTTTAGCATCGCCTCATTGCATTGCATATTAAAACAAAACTAAATATTTTTATTTTGATGTTCTGGCAAAACTTTACAGCTTTTATCAGATGGGCAACAGCTTTTGATTACTTCCATTGTTGACTAATCTGTTTGATTAACTGATTAGATTTTCGAAAAAATATCAAATAGTTTTCCAAGATGAATCCTAAAATGTCTCATTTTGTCTCTAACCTGAAGACATTATTCAATTTAGTGTCACAAAGGAGAAAAGAAACATTTTTTTACTCCATTATATTAGTATTGGCATCTGCCCCAAAGATCCAGTATCGGTCAGGCTTGAAAATTAGCTACTTTGTGCCACTTGTATCTTAAAACTGTTAAAACCTTTAAAGGACTGTGTGATGCACACTCATTTGATTGAGTTTATTGTATGTGCATGTTTTCCTGGCCACCATGAGGTAGGGAGGAGCAACCACAGAGCTGACAGGGACATCTTTCACTACTCATTGCATGACTCCAGACTCCATCTTTTTCAAACCATTTTCCCCATCACTAATTTTGGTCTCATTGCATGCTGTAAAGCAGCGAGAGACAGCAAAAAGACAGATGGGATAAGATGTAGCAGTCATGAGGTGGATTTGAACAGATGATGCTGGGGGCTTGAGCCTGCCAGTGCACCTGGACAACTCACAGCGACAAACCCGACTAACCACTGCTATGAATGTAATGGCAAGCTAAAAGACTGGGCTGGTTGCACGGAGATGTTTATTCATATATTTTTTGGCCTGTTCTACAGCAAGGATGTGTGCGTAATGGAAAGACATTTGTATTCTTGAGTCCCATCTGGCTTTAGAGTAACTCCCTGGCATTAAAACAATCACAAGCTAGTGGTAATGTGTTTTTTTTTCCTGATAATGTTATCCCACATTCATATTATTTCTTGTGGTTGGGTAATGGAGATTGGATAGAAACATATAATATATAATATAAAGGCAAATCCTCCCTGCAGTCTCTCCCTCCCTCCATCTTCAACATTTCAGTCCACTAGCATTAATTTAATGCTTCGTCTATCTAATATTGTAATCCTATAACATTTTCTGCTATTGTAATTTTGCCCTCTGAATCACGAAGAGCAGACCTATGAGTTTATATTCCCACGGACTCAAACTCCATCAGATTGCACTCTCTTTTTTTTCTTTTGTGCAACTGCAAACTTTGTGTGCGTGTGCGCATGTGTGTGGGAGGGTGTGTGTGTTTGTGTTTGAAAAGAGCAGGCAGGTTGAGGCTCAGTCTGTTGAGAATGAGGCCTGATCCGATCCCAAGAGACGTAAAAGGGCGCAGTCTTACGTGTACAACAGAAATCGCACACGTAAACATACAACCCTTTCTCCGGCAGCACTTCCTGTCCCCCGGGAAGTGGCTACATGAGAATAAGTGAGTGTGAGTGCTTGCGTGTGTGTGTGTGTGTTTGTGTCTGGATGTTGGGAGGTTAAGGCTGAAACGGAGATATTCAACTGAGACCGGGCCAGAGCACAAACTGAAAACTAGTGCAGGTATAACAGGACACAGTGGCAAATGACTATATCACAGAGCTAGACACTCCTGGTTTTCCAGCTGGGTGAATTAACTGGAATCTGCCTCTTTTATATGGAAAATAGGCCGCAAATTACCACCTGAGATGAGCTTTGAGCCAGTGAGCCAGGATGCAGCGTCCCGACTTTTAATATGCATTAGATAACCTGATTTTGACATTTTATTAATAGGGAAACTGTCAGGACGGGGATACAGCATTCTTTATTTAATCACTGTTACATTACTGTGGTGATTGTGTATCAAATGAAAAAATGACACAATAATCACATTTTTATGACAACGGCATATTAATGTATGCCAGAGAGAACGAAGCTATTATTGTGGCCTGTTTATACCCTGCTGGTGGGTTACAGCGTGGCTCTGCTGTCCTTGAGGGAATCAATTGCAAGACATTGATATTGCTTAAGGATAAATAAGAGTAGCACAGAAACCAAAGGCATACGCTCTCAGAACAACAGAAACGTACACCTCCCTGCTCATTTAAATCAATAAGCGAACAAGCGTCGAAAACATCTCAAAAAAATGTGAGCACCTTGGTCCCCTGGAGGAGCTAAAAGCACATTTTCAAAAAGGACAGTTTTTATTAATCCTCTCTATGATTAAAAATAAAAGCTAGTGTATCATAGGAATTCAAAAGCAAAAATGTCTGGCTTACAAGACATGTAGCAAACAGCTCTCTGAGGAAGCATCCTTATGCAGAGGCAAAAAAAAAAATTGCATGGTGTTTCTAGCATGTAATAATATTCCAGTAACTTAGAAATTAGCACTGTTCAACCCAAGCAGTCATTATTACCCAAAACAAACCGTTCAAGGACAAACAGTGAGTGACAGCTCCATTATCAGGATGTAAGTTTAAGGACAACACTTTCAAAGATCTGCCGACTTCTGCTGAGACACTCACTGTGAAGCATCCTCCTACGGATCCAAACAGCAACAAACTTTAGCCAGAAGGAGGATTCAATGATTCATCAGTACTTTATTTATGAAGTACTTAGTGGGTACATGTGTTCCTCATCTCCTAATATGCCATTAATTCCAATGTAATACAATTAGGGATGCACCGATCCGACTTTTTCAGTCCCGATACCGATACCAATGCCTGGATTATGTGTATTTGTCGATACCCGATACCGATCCGATACCGTTATTGAAATAACAATAAACTGTATACCTTCCACCGTATACCTTCCTTCCACCATGTGGAAGAGACTAAAGGCACCAGACTTTCCTAACTAAACATTACTTTCCTAACTAAGACAAAATAATCAAACAGTTACCAAACATTGTAAACATGTGTAACATTATTATTATCATTATCATTATTATTATTATTATTATTATTATTATTATTATTATTATTATTATTATAATAATAATAATAATAATAATAATAATACATTTAATTTATATAGCGCCTGTCAGGGTACCCAAGGACACTTAACAAAGTGGAACAAACAAAACAAAGAATAAATGGAGCGCCTGTCAGTCAGCACGGAGGAAACACTAGCACTGAAGTCAGTAGCACCGTCCGTATACAAACTAGTGTCTGGAGGCTCTGTGCACACAGCAGGGGCGACGCAGGAGACCGAGAGATCCAATCCAAGCGATGGAGCCTGGGGTGAAGTGACAGCAGAGGTCCAGGTGCTCCTGTGTTGAACACCTGAAGACTCCGCCAGCAACGGCGGAGTAGCGACCATCCAACATTGCTGCGAGCTGGGGAGACCGCAGCAGCAGAGGAGAGCGACAAAGGAGCCCGGCGGTGAATAACCCTGAGGTTGTGGTGGAGGGACGACCAACGGAGCAACGATGGACAGCCCACAGAGTATTGATTACATCGGTTTGAAAGTTAGCGTTGCTAGGCTAACAGCTGATCAATGAAGCTAAAAACTGATGGCGGGGCTAACAGCTAATCAGCGGAGAAATGTGACATGAGTAATTGCAACGTCCTGCAAACAGGAATCCAAAATAAAATATAGCAGCTGAACCTGAGAATAATTATTAAGAAATAAAAACACAAACTGACAGGAACCACAAGAGGGGCTTTCAGTTAAGTCTATCGACTCAATGAGCTCCGTTGCGCTGCATCAGCTTCTTGGTGAAGTTGTCATGTGCTGGACAGGGAGGATCTGAATGAGGAGCACAATAGTCTCGCATTGCTGGAGCTATTTCCACACTTTGTTTTGTCGCTGTGTCAGCACTGGAGAGAGACGCACACTGGACTTCATCTCCCAGTCAGCACTGCTTAAGTTACAGGTAGTTGTGAAGTTAACTTTCGTTTGTGAGAGCTGTCACTTGTCAGAGCTAATGATAACTTGTCTGCCCCGGCTAGCTTGACTCATAGCTCATCCTCCTTCTTCTCAACGGGCTTCTCCATGTGCTTAGTCACAGTAGCTCTCAATGGCATCCCACTTCCATTTCGAGGTAAGGTTATTGAATTAGCTCTTTGAATCCCTCACCCTCTACCACACTGATTGGCAACATATATCTCCTCAGACCAGTGCGTACACTTTCTCCCTCCGGCTCACAGCAAAGTGTTATAATGCTTGTAATACTAAACCGAAGAATAACATCTCACTCAACTTGACTTTGTTGCCTTTCTGGAGCAAACGTTCCCACTCTGAGCTTCATTTAGCATGCATTACTTTACCTCAGCCTGCTCTCACAAAGCTGGTAGCCGACACTGTGCCTGTATGTGAATTAACCTGTGGGCCGACATGTGCAAGTGGTCAAAAATATCCTCGCTGGTAAGCATACCTAAACGACAAACCCTACAAAAAGGATCACAGCAATGAATGATAATTTGTTAAAGAGTTTTCAAAAAAATCCTTCAGTGGTGTCAATTCTTATACAATACACCTCAGTACAGTGATGCTGTAAGAAGTAACAGGGACTGGGTTCACGTGTCCCTGCAGGCAGAGACATTGAAAACATAACAAAAGCTGTGCAGGTCTAACAGAACAGTGAGTTGGAAAATGCACACGTAAATCATTATCTGTCCGTATTAACTGTTTGCTCATGTATTGATTAGTCAGTGTTACAAACCACTCTCTTAATATACAGTTTTTTCTGAATAGCACTCTGCTGTTGGCAATATTGTATGGCAGTAAAGCTGTTAGAGCAAAGATTCGGCCCAATTCAGTCAACTTATTCTTTGATTGATCCTTTAAAAGTCATTTCACAAGAGGACACAAACAAACAGTATTTCATAGTTATTATTTAATCAATCATGTAACTAAGTTCAGCCCTTCCCTGACATTTTTAATTCCCACATATTAAGCCCTGCAGCCAATAAGTATAGTACATTTCATCAAACCACTCATCGATGCTCTCAGGGAAGCAACCTGCTGATGGTTTTCAGCATACAAAAAATTAAAATGGGTTGACCTTGCAGTGAGACTGCTGTGGAAGGATAACTAAAAGCTTTTAGAATTACTTAATTTTGGATTTGTTCCGATAGAAGGACACTGAAGTGGAGCACAACATTTGTTTAACTTCAAATTCATCACCTAAACTCTTCTACCAGTTATTCTGCATCATTTCAACTGACAGCTATGGTTAGCTAATTATGCAAGGAAAGTAGTTAGTGAATGTATGTAGCTCCAAAATGTACCCAATTTCATGAAGGAGCAGTTGTCTGATGTCACACAACAATGGAAGAATCCATGGGGAAGAGGTAGGATGTCTTTGTAGACGACACTATTTGTATGAGGCAAGTGAAAAGAATACTTAGATACGCTTCCAAGTACAAAAGTGCTGTCAAATAAAATGTACAATGGCGTCTGTTACCTTCTGTTGTTTTTCCTCCTCTCTTTCCTTAATATATTAAAGGAGGCTGAGAATTCATCACAATCAGCCATGTTTATTTGTTTTGCAGTTCAATTGGGAAATTCCAACCTCCGATATTGACTGGAGTGAAGAATTAGTGCTCAGTTGCACGTGGAACAACACCCACCAGTATTGGCAACATGAGGTACACTTCTACATTACTGCAGCAAAGTGAGAAATGAAAGGACTGAAGATCAACAAATACTAGTTTTTCTACAGGTTTTAATTTGTTCTCCTGTAAATTACTTGCAAAAACGTTGAAAGAAAAAAACTACTGAGAAGAATTAGAGCCTAAGGCTTTTTGATTTCATATGTGCATACTAACAATTTGTCAAGAAATTAGAAATCTGCCGCCTTGCAGGTGGCAACGTCTGAATTTGCAAGCTCCATTGTAAACTATCTAAAAAGACAGAAGCACAGTGCCTATGGACCACCACAGCTACACTACTGTTTAACCTTCTTTAATACTCCTGGTTATAATTTAACTCTTGAACAAGGAAAGAAGAAATGCAAATAATACAAAATTGTTTACTTTGATCTTGTCAACCTGAACCACGAAATGAGAGGTTTAAAGAATCCTTTTCAGTGCAACGCTGTATCTCGCTCTATTTCCCCAATGTATTTTCTGCCTGAATTTTGTATACTGAGCGAAAAAGGATTATCCTGTGGTGTTACATTGTGAAATTCACAGGTGAGTGTTCCTTGATAATCACGCAAATTAAGAAAATTATGTTAAGGATTGACAATCACAGAGTGTGAGATGACTTGCTAATCTCTTTGGATGTGCACACAGTGTTCACTCAAACACACACACACAATCTACATATGAACGGTCTCTCAGTTAGCAAAAGTAAATCGATGGCCCAAATTCCAGTAAGGTTTTCATGTTCAGCCTGAAGAAAGTTCATCATTCCGATGTTATTTATTCACTTGCTCTGAGATCACAGAGGAGAAGAGATAAGAGAACGTGTTGCAAAGTAGTTTTTGCCCCCGCTGCAGAAAAGTTATTCTTTCCAGCCAGTTGTTTTGTTGTTAAATATTCTATGAAATCAGCTAGTGTGCATTCGATTGCAACAACAAACGTGATTAGGATTCAGGTGCTCCTCTCTCTGCTCCTCCCACACACACACACACACACACACACACACACACACACACACACACACACACACACACACACACACACACACACACACACACACACACACACACACACACACACACACACACACACACACACACACACACACACACACACACAAGTTCACTCTACCATGCAGACAGCCCTTGCTCTCTCCTTGTTTCTAATTCAAATGGGAATTGTGCGGAGAGTCACTGCCAGAAAAAGAGGCCTCATTAATGCTTTGGCTTGATGACACTCTGTTGATATCAATAATCAATCATGAAACCTCATGCTACGATCTAGTCAGTTAAGCACTGGTACAAATCAATACCATGATGAAGCGACTTGTCCCTCGGGCACACCCCACTGCTAACTCTGCTCTGTGGAGACTTTCCCCAGCCGGACATTAATCCTGCCGCACTGGATGCTCCTCAGCTGGTCATTTTCTCAACACTACTTCCACATTTGACTTCAGTTGGTGTGGCCATTGTTGGCTTAGCACACACCAGGACAGTTTCAGCAGCGTCCTGCGACACCTTCACTATGACAAAGAACAGCCTGTTTGAAATAAAACCACAGAAAGAGGATAAATAAGGAGGCGATAAACGATATACTGTAAGGTTGCTATTCTGTAGGTCACATTCAGTTCAGCTAAGGCTTTAGGCTGTCACACCATATTTCACACTTTTTTCCTGCCACTGTACGCTACTTCAAAGTGTGCGCAAGTGTTTCCGTGCACACAGCTGGGCTGTGCTCTTGATGTCGGTGCATATGTCCTACAAATGGAACCCTTAGTCAAAGTTCTTCACTGTAAAATGAAGGTGAATATCGATGGCAATACCAGTGGATTACTTTTCAGTGCTGATGGTCAAAGAACCGCTCAATTAAAGGTGAAGAGATGTTTGCAAGTACGTAGACTTCTAGTGTGTGTGTGTGTGTGTGTGTGTGTGTGTGTGTGTGTGTGTGTGTGTGTGTGTGTTGAAAGGTGGTTAACATCCCCATATTTAGGATACATTTTTGACTTTGCAAGTGTAACTATAGTTAACATATTTATCATTTCCTGCTGATGGTAATACAATTGTAAACTAACACACATATTGTTTACAGAACATACAATAAATATCAAAAAGGAGAACACCAACCCTGTTGGAGAGTAAAATTAGGAAGCCAATTCTCCATCCCATGTCCGGTTTCCACTACAATCCAGGGGCTCGTTTCTGCCTCTGTGGCCTATCAGAGCTCTGCACTGTTGCCATAGCAGCAACTTTGAGCTCTTCAGCTCTTTAGCTCAGTGACAGAGGCAGTGAGCTAAAGTCAACACGAGCAAGAGCAAATGAAGCTCATGCAAAAGAAAATGCGACATATGCACAAAAAGCACAAATGTGTCTCTTAATACTTATGCTTATGTTTATGATCCTCCTTAACTAGCATGCCTCTTTCTATATATGAAATGGTGCTACTCTGGTGTTTGGTGCTACACTGCAATAGAAACCATGTCTTATAATGGGTGACACACTGTATGCGGTGTCATTGTGTGAAATAAACAGTTTGACTTGTTCTCAAAGAACCAAGGTCTCCCTCCTGAGCATTATGCCTTATATATAGCCTCTTGCTGCCTCTCAACAGAGAGATGAGCTGCTTTTGTAGCCAGCTTCAGTCCTATTCTCTCATGTTCTCCACAGAAAAAATTCTTCCAACTGTATGTTCAGATTTTCACTTAAAGAGCTCTGTCTCAGTTTGACGTCTTTATTGCTTAAAAGGGGTATTTGACCGCTGGGAAAAAAGTTCTTCTCATAAAACCGAGTTGTCTATGCAGTGCAAAAATGCAAATATTTTAGACCATAAAAAAAGTTAACTTGTTATCTGTGGGTTGTGTTTGTGTTTTTTTTTTTGCTGTTTAACAAACAGCAATGTGGCTGGTGCAGCAGATTGTGAGATGACGTTTCCTTGTAAAATATAGTGAACACTGAGACTGTCACAACTGCTGCAGGCCTGATGCAGCCCCCCCCCCTGCAAACAGCTGGCCGGTCCACCTTTCCGAATGAGCCAAGGGACACTCCTGCAATGAAGGGCTACTCCAGAGATAAGTGACCCTGAGAAGAGCAGCGGAGGGCTAGTAGAGAAGCCTAAGAGGTTGGTGTGTTTACCGGGAAAACTACAGCTCATGAACTGCCATATAAGAACCACGAGAAAAACAGACCAGAGCTGCTGTGTGAGTTAAGAGTTTGAGTAAAGAATTGAAAATGCAACCAACAAAGCCAACCATTCACAGGTGGTGAGTAGTAAGGTTGGTGTTTGGAGGAAATGCAGTGATCCATAATAACACAACTCTTACCGTCATTAAACATGTGTATCGTATATTTTACACACTGTAACGTTGCCATTTTACACTTTACACTACATTGCTGTCCCTATCACACTCACTCGCATCCCTCTCAATCCAACTCTTCATAAATGCTGGCATACAAAAGGAGTGAATGTACAACCTTCTGGCAGACTTTCGCTTGCAAATGAGCCGGGAGCTCTGGGTGCAGGCAACATGGGAGGTTAAATATTTTTCATTTTGCATAAACAACCCACACTGTAATGACACAAAGCTGGTTGGAAATCAGCAAGGTTTCACTTTAACAAGGAGATGTACTGTGGGCAGTGACTTTTTTAGGGGGATGAGTGCAACATTAGCTGAATCTGAAGATGAGAGCAGCAGAGAAGCGGTAATCATCTCCTTAAGTGCTAATCGGGGCTGATTTACAGCGTGGCTCAATGTGCACCGCTTGCCACTCGATCACATGAACTCGACACAATACAGTAGCTGTTGAGACAACCAACCCCGTCCCTCCACTAGTTCAACAAGAGCAATTCATTAATATATTTATCTGGGCACTCACAGGAGCAAGGCCATGGAGAAACAGCGGAGGGAGCTTTTTAATCAAGCCTCAGCTCCCAACCGGCTGACTGATGTTCAGCGACGCGTGTTTGTTTATCCAGGGCGCAGCTGCCAGAGGGCAAGGTGACGAGGGAATTTCTCTCTCTCGCTGTTGCTCACACCCTACACATTGAGAACCGTTCTATAAGAGAGAGCGAAAGAAGAAGAAAAAAAGGCAAGGAGGATCTTGAACTTTTTCTAACGAGATCTAAAGCACTGGGTGTAATTAGAAGCTGTCTGGAATGAGGACAATTAAGTGCGGTTTTGGTGTCCCCCAGGGTTCTCTCAATGGGCCGAATTAGAAAACGGGTGCAAAAAGATTGATGAGTTCAATGTTTTCCAAATGAGCAGCCTTATACACATAATTACACCACGGAAATGAATGGATCATCACGATACAAACTCAGGCGAGGGTATGCTAATTGCTCATCAAATGGGAAGGCTGCGGTGTCAGCTACACAACTGCAGTATTCACAGTAAAAAAAAAAGAGAAAAAAAAGGAGATGAAGAGCTGGGGAGGGGGCTCTGCTGCTCAGATTAATGTGATCCATCTTCCTTTTGTCTATGTTCATTATTCTATATTCACACTGTAACCTCAGTTATCTAGTCTGTGCCAGTCAGATGCACAAGGACGTTGCAGCACTTCTTACAGTCCTGTATCGTGTCTGCCATTAAAAGCTGCTTCAATGTGAAGCAGGATTCCTCAACCTCAATGCTCTTTGACGTGCGATGGATGGTGAAGGAAGTGCAAATTAAACATCCGTATGACTGTCTTTCATTTCTTTTCCCTTCGGCAGTCAATTTCCTGAAGGATGAGATTTGTTGACGTCTGCCAATATTTTGATGCTTGCATAGTTAGTACATTCAGCTCAACTTTCCTCAGGGTTTGCAGTGACACGGTCAGTCGGTGCAGAGGAGGACATTTTGTCAAAGACCAGACATCAGTAAGTAATATTTAGTGGAGTGATCTTGGGGATAATGACATGACTAATTTGAATAAATCCCCTCTCTATGGTATGGGGGTCATAATTATCATCAGAGGTTATAGGACTTCAGAAACAGCTGCCAGAGCGCCTGTTAAGTTGATGGAAGGAGTCCAAATGAAACTTGGTTTTAATGTGAGGACATTAGACCTTTGATCATACTGTTCTGATTTTCTTTTTCAATATCCACACAGTTTTTTTTTTTTTACTTTGCACTGTGTAGCTTAAAGAAATTCAGCATCATCTCAGCCTCGGTCCTCACTCCAGTGTGATTTACATAAGAGATGTTTCATTTTCTACAGATTTTTATTTAAACGTATTTTTTTAATTCTGAACCAGTCGTCCAAATGACCCATCAGTGACGTCGTAGCCAAGAGTGCCATGAGTTCAAATCTTAAAATCACCAATCTGTACACTATCACCCAGTGCAGAGTCCACCCAACTAATTTCCGCTGCCCATCGGACCTTTGATATCCTCATACTAAGCCCGAGGTGTCACTGTTATAGGGGACATGTCGGCAAAGGTCTACTTATCAAATCCCCAGGAATGGTTCACAAATCCTTTTTTCCCTGACCTTATCTGATATCTTTCCTGCAAGCCTTTCAGCACACTCATCCTGCATCACATTAGACCATATGGCCTTGGGCTTACTGGGCCGCCGTGTATCCTTCCCTCCTTCCTCCCACATCCCAACATGAATAAGTGAGTGTCCAGGAAGGGTTGTCTAGATCTCTTTAGATATCCTCTGGGATGCCCGGTCTTGCCTTGTGGAACGCAGTCCACTTAGAGATGCTAGAAAAGGCAGGATTCACACTGCAGTGGGTTGCTATGAAAAAGTTCATGCTGATTGGACTACATATTTAATTAGTTTTTCTCTGGTTCAAGAGATATGCTAAGACACTGAAACGCATGAAGTGGAGTTAAAAGAGAAAGGTTTAAATTTGTGGACTGAAGCAAAAAGAAAGATGATTTTGAATGTTACAACAAAATACATTTACTATGCTGATTGAACCTGTCAATAAAGAGAATATGAAAAAACTAAAAATTGTCCTTTGGGGGGAATGCCATGACATGTTTTGATGCAGCCAGCACAACAAAGAAAGGCGTTTCAAAGAGATCCATGAAAGGCACGAGTAGAAAGGCACATCTGTGAGTGCAGACATTAGGATGCGTCAAAACCTTCTTCTAAATTAAGGTCACAGCCTGAATCGGTGATGTTATGGATCACTTGATATGAATATTTCGCTGATACTTTGAATGGGAGGCACTGCTGGTACACATAAATATATTGACAAACACATGATGTAGCAGCAATCATGTAAAAAGCCAGGAAACATTCATAGCGGCCATTACTGAGTAGTTGTTCACACGATGCCAGCGGGCAGTGAAAGGAACATGAGGACGGGACAAATACTGGCAAACATGTGTCCTTGTGAAGGTATAGCATGCAGTTATGTCGAGCTGGAACAACAAGTCTATTACAATGCAAGAAACTGAGAATTTAGATAGATGGAGGGCTTACATCAGGTGGAAACAAGACAAAAAAACTGTAAGGTATCACTTTATTCTTGTGGACATATTTCATTATTTTATCATATTTTAGAACAAACTATCAATTTTGAATTACGGCAGTTTTCAAGAAATTAAACAACAGATGAATCATTAATAAAATCAGGGACCTGGCTGGTTCATCACTGTCAGCCAAACATAAAACAGTTTAAGAGTCATGTAGTCAGTGAACTGACTCAGTCATGCACACGATAGAGCAGTGGTCTCAAACTGATCCAGTAAAGAGCCGCTGTGGCTGCAGGTTTTCATTCCAACCAAGCAAGAATACACCTGACTCGACTTATTCAATCAACTGAATTGTCTTTACACAGTTGATTTGTTGGATCAGGGTCGGTTGATTGAATAAGTCAAATCAGGTGTGTTCTTGCTTGGTTGGAATGAAAACCTGCAGCCACAGCGGCCCTTTACTGGATCAGTTTGAGACCACTGCTATAGAGCAATCTATCCGACATCAGCCAATAATCCAGCCAATAATTCGTATCCGATCAAGACAGCAAAACTCCTACATTTGTTTTTTACTCTTTGTGAAATCAACTATTCCTGATAGTCTTTAAATTACATCTGGCAATTTACTTGTTTATTCATTCCTCCATTGAATTATTCATTGAATGTTTTTGTTTTAAGCTATGAGGGAGGTTAAGACAGAAATGCTCTTTGTCACTTGGAGTTTTCATCAACGAAACCACAGTGTAAGTGCAGCCCATTAAGAGGTCAAAGAGTGGCCCAGAGTGAGAGGAGCAGAAAAATTCAGGGAGGCCTCTGAGGTGAACATGGACACACTCGGCCTCAGGGGTCTTCCCCTGACTTTCCTCCCAGCTGCCACATTCAGATGGTAGCCTTCAGATTAAATTCCGACAGAACTAGGAATCCATTAATTAGTTGTAATGTGCTGTTTGTGTGTGGGGAAGACAGTGATGCAGCAAAACGGTGAGGAGGAAGTGAGGAGGAAGAGAAAAGAGTGTACCGGAGTTAATGGGTTGTTAATGGAAGCATTTGCTATTCAGGACCACGGACAGCGCCACAGAGAAACTCCAGCCAAACTTCAAGCAAGGGCATAATCCAGACCCTTATGAAGGAAACTGGAACCAAATTAAATGCACACTAAGGCTGGTGAAAGCACAGTGGGGTCTTGCAAAGTATCATTTGCAAGTGTATTTATGCGTGTCAGACACGCAGCTTTCCAGAGACCTTCAGCGAACTACACCCAAATCCATTCCATGCAGGATTTCAACAAAGAGGGTTGTGACTAATAGTTTGGACACATGTACTCCAGCTTGTGACAACTGAGCACCAGTGTTAATTATGTCTGGGTTTAAGGATCAAATGAATAAACATGAGCTTTGTTTAATTATGGCCTTCACTGGAGAAAATTCCTCAGATTGGGAAGGACATAAGCTGTCAGAAGGAGGATAAGCTCTCATACCTGCTGGATGACACATATTCTAAGTCCCTTTAACAAATATGTCCGACGCAAATCTCTTCACTTTAAATAGGGCGCAGTCTTATAGACTCCCTGTGTGAGGATGGAGGGGAAATGAAAGAGCAGGAGGAAAATATAGAGACAAAGAGACACGTCAACAAGACAGAAACAAACAGGCAGAGAATGAGCCGTGTTGCCACTTCCTAACCTCCATGCTCGGAAAGGTTGCTCGTTGGTCGGGTTAACCTGCCGGCTGTCTCAAGGCAGCTCTTCAACTCAACGCCCAAATGCTGGTGTCTGCCTCGGAGCTTATCAGGCTTCCCCAGATGGTGATTTGAGCGCATGGAGGGAGCGAGAGGCGCACTGAAAGGGAAAGGGGAGTGGAGAGGAGTGGAGGTGAGTTTACCAAGATGAAACAGACTCTACACTTGGGGTCAAAAAAATATGTGACTTGCTTTTTTCTTTTTTTTCCCCTTTACTTCTTTGCTCCATTTTTGCCAAGGTGCCTATGGATTCATTTCTGCTGAAACAAGGAGAGTTTGTGTGATAAGCGCTGTGAAGTCTGAAAGCTCAATAAAAGTATAACAAGATGTTCCTTAAGGCAAGAAAAAATTAGTCCCTGCAAGGTTTTGCGTAAACATTTCCGCACAAGTGAAGAGCAAGTCATAGTGTATTCACTGAGGTGTTGTAATCAAATATTTACACTATCAATGTACTCGGCTTTTTCCAGTCTGCTGATTGACATAAATAAAATACGTTACATATTTGGAGCAATTGGAAAGCCATCTTACCCATCATCCAAACGTCATTCTTCTTCGTCGTCATTCTTATAGATGTTGCCTTAATATTTCAAAATTGCCATTACATAATACACGAGCGCCATTTGTTTACATAATGCAAAACATGTTTGACCGTGCTTATGACAGCAAAACAGCGAGTGTCATCAAGATATGCGGGGGTTCAAATGTTGCGTTACTGAATGCGGTGCTACAGGATGCATCCATGCAAACTCGAGAGCTAATTGACTGTAATGTCATTTTATCTGCTTCAGCAGGTTATTGACAGCAACATCCCAGAAGCCTGTTCATCCTTCTGTCAACTCGTCAGCATGGGAGACGCCATTATCATCTCATTATGGCTCACACTTTCATATAATCCTGACATTTCCTCCTTCTCTCGCCCGCTCTCTCTCCGAGCTTTGGGAGCCGCGACGCATGGCTGTATTGTAGTGGTAATAGTGCAATGTTGTGCGTGCTAGTGTGTGTGAATTGAGTGTGGGTGGCAGAGGATGAGAATGAGAGGTAATAAAGACAGTTTTAATTTCCTGGAGTCACTCAACAGACAGTTCTTATCCATCTGCTACTTCCCTCTAACAACCTCACAGTTTTTAAATCTCTACATTCTTGTACTTGAGTTAAAAAAAACAAAAAAACAACAACAACTGCAAGATTAAAAACAAGGGATTGCTGAATCCACATCAACAATTTGAAAAGAGAAAACAGTGTTGCCAGTGCTGTTTGTGGAGAGCGTAGCCTTGAATGATGCGTGGTTATTACTGAAATAACCGTTGTGCAGCCGGCAAAGGAAAGGTCACCGTCAGACATGAGGAATGGGAGGTTTGTCGGGGCGATGGAAAGAACTCCTGTCTGGGATTAATCTTGTCTTCCCAGAGTTACCTGGGGAATGAGAACATGCTTCATGCTGAGAGTGGAGAAATATCTCGCACAAAAAAACAACAACAATGGAGTGCGTGTTTGTGTGCCTTTGAAGTGAGAGATAAAACAATGTGTTAACGTATCAGCCCACACCAAGTTTGCCCATGTGATGCGGGGTTCACATGCTCTTTTAAAGGTGTGCGGGGTCTACAGACGACCTTCTCTCTGAACCGTGTTTCTTTTCATCTGCCGTTTCCAGCGACCCTCCGCTGTGCCCCTTATTAATCTTCCGTGGAAAAAAAACACTGGGTTTCAAGCGAGCGCTGGGTGCTGAGGGATATCAGAGCAATCGATGCGAGGAGCTTCTGTAAAGGAAGCAGCAGCAGGCCCCGGTGATGTGGGCGAAGGTGAGAATCTCAGTATGAATCCTACAATTTATCCTGTGCAGCGCTGCAGAGAACAGAGGGAAAGTTCCATATTTCCACTTCAGCAGCCATCAATAGCTCACAGGCTGTCTCCCACTGCACTGCTTCATGATTGCAGCTGTTATAGGATGGTTAGGTGTTTGTCAGGTGAAACTGAGCAATATCCAGATCAGTGAGCGCTTGTGCAGATGGCATAAGAAATGTAATGTATTATCTTTAAAACCTTTAATTTGCATAATGTGACCTTGCATTATTTGTTTCAGGAACATTTAGGTGAAGGTAGTTTAAATAAGGGTGGAAGATTTCAGATTAATCATGAAGGCATCCACATTCTACCATTCAGATGAATAGTAGATATTGTGGTATTTCATGTCCTCTTCTGTTTCTAAGCTTCACAGTCAACAAGATGGCTATGCTGACTGGACGAGTTACTTCACAAACAAAAATACACTTAGATTGTGATTCCAATTCGATAGTAAGCGTTGGACAATATAAAAAATTTAACAATTACCCATGCCAAATTAATTCCAATTCACGTGAATAATGCTATAATCAGCAAAATGTGCTTAAAGCCACAACATTATGTTCAAATCTGCATTTTGTGTGATTTGGCGCCCCCCACAGTTTCTGAGTGCAACTACACCGTCATAAATACAAATCCCAGGTCTGTAACAGTTTCTCAGATGCAACGTAGGTGCCATCCACAAACAAAACTCATTACATCCCTTCACTGATATGTGTCAAAAACTTGTATCTTAAAAAGGACAGATTTTTGTGAGTGAACCTCCTTTAAAGTAAACAACTCATAAACCACAAGGTCCTCCTCTACATTTATAGATGATACATTAAATTATCACAGCAATGGAACCACCTGCAATAATACTATATACTCCCATCCCTATTAAATAGATCAAGATATTACTTTTTTGGCCATATTGCCCATCGCAAGCCCTCAAGGACACTCTTAAAAACTGAACCATGTTACATCAGAAGCAATAAAATTACAGCTAAAACAGCAACTGAGATTTTTTTTTCCCCAAAAAAGGTTTGAGAGCAAAAGAGTTCTGAAAGTTTCCATCATTCTACCATCAGGAAAATTGTTCTCAATTTTCACATCAATCTATATGATAAAGTCTGCAGAGTTTGGTGCATTTTCATTTAGCGCTGAGGCAGTGTGTTATCAAAAGAAATAATACATCACTGAAACATGGCGATTTATCTTCGTGACAGTGGATCTGTTGTGGTAGGTAGTTCTGGATTGCTTCTCTCCATCTCCGGCATGAACAAAATGCTAAAGTTCAAATAGAGTTTTCAACCACTGGCAGCAATTGAGACACCTGCAGAACTTTTTTTTAACCTTTAAGTTACCACCAATTCAAACTTCTAGCTGCAGCTTATTAATTTTACATCAACTATGCTTCACTTATTTTTAAATAGCTCAGAAAGCTGTATGGCTCAAGTGTGTAATAACAGACGGATTTTGGGAATACATACATGATCCATCAAAGCATCGCTGGAATGGCCCAATTTACAGTAAGACAGTAAGAGTGGATTGGGACATCCCCATAGAGCTTAATAGTAATGGAATAATAGATTTGAGTAACCTCAGGAAAAATACAAATCCTAAATATAAACATATCCCTAACCAATAAAAATTAAAAAAAAATCACTCATTTCATGAACCTGTCCAGGGTTCTCACAGTCAAAGTACAGTGTAAGGATTTTTCAGAATTCAGAAGACAGCTTATTATGCAAGCCAGCTCAAAAGCAGAATAATTTACTATTAATGTACAGTGCACACATGCACAGCAACATAAATATTCTTTCCTTCAGTATTTCACATCAGCAGCCAAGAACTGAACTGACAGATGCAAAGATACATATCAACATAGCAAATCTGCAGGAGGAATATATTATTCTTAAGGTCTGACAGTTATCGGTACATGGCTTTGCGTTTCACTCTTGCTTCCGCTGGAGAACATTTCATTGATCACACTTCTAAAACCTTGCAGGACAGAGAAGCCTAAGATGCAATCCATATGCAAGAGACAGGATCACAGTACAGTTCAGTTGGACTTGGCTCTGGGATACACTGAGATGATATGAGAGCGAGCGCATGCACCACAACGATGATGACATTTTCAGATTACTATTGCAGTCGCCGGAATCACATTTCCATCTTTCCATTTGGGCCGCTTTGCAGGGTTTATTAGCAAGATAAAAAATATTATGATTATTCTAATTTTTCTGCCTGCACACAAACACTGAATTTTCTCTCTGCAACATTACCAACATTCAAAACATCACACACGTTTATATGATCTCATTTATTTCAACCCTGACACATCAATGCCAACTCGACTACGGAAGAAAAACATTAAATCCTGTACCAAATGTGCGACAGCTTGCCATAAATCCACATGGCATAAATTGGACCAATTATTCTCCTCCTGTCATGAACACGCAGCCCATTCAGTTGACTCAGAGTCTATGCATAGCCGCTGTTGTTTTTTGTACTGCTATTCTAATGTGCCACCACAGAGCTGCGTTCTGCAGATCTGCCAGACTGCCAGGAAAGCTCAGTTAGCCAGCTCTGTCCTATCAGGAATACCAAGTACATGTTCAGACTACTCAGAGGACGTGGATACAGATGCCTCTGTGTTCAGCCTCAGCTTGCAGGCTGGAGGCAGAACGCCACCATATTCCAGAAACAAAGCCTAATCGCCAGACTGTGTTGCTCATCAGAGGAAACATGACTCCTCTTGTTCTCCGCAGTCAAGGCTAGCTTCAGCAGGACTTCACCTCCACATGCATGTATGCATGTAAACACAGTCTGTGCACATATAGTACGTACTTAAACATATGGGCACAGGCACACATAGATATAAGTGCATACAGTGTGCAGTCATTATTGTATTCCTCAGGCAGCAGAGAGGCCAGTGTGCCCCGGCTGTCATACATGAGAGAACATGAGTGATATGGCTCTGTGCCTCCAGGCCTGGCTTGTCACTCTGCTAAATTGTTGTAATTTTCTTCTCCTGGACTGGCCTGCAGATGTGTAACCTTCTACATTTCACCTTGCCAATGTCCTGAGGTCAGAGAGGCACTAAAGGCTATATACTTACACATCTAATGTGGGCAAGAATGGCTTGTCGTGTTGGAGTAATGCATGACATTTTTAACTTTTAAACCTCTATTTCTTCAGATGATCTGTAATCATACATGCTCTGCAGTGCAGTATTACCCAGTAAATGTGTATCTGTAACATAGACAGTACAGAAGACAAATTGCAGCACATTAGGGCATCATGTCAGCTATAAATGCCTCTCCTCCCCTTCATTTTTCCAAAGGCTGCATACAGTCTATGTCCTCATATGCAGTTATATCTTGTGCAAAGCGACACACAGAGGCATAATGGCCATACAGAGAATCGTAAGTATACAACTCAAACTGCTCTATATGCATTGCTCTCCAGTTCCCTACTGATCTGACTACAGGTGATGGAGTTGTCAGTTTCTTTAACCCAAAGGTTCGATAGCATCTCTCACAGGTTTGCTTATCTGTGCTCACCGCAGAAGAATTAACAGAGTGGGCCGAGGCACAAAGCAGACACCTGATCTTCCTCAGCTTATTTTAGCACGGGGCTAGTTTTCAGACGTCTGTAACGAGTCGGAGGAAACGGCTGGAAGGAGAGAGCAAGGCAATTCGCGAAGTTCTGTTTGCCCTGGTTTTCTAGTCGACTGCTCCAACGTGACTCAGTGAGAAGGATCCAATAACACCCACTTACTGTCAAATGAAAGATTTACTGCAAGTTGTTTTTGATTTCTACATGCAGAGTGCAGCTTTTGTCAGAAGATGCTGCACCCTATATGTGGTTTAATCTTTTTTTTTTTCCTACGAACGTAAGCATGTAAGTTTGCAAGAAGTATCATCGGGTGTGTTGGGAGCAGGCTGGTGTCTGTTCATCTCTGACGTCAGATTGAAGCTCTTTAGTTGCATTGACTAAAAGCATGCAAGGACTGTAAAATGAGATTGGTACACACCAAAGAGCGTAATTACTGAAAAGAGTTACCATCATTACACGTGCAATAATACACTCGACATCAACTAGACAGCACAAAATCATGAAATATGCCCACAGAAAGAGAATAGAGTTATTGTGATACATAAAACCTTATATCAGGAATGTTACAATTTACATACGTGAAACACTGATATTCTCGTGCATGCATGCATGTCACTGTGTGTCAGTGTTTGGACAAGCCATCAATGCTGCAAGCAAAGTGTCAGAAATTATGTGAACAAGGGCAGATTTGTATGAGTTTCTTGTTTTTGCGATCATCAGTAGGTTGAAGGAGAAAATGAAGACAGTTGGGGAGTTTGAGTAAGTTGGTAACTGACTAGCTGCTTTTATTAAAAACCCAGTGGTCTTCATACTTTTTACATAATGGCGAGGCTGAATAATGGCACAGTATTATCACCTTGAACAGGCTGTTTAAAAGGATCTTAAGAGAAGTTAGAGCACTGATTGATTGTCTGTCCTGGAAGAGAGAGTGCTCCTCTGTTTTCCAGCGATTTCTAATTTTTTTTCCTGTTCAAGGGGTTTTGGGGGGAATTGTTCCTGATCAGAATCAAGGGTCTAAGGATAGAGGCTGTAGTATGCTGTGCAGATTGTGAAGCCCCTTGAGGCAAATCTGTGATTTGTAATATCGGACTGTATGAATATAACTGACAAAAGTAGGATGAGGGGGAGGGTTGGGTGGAGGCAGGATGAGGCGAGGAGAATAGCAAAGAGTCCATGTGCGCCCAGTCCTGTACTCAGCTGCTGAGTGCAGCTCTCAGGTTGCCATTTGTCCATTCCCTGTTCCAGAGAGAGGGGGCAAGGCGCTGAGAGAGACTCCCTGCAGCAGATGGCAGAGTTATGCTCTGCAGAGGTGAGAAACAGCCCATTAGCCTGACCAAAAATTACAGCCTGCCTCCTCTTTAGTGCTCAGCCTTGAGTACACCTGACCAGATTGGGACTGTGCCTGGCATGATCATCACTCTAATCATACTGTTGCTCTGTCGACAACAAAGACTCAGTTGTTGATCTGCTCTTGCTGTCCCTATCCTCACTGTGTGCGTATCAATTGAAAGAGGAGAGATCCCCTGGAAATAAATTACAATATTTATGAAGTATTGAGAGGGCAACACAGAAACATTTTGCCAATTACAGCCCATTAATGCAGAGCATCTTCTCTCTTGGACTTTAAAAATGCCTTCAGTTAAAATTCAGGGGCTGACTGCGGTTAAGGCATTCATACTTTCCCAAAACAGTAAGTGGTAGAACGTGAGAGAAGATCTGAGGTGTCAGCTAATCTTTAAATATCTACATCTCAAATCATCTCTGACTAAACAGTTTAAGCACATTTAGAAACTTAGAAACTTAGAAACTTAGAAACTTCACTCACTTTGACTTTAACCCAAGGCTCCAGGACGCAATGTTTTGGTCGCACATGCATCCAAAACATTGTCATTGTTCACCAGGTGCACCTGAAATTTAGCAGGTCTAATTAAAAAACTATGTAGCCTATTAAAATAGTTTTAACAGACAGCAACTGGGTGTACAGATAGTAGTTGCTTTCGAAAAAATATTACCCTAAAAAAATGTTTTCTGTACATATTTTGTCAGTGTATATCTGGATTTGATTTGGGAGACCACTCTCTGCACTGCTTACACTGTTCATGCTGCCAAACGACCACGGTTCCTGTTTTTTATACCACCCCAATAATATTTTAGGGTGATTTATTTATTTGAGTTTGTCCAGCACGAAAAACATCAGCACTTTTTTAACTTGAAATGTTAATTGATTTAAGCAATTATCGCAATTTCTTGCTGTGTGCTGTGATTTAAATGAGGAATAACATTTCTCTGCAGCTTTATTCCTGTTTACAATTTTAATTAAAATATATTATTGGATGTATCTAAATTATGCACTGGTGCACCTAAAAAAACATTTGGTGCACCAGTGCAACCAATGCCAAAAGTTAGTTTGGAGCCCTGGTATAACCTCTAAAAGATAACCCATCAGTAAAATCTAAGCCTTTCCCCGTGGTATTTATGAACCTTGGATGCAGTAACAAAATGTAAATGGTCCTTCTGAGCCCCATTAAATGAGTCTGCTGTTGCCTAAACTATCTAATCAGTTGATAAGAACAGCCAGTGCACACATGAGAATATGTAATCATCTCGTTCTTGAGGATTTCTTCAAGAGCAGTCGGTTTTATGGATCCTCTTTTTAAATGTAATTCTTTCAAAATTACTGAAATAACATTTCTATTCATACTTTAGGTATAGCCATTGGGGAGTGGCACAAAAGGATGAGGGACTTGGGAGACTTTTAATGCCTTCCCATTCACAGAACAAGGTGAGACTGAATTAATGCGGCAGCTTTCCAAAGCAAAAGACACAGTATTACAATATGGGGACTTGACAACCGTGTAAGGATTAGCTTGTGTTACACTGGAAGTCGACAATTCAAGGAAGCTGCTTCAGAAGGAATTAAAAAGCCATATGCAGTATATGTTCCGACATGACTCTGCGTGTTTATGTCAGGCACCTCTGACCATTTGGAGGAAACTCTGCACAGCCAACAGAGGAAACTGCAAACAGCAGCACCCATCTTATCTATTGTTTTCTGTGTTTCGTTTTACAGGAGGCAGGAGTCAGTCTGACAGCCAGGGGGCACAGATTGAAGATGTATTTTTTGCTGTTTTTTTAGGAAAAGAGGTAAAACAATACAATTCCAGAATCAGAAGATAAAAAAGCCTGTTTCGGTCTGCTAAAACCTGCATAGCGTAATCAATTATGTCCCATTCATAAACACATCTATTATGTCACACAGGTCAGCTACATTAATTTAATGGAACATTAGAAATGTCGATTAATGTCATAAAGCCAGGTGTTGCAAACTGATAAGAATTTTATTTAAGCGATCAGATGTTCACAACAGAACACACAGGGTGACTGCACACATAATGTTCATGACTCGTTAACTCCAAACATTTAGTCAAGGGAACATGAGCCGCTACATTATGTGATCAACAGTAATGTGTGCCATACAGAGCAACACTACAGAGCCACATATTGGTTGTTTGTCACCAATTACTCGGCACGAGTGCCCGCTGATGACGTCATTAACCTGAACTCAGACGCTACAACTGTAAACACCAATAATGGAAGTACACGTTGGCTTCAAAAGTAATGAAAACAGTCTTACATGAAAATAACGCCCTCTTTTAATCTGTGAGTATCGCAGCAACAATGTACAACCTCCAAGGTATACCGTGTATAAAACTGTGTATCATTCTGTGAAGTGTTATTAGTTACATATTTGTAAAGACATATTATATTGAAGAATCATTATGAAGTGTTTGTTCAATTGAATCACAACTCATAATAATGACAAGAATAATTGTGTAATACTATTAAACTTGAAACCGTGATATTTTCAGAGATGGTTATTGAACCATGAAAAATCAGAAACCGTTTTATCCATATCTGAAAGTGGCAAAAAAAAAAAAAGTCAAGATATCCAAAGAAAGGCCACATAAATATAGTATTCCAAAAAACAGTCAGCAATCTGGGCCAGTATGGTACCAGGTGGTACTTTAACCTTGAATGCCAGTTAACCTTGAACCTAAAGTGAGTGTTCATTCTAGCTGTGACATGTCTCAGGAAAAGTCAGATAGCCCATCTAAAAACACAAGGTCTAAAGTAGGACAGACATTTCAACACCAAAGTTAAGATTGGGATCAACCACAACACCGCTGCTACTGTTCATGAATCCCTTGCTAATGTGTATTATAGACTATTTTGTATCTTAACGCGAAACTCTCGCCAAAAAGCAACCAAGGCTTTATTTGGGATTTAATATAGTGAATAACTCTGTCATACAATAGGAAGTCTATACATTTAAAAAGATACCAATTTATACATTAAAATGTCATCTTTAGATGTAAACTGTTTGAGCCACACTATTATAGTGGTACAGCTAGCACTACTTCTTTCTACATAACTCGGAAACAAAACATGGCAGCACTTCCAAAAACTTAAAGGAAGTAGTGTTAGTAAGACACACACACATAGATAGTTTAACTCACATTTGAATTCCTCTGTACTTTCTTTCATGGACGTGAAGTGGTTTTAAATCATCCATTATTCACTTGTTGTCTCCTCCTCAGCTTCAGCACCTGCATCGCTGCTAGCAAGCTAGCTTAACGCGCCGTTGCTAACGTCAGGTCAGTACTGGAAATACGAGCTACTTCTTCCGTTTGTATGATGTGTTTGCACGTTAGCTAGCTAAGTTAGTAAACTTCTTACTACTTCTTTGGAGTGAAGTCAAACTTTTCTTCTACACAGTCCGGTCAATTAACAGCGCCACATTCAAATGTCCGCATCTCACCGTTTGATGGTAGGTAACTGAAATCATGGTAATCAAAGAACATGACCCTCACCTGCGTTCTCTCCAGTGCCTGCAATGCCCCTTTTCACCACACATTCTAATGGCACGGGTAGTGCAAACTAGAGGGGGCGCTGTTTCACCACTTTTTAAAAAAACACAATAAGACATGGGGGGGGGGGGGACAGCAACAGAGTTTAAGTAAAAAGTGTGAGTTATGTGGCAGAAAAATGTGTTTAATAGACAGATAACATTTTGAGCTTTCATTTTAAAGATGCTCCACAAAATATGACATCTCCTAATATCATGGGACCATAACACAAACACGTAATTTCTCTGGCTTAGTGGTGACATTCGATAATGACACCAACCTGGATTGCTTTTTTTATTTTCACAAACTTTTCCCCCTTCGGAAATATCCCCTAAATTTCCAGCAATTTCTAAAATTAAAATTAAAATTGAATAAAATAGATAAACGCTAGCTGCCAGCTGTGTTTGGTGATTGTACAACAATTTATTCTATCAGCATACCCTGAATAATTTGGCTAATTAGCGGTTTTTGATATTAAAAAGGAGTTGGCAGCAGATGGTGCAGGGGAGCCTGGCGTTAAGTCTTGCAGAGACAGTTGCATAGCATCCACAAAAATCAATTTTTGGTGTGGTGCTGAGAGACACAGTCAGGTCAATCAATTCTGCTTCAGACACTGAGATGTCTCTCCTCTATGCCCGTGCATCACAGGCAGAGGAAATGTACAAAGCTGGCAGCTGGACAGTCAGCACTGCAGCGTGTGCGATTCGAGTTCATGTTCTATTTCCGCAAATCTCTCATCTAAACTCACAGCATCCATCTGAATTTTTCAAACGCACAAAATGCTCTTTTCAAGCAAAGCAAAAGGCCCTCGTGCAATATATCTTTGACTGTCCGCGCTTTGATTATTTCAGATACGCAGATTTGATGCAATGAAACAACAGAAATCCCTGTGTACACTGCAGCAGCGAGCGCAAGAGTTCAAAGATGTAATATGAATATCAATAATATCCCAAATGACGGAAATAAAACACAAGCATCCGACAATCCGGACGCTACACGTTAAGGTAAAACGTAATGATTAAAGACACTGCAACAGCTATAGAAGATAAAATAGCTGCAATAGTCTCCATGGCAGCAGAAAACTGAGCCATAGGAGGTATTAACCTAAATAACAACGAAAGAAATAATGGAGCTGAAGAAAAAGACAATATAGGCAGATTTCCCTGGGGCTGCTGTTACCTGTGCTGAGCGTATACTGCATCGCTGGAAGGCTTTTACTGTTAAACAGCAGCAGGAAGTATTGCGATTAACATTGCAAGGGAGTAATGGACTTTCATTAACCATCCAAGGGGAGCGGAGGCTGCTATCTGTGTGATGAATACAGCAAAAACGGAGGTGAATAACTCAGCTCCCCAAAAAACAGCAGCCCTGACGTCAGGGCCGACACGCAGCACTGCTGAATGCTCGACAAAGTGAGCCTTCTAAATGTCAGCGTCTCTCGCTTCCTGTCCCCTGCATGACCACATCACACTCTTGAGCCGGGCCAGTTGACCATGATGCCATTACTTTCTCGGTCCGTGGGGAGAAGTTGCCGAGCACAACGCGGCTCTGCTCGTGAGCAGAACACAAACAAGACTGTACGGGTGGGCTCAGAGATCACCTGCTGAGAATGTGAAATGTAGGCGCAGTTTGGCACGGACGGCTAAAGTGCTCCCCTCTTAATAGCAACATGATGTATGTGATTAAGTGTAGCATGTACAAAGTGCGCAGGGATGTGTTCCCCCTGTAATCGGTCTACAGAGGGCCATGCAGTTACATGAGTGTAGGCAATTAGAAAAGCACACCATACTCGCCAACGAACGTGTCACTGTGTAAGGTGCACCGGGTATAAATTGAACTCATAATCAGAACATGACATGTGCACGAAAGGGTGCAAGCAATGTTGTGTATCTGGTCCCCACAAAGGAAGAATTTAATTGTAGGGCTTGATGATTACAAAGTCTGACATGGAATGTGGCTGGCTATGTGAAAAACAGCAAAAGCTCTGTGGGACTGCTCCAAATATGTTCTTTTTTATTGTTTTGCAGATGATGGGATGTTCAACAAAAGCTCAGGGTTTCCTGTCAGAATTCTGACATCTTTTAGATCCCCGATGGTTTCTATCTCTAAATGAAAGGACCGTTGGCACTGGAAATTTCTCCCTGCTGTAATGAAAATGTACCCAACTGCAACTCCAGCGCTGTGATGTGTTATCACTTTGTGACTTTGCTGAAATGTTTCGACTTCTGCGGGGTACATTTTGTGTATCTTTACTCTTTTGAGAACAATGTTTCACTCCCACCTTAAATGATTTAACAGCGGTATGGGTATCCATACACAGTCTGGTGAGTGTAGGAAAAAGCAGCGGGAGGAGGTGAGGAAAGGTGATAGAAGGCATTTTTATTGTAAGCGCACATTACTTTGGAAACAAACTCCCCACACAGCTTGCTATGTCAATCAGAGTGTCACACCCCCGTGTACAGGTTGGCTACCTTTCACAGAGTGTTCAAAGGAAAACATCTTGAGTTCAAACTCCCTAAAGGCATTGGTTTAATCTTTTTTATTCCCTTTTTTCATTTTTTGGAACTACTTTACCACGAGATACACTGATAAATAATAGTGTAACTTTCCCGGGGCATTTTAAGGTGAATTTGTATTTTACAGTGTCACCGCAGTGGTCAAACAGAGTGTCCAACATGTAGGAGGCAGGATCAGTAAGGCACGTACAAACACAAGTGTGGCGGAAGCAGCTGTAATGTGTAACATCAATCACGTCTATGGATATGAACCAGTGGTTCTTAGAGGCCATCCACACGAAAACGCTCTTTTGTGAAAACGCACATGTATTGCATCTTTATGGCCGACCCTCCACACGGATCCTAAAAAACGCAGTTTTTTGAAAACAGGTTTCAGAGTGGAAAAGTCCGAAAACTCAGCCCTCACGTTCTCGTGTGGACAGCGAATCCACATACTTTCTAAGACGATGACGCCATCGCCCCATCCGTCGACCTCTAGCCTCCGACCTCTGAACCCTGCAACGTCTCATAACAACAACAACAACAATGGCGGACTACATGCTCGTGTTCGTGCCGCAGAAGATATTGAGCCTTTCTTGCAGCGTACTCGCCTTGTAGTCGAGTGTGAGTCGCAGCAGCAGTTCAACCTCATTATCGGTCTACACGAGCGATTCCGGTTTCCTTGCGCTAGCCATTTTCGTCTTCTTCTTGTTGTGTTCGGTTTCTCCTTCTACTGTTTGTTTGTTTACAGCGCACAAGCTTGTTGCGCATGCTCTGTCTCTTCTTCTTGAATTTCAAGCGCCACCTATTGGCCTGGAATATGAACTACAGCGTTTTCGGTCGTTTTCAGTGGATCCGTATGGACACAAATATTGTTGAGAAAAATGCAGAGGAAGAGGGAGGAAAAAAAGATTGTTTTCGTACGTGTGGACGAGCCCTTATACACACACACACACACACACACACACACATGCACTTAAAGGTGCAATGAGTACGAACTGGCCACCTGTGAAATTCATACTCCAAACAAAACGGGGGCAGCATATCAACAGGGTAAATGCTAACCGCTGCTAACTGAATTCTGTTTATACATCTGCCGTAGCTGTTATTAGCTTGTTAGCCATAGCCATGCAGCTAGCCGGACTCCTTGGGGAGTGCTGGTGTTTACATCACTAGCACTGGAGCTTTGGAGCAATGGGAGAAAGCTGTAAGCTGGTTAGCATGGTAGCGTCAGTAGATATCTCTCTAACCATCTGCTGATAACTAAAGTTATTGAATGTTGTAAACCAAAATTCCTTCATATCGCCCCTTTTAACAGACACATGGCCGTAACGTTAAGGCTTAATTGTGGTATAACATCAAATAACTTCAGACCGTGTAGCCAGAGGGACCTGTGCTGAGACTTTCCCTGTTTCATTGTCAGCATTTACATATGTTTCCTGTCCTCATTTCGATGCAGAGAGAGTGGACAAACATCAGAATCAATTGTCGGTGCTGCTCTGATTCCAAGTCCCCAGGCTATTTTTGCCGCCTTGCACGTGTTAACTTTTCAAAACATTGCCTTAAAAAACCTGCCGTGCGGATGTGCGCGCGTGTGCGTACACACACGGTTCAGTACTCGCCTGAAATTTGTACTGTATGTACCTGTGTGAGACTTATCTGTTCTCACATCGCTGTCTCGCTGTTGTAAGCTGCAGAACTTAAAGAATAATCTCGTTCTCATGCAGGATTCATATCTGGATGAAAAATGACAGTTTCCCTTTGAGGCGTCTGCAGATGAAATACTCGAAAGAGAAACTGTTCTAATATTAAGCCAGAACACTGAGGCCAAGCAGGACAGAATCTGCGAAGCATTAACCACGGCGTCTCTGTTTCTCCATTTTGAGGGTCCGACTCAGAAACATTCGCCCGTGTGTTTCATCTTAAGCATTAACACCCTACAGTAGCACTGTCTTCGTTGCAGTCATTCCTGCAGTACCGTACTTCCCTCGAAAGCAGTCTAATTAGATACCCAACCTGAAAGAGACTCCTGATGTACCATAAATCCAACGGAAAAATCTTTTTTCATAACGAGTTGCTTTCATGTCCTCAGGTCCTCACTAAGGCTTTCAAAGAAGATTGCCTTCAGGAATGACAGGGGAGGTGTACGCTGACCTATTTTAATGCCCTCAGCATCAAGTTAAACACCAATTTGAGGTGCTCTTTCAGTATGAAATGCAGCTCCTCTGCTGATAAAAGTTGCCGCAGTGTTGCAAGCAACGATTCACTGCCTGCTGAGGTCCAATCTATAAAGAACCCACCTTTTCCTCTGTGCTCTTAGTAATGGGAGAGAGGCATCATTCACTACACTAAAAGGCACAAGAAGCAAAACCGGTTGTCCATTAGATGATTCTTTTTTCAAGTTACGGAATATGTTGCTTTCAAGCGATCCTGACAACCCTGTATACACTGCAACCGTATTTATTTTTACCATATAATGTTCCCCACCGGTAATGGATGCCTCTTTTGTTGAGCATAGTTTGTCAAATGTTCGTTATAAGAAGCTGTTGCAAACGTTTTATCCATTTGCGAATCCACCCTTATATCACAACGCAATCTGTCGCTTATTTTTATGACTGCGCTATGAACTGTGAGTTTCTGTTTTATAACATGCAGGCCCCAGCTATTCTCCGCTGGCAGTAATTGCTTATAGGTTGTGATGTACTAAAGCACTCTCAATACAGGAAATTACTGTCGTACTGGATACCGCTGGATGGCTGCAAGGTAATAGGACAGCTGAAAAGAGAAGAGCGGAAAGAAACATTTTCGAAGTTCAGTTTTGTGACAAATACTCAAGATTGAGTCCGCCCTCATCAAAAAAATTGCTAAAAACAACTGTGAAAGGAGCTTATTACAATATTTCTTGTTAGGTGGTGACCTCTAGTGGCTGTAATCATTATTACGGCAAAAAAGGAGGAAGTCAGGTGAAGCAGAATGAAGCAAGCCCCTACAGGAAGAACGTCCGGCTTTGAAGCTAATTTGACATAGTGGCCAAAAAGTGTAATTGCGATGTCATGTGACACACTGGGGCCCAAAAAGACTTTTTCCAGTAAGCTTATACTGTGAAAGAGCAGCTTTAAAACTATTTTTCAGAGATAAACCCCTGTGTAATGACTTGAATCCCTATCATAATTTGTTCCACTCAGTCCGATAACGTGTGGAAAGTGTGTAGAGCCGTCCATGGGGCTTACCCACAACCCAGAAGATCTATATACGGGAAAAAACATTCTTGGCTTCATGCGCCGCTGAGCAGCATTTATAGGAATGAACAGGGCTCTGCCACGAAGGCTGTAGCCAGATTTTCCTTCTTATATCCATGGGAAAAAGTCTGCATAAGGAGGTGGATTTCATATCCTTTCTTTGTCTGTTTTCCTGCTAGATTTGCTCCTCACCGGTGTTATACTGTAACATTGATCAGCCCCTGTGTATTTAAGTCCATATCTTGTCCTTCCCGCATCATCCCTGGTTTGTACTTCGCCTGTTGGTGTGTTCTTTGTTTAGCTTTTGTGTTTTAGGTCTTTATATTTTGTATTTTATGGACTTTGGCTAACAGCTTTATTTAATAAAACTCGCCTTTTGTTCGGTTATCCGCCTGCCTGTGTGTCTTCGGGTCACCTTTGTGTGAACCTGACAGTAACACTGAAGTATTATCACCCTGATACGGTAATCAAGTTGCCTTTGTACAGACCCAACAGAAAGAGAAAAACATCTTTTGGACTCCACTTTCCAGCCACCCATTGATTGTGAGCCTAATGCTCACTCTTGTTTTTTGCTCTGCTTTGGTCTCCACGTCCAAGTCCATCGCAAAATATCTGTCTCTTTAGCTGCAAGATATTCTCCACTGATGTTTGTCAGCAAGTCGCTAACCGTGTCTCTCACTTTGTACTGGCAAGGTAAAGGCACAGTCTATCTCTGGAGCCTTTTTGATGAAAATGGCTGCCTGCTGTGTCGGGAAACATGGCAAGAATGAATCAAAAGAGTAAAGTTGTGAGCTGTTAAAACCCAAAAGCTAACAGCAGCTGCAGAATCAGCTCAGAGTGTGTCACTTCTAGTGAGCCCTTTCAAACACAGTTCGATATTGGACTCGCTGTTAATGTAAAGAAATGTATTATGTCAGCTTTAACCCGACACAATATGATAGTCGGTAAGTAGATTCTCTATCCTTCAGGAGTGAAAGGGAGACATTTAAAGCGGCTGTGTCTGTTACCTGGGGCTTTAACAACTGTGAGCTCCAGTTCCAGAATGTGAATAGGTTCATTGAGTAGAAAATATTCATTTTCTACATCTGTGAAAAACATTGCCTGCGGACCACGGACACCGACAGCAGGTTATAGTCTCAGTGTGGCTTGTGCTCACCGTTGCCGAGTCTCCTCTCTGTATGTTTAATAATTAATCACACACCCAATTGGCCACAATAAGCACGGGACTATTTACTTCAGAAAATTAGTATCTGCTCTCTTCATATGCTCTGCACTGCATCTATTGATTAGGCATCCATCCATTCAGCATCTGTCTCTCATCTGTATTAACACGGCGCTTCCTTTTCCTTTTTTTTTTTAATGAAAATCCAATCTCTCAACACCTCGAACATAACATTAATGGCTACATGTAAATGTTATTACCATAATATGATGCATGGACTAAAGAAGAAGACAGATTTGTGTTACGTTAATGAACTATCTCACTACAGGAATCATGTTTAATTTATTGCAGCAAGCCAACTGGATTCTGTGATGTTGCTTCACATGACGGAAAAACATCAATATTGCATAATATATGTGTGGCGCCCTCAGACATGAGTATCTGCTCCTCGTCTGCTCTTCATATATCGATTGGATTTCTGTCCAATCAGCTTCTATCACTCATTCTCAGACATACATGCACCAACAGGGTTGTCTTGCCTTCTTTATTAGCAGACCTTACAGCCAGGATTTCATTGAAAAGGGGGAAAATAAATGAGGTTTTTTTTAGGCAATTAAGGAGTCCATCCCCTCATGCTTTGTGCCCTTTAATTTCTCTATAATGTAAAAAATTAATTAGGAAAAGGGGAAAGAGGAGAAATATATATATGTGGGTATCCGTCTAAGTTTTTACAAGCATTGTCCGTAAAAAATAATATCCATACTTTTGTGCGTACTGATTGCCCATGTACAATGTTCCTTTCCCCGGAGCAGAGAGAAGTTATCAAGATGCATAATAAGTCAATCCCATGGCCCCCATTAGAACGGAGCTTAGGTCTGATCAACTGTGCTGCTGAACTGTATCGTTCTTTAAATCCAAACTTGTCTGTTTCTGTCCACGTCTCCACAGTGCCCCCCTCAGGGCTCCACAGCACTGCTGTTAATGCTACATGCTGCCAGACTTATTATGGACATGGAGCTGTGCAGTCCATAGTGTGAGCAGCGCTGTAAAAACGTCAGTCCCAGTTGTCATTGTTGCTGTGAACTCACCCATTCTAATTAAAGCTCAGAGTCTGCTGGTACACACCACACATGCAGCTGCTCTTGTTTGTTTGGTGCTGCCTCAGGATTCTTTCACCAGCGCCAACCACTTGTTTTGGTGCTGTTCAATATGTATCCGTGGGGAGTCAAGTACTGCTAAGTATGTTTGTGTATGCCAAGTGTGCTCCGCTACTACGGCGAGACAGACACAGAGTAAACAGAAAACTTTTAAAATCTGCACTGCCATGTCATGCAGACAGAGTTTTTATCCTCGGAGTAAACATGGCAAACGCAGCATGAAGAAAACATCTGAGATGCATTGACAGGATTTCTATCAGAGGTTCAGTCACACATTTGTACATGAATGACGCATGAACAAACTTTGGTCCTCTTTATTTTGACAAAAAAAACAGAATGACTGACCAGAAAAATTTAGTTGTTTTTTTGTGTTACAGTGATATTTTTGGATATATCTGGGTACATTTTGACATTACTTGAGTTTGACTGGATTATTCCAGCCGTAGGCTGCTTTTATAAAGGTCCATGCTAACAGACAACCAACCCCCACAGCATCACTGAGCCTGTCGCTGCAGATCTTACCCGTTACGTTCCCACCAGATCAAGCCGTACATCACAACTTCTGGAAATTAAAACTAGATTTACAAGTAAGTGCTCCTTTAAATGTTGAGGAAAGTATCTACATTAAATAAAGCTTCTATTGAAAATGCATTGTCACAAAGACCAGGACAGTGTAGCTGTATTTAAAGGTAAAGTGTGTAGGATTTAGTGGCATCTAGCATTGAGATTGCAGATTGCAACCAACTAAATACCCCTCGCTCACTCGCCCCTATGGCGGCAGCTAAAAAACATTTTTTTAAAGAGCCCAAAAACCCCACAAAAGGCCATCTCTAGAACCTGTGTTTAGATTGTCCATTCTGGGCTACTGTAGAAACATGGCATACTCGCCACGTTACACTTCCATGTTGCATCATGGGAAAGGAGCAGCTCACTCTGTGGACATAAAAGGCTTCTTCTAGGATAATGAAAACAACAATTTGTATTTTTTTAACTCCTGAAAACATAATTAGGAATTTTATATTCTATGTTTGCCCACTAATCTCCCTAATTCATAAAAAAGTAGCTTTAACCCATGAAAAGTTGACATTTTTGTCTATTATATTAAGTAATGTGTATCAAACGTTAATGTTTGCTAGGAAGTTGTTGACTGCTAACATTAGCTGTTGCCTAATGGAAGCTAACAGGGTATAAAATATGTTGTCCTGCCTCAATTTACGGCCAAATATCTCTCCAGATTTTCACTATCCATTGTCTTTTCACTCTGTGATCAATCAGGAAGCAGAGAAATGTTAACAACTTCTCACATTCCCTGCCTTTATAGGACTTGAAACACAGCAGTTTGACATTTGAGCTTCGCACCCTCAGCATGATGTTCGAGGAAAATGGGTTGCCGTGTGAATGTGGTATATGACTGTGTAGTGCAAATGAACAGGCAGGCGACAGGATGCTTTTTGTTCAGATGTTATCTTAACCAGCATGATGGCCTTTTGTGGTTAGAATGACTTCAGGATTAAGTGGTTCAAAGAAATTAGGATTTACTCAAGAGTCATTATTGAAAAGCTTTCAGTGGACATTTGCCATCAAATCAACCACAACATCTAACTGCAAAATCAATACATCATCAATACTGAGACTGGAGACATCTCATCAGTGCAGACAGATTGTCTCCTGATAGCTTCTCTCACTATGATAGCGGGATAATATAATGCATTTATGCACCGCTGTTTGATTGGTGTTGTATAACCTGGCCTGGTGAACACAGAAGCCTGACATATTCCAACTGACATAATGAAATATCACAATGTGATCTCCACACAAATGCATTACTGGTAATATCGCAGTAATTCTGATGGTGAGGGAGACGCTGAAGAACTGATGAGCTCAGCTGATAATCAAGTCTGGGGTTGAAGGGTCATGTTCTGTGCTGTCTGTGCTCGACACAATTACCACTGAGGGGCAACGAGTGAAGGCAGCCGACATCCGACACATTAGACAACTTCTCTGGGAGAAATTAACTTTACCAGTGGTTAGCATCTGCATGCTAACAAAAGCATGCATGCTTATAAATGAGCATTGTGTTGTTGGAGCAGACTGGCACAATATGTAGCTAATCACACTTTGCAGTTAAAATCTGCAATGAGAGTATTATTTGGGTACTTTGGGCAGCAGAAACAAGCTAAGCACATTGACATACTAACTGAATTTTTCTCAAATGTTCTCATCCTTTTCACATTTTGCCTTGAACGCTCTGTTTTAGCTGCAGTGTGAGACATCTAGCCTATGTTTAATCTTTAGTGAAAGTTACTCATGCACATTACTTAATGGGCAGGATGTAGCCAATCAGAGGCAGAGTAGGGCGGGTCATGCCGAGTGAGGTAGTGTGATCGAAAATAACGCAGCTACAGCTGTAGCAGCTGTATGTCTGCTGACTGACTGGAGTGTATATATCTTAAATATATAGTAAGATATATATTTTTATAATGCCTGTTACACAATAAAAGGAAAAGGCAAAAACCCAAAAAGCATAATATGACCTCTGTAACACCTTCAAGGGTTTTGTTCTACAACATAAAATATGTCAGTCAACACCACACATTTGACTTACAAAGTATTTATATGTCTTTTCAAGGTGGTTGCTAACAATTGGCAAAATAAGACTACAGCTTCGAAAATCATAAAGTTGTGAAGATTACCTTGCCGAAATGTCTTTTTAGATATCATAACTAGAGTTAGTTTTTACAACAATTCAAAATCCATCTGAAAAATCCCAAAGGCTTTTTGTCCAGGGAACCAAGACGATGCTAACTTCTGGGTTGGCCCACAAAAAGACGTCATTTGGTGCAGGTCAGCTAAAGGGCAGTGGATTTATCTGAGCTTTTTTACAATAAAAAACAGCTACCTACATAATGTACAAGTAGCCATGTGATCCAGAAATGGGAAAATATTGATTATAGCCACTTTAACATCAATCTTACTGAACTGATCTACCCTCACTACAGCATTTTAAGGTAAGCCTCTCTTTTACTAGCAGGTCATGTTTTATCACTGCACAGACTGTTCTCCACTGGGTCCATTGATGGCACTCCATATGTCTGCTTTAACACTGCAAAAGTGCAAACCATCCATATTGTACATGTGTTGCCTGGTATTCTCAGTTTTTTCGACTTATTTCTTCCACTTTCTCCGTCCCGCTGTTTTCGTTTCTCTCTTTCTGTTCCCCCTTTCTTCCCTATTGCAGCTCTTCCCCTTCAGCTCCCCGCTGACAGCTGGATTACCATGTATCAATGCAGTGCCAGATACTGGCTGCCAGACAAAATCATGTTTTGTCTCATCCTTGGCTACTGCAGTGTGATGAGGACCAACAGTGTGTGACATTGGGAACAGGAGAAAGAGAGTCAGGTGCGACGAGACACAAAGTTGACGGGGAGGTTTACATTTCCATATGGACGTACCTATGGTTACAGCCTAATGCATATATGCACATGAACATTGTGCATTTGTGCTCGTCTGCCTGAATGTGCTGAACATATGACGGCAGAAAGTAATCAGGTACAGATTGCTAATGACAGGCTTTTATTAGTCGTCTATGATTCATGTTAAAGGTTGTACAAGAGTTGTGTGTGCACGTATACGGCACATCATGGTCTACGTTAATGTCAGGGGAGATGTCTGTATGTGCCTGCGTGTGATGTCTGTTCAAGGGATATAAATGCTTATTGTCCCAGGGACCATAGTGAAATTGCAGAGCGATGAGAAAGATTCTCACTGGCTTGCAGGCTGAATATTGGATTTTCCAAAAAGTCAATAAAGGGCTTGATCATTAAAGTGAATAAATATTCTCTCTCCTCAAAGCTATTTCAAGACTTGCAGTTTCCTATCGCTACTGTGGCCGCTTTTATTATTTACAGTATTGTGCTGACACACACACTCTTACTGCATGTAGTGTCTTATATGAAACTGAAAAGCGGTGCAAGGAGAGAAAGTTGCCAATAACACAGAGACGGCTCTATTAAAATGGATTACCTCCCCCCCACTCTCACTCTTCCTCTACACTCCCCAAAAATAATGTATAAGATTTCTGTCAGGGCATTTGCAATAGATTGGCTTTTTGTGTATCTGTTTCCCAGGGGAGCAGGGGAGGTTATTTTGGAGCCGTTGGTAGATGGTGGTGGGTAGTTATAGGAAATGATTTGCTGAGGAAGTAAAAAAAATATCATGGGGGAATATATAGTATTGCGGTCATTACCAGCAACCCGTTCAGCAGTCTCAATCAGTGATTTTGTGCTGCTGCTGCTGCGGCGTGCTGACATAAGATACAGTAATGAAACTAATTATCAGACTGTGTTCACTATGAGAACGACAAGCAAATTTCAAAATTTGATAAGTGTCGCCTCATTGATGTTTAAGCTGACAAAATGATTAGAATTACTGTCTACTAAGCCCCTCTTTATAAAGGATCATAACTAATAGCTTGCCTTATCAATAATAAATCATTTACTAATGCTTTGTGAGCCATTAAGAGGAACAACGTGCCGCAAAATATCTCTGGCTCATGTTTATCCTCCTCTAGATTGACGCCTGCTCTGTCTTTCTTTATGCTTCAACAGACAGCTTGACCTCTGATCTTCTGGAAAATAATCACTGTATGAATAAATCATTCATAAATGCATATCTGAATAAACAAAGACGTTTTTGGTCCAGATGCCCTGTAGCTCCTTCCCGGGAGGTCAGAGGTCGTTCTCTGGTGATAAAACAAATCTAAAGTTGTTGTTGTTGATGAAAGTTCTCAGTCATCAAGGTCATGGTAATTCTGTGAGTTCTGTATTGTAGATAACTGGACTTGTGAAACTGAAAGACGTCCGGTTGCCTACAATATAGCACTCTGCATGAAGTTGTTGGTGTTTTTCTAGCGGCAAAATCGTGTAATTACAACAGCACTTGATGCACTGCGGCCTAAAAGTACTTGTTAGCATCAGCTTGCATAAAGAAGAAGAGTGTGTAGAACAGTAGATAACAACCCTCATTAAATTAATGGTTTCATTATCATAATCTGATCCTAACATTCAAGTTAGCTAAACTGGAAGTTAGGCTGCACAGTTGGATGAAGTCTCCAGTGCACCTTCCTGCAACGCTGAGTAGCTTTAAAAAGGATTGATTGAGGCTTTGTGTCCAACACAGTATCCAGGTTTCTCAGTATGTCCATGGTTAGGATATTAACATAATTTGCAAAGAGGCCATATTCACATGGCGGCCATCTTCCACAGACATCACACTCATTTTGATCTGATGTTGGCACCAGATATAAAAGCTAGGGAATCTCCAAAGCTATTACAACTCATCCTGAGAGAGACATTTACGTCAATGCCAAATTTGCTGGCGATCTGCCCAGTCGGTGTGGAGACACTTTGCTTTCACTTCCAAACCAAAAATGTCATCCTCACGATGGCACTACAGGAAGTCAGGGGATCACCGAAGCCATTATGAAGCAATTCCAAAATGTTCGCGCCAATCCAGTAGATGTCAAGATACTGACTGAACAAATGAAAGCTATGACTAGCTGCTGGTGCTAGAAGAAAAAGTCATGATAACCAAAGTCTTGAACGATTCATTCTATGTGTATCATGAATGTCTGAATAGTTTCATGACAGCCCATCCACCAGTTACTGAGACTATTTGAGAAATAGACTGACATTGCCATCCCTAGAGCAAAGCCATTAGCATTGCAAAAACTAGCCTTTGTTGGACCCTTAATTGTGTTTTTCCCATTCAAATTATGTTTTCTTAATCATCTAATGATTCTCGACTATCAGGGCAGTGGCAAATTAGCAGTTTAGGGATTCAAGTGATTGATAGGAATCATCATCCCTGACATATTGCCCTTGTGCTCGTGGTTGAAGAAGGATTTTCCAGCACATCTTCTCCCCACTGACGATTAACGGTGTCACGAGAGAGCTTCCCAACTGTTCATCCTTGTATCTCTCGGTCCTTTGCGATACCTCTTCTTCCATTTGCTCGAACATTGTTTCTGATTATTTACTGAGCTGCAATCCCCTAAACCCAGACAGACAGGAGATGGGGCTGATTTGTATTCATCTGGATCTCCACACAACGTGACAGGGCGGACGGAAAGGAGGAGTGAGTGGGCAAGAATATGTGAGCGTATGTGTGTTCGGGATATATATCTCAGGGTATATGTGCGTGTCCAGGTGTGTACATCCCTGTATGTGTGTGTGTTGGGAGGCCTACCTCTCCTCCACACACCCACACTGCCCAAGTTAATTAGTTTATTTATGAGGGAGGCGAGCAGCAAGAGGAGGCAAATGAAGACTTAGTATTGTTACTTATCCTGACAGAGCAGGATAGTGGAGAGATTAACTATGTGAGTTCAAGATACGACTCTTGTGGATTGATGACTCCTGAGCAACTCTGAGACAACAGCGTCCCATGAAAACCTGGTTTCTAACGAAGTGACCTCATCTCCAACATACATCAACTGTCACGCGACAGAAAAATCTATTTTCTGTTACATATGCTGACATTTTTAAACTGTACATGCCTTTAATGATTTAATGTCACTAACTGATAATTAATTACTGCTTTCATTTGTTTGTCTTATACCTTTCCAGCAGGACATCTGTGATTCATGTGACCTTTCCTCTGCCGTGTCTTGTGGAGTTCCCCAGGGGCCTATCCTCGGTCCATTGTTGTTTTCTGTGTGTAAGTTCTCTTCATGTCACATCATCAGCCATCTTTCCATTACTATGCAGACGATACACAATTGTACATTTCAAGTGTTATAAATGGTGCGCAAGGTTTATACTTGCCATTGAAAGTCGCCCAGATGAATACGCTTGAGTGAGGGTATCTGATGTTAAATTGACTTAAGTCTCAA
Source organism: Sparus aurata (assembly GCF_900880675.1). Classification (NCBI taxonomy): domain Eukaryota; kingdom Metazoa; phylum Chordata; class Actinopteri; order Spariformes; family Sparidae; genus Sparus; species Sparus aurata. The sequence goes on along the minus strand of NC_044208.1, from coordinate 24,521,881 downwards.
AAGTACAATTGGAAGTAAATAATACCTATATTTACACGTACGTATTTACTGTCTACCATGGGTCAATCGATCACCCACCCAAATAAGATCCTTCCGTTTACCTCAAGATCACACATGCTTTCACAACCTTAGACCATTGTTAAGCAGTTGTCAGGCTTATAAATGGACTCCAGCTCTTCCTAAACTCTGCTGTCAGACTTTTAACATTAGAACAGTGGTCCACACATAACACTTCCATTTTACAGTAGCATCAGTACACTGGCTCCCAACTGTTACAGTCACACTCTCCTTCATAACGAGGTAATTGGATTCGTCACATACTTAAAACCCAACTCAGATCTAAAGGGGATCAAGATTTTCTTAGTTTGAATTTTTGGATTGCCTGGCCAAATTGCCTCCGTTAATTCGACTGCAATTATTGTGCCAATTTCCTCATGTCCTTTTATACTTTTCTGTTATGATATTCAAAATTTGTTTCTATAATTTATTATTCTATTGTTTGTTTTTTAATCTTTCGATGAGACCATTTCTCAGCTTCCCCTTTATTCCAAATGGTAAGCACTTTGTAAACCTGTTGTGTTAAAGCACTAAATAAAGAAAGAGTATTACTATAATTATTGTAAAGTCCTGTTTTCTAGCTCACCGTTTCATATAATCTTCTGACTTAAACGCTTCTACCCCGAACATCTTTTCACAGGCTCCAATTCAAGCCAGATTGGATTTTAAAGTGCTTCGGTTGACAAATGTCGTGCTGTTAATCATTACATGGGCATTTTTTTCTCTATCATTCAACCTCTTTACCCTTCACCCTGCCATGTCTTCCAGTTGCTGGATGCTGAATCAAGAAAAAATCTGCAAGCGGCAGAGCATTTTATTTCCCCAGTTGCTCATCTCTGGCACCAAATCCTGTTGAAGTTCAAATGTAGCGGATACCCTCAAATCCCAAAAATCAAAACACCTCCGTTCTCACTGTGCTCTTGTGACCGACTGGATGTGTGTGCGGGGGAAAAAAGGAGTGAGGAACCATGTGCAGACACTGAGGCAGAAAAAGGTCGATGTGAAGGTACTTTACCGAATCAATGTTCAAATTAACAGGCTCACAGTCAGGCACAAGAAGGCAGTCCAAACAAGCAAACAAATCCGGAGGGGAAAGTCTGACGTGCAGCTCATAAACAGGCAGCAGGTCAAAACGTGGGGGAGCAGATACCAGGCAGAAAATCAGGAACAGGAGAGCGGGAGCGGGTACAGATGGCTGCAAAACAAGAGCACAATATTGACAACATGGTGATCTGGCAGAAGGAAAAGGCTGTTAAGCTGGTTATGTATGCTGAAGGACTTGCGAGATAATGAGGGGCAGGTGTATCAGCAGGTGGGAGGGAAAAGGGAACGAACAGATGAGCAGTTGAATGCGGAGAGTCGGGAGATCAGGATGGGTGTGGGGGAGACTGTGGACATCTGGCGGGCAGGTGGAGAATGGCAGGTCTGGAGTTGGAGGAACTGTACATTTGCTCGGCGTTGCAGTCTGGGATGCATGGTGGTAACTTGTGTTTTTTAATCAGCCATCGTTCTTACTCTCTGCTCCACCTCGTTATCTGCAGCAGTGACACACTCCAAAGCTGTGTGTTCGGTTGTTTGTCAGCCCAACATTTGGGCCATGAATACTACCTGTTGCCTGGCTTTAATCTCCCCTTCCATCGCTGTGATCTCATCTTCTAAAAACCTTAATTTCCGTTTTCGGTCCAGGTCTATTTCTGATTGAACCCTCATTTGTGCTGGCTTCATATAAGGGGACAAAACAACGCAGGTGCCATCAGTTTATGTCGATCTGAGATTTTTAGATCACAGGTGTGAAAGTTAAAAAAGTTTAAGCAAGGTTTTTTTGTGCACACTTATCCACCATCAGAAATCATCTTGTGACTAGATTCAAGTGTAAATCCAGGAATATTTTTTATAAATGAGGACTGGGGTCCAATATTAAATCCGTACACAAACATTCTGCATACTTACCTGTCTTAAAATGTTCAATGTTCAAATGCAGAGACTTATTAGGTTGTTTTTCGTTGTCATCTATGAGTTTTAAACCAGAGCCTTGAGATTTTTGAAGTTGATTATCTTGACCCTGTATGTATTTTGTAGGCAATGTGCAGCCCAGTCACCAGGATAAAAATGTTAGCTGTTAGCGTTTTCCACAAACCACAAATACTTCCATGGTTGACATTTGTACCAGGCATGGCATGTCATGTTGACGTCGTATGTTTAACGGCGGACTTTGACATCAGGAGGTGGAGGGAAAGGAGGTGGTGTGGGGACATTTCAAGCCATTTTTCACAGGAAGTTGGACCTTTTTCCTTGTGCCAGACCCTAACTACAGCATAAGTACAGCGTTATGGCAAGAGAGAAATAAAAAACTGAACCTTGAACATGAATACAGGTTCATTTTGGACTACTTAGCTAACTTTTTTTTTGCCGCTTGGGTCGCAATATGCTGATTAAGCTCCAACCGAAGTGCTTGTTGGCTTTTTCCACGAACCACAAATACTTCCATGGTTGACATTTGTACCAGGCATGGCATGTCATGTTGACATCGTATGTTTAACAGCGGACTTTGACATCAGAAGGTGGAGGGAAAGGAGGTGGTGTGGGGACATTTCAAGCCATTTGTATGTTTGACCAAAAACCAGCTATTTTTCACAGGAAGTTGGAACTTTTTCCTTGCATTTTGCAGGGTGTTTTTCACAGCACGGTGGACCATCTCCTGCTGTTTTAACATCTACCAAATGTACCTATTTTTCATGGGGAGTTGGACTATTTCCAGTTCCTTTTGTGGTGACAAAAAACTTTTTTTTTAAGGTTGTCAATCTCGTATCAGACCATCTTCAGGTGCTTTTGTGGTGACCAAAAAAACACTACTTTAAGTGTTCCTAACCCTTACCAAGTGTTTTTTGTGCCAGACCCTAACTACAGCATAAGTACAGCGTTATGCCAAGAGAGAAATAAAAAACTGAACCTTGAACATGAATACAGGTTCATTTTGGACTACTTAGCTAACTTTTTTTTTGCCGCTTGGGTCGCAATATGCTGATTAAGCTCCAACCGAAGTGCTTGTTGGCTTTTTCCACGAACCACAAATACTTCCATGGTTGACATTTGTACCAGGCATGGCATGTCATGTTGACATTGTATGTTTAACGGCGGACTTTGACATCAGGAGGTGGAGGGAAAGGAGGTGGTGTGGGGACATTTCAAGCCATTTGTATTTTTGACCAAAAACCAGCTATTTTTCACAGTAAGTTGGAACTTTTTCCTTGCATTTTGCAGGGTGTTTTTCACAGCACGGTGGACCATCTCCTGCTGTTTTAACATCTACCAAATGTACCTATTTTTCATGGGAAGTTGGACTATTTCCAGTTCCTTTTGTGGTGACAAAAAACTTTTTTTTTAAGGTTGTCAATCTCGTCTCAGACCATCTTCAGGTGCTTTTGTGGTGACCAAAAAAACACTACTTTAAGTGTTCCTAACCCTTACCAAGTGGTTTTTGTGCCAGACCCTAACTACAGCATAGGTACAGCCTTATGACAAGAGAGAAATAAAAAACTGAACCTTGAACATGAAAACAGGTTAATTTTGGTCTACTTAGCTAACTTTTATTTTGACACTTGGGTTGCAATATGCTGATTAAGCTCCAACCAAAGTGCTTGTTAGATTGTCTGAACTTCTCCTGAAACTGAACGATTTAACATTAACGACCACTTCATTCAGAGCCTGACAGCATGTTATACAAACCAGTCCTTTTTGTGCATACCAACACCTTAAAAGCACCAGCATTCAGCTACGATGGGCCCCGGCAGACAAAACAGCTATGGTCCTCAGAAACCAATCTGTCGTTCTACTCTTGAGTGCAACCCTGAACCAGGTTGTTTTTATGTCAGTTAGTGCGTGATGATTTAAATAAACACCTCTTCGTTTAAAGGAGGCCCCCCTCTGCTTAGACAGGACCTCATGTTTGGATACGAGTGCAGGAGCCACCTTGGGGCCCTTTACCATTTCAGTTATTAATTGTGTTTGATGGAGCATGATACCAAAAAGGATTGGTAATTAATCAAATTACCATAAATTGCCACACAGTCAGGCTGGCGGGGGGGGGGCAGTTGCTTACTTTTCTTGGTTTGTTTTCCAGCCTTGAAAAGAAGATGATGTATCCGACAGTTTGCCTCATCTCACTACAGTGCCACTCATAAATAACCTCTGCTGCTGTTGTTTCAACTGGAAGTCTGATGGTGATAATATAACGCTCCTGGGGAACGAAGGCGTCCCAGCGTCTTAATGTTTTAACGATCCCATAATCTTTGCCCATATTGTTTTAAATGCTTGCTAAAATATATAACAAGATAGATATGTTTTTGCCCCGGTGAGCAAACTTTAGGAGCATTTTATGAGCGCGGTGGCATTTAATGAACTTTCAAGGGCGTTTGTCCCCACTAGGCCTTGTGAACTGCCAAACTTGACGGGGATAATATACATGCTGCATTCACCGCGGCCGGCAGTTCATTTACCATCCCGCTAGATGCACTTTCTTATTCCAATAAAGGGCCAACAAATAAGGCTTGGGACCAATAAGCGCAGGTGTGGAGTGATTGAAGTGCTCCTTTTTTGAAGCGGACAACGGCAGTGTATTTAAGTTAATGCTGTTGAATAATTACCACCCCGGTGAACAGGCTCAATAGCAACTGCCACTGTTTGCATTCAGGTCGTTTGCCAGCCAATTACTCATTATGCAAGGACTTTAAGCGGAGGGGCTCCGGATGAAACGATCAATCAATTCTTGTCCTCGCTAGGCACCGAGATCCATCTTGCCGAACTAACAGTGCACTGGATACTTTAAAAACAGCTTGGAAGAGATCTTTTGTTCACATCCCAGCCATCTTAGGTCAGTAGGAGTAGCGGTAAATGTCCCTCTGTTGGCTGTTGAGCTGAGGGAACGGCAAGTGCTGTCATTCAGCGCTATTCTGTATCCATAATAGACCATCTGTATTCAGACGTGAGCAAGTACACACAGGTACACACAAACACAAACACCTACGCAACACTTGGCACTTAAGAATGACACAAACTCTTCAGTATTCTGGGCCACTGTCAGAGGCCTGACTTGAACACTTTTGCTACAAATTACTTTATAGAAAAGATAGAGTTTGAGAGTATAGTTATCCTCCCACTCCCTGTTGTAATGGGTTCTGACGCCTGATACCTAGGAGCTGGGTAATGACATGCAAAATGCACACTGCGGAGGCAAGGTAATGGATAAAATCTATTTTCTTGTTTCATACATGCCAATTTGGAGTTGTTGGAGTGAGTTGTTGGGCTGGAACCATCTACGGCTGGCGGAACTGACAGTAATGAGCACATCAATAAGAAACCTAAGATCTGCCCCCTCAGCCCTCCTGTCCTACCCTCCTGATGAATCGAAGTCTCCAAAGACACTCGCATCTGGGCCAATTTATGGATATAATATGGCTTCCTCCTCAATACTGCTGAGTGGGTGCTTTGAACGGCTGCATATGAATGAAGAAATAAAAATATATGCGCTGTTCCCATCCGAGGGGTTTGGAAATGGAGAGTGATTTCATTGCATCTCTCGGAGCGACTTGTGATCACAACTGTAACTAAAGACCTCTTAGTTGGAGCATTGGGATGTTGAGTTTATGAGATCGTCAAAGTAATCTCTTGGCCATTTGGGGAAAGGCACTCGTTCGCTTTTCTTGCTCAGAGTCGGACGAAAAGGTTAATAACAGTTGCACGTCTGTGTGGTTAATGATAAGGTATAGACAGGAGATGGTTAGCTTAGCTTAGCATAAAGTCTAGAAACAGAGCTAGCACCCACCCATACATCCAAAACTTTTGTAAAAGCGGATTTTACAAGGTTGTTTTTATCCATCATTTACAATGCCAGGGTAACAAAATTAAATCGGGTTGCCTTTTTTAGTTACATCACAGAAGAAGAACCGAAGAACAAAAAACAACAGTGTGTCTGACCTGGTGACAGCCATTAACAATACCAATAATATAAGGAAATAGCCAATGTTCGTGCTGATGGTCGGGTTTGCTTATATACGTCATGTAGAGGCATCAGTTTTAAAATTAGACTGTTTCACCAAAAGTTCCTTGTCAGAAAGATTCGAGGACCGTTGTTTTATCTTGTCTTTAGAGACCTTTACCCGACTCATCCCCATTAGACTGAGATTGTTTTCTAACTCTGAGGGAAGTAATGCAACGTTGATAACAGGTTGGCTCATGAATCACATTTACAGAAATAGCCAGAAGTGTCAGCTCTACATTGACACATACTGGCCATGAAATGGATTTGTTTGATTACAGAGCCGGGTGTAAAATTGGCTGCCTGTCACATTTCACACATTCGTAACTACCGCCTGACTATACCCATCAGGTCTCCCGGACAGAGCGGTGTCGTGTCCGAGCGCGTCACACGCATGTGTGAGTGCGTGTTAAGGGAGAGCGATACAGCCTGTGCACACATGTTATAATCAGCATGCAAATAACAGGGTAAGCGACATTTCAATCCCGAATCAGCCGCCAACGGAGCGGTAATGGCAATGAAGTCATAGCGATAATGAAATCTCGAGCAAGGGCTCAAACCGAGATTTTTCGCGGCTGTATATGTGTGACTGTGCGCGTTCATCCACTCATGCACCGAGGCCCGCTGTGGGCGCATCTGAGTGAAATTAATATCTAGCCAGAGAGGGGCCTCCAGTGAGTTCCGGCTGGCTCAGTGTCATTCGGAGAGGCATATGCAATCAGGCACACTGTAAAAACTGACATTTCACTTAAGCTCGCCCCTGCGCGACCGGCTAATGCATGCGCGCACATCAGATGGCACCTGTCAGAGCACTCAACGGAAAGCAATATCACAGAATCAACTCTGTTCTGATAAATGGATTAGTCCAGATTAGCTGGTGTCCACTGCAGCAGTCTGACTGAGAGTTGACCGGGTTCACAAATCCACAGGAAACTCTCCCAGATGGTGCAAATGGAATGTGGTTCATACTGTGATTACCATATTGGATTAAATATATAACGTGCATGCATGTGTTTGTCAAATATTAACAGGAAGCGCATTACACACGTACCACAGATCTACCCTTTACTATGATTGAAGCCCGTTGTCTACAGGTGACACGCGTCGCAGTTATCATCTCCGGTCTGCTATGCAAATGGGAAACTTATCTTCTTTTAGTTGTCTCCAGTTTAATAATGATCCCAATTAAGGATTCAGATCAGGTAGGTGATTGAGCTGTTGTTATCTCCATTGAGTAAACAAGGTTCCTTTCTTCTCAACCCCTCGGCTTCATTAGCAAGCACAACACATGGCTGCATCCCGGCACCCGCAAAGACATGAATCTATACTCAGAGTGGACTCGTACACACAGATATAGACATGCAGAAACTCAGGCACGAGGCTTGTATTTGAATAAAGGCTTAAAAAGCAGCGTCGGTCCTGGAGCGATCGGTTGATTGCTACAACAGCAGCAGCGTTTTTACCCACCTATCTCTCATCTAACGTAACTCTAGAACATAAAAGAATTGGAGGCATTTCTTTTTTTTGAAATGCTGTGAAACTCTACGGGGAAACAACAGGTAATGCAACTGCTGCTATAGGAGGAAACATGAATGGTTTTTATGCTCTACAAGGTCACATATCTTTTGGTTGCGCCCCCGTCGCTCTCTCCGCTACACAAACAGTCAGTCAGCCACTCTTTACGAACACGCAGAAATCTGAGAGACAGCACAGAGGGCCGTCCACACCCAGAACGATCACCATAACCATTACTGTAACGACGTGAGCATCCACACTGATGAAAGATAACGTTCTGTAAACAGTTGTGCCGGGCACACACCGCACCCCAGCTGTGTCAGCAGCTCAGGAAAATGGATATTGATGGCCTGTTATTGCTGTACCTTACACAGATGAACAAACAACAACAACAATAAAAAAAATAAAAAAAAACAGATTGATGGGGTTTTATGATATTCCGTGTCAGGGGAATCCAACACGAGACTCATTTCATTCTTACTATCCGCCTGGTCGGCATCAGAGATGTTTATGACCGTCACAAAGTTCATCAAAACACCAAAGACCATTTGGCATAATGTCTCAGGGAAATTGACTTTTTTTTTAATGTTTAACTGGCAGCCTAATATACAATTAACGAGCGTTAAATAAGTTGCATAATGGCCAGGACTCGGGTATTAAAGTAGACCAACTAAGGAGTGTTTCATTAATTCAATTAATTAGCTTTTAGGCTACAGCTAGAAACTGATATTATGAGCACTCTAAATGTCCTCAGAATAAAGCGTATTGATGGACTTGTAAATTCAGAAGAGCTTTGATTGTTTCTATTGTTCAACAAATGGCTCTGAAGGTGATCCGCTCGCTGTGGTTCTTATAGTTGTGTAACACTGTACCGTTAAAGTCGTGGTGTTGACAGAGCTGGACGAAATGCAGGCACATTTCAATATTTGGTAAACAAACCAAATTACTTAAATTCCACATGAATATTATACTATAGTTAGGTATCTATTTCAGCTAACTTTTTTATATATTTCGGTATCAAATATCGGTATTGATACACAGTATGTACTGAAGAGTATAGCTAATGTTGTGTGTGTTTTAAATGGACTAAATAAAACTCTAAAATAGAGATTTAGACATTTTCATTTTTTTATATATATTTGAATATATGTTAAACATTATTTAAAGTATGTAGTCCTTTTTCCTCCGTCTGGGCCCCCTAGTGGCAATAAGGTCCTCTGCCTAGATCCTGTCACACTTGAGCTGGAATTATTTTTAAGTTATATAGTTCTTGTTTTTAACGTAATCACAAGGTCGCTCCCCCGGCTGCATGTCAAAGTATCCTTGAGCAAGATACTGAACCCCAAAGGTCGGCACCTTGCATGGCAGCCTTCACTGTATGTAATGTGTCTTTGAATGTGTGAATGGGTGTTGTTAAGCGCTTTGAGCGGTCAATAGACTGGAAAAGCGCTACAGAAATGCAAGTCTGTCCATAAAATGTGTGTGACGACAATGACGCCTGGGATATGAAAGGTATAAGAAGCAACAATAACGTCTTTGTTTCCAGTTTCCTCACAAATTTATGAGGAATACTGTAAAAGTACAGCTGATTACAAAAACCTGAGATTCATCAGTCCTTCTAACCTAAAGACGTACCTTAACCTTAACGACCCTGATATTTAAAAAAAAAACTGATGCTTTCCATCGATGGCGCTCCATTTCTTAAACATTTAACGGACAACCCTTCCTCTTTTATCGCTCCACCCCTCCCTCTCACTCTGCCTCTCTCTGTGTAAACTGGGAATGCTTTTCATGCTTCATTAAAGCCAGCAGTGAGTTTCCATTTAAATCCATTACTTTATAAAGCTCAGCGATACACAGTGGTGATGATGTTCTCATAACCCCATTTAAGATTCCATCGCTGCTAAAATGAGCTCTGCTGTAATTCATAAGTAATAATGACATTTGGACCACTGTCGCCGCCGTTTTTGTGCCTCTTTCCAATTTCCACGGCAGAAAAAAACTCAACGGGGATGCTCCGCCAAAAGAGCCCATTCGCGAGCGTCTCCGTTAATTCTGCACAACAGCAGCTCCGTGAGAGGACGCCAACACAATGTGTTCCTCATCAACTGCTGGGAGGCGCGCTCATGAAAGCAGCACTAACTCCCAGAAATGAGCTGAGGTAATATCTCCAATCGTTTCGCAGGCTCGGGTGCGGTGAAGTCCATTTGGACGATTGAAGGCCCCCCCGGCTCCCATCTGATAGAGGCTTGCAGAAGGAGATGGCCGCCGCATTTATTAACACTGATAAACCTCTTACCTGTACATTCCCATCCCCTCCACCTCTTAATAAGCTCAGTTCATCTGAATTCCATTTGGCCACAATCAGCCGCGGTGATTTCTCTCTCTCTCAAGGCTAAATTACGCCTCGTACATCATCATTTCCTCGAGCCTAAGCAGATGCTCCGAGCAGGATGAGGTTGGGAAGGGTGCATCGAATTAATCTAAATAATTGGTGCTAGCTTGTTTGAGCGGGGCTCTCACGCTGATCTCGGACAGCGTAATGAAGTTGCGACCTCCCCAAAGATGAGGCTGACCAGTCGGGGGGCCCCCCCCCGCTCATATGTAGCACGTGTCGGAAGTGTAATTAAGTGGTTTACGACTGAGGTGAGGAGCCATGCAATGACAGCGTACCCCTGACCCCGGCGCTCATAAATCACAAACTCTGTGTTGTCGCCCTAATCTTGATTAAAAATAACACCTTCAGGTCCGGAGCTGCCGAATTATCCGTGTTTAACTAATAGAGGTATTTAAAGGTACTCTATGTGTCCTTACATGTGAAATGTGCACGCTTAATCCTAACGACTCTCGGGACGTGTGCAAACGGGCCTCAGCGGACGCTAATAATAAGAATGAAGATGTATTCCTGTTCTGAAACTACAGCAGAAAGAGGGCCAAGGCTGCTGTCAGGCGGAAAACACAGCATGATGCTGAGCATACAATTGCGATTTGATTCAATTGTGGTTCAATCAGGTGCCGTTACTTGGCAACTTGCGATGTGTCTCGCATTGTCCATTTTCTAAATGGGGGCTCAGTGTGTCGGTTTCATCTGGATACAGGTACTGGCAATAATTATGACTGAAACATAATACAGTGTAAGTAATTTTGTGTTTGTGGTGTCCTAGAGATAAGGATTCATCTTTTAACTTACATTTAAATCGAAGGCAAACAACAACAACAACAACAACAACAACAAAATAAAATGTCTTCACAGGCAGAAATTGTCAGTTAACAGTAAACCATACATGCTGTTCAATTCAAGGTTAAAGTATATTCCTTAACTAAACAATAATAACAAAAAAAACTATATTTAATAATCCTAAAGGTGTCGTTATAGAGCTATGAAACATAAAATGTAGCTTTGTTTTAGCCGACGAACCTGAAGCTTGCTAAGTGACATTAGCTTGGCCGTGGATAATTCAGGTGTACCTTAATCCAGCATTTAGTTAGCTGTAAATGACAGCCACATATTCTATATCATAAAAAGTTGTATCCACATGAAAGTCATTTGCATGCTAAGCTAATAACCTCCTTTATCCATGAATACGGAACGCAGCTGAACAATGTGTCTTGGCCGCTGCAGGGCAAACCATCACCGCTCTTAAATATCTGCTGTCTCTTTTTTAAAGAGTACGTTGGTAATCACCAAAACTGTCTCGTGAGTAACTTCATCGTACATGGACAGGTATAACAGGACGTTGGCTAGCTGGTGCATGAACCCAAAAGGACTTCCCGGCGATCAAGATATCCAGATCTTCCGTGTTGTGGGGAACATAAGCTAACTTCCGGTTTAACGCCCGGCTAACTTGAATGGCGATACAATAATTTAATCGTGTGGCTCTTCTAGACTTTCAGATGGAGTCCATTTCGCAGGGTTTGTAAAAAAAATTGTAATGCATTACTCATGTATGTAACCATCATAGTAAGTAATATACACTGTACAATATAAGCTATACTGTCTCTGTAACGTGAGGAATTCACAACATGCACTATCAAGCTAATCTGGCTTTAACTAGCTCAGGCAGCCGTCAGAGAAACTTAGCAGCAGCATCAGGTTTTAGCTCATTGGCTGAAACGATAAAGACTATATGAATATATTATTAGCCAGTCCCCCAACTAATGCGTAAGCTACAGGTATCTTAAAGCCCATGGCTGGGTTTCCGTTTCACAGCGGTCAGGGAGCGGAACAGAACTCCTCACCTCGGGCCGCCTCCCTCCGCGGGAGAAAGGATTAATACAGATTGTTTCGAGCGGGTAAACAAGGCTGTCCCATCTGGTTCAGATGTATGTCAGGAATCGAACCGCGGGGTCTCTGCGGACGCTTTGTGTTGCTGTTTTCCCCCCCCCCCCCGAAGCAGCTTTGATGAAGCGTGTATAAAACAGTGATTGATACGGAGCGGCTGAATTCGAGGGGGGAGAGGTGAGGACAAACCGGGATGATCAAAGAGATGGCGGAGAGGCGAAATGGGCCCTACATGGGACGCTTCCCTTTAAATGGCTCTTTATAAATAAGGCTTTGAAATTCCCTCAACCCTCTGTCAGTGCCCCACAGTGATCCTCTCTGACATCTATGAATTAATAAAACAGCCTCGGCTCTTCTGTTTGTAGGTTTGTCCGGATACATTTTTGTGTGCGCCGTACTCGCCCCGTTACTCCTTCCTCCGACTGTAACACACATTGCGTTTTGGACTCACTCACACATATTCAAACCCACAGTGGGGTGGGGGGGGGAGCACATTCTTGTTGGGCTTGCTCTTCCTCGCTGCCATGTGCACAACCGTTCGCATGTATACAGTGACATCAGCTACTCTAAAAGAGGTCATGACTTATACCAGATACATAATGAAGAGAATGAATGTGTGTTCAGTGAAAATGCCCCATTTTGTTCGGCTGCACTGTGCAGCTCAAAAAGAGAGAGAGAATGGATAAACGGAGGGACCTCTCGCTGTTCTTTGAGCAGGAGGATAGAAGCATGCCGAGCGTTCCCGTGATTTGCTGCGACAGCCGTGCCCCGGCGCAGCGTTCGTTTTTAAAGCACAGAGTGAGCTTTGTCCATTTGTTTCTGTTAGTGTGTGTACAGGAAACAAGGCGAGAGACTGGATGAGTACGGAAAAGTGTGCAGTTTCCCAGCCAGGTGGAGTCAGACTGTGTCTTCTTTAAATGACAGATGAGCTCGGAGACCATCTACATACATCATGCTTTGCAAGACTGATCGGCAGAGGGAGCGGGAGCGAGACGGAGAAATCCCTGGCGCACGGGATTTTGGACTTAATAATTTCATGAGAGGCTGAACACTGTGAGAATTACCTCAGACAGACAGAGGAGCCGGCTTATTTTCAGCACCAGTTGGGTGGTATTTTTTGCTCAGACTCCCTCTCTGCTTTTTTTTCGCGGTTGAAATACATCACTAGGTCAGACACACTGTGCTATTCCCCTCCATTTTGTCCCATCTGTTTAACATGGTGCATTACTAACACAATCAGCGGATCTTGGCACGCTACGTGCCAGACGCTGGTGGAACAACTGCCACAGAGGCCAGCGTTTTTTAACACCACAGTTTTTTTTTTTCTGTGTCAAAGGATTCATTTAGGAAACGTTATCACCCCTGTAGGGCCAGAGGGAATCTGTCATCTGTCATCTGTTCCTGCGTTACACACTCAGCGGACATCTCAGGTCAAGGACCGGTCTGTTCATAAGGGGCTTCACAAAAAAAAACCTGGACAAAGTCCATCATCATCATCATCATCATCATCAGTCATCCCTTTACCGGAGGCCCTTTGACACGAATCGATTATAGTTACTAGGCAGAAAAATGGGATAAATCTCCTGTCATTAACTGACCATGTGACTACTTTATGAAATTAGTTGATGACAGCTAAAATGAAGTAAATGCTCAACCGTTTGCTGTTCTGGATTGATTATCTCTAGCCATGGCTCCTGGGTCTTTGGAGGGCCCAAAATGACCCTCTAAAACTTAAAATAATCAGATGGGGGACCTTTGTCCTGGGCATGAGGAGGATTATCAGCGGCCCTGCCACCAGCTGCACAAGAATGCCAAATATGTTCACGTGTACGATGTCTTTATGAATTCATAGTTGAACTAGCAAAAAGCACTGACATATTAAAACCTAGGAAATGTTTTGGCTAAAGACTTGAATTTGGGGTTGTATGCATACATGGAGAAATACCCCATGATGCTAACCTAGCAAAAAATCTTCCCGGAAACAGCAACAACCACCTCCAAGCTAGCAACGTACACAGGCTAAAAAGGGCAAGTTACTCTTACACTAACCCATTTGGTAACGTGAACAAGCTATTAACTTTTCTCTTGCAGGAATTTTGTCATTTGAATGCTGGAGCTTGCCTCATCTCTTGCAAAACATGCAACACCCCCGATACTATTTTACTGGGGCACCATCGCTGTGTCCTGGTTTGAGCGCCGCAGGAGACGATTCCAAATCGCAGTTTTAGTATTGTGATGTCTGTGTATTGCGTTGAATCTCTACCTCCTGAAGTTAGCATGCCAACCCGCTCGTGTAAACACCAACACTCCCCTTGCTCTCACACCGAACTGCTGGTTGCACGGCTAACCGGGCTAACTAGCTGACGGCAGCTACATTTTGCAGCAGGTGATGAGCTGCCCTCTATTTGTTTTGAATGTGAATTTGACACGTGGACTATTCTTTAAAAAGAAATACAGACAAGCCAGAGAGGTTTTTTTCCTCCGCTCTGTGAGAATCCTAATAGGTGCAGCCAGACCTTTCTCCAGCGCCGTGGAGACTAATTTAGTGCCAATCTACCGCACTAGAAATGCCTCATAACTTTTATTCCTTTGATTTATTGATCTGTTTGTCTCTATATTATTATATTCTGATTGAAATCATATTTATTTTCCCCACCCACTGTTTTTTTTACTGTTCTGGGCCTTATTTAAAGCCCCTCACTCTGAAACGGCGCCATGATCGGTGTTATATTTCAGCATTTTTGGGACTTTGAGGCTCCGCTTTTTGTTTGTGCGCGCTTGTCTGAATTCCTCCACCTCCCCTATCTCTGTTGGCACTGGCCATGTCCGTGGCTCCGAGAACCATTTGCTATGCAGGTTCATGAGATCAAGTGGGTGTTTGTCATTCCCAAGCTCGCTCCTTCACAGTGGTTGGCTGCCTGTCTCCCAGCGATACCACATCGAGGGGAAAACAGCATGACACGGACCACGGTCGTCTGCCTCACACAGAGGGAATGTACAGAGGCCACCGCTCGTATGTTGCTCTGATTTGCTCCAATGTTACATTGATTTCCCGGCAAGATGGCCAGGCGGACGGCATTTGCTACAGCGGTGTGATTCCGCTGTCAGTCATGCAGCAGCTGCTCATGCTCTGCTGGAGATAAAAGAGATGCACGCTGGCGAAGAGTGTGCATCTCCCCGCGCAAACACGCGAGCGCTCATCGACAGTCACAGCAGGCCCCGAGTGTGACCCCACAAATAGTGATGAGGTCATTACAGCCGACACGGGCAGAGCTGGAGCCTGGAGGCTGATGCTGCAGTAAAACAGAAGAGAGTACAGCATGTTCTTCAGAAAGGCCAGAGGTCAGGGCGTGCTAGTCCCAGCGCTTGTCCTCAGCGGTGGATACAGAGGACGGGGAGCCGGTGACATCACACGGGGCCACTCGCGGTGACTCGCAGACACTAATTATGGTTTCAACCTCCTGCTCTCGCCGAGTTTGACTCCTCTCCACCTCGCCGCTGACATTTCCACCTGCGACATTTTGACAATCTCTCTCAAATCTCTCGTTCTCTCTCGCCTGAACCTCTCTCACCTTTCCGTCTGAGTGTGTCGCCTCTCGCCGTCTCTCCGCGCTCGCACATCCTGTATGCAACAATTAAATGGAACATTTGTATTCCGTTTCGGTTCGTGTCATCCTTTTCTCTCCGGCTTGCCTGGCTCCCTCGCACGCTCGCAGCGGACCTTCCCCCCCCTCCGTTTGGAAGGCACATTTTTAGCTCCTGTAAGAGCGGAGAAGCAGTTGTGAGCTGCAGGAAAATGGACTGAATGGACATAACACTCTCCCACTTGACAGGAAAAGAGGCAACATTTGGTGGTGGTGTGAAATCAAGGCCTTTTTTTTCTAGTCGGGGTCTGTTGATATCCCATTAAGCGATGATTCAACCCACATCCTTTCCAAACAGGTGAATGGAAAGCGGTGGAGGGGTTACACAGTGAAAGGGCAAGAAGTGGAAGGAAGAGGCAGCGAGAAGCGGTGGATATAACCAAGGATATAAACTTTGTGAAGAAGCGGTCTATATATAGAGAGAGGACGCGCTGTAATAGGTAGGGTTTGGTCTGCGGCAGCAGTGGGTGGGTTTCTGTTTGCGCTCCCGGTTAGCTCTCAGCTGGCTGATATGAAGGAGCCTTGGCAGAGCAGTCAGCCAGCAGCCAGCACACCTGAGGAGTAAACATGACAGATGCTGATAGACCCTGACACAGACAGATAAGCGCTCTCCCACAATCCCCCAGTGCTGTCCACGGCGGTGCAGAAACCTTATCGTGCCGTGCACCATGCCAGGCCTGCCTTCCCCCCTCGAATCGCCGCCATCGCAGCCAGCGAGCGACCACCCCGATGGGCGGGCTGCAGCTGAGCGATCCCCCTCCCAGGGTGTGACGTAAAAGGCTGAGCACACTCAACCTGGTGGGGCTGGAAATTACACTTGACTCCCGCGATTATTCATCTCATCTCGGTAACCAGCATATTTTATTAACATCCCGAGGCTTGATTGAGCACCACTCCAAATCCAAGTGTAATGATGTAGAGCGGCCCATCATAGGCGGAGAAAAATGAGTGATGAGACGCCAACATCACACCAGTTCTATGCAAATTGGCTAATAAAGATATCTCCCTATAAAATGACGTGTAGGCCGAGGAATAATTAAAGTCAAGTAGGCTGCTTTCTGTCAAAAATGTTCCGTGCAAGGAGAGGCAGAAGTAGAGCTGAAGCACCGGGAGTAGATGTGCGACGCCCCGATCACAAACGGGAACATTTCCTGCACGGGGTCACGTGTGACAGCGAACAGAGATGAAATTCAGGGAAAATCTCAACTGGCATTTTCCCAACATAAGACCTAGTGCTATTTCAGGGAAAGCAGCAGTGTTGCAAAGACAAGCAGTAATGGGTTTCATCCTCTTTCAAGTGGAGAGAGTGAACCTACCTACGTAACTCTCCTCTGTATCTTCCATCCGGTTCGGCAGCCAACACTCTTTTAATGTTCCTTTAAATCGATTGACGGACGTTTCCGATTAAGGTAAATCACAAAAAAAAAAAAAAAAAACATTAAATACATTGGTACTGGATGAAATGGCTCTTGGCTCGTCATATTCCTGTAAATAAAATGACAAAAAATATCCTTGGCAACGTGCACGTACGCCACATCTCAATACACCATGCTTTACACATTTAATTCATGGTCATGAAGTCATGAAGTTAGTGAGAAGAGTTTGCAACCGAAGTCTGCCTGTAAACTGGGCAGGATGTCGGCAAAGGGAATTTTATAGGCACATGTCGAGGGCTTGATTGCCACAAGGGAAAAAAAAAACATCATCTGCCTGCGTCAAATAATGTTCAACATATATTTTAGATGTTTAAACTACAAAGAAGTGGTTTCACCTCATGGAAAGAAGGAGAAAGTTTAAGCAAATATAAGTTTACCATTTAAATCTGAATGAGAGAGGACACATTAATTAGGGGGCTGTACTTTTTCTGTTAATACATGATTAACCAAAAAATAAATAGATACGCAAAAATACCTACTGAATTAAATTAATGAGAATAATATTAAAAAAATCATCTGGCAGCTGAGACATTTTGTTTGTGTGCCTGTACGGGGGCCGTCTTGTGTAATCTATCTATTTAAAAAGGTGCAATATGTAAGAATTGGCCACCTCATACTCCAAACAAAACAGGGGGCAGCATATGAACAGAGTAACCGCTAACTGGCCCTGCCATTAGCTGGTTAGCTCAGTTAGCCGTGCAGATAGTGGGCCGGATTGGGAGTGGTATAATGAAAAGCTGTCTATGATCTAACATCAAAAAGATTTCGTTTTTAAACTAAATATCTTACATGTTGCACCTTTAATCCAGCCCTAAACATAATTCAGCCTCTTAACATAAAGTGTTTTAAAAGCCACTCACATATGAACGTTTCCCCAGCTCGCGTTAACCGAACACCTGATTATTATAAAACCCGAAAAAACCCACTGACTTCGAGACGCGGCGACTTAAATATCTGTGCTTCGGGACTCGTTCTCGCCGCATCCCATTCTGTTGAGTTTAATGGCGGCTGGCACCTTTAAGTGTTGCATTAGCACCGTTTGCTGGACCGTCCTTCCCTCGATCTATTCTGGCATTTCCGTGGCATTCTCGTGGAGGTGCAAGATGGAGATGTTCCTGAGTGCAGCGTCACCCGGCGGTGTGAAAAGTGAAGTAGCTGTGACTGAAAGGTTACCCTTCGCTTTCCTGTCGGGCGCACTTCCTTTCACACGCGTGCTGTAATTCAGGGAGCTGCTGCTTAAAGTCAAAAAGGCAGAAACGAGAGTACTTTTCCACGCGGGCTAAATTAAGGCCCCTTGCAATAATCCATAACACCTTTTAAACTCTCTGTGTCACTTATTGGTGCTTGTTAAAATGCTTATAATTTCTATCGAGCGTCGCCATCGATCTCCGTATCTGTTTACATACACACACCAAATCAATTGTGACTTGGCTCTAACTGATCCCTATCACTCTCAATTACGCCAATCAGAGTTCGGACCGCTGATACCCTCCGGCCTCTAAATATGTGGACTCTGCATCGTGTTAACCGTTATTGGATCTTCTGGTGGGCGGAGATGGGCGGGAATCAATAAAAGCGGAAAGGATCCCAGGGCGGCAGCGGCGGCGGCAGCACTCAACCGAGAGGGGGGGGGCAGGTCGGGCTGCCGCAGGGCGAACAGACAGTGAATCCGCTGGGAGAGACGTATCTCAGCTCCAAACAACAGTGTGCCGCGCAGCCATTTTCTGCGTGACTTCTTAATGCCGCACTTGTCATCGCTGTGGGCAAGAAACCGTTTTGCCGTAGCCCAGCGGTTGAACTTCTTGCGATCCCTGGCGTCGTGGAGACCATCTGAGGTTGCAGTCAAAGGAACGTGAAGCCATCCCGGGGAATAAAAAAAGACAGGCTGTGCAGTGCTTTATGGTGTGGAATAATACAGAATGAAAGTTTATATAACCTCTCATCGAAAGCACTGTTCTTCACAAGAACATGTCATTACAGCCAAAATTATAGCTTTGAAAGGCGCAGGAATAATCTGTTCAGTCTGGTGGGAAGAAATCCTCACAGCACGGGGAGGCTTTCATTAGAAACTGTTAAAAAGCCTGTGCGACAGGAATATATTCCCATATAATCAGGTTTAATATATTCACATCCTAGTTGTTTTCTACTACATGTGTAAATTAAACAGCGTCATGTCAATATTTTCCCCTTTAATGACATAT
This sequence comes from Sparus aurata, assembly GCF_900880675.1. Taxonomy (NCBI): domain Eukaryota; kingdom Metazoa; phylum Chordata; class Actinopteri; order Spariformes; family Sparidae; genus Sparus; species Sparus aurata. The sequence goes on along the minus strand of NC_044208.1, from coordinate 24,502,712 downwards.
TAACGCTGATATCAAGAGTTGACACAGACTTGACACATGTTTGAAATGAGTTTTATCCTCAAATGTAATGAAATTTATATTTATATTAAATGTATTTATGAATATACCAAATGAGGAACACGTTATAATAACCATCATTAATAAATGGTGCGTTAAACAACTGCAGAATTATTTATAAAACAATTGTTTTTTTTAAGTTGCAACTTGTTCATAAAACTGTACAATTGCTTAATAAATGGTTTGTTAAGCATTTCATTGTAAAACAGTGAAATAGTTATTACTAAAGTTTAATTTTATATACATACATATACTATAAATCAAGGAAGCGTATTGCATTCACTTGAAAAGAAAATGTTTTGGTTTGTTTTCAAAGTCATTTATTTTTTGGTCTGTTTTTCGGGGATTTTTTTTTTTTCTTCTGTTTTTCAGAGTAATTTATTTTTATGGTCTGTTTTTCGAAGTAATTTGTTTCTGATTTTTGCAATATTTTTTTTCCTGAGTTTAGAGAGAGTTTGAAACAATAGACGCATTCATCTCTTCATTGAGAGCTCAATTTAATGGAAACAAACATGACCGGCTTGTTTAGTTTAATCAAGTTTTACTTCGATCGGGGTTTAAGACACTGGGAGATAGTCTTGTCTTTGGTATTACCATTAGTTTGTTGACTTTACGCAGGCACCTGAGGACTTTGCGGTTGTTCAGAAGGAAAGCCCATTCAGATCTGCTAGACACAGCAATGTTTCTCCAGGATCAGTTGGACAGATTTGACATGCTCCACGGATACAAGATGATGCATTTGAAATCAGGAGCAGGAGTCACTAAAGGTCCATGGGAGTCACTTGCAGGTTGGAGGTTCTCGCGAGGGTTTCAAAGTATTTTGATATTTCAGAAACAAAATGACTCCAATAAACAGAAAAAAAATTATTCTGGAAAAAACGAAAAAACGAATTAGTCAGAAAAACAGGAAAACAAAATGTCAGAAAAAACAGAAAAGAAAATATAAAAGAAAACAAACCAAAAAATAAATTACTCAGAAAAAACTTTTTTTTCGTTTTTCGAAAAAACTTTTTTTAAGTGAATGCAATGCGCTTCCGTAATAAATGTACTATTTGTACAATACTTGAATATATTAAATTATATATTCTAAATATATTCAAAATAAATATTAGCTAGAAATATATGCAAAATATATTTAAGGCGATAGATTTCTATAAATATATGTTATCGAAATGTTAATTCATTCAGTCTACCTTCACCGAGAGGGTTGTGTTGTTTGTTGGTTTGTTGGTCGGTTGGTTGGTTTGTCAGCAGGATTGTTTGTAAACTACTGAACAGATTTCTGTGAAACTTGGATGGAGGATGGGTCAAACTTTCATTAATTTCTCGATCTTGCTGAAAAAGTCAGGCGTATTTAGTATTTGGCTATGAGTACAATTTTAAACAGATCCTAGATCTGGGGAGCTTCAGTTATGATTAGCAGTTAAGGGTGGTTTGATATTTAAAGTGATGAAGGACTATCGAGTCTGATATTAAATAAGGCTTGATCGAACTGAAGGCGATTGATGGTATGAGCTCTACTGAGTGACGTTCTAGTTTGTACTGTATTCTTGAATCAAAATGAGAATATCATGACATGTATTGTCAAATATATGTGGACTCCTTCCATATATTAATATATATATATATATATATGTGTGTTTTTATAAACAACTTTTAGTTTTCTACATTAAAGGAGATGGTTTCATGTGGTGGGCGTGTTGATCTGAACTTTAAACGCAGCTTTATGTGCGTCGGTCAGAAACCTGCTCGGCCACCACACAGAGGTGATCCCCCTCATTAAAGTCCCCATCTTTCTGTGTCTGGATCCCGAGAGGCCTGTAGGCGCTTCTCTGAAAGCAGTGTGAAAGTAAGATGACTCAAACGCTGCATTAGGCGTGTTTGTCTCCCCCCCCTCCCAAAAAAAATGAGCCGCTCTGCAGCATCCTCCATTTCACTCAAGAGGAAAATGGCCCTCTCTGCAATGATGGCATAAGGACTGCATGTCATATTTAATGCCAGTCATTTTCTGACATGTTGGTCGGTCTGCGGGGATGTTGTGCGTAACAGCCAGAGGCGTAATGGTTACGGTAGGAGTGGGGTTAATAAAAAAATAAGAAGGGCTGGAACTGGAGTGAGCAGGAAAAGCCTGCTCTCTGCGCCTCCATCTGAGCTGCTGGGTGTTTTTTTTTTATTTTATTTTTTCACTCTGCTCCCTCTGATCCTCTCTCTCTCCGGCTGCATCATTCGCACATTCATCCTGGAAAAATAGAGCCGCATCTGTCACACTGTCGCTCACTGAATCGTCCTCCATCTGAATTACCTCCTTCAAACATTCAAAAATGGGTGAAAAAGAGAGAGAGAGAGAGAGAGAGAGAGAGAGAGAGAAAACTCTTGCATGCCCATTACTCTAAAGCCCTCAGGAATAGGTGTTGTCACAGAAACCAGCAGCCACTTTTAACAATCCAACGTGCGTGACAGTTCATTTTCTCTCCTGGATTACAAGTGAGAGCGGGAGAGACGGGGGAGGCCCGGGCGCTGGCGCAAAGACACGCCGCGCAGCTAGCGGAGGAAATTAGCGACTGCTAATAAGATCAGCGGGCTGGCAGATGTTCGCTCCCCGTCTCCAACATCTGTTTGCCACATCAAACAATTCAGAGGAAGGGATGACAAATGTTTACATGTCGCGGGGGGGGGGGAGAGAAAAAACGGAAATCAGGTATCGATCCGTCGCACCTCCTCCCGTCATCGTCCCACCGCGCCCGCCACCAAGAGAGACATCCCGCCTCTTTAATATGCGCCTAACTATAACGTCCATGCAAGAATCGCGTTAAATATTCACGTCCACTCGGGCTGTTGGAAGATTCATAAACGCGGGTAATGAAAAAAAAAATGTGCGCACGGGGTCATATTCAGGCCAGCCGTTGTGAATCCAAAGGTTAACATCCAGACCGGTGTACAAAAAGAGATTGACGGACGTGGTTATGAGCATGATATTTCCTCATTTCCATAAAAGGTTACGGCGCTGTCTAGCCTCTCGCAGGCATAAAGTCTGAATACACCTTAAGCACGGCGAACATGTGTGCCGCGTATGTGCGTGACCGTAATGCGGGATTACATTGAAGGGGGACCACCCAGTAAAGTATACGGTGCGATTGGCCGGCCGTGACCTGTGCGAGGAATAAATCACAATGCCGACAGAAGATCACATGCTCTTAGCCCCGAGGAGGGCGAAAAAAGACGACGGGCTCCTCCGTGACACCATTTCTCGGCGGATTGCTAAATGCCACTATTTGATCTTTTCCTTTTATGAGCAATATTTTTTTCCCGCCGCCGCGTTATGGCACCGCGCGGCGCTAAAAGCTGCGTACGCCGTGGCCAGTCAAGCGCCGACCTCCAACCTCCACCGTCGAGTTCGAGGTTGTTTCACTTCCTCGTTAAAGTCAAAGTTGCCTCATTGTGCGATTTCAAAATCGGGCTGAAAAGTTACGACTGCGCTCGCTCCCTTCTCCTTCACCTTCCACTTACTCGCAGCCGTCTCTCCTTCCTCGCGCTGCTCCTCTCCGACGCCGCCACCAGCGGCGCGTACATAAAGACAGTGGGGAGATGTCGAACACAAAGCAAAGATCAGGGCTATCTGTTTGAACATCTTCTGTGTTCACTCTTTGATTTGTCTTTTTGTTTGGTGAAGGCTGCTCTCCCGCTGAGCCTGCCCCTACGCTCGCTTCTCTTCTCGGCTCCAGCTCTACTCCAACACTTCAAATGGCATGGCGTATTCAATTAGATGTGCCCCGAGCTGACAGCCTGATCGAGGCTGCATCTCTCTCTCTAGTTTTCTGTTTTTTTTCTTCTTCTTCTTTCGCTCACTGTGACTGGAGTGCTCCTCCCCAGAGAGCAGTGCAGCACCTCCTGTCACCTCACCTTCCAGTGCTCCATGCCTCCTCATCTGTGCCACCTGCAGCTTCAGCTGTGGTGCCACACTGCCCCCACAGGTAGGTTCGGGGTTTTGCGGCGTCTTTTTTTCAAACTCGATGGCCGGGGTGCAGGCTGAGATGTGAAATCCCATCATGCAAAGGGGTCTTTCTGTTCATAGTTCAGAGTGTGGCGTGGATGGAAATCTGCCTGGCACGACTTTTGTTTTAATACACGGGGGTCAAGTGCAGCTTATGTCTTACCAGTCAAACACAAGCTCATTTAACTTAGCTTTGCACAAACAAGTCCTCCACAGCTGTGCACAGATGTGTGATGGGTTTCTCTGCACGCCCGGTGTAATTCGTGAAAGTTAGTAGCGCGCCGATACCAAAAAGGATCTTGCAGGATCCCTTTTCCATTCGTCGTAATTGGCAAGCAACGCGTTTTTCATGTCTGGCACTTCGCATATTACTTCAGCAGTGAAACTACACAGTAACTAGGAGCTGTAAGTGGAGATCATAAAGATGAGACCGTTCATATTCTCCAGTCATCTAACAGGTCAACATCCTGCTGATTAATATTCAGGTGGACACTGTTACGGAATGAAGTTATTCGTGCGTCACAGGTGGATCATTTTGCTTTCCTGGAAAGTTGCAATGCAAAGTGTCTCTTCCTCAGTTGCATTTAATAACTCCTCCAGAGGAAAGATATGTACATACATTAGAAATTCAAGGTAAACGCTAAAATGGTCAGATGAGGTTTGACTTTCCGAGCTGAATCTTAATGTCTTGTGATGATGATGAAAGCTTTGATAAAAATCACAGGAAAACTACTTTGTCGTCATATTTTATTTCGCATTTCACGGTGGGGCATCGCAGGGCTGTAGCCGTGAAGTCAGCATGGAAACATTAGAAGAAAAATCCAAGTTTCAAACCTTATTACCTACCATTCCAAAAAAATAATTAAAATAAAATGAATCTACACATGAGATGAACAGGGTGGAACACAGTCTGACAATAGATCTGATTGGATGAGCGGTGTCACGTGACATGATTTACAACACTTCCTGGTTTTGCAGCTGCGAGTTCCTGCTTTTCAAATCGCTCCAGGAAAGTTTCACGCGTATCAAAACCCTCATGGATCCAAAACTTCATTAACAAGAGTCATAATTTAGCTTGTTTGGGAGATTTCTTTGCTGCAGTACTGTGAATGGCCACTGGGCAAAACTGAACGCGTGGCGTAGCATTCAAATCCAGGTATGTTTACATTCACGAAGTCTCTCTTTCGGTCGATGGTGCGTGGTTGCCTATTCCAGCACATCAAAGAGAAACATCTTATCATATGTAAATTTTTTAAATCAATTTCTTTATATATTTATCTCTGCCTCTAATTAAAGGAGAACTTCGGTCGATTTAAACATGCAGCTTCATTGCTCAAGCTACCCTTGACTTGCCAGTACCGAAGACGCGAACAAATTTGGTCCAGCCATTACAGAGCTCCGTGAACGGAGACTTAGCATTGAACGCTAACAGCATGGGGTCAGAACTTTGCACTGTGTTTTAAGCGTCTTAACATGCTCCACATCTCACACCAAAAGTTATGCAACATCAGCAGACACCTTAGCACACAGCACTGTAGCGTTTATGACTCACAATTAATAAAAAAGTAGTTAAAACAGTGTGTTTGTGCAAGCAGCTACTTACCTGTTTGTTGACATCCGTGTGTTCCGGTAGCTAGACCACACTAGCATATCCATCGAGTGTGCACTTAACAGGCTTAACAGGCTATTGTAAGGCTCATGGCTCATGACAGGCTGTAACATGGACATGTACATTATGAACAGAAACACGAAAATGCTGGAATACGTTTCCGTCTCCGCCAGTGAGGGAGTAAGCGCACGCTCGACGGATTCGACTAGTTTGGTCTAGCTACCGGAAGACACGGATGTCAACAAACAGGTAAGTAGCTGCTTGCACAAACACACTGTTTTAACTACTTTTTTATTCAGTTTGAGTCATACACGCTACAGTGCTGTGTGCTAAGGTGTCTGCTGATGTTGCATAACTTTTGGTGTGAGATGTGGAGCATGTTAAGACGCTTAAAACACAGTGTAAATTTCTGACCCCATGCTGTTAGCGTTCAATGCTAAATCTGCGTTCACGGAGCTCTGTAATGGTTGGACCAAATGTGTTCGCGTCTTCGGTACTGGCAAGTCAAGGGTAGCTTGAGCAATGAAGCTGCATGTTTAAATCGACCGAAGTTCTCCTTTAAAGTTGTTCCACAGACCCTATTGGAGGACTTTGATAACATGAGGGCGGCTCTATCAGGTTTTAATATCACCAAAAATGGATGAAATGTTCACAACAGCACATTTGCACCAATTGGAACACTCACTGACTTATATGAAAAATAAAAAATGGTTCGCTGCTCGGTGACCTTGCGGGGTCGCACTAAACATCTCCAACCGCTTCTTCCGTGTGATTCTTCACGGCAGCCATTTTGACTCTTTACAGCAGGCACAGCACAGGTGTAACTAATAAAGCTAATGCCTGCTCTGCTCCATTGAGAAGCCCCCCGGTGAGCCGACGTGCAGCAGCACCCTGGAACTAGATCACCTAAATGGAGAGCAGCCGCCATTAGTGTCATTAATTACACCCGCGTGCTTCCTGCTGCGGCGCTGCGAGCCTCCAAAGAGTCGGCCACTTCTTCATGGGCTGTCGTTTTAATGTAACGTCAGCCGAGAAGATTATAGACACTTTCCCTCTGATATGAATAAAGTCTGTGTCATTGCACGTCACCGCAGGAGCAATTTCTCACATTTCCATAATCCCCCCCGGAAATCTATGGAGAAATTAATGTTTGCGAAAGTCATCGAAGCCTAAATTGAGGGCTTTGTGGCGGGAGAATGATTATTACATGGCGGTTTTGAGAATTAGGACCTGTTTGACTGGAACAATTGGGCCGGCCGGTGCTCCACGCTGGACTGTAATAAAGCTCAGCGTGTTGCACAGCTCGCTTCTCGAGGGAGCGAGCTGAAACGGGGGGAAATATCCTCAAAAAACGCTGTGTTCTCGGTGATGTCTGTGGTTAAAGATACTGCTGTTTTGCTTGTAAAGAGATAAGTAACTGCATTACTGAGGATTTTCCTAACCTATCCACATACCACTGCTGAACGAAAACGAGGATATAGCGACCAAGACATCCACCAATGATTACACTGTAGCCTGCATAATTTCACAGTGAGAGCAAACTGCTCCTGCCTTTACTGTTTCTTCTTGGGTTTTTTTTTTTTTGGTTTCAATTAATCTTTCTGTTTGTTCTGTCTGTGTCCAGCGACTGCACTTTTTTTTTCTTAGCTTCCCTTTTATTTGCCCTAACTCAGCCAACAACGATCCCTCTCAGTCGAAAATTGAAGGCGAGCGAGTGTGTTTGCTCGGAGGCCTTTTGAGGAACCTTTGCAGCGAGAAGTGCCTCTTGGCCCAACAATTGAAAAGCAGGTAAGCCAAGCGGAATGTTGCCATGCCGACAGCGCGCCGCAACATCTTCAATTCACCTGTAATATTTTCCCCTATAATCTCAGAGATGGATGGGACACCTCTGCGACGTGCGTCTGGGAGAGGCCCCCCCCCCCTGAGCCATCACACAAGCTATCCCTTCTGATACGCGTCGGTCTGACTGGTGTTTTATTCAGGTTTACTTTCAATGTTAACATGTGGTCGTAGCCACAAAGTGTGCGCTCTAATATATTTATAAGGGGAGCGTGCGCGGGCTAAACGTGCACACATGGGTGCACACAGACAGGTCTCACACAACCTGCAGGAAACTGATTTCTGTTTTTTCTTTTTATCGCACTGCAACAGCAACGCTGCAACAACACGAGCAGCCACTGTTGTGGCGCTGGCCTCGACATGCCATTGGAGCAAAGAGGAATAAATGATGTCGGTTACAAGATGCACTGTAAGGAAAATAATCAGTGTTTTTATTGGATATTAAAAGATGATGCACGTGCAAGATCGGTGTCTCGCGGTGACTCGAGCACGCAGCTTTTTTAGCCTCTTTTAGCCCCCTTGTTTTGGTTTTTACAGGTCGGTCCACACACTTACTTATGGATTGGGCTTAAGACTTGAAGTTGCTGGGTTTGAAAGACACTGGCGTTTAACTGCCAGGGGCCGCTGTGGCTCAGGGGTAGAGCCAGTATCTTGTTGTCAGAAGGTTGCTGGTTCAGTCCCACTTGTCTGCATGCCGAAGTGCCGTTGGGCAAGATACTGAACCCCAAGCTGCTCCCGATGTGCTGGGCGGCACCTTCCATGGCAGCCATCGCCCTCAGTGTATGAATGCATGTATGAATTACTGTAAGTCACTTTGGACAAAAGCGTCTGAGAAATGCCCGAAATGTAAATTCGGTGTTCTGTTGAGTTAAGGACAGCTGAGGTGTCCTTTACACCATCAGTTCATCACTGCATCAAATCTAATAACACAGTAAACATACTTTTTTACAAGTTACCTAAAAAAATTGTTCCTTGTTTCTTCAGTTTTCTCAAATTAATTGCAGAAAAACAATAATGGGCGTATGAATAAAAATAATAAGGACTGAATATTATTGTAAGTTATTAGGATTTCTCAGCACGCTTGCTCTTCCTGAGCTGATTTTGGGAGGCCGGCTTGTGTTAAACAAACCGAGAAAAGCAGAATTCAGTTTCCTCTCTCAGACTTCGTCACGACAACCAAACATCAGTCAGTCCCCGTCCGACTGATTTATATTCATCCTGTGCTGGTAATTATGTCGATGATTAGTTGAGGGTTTGGGAAGTCCCGTCAGTAAAGTAATTAGAAAAACAACGTGGGTTTAAAAAAAGGGTACTAATCTTGCATCTCACATGAAAACAAAGTCCATGTAGGGCTGATTTGAGGGTCCGGCCTGCTTCTGTCTGTGAGTGGACTGCAGCAGAGACTTGAGGTTCCACACGACACCGGCAGCTGCTCTGACCTCACAAAGGCGTCCAACAAGAAAGAGCCTTCTTGAGGAGTCTCAGGTCGGATGAAACAGACTTTTTCAAGCGGCCGTCACATTGGCTGTGGTGTTGCTGAGGAGGCAGCGTAACAAGAGCGCTAATACGCTGGTGCAAAAAAAAAAAATATTTTAAAAATGGAAGGCGAACATCAAAGACAACACCTTCCTGCCGCCTCCACGGTGGACTGATGCAACGCTGGAGCACTTGTGTGTTCAGCTCAGCCTGTCCAACTCTGACAGCCTTAAAGCACACACACACACACACACACACACACACACACACGCTCGTCTTTATGCATATTAGTTTGTGCTTATGTAACACACGCATAAAGTATTTATGCACACAGATACAATGCACAATCCATTCAAAGACTTTGCTGGAATCACGATGCCCATACCCGATTCCTCATCGACTTATGAAAGTGAACATCCTGTCTTCTTTTTCTCCGCACATGTGTCATATTCATTGACGTTTTTTTTTTTTTTTTTCATTTTGCAAGTACATTGAGTTTCCAGTGAGTCATTATAAAGAGGAGCTACATTTCCAATCTTGTGCACTGCTCTTCTATTCCTATTCATCTGTTTTCGTATGCAGCGTGTTCCCGCGCCAGAGCTGCAGGTCGCGTGTTCACTGTAACCTTCACTTCGCTGTGATTATTATTTATTCTTTTGCCGCAGTTCAATTCCCCCCCACTGGGATCATTAAAGTTCCATCTTAATCCCGCTGTGCACAAAGAGATGCGCTGCTTAAGATAAACAGAACTTTACCAAAAAACAAAAAAACAAACACCATTTATTTGTCGCTTTGGATAAAATGGGACCAAAACCCAAAACCTCTCCGGGTGATAAATCATCAAAAGTGCAAAGGCGTGGTATAAATACACACTGTAGATTCTGCATGAATCACAGTTAACGTAAAAAAATGTATTAAAATGAACACGTGTGCACCTTTCAACCCGTCTTCAAGAGTCCCCTTCAGCAGCCTGCACCCAGCCTCACGTTAACCACACGCTCAGTGACAGACGAGGGCCTTGGGACGATGAGAAGGGGGTTAAAATGGCTGGTTATCTGCATGTGATTTATGCTGGAGAACATCTGAAGGCATAAATGGCATTTCATTTGGCCATTTTCATCCCTGCTGGTCTTGAATCATGAATGTGAAGTGCTGCTGCCATCTAGTGCTCCACACTTCACCTTGAAGCCAGAAGTGAGGGGAGGGGGAAAAAAAAAAAAAAAGGACATGAAATACCACCAACCGAGGGGGGCGACTGCCGACTACTGATCTGAGAGTGCACAAAACTCTTCTGATCACTACTCAGTCTCCAGGACAACAGCTGATGGGCCGGCGCTTCTGCAGCGCTGACTCAGTATTTTGAGTTTGGGAGCCAGGGTCACAAGGCGCCGAGCAATTAAGCACGCTGCAGGGGACCTATTAGATTTCACTCGTTTTGAACCGGGCCAATATCTCAGCAGGTTACCAATTCAGGGATGTGAGGGGGGCCGAGTCGTTTCATGTGAACTCATGCCGGCGTGGAAATTAATCAGTTCCTCTTTGCTGCAGTGCCATTTATTAATATATAGACAGCTGCAGGGGTCCACTGTGCCTCCTCTGTTCTTTGTTAAATTGCTCTACTAACATTTCTCTAAGAGTTTGAAAAAGAAAGGTGACCTTTGATCACCAGAACAGCCTCAAAGTTCAACTGTAGTTTTTCCTCCATGTCACTCTTATGCACTAAACCCCTAGTATCACCCATCATTTACATGGATGCCTTATATATATATATATATATATATATATATATATATATATATATATATATATATATATATATATATATATATATATATATATATATATATATATATATAAAACCCAAGGTGCATAAATAAAAACACATTTTTGGAAGTGATGTTCCACACCTTTAAGTATGCATTTGTACTCATTTTGTCAGTAATTTCAATGTTGAAGCAGTCTGAATAAATATTGACATTCCAGATATTTGTTTCAAGGATTTATCAGGTAAATTTTGTACATTCTGCTTCCCATTTGGGACCTAACGCTCAAAACCTTAATAAAAAGGAATTTAAAATAAAGTCCATCCAGCCGTCATGGGAGAAGTGTCTAAAGAAAACAACTGCCTTAAGTTTATTTTCATCATTTACGTTAAAATACTCCCAAGTACAAGAATAGTGCTCTGGTGAAAAAGCTGCATGTGATTTCTAAAGTTGGCTACAGAAATTGCTGATGTATACAATTAATGAAGCACACAGGATACCTTTAAAGTTTGTGTTTTAAAACTTCTGTGACGGCTAACAAGCCTGTGTTTCTGTACCCTCATCTTAGTCCATTTCTCACCCATGCCCAGTTTTGTGTCACTGTTTAAATGCATTGCATCCTGTAGCTGTCAATACACACACCCAGGGTCTGCAACTGTTAAATTAGCCGGGAGAGTTAGACCACAGCTTTTACAGACTTGTCCATTAACACGCACACACTAAATTTCAACTGTATAAATATATTGAGTCTTTCCTGTGTATTACTTAGAACCATAATCCAGCATCATGGGTAAATAAAACAGACAACATGCATGAATAAAAACACAGCAGATTTAGCTTGGACAAAAAACACATTTATTTGCAGTGCTGAATTATCCCATCTTGGCCAGCCTTCCAGAGATCACTCGAACCGTCTGAGGAGGTGTCAAGGCGAGACATCTAGTCCAGCTGCGAGAAAACAAAAGTGAAACAAGACATTAGTTCAGCTGAAATGTAGTCAGTGTTATTGCCAAGATCATACCATTCATACAAATTAACCCCAAGTGCATTAACAAGGCTGCTTAATTCTTGAAGGAGTGCACAACCAAATGACAAATGATGAAAACCTGATGCTTAACATTTTAAAACTAGTTCCTTAAAACAGAAGTTTGAGAGAACTACATTAGAAGTATACTGGTCATGCTTCACCTACACCTCAACAACAGTGTTTGCAATGAACCTCAATTTAGTCAAAGATACTGCTGTGTTGTGAATCATACTTTCATTCATTAATTGAGGATTAAAAGCTCATCATCACTTACCTTGACGAAGCCGATGTCCTTAGCGTACTGCCTGAAGCACTGGCGGCACATGTTGAGCCCGTATTTACGGATCAGACCGTGTCTGTTCGAGCATACCCGGCTAAAATTACGTAAAGCAGAGGGGTTAATCTTAATATCTCTACATGAAAGTAACATATGTGCAGCCATCATGCATGCGGAAGTTCACGCAAGCTCAGAGTTCATTTACTATGTATGTGAGCATCCCGGCTAACAGTAACGTTAAACATTTCCTTAAATTCGTAACAGCGTGTTGTAAATATACAAGGAAATAAAGTTTAATGCACAACTCATAGTTAGAAGTATTTCAGCTTTCTGGAGACTAAACTACAATAGTGTGGTTTCAAACAAACGAGCGGCTAACGACACAATGCTAGCACTGCTAAGCTAACAGGGAGCATCCATCCTCCACCGCCATATTAGCTGAGGGGCAGCCTCCATGCGGTGCTCTTTTCATCACTAATTCTCAAGTCCATTCGGACACAAACACCTCAAAACCGACCCGCTTCAGCACACACATCGACAATCGACACATTTAGCTCGGGACTGACCAGGATCTGGATCCCTGACCGAATTTTCTAGGGTGACTCCAATAGAGCTGCTGATGGCCCATCTTGTCTCTTTCGCTCGAGCGTCGGAAAGGAAGACTAACTGACGCGCCTGCGCAGATGAAGCTTTGTGAGGCGGCGCTTCCGGTGGAGGTTTGCTGTTCGGCGCCCCCTGGTGGTGGAGAGCGCTGCTGCATGGAGCCACACGGCCTGCTGGGGGCGTCACAATGGAGGAGAGCAGTGTCAGAGAGGAGTTTAATGAGCAGACAGAAGACAAATATGTCAGGTTGAATATGATGAAAAATATTATTTATACTTTCAGATATTGAGTAGGCCTCATTTGGGCACTAATTTCATTGTGACTGACATGTTTTCTACATTTAAACTCGACAATATATTCGTTAAAAGAGAACATTTTGTATCATATGAGACTGGATGCAGTCTGAAGAGTAGCTATTATTATTCAGCCCTAATCATTATTTTTTAGTTATTTATTTCTTCGAGTTTTTTACGAGTTATCTTTTCACATTTAAGACAGGAAAAAATCATATTGTTCAAAATATTTAAACAATAGAAATTGTCAATTAACCTATGATACTTGAAGTAGACTAATTTATGGGGTCTTACATCATCAGTTCATACTTGTTCTAGCTGAATACAAAGCGACTAAAGCAAATTATAATGACTAAAACTATCCAGGCAAAACCAAGATTTTTGGTAACTTTGTGCGTAACAACGACCTTAGAATCATAGCCTACTTTTCTAGAGAATGTTTATGTTTTTGTAATGGACTGGTCCCCTATAATATAAGTAATTTACCTTTAAAAAGAATTATTTATTTTAATATCTTTTATTTAAAAGAAGATTTATATGTATACAGGTATCAATCACAGTTTAAGTAGATAAAAGACCATGATATGTAAACTTCACTGTTTATGATTACTGCTATTGCTATAATTATAGTTATGTTGATGTTTTTTTTATTTTCATGTGTTAACAGTGATTTCATGTGATAAATAGCAGCTACGATGTTCAGATGAGGGCTTGAAAATTGTTTCTATTTTTTTCTTTTTTACTTTATCGACGGTGATATGTCATAGTTTCTGTCTTGTGACAAAATGTACATATTGTTAGTTGCTTTGGACAGAAGTGCCTGATAGATGCCTGTTATATGTTTGTGTCTGTGGCTTTTATAATGTCTTGACTTTTTTGTAAAAAAAAAAAAAAAAAAAAAAGAGAGAGGAAAAAGAGAAAGTAGACAATTTCTATCTATTTTGTTGTGATGAAGGTATTAATTAAAAGTTCTGCTGTATATTATGATTATGATTATTATTATTATCAAACTAATAGGCTACTTAATAAACTTCTACAGTAGACTTTTCACAGCATCCATCTTGCTTTTACCACGATATATTTTCACATACACATCTTAAACTATATAAGATAATATACACTGATATAAAGTATTGATTGCTCTGTTTTCTGATGGAAGGAGTCAGTATTGTCTGCATGAACTGACCACTTTCACTTGACGAGCTGAATCCAGTTTTAAGGTGGATTTTCCATGTTTTTAAAAAAAAATCTACATATGAAGCCTCAGTGTGAACCTGAGAAGCACTTAAAGGTATAGTCAACCCATTTTGGCCGGTAACGAGCCCAACAGGACCGTCAGCAGCGGGGACACATGATATTTAAGGTGTCTCGGGTGCCCCCCGCTGGCCCAGTGCATTGTGGGACAGCGGCAGGCAGTGGTTCCGTATTTGGGATTTTTTTTTTTCGCAGCTAGCTGACAGTTGCGTCTCCATGCAGCCCGCTGGAAGGTATGGAGGAGAACGGGGACTCTTCCCTCCTGATGAATCCCGCTGAAAGCACCGCACGGCTGCCCCAGTTTTAGGTCAGTAACCGCCGGTTGTTGTGCTTTTTGCGCCATGGACGCTGCTGTTGTTGTTGTTGTTGACGGGGTTTGGTCTTGCTTGTAAGTTGCTAGCCGAAGCTAACTTACTGTTAGCATCTTTTTTTTTTGTTATGTTCGGGATGCTCGCTGACATAAAAAAAGGGAATATTAGACGTCAACTGTTGTTTTCGGTCGTTGCGGAAGGATTTCATATCGGCGGCGGAGAGGAGGAGAAGGAAAAAAAAAACGGGCGACGGGATGTCACGGTAAAATCGATGAGAGCTGGCGGTGGCTCGGTGCCTGGCGGCGGCCAACACATGACCGAAAACTAACGCTTAGTGAGAACATTTCACATTTACACGACAGACAAGGATACTTTTAGATTAAAGCTGAAAAAAAAAAATAAGTAAAAAAGCAGCACGGTGGGTTGACACAGCTCTACTTTCAGCTACGGAACAAACGCATCACTTGATTTGCCAAATGTATGGAAACCATTGAATATAGAAAAAAACGTATATACACACAGCTTCTCACTGTAAACGTAGCTGTATTGGTCTAATCAGGCATTAACTAGCCTCTACCTAAAGTATTGTAATGTGATTCTGCTTGCTTGGTGTTAGCCTTTTCTCTACTTTGTTGTATTCTATAGCAGCTGCCAGGAATACATTCATTAGGCTGTGGTATATGCCACTACATGATCACAGACTAATGGGAATCCGGATGCCTGACTCCAGGCAGTGTTTGGTGATCATTCAGCTGAGGGAGTCTCCAGCTAAGGCAGAAGACGGATAAAAGGGTCAGGTAGGAAGCCGAGACAGAGAGAGATAGAGAAAGAGACCGCTAACTCGATAACAAATAAATGATGTGAGGTGTGTTGAGCAGAAAAGGGCTGATCGATAATGATAATGCAGTTAAGAAGAGAGATTTATGCAGGGGGAAAATATAGAAGCGTATGGGCCAATGATCAGCTGATAATGCAGCCAGAGAGGAGAGCGAGGCAACGTCGTGAAACCATGTTTGTGGTTTTCCGTTATTCCGTTTCAAAGTGACCAGCGTCCTTCTCGTATGAAATTAAATCATTGCTGTTGTTGTAAGTGCACTTCCATTAGAGCTCGATGAATCAGCAGAGTCATCATCATACGATCTTTGATGTTGTTATCGTCTTACAAAATTTCTGCTGTCCATTTTAAAATCCAACTAAATTGGTGAAGTTCTTCGCTTGTTTTCTATCTCAACTGCACGTCAAGGCAAATGGAGTTTGCACAGTTGTGAAGCTGAAACGGATGACAGAAATTATGATTGCAATATGATTGATAATTAGTGCAAATTGCCAATTTTGCATCATTATTTTCATATTTGCTGAAAAAACAATTAGAATCATGATGATGTGACCAATCGGGGCATCTCTGCTGCGCCACATTGCTTCATTATATTGCTGTTATTAATATTTCAGTAGATTGTTCAGCCCTTGAAACAATTTATTAGTTGATACACTGAAAACTAATCAGCAATCATTTTAACATTAGTTTAATCGTATCATTAGTTTATGGGGAAAAAAACTGCCCAACTTTTGTGAGTTTTAGCTTGTGAAAAAATGCCTCTTCTCTGTGGATTATATCATAAATGTAATATCTTCAGTTTGTGGACTCTAAATATTCACCCTTGCGCTCTCAGAACAGGTGCTGGGCTTTTTGCTTGCCCTTTCCATACAGCCACCTCAGTCACACCCTGCTGCTGTCTGACAAAAGATACAGAAGTATCCGCTGACGTACCATCAGACTACAGAGCAGCTTCTTTCCTCAGGCTGTGACTCCTGAATTCATCCTCCACACGCCACCATAAAAAATAGTTTCTCTCGTGTAGCATAAAGAGACAACAACTTGCATTTCGTTGTACAACCCCGTGTTGTAGAATGATTAAATGAATGAACCTTGATTGTGACATATGGGTCAGATAAAATCATTATGAAGACTGTGATAGTGATTTTAATCGTACTGCCACAATGCGCCTAACGTTATTTATTTATTTTTTTTTTTTTTTTGTTTAGGTGGTTCATGCTCACTGCTACCCTGCTGCCTCCCAGTTACCGTCATGCCTTATGGAATACCCATCCGCCATCAATGACATTCCAGCTGGATCCATGTTTACAACAACAGTTCATTTTGCCAACAATTAGCCCCATAACAGCTTCTTTTTAACCCGGCTTGCTCCCCGTTCAAAGCACATCACTGCAGCTGCAAAACTGTGCTTTTTCTTTCACGACAATCGACTTCTCTCCCTTCGCAAGAGGCTGACCCCCTATCATGAGATTCCGAATCTACAAGAGGAAGGTGGTGATACTGACTGTGGTGGTTGTCATCTGTGGCCTAGCTTTTTGGAGCAGCGGAAGGCAGAAGAAGAACAACGACGGCGGGTCGCTCCCCAAGGAAGCAGAGATGGTGAAGAGAAGTAGCAGCATTAGCAGCAGCAGTAGTAGCATCAACAACAATCCTGTCCAGGTGCAAGTCACACCTGCAGTCAGCCGGGCGCCTGTTCCACCTCCCATTATACAAGCAAATGACACGCATCAGGAAAAAGCAAAGGAAAAAGAGAAGATATCCAAGCCAGAGGTAGATAATACCACTTTAGTCTACCGTGGCATTGTCTTCCAGCTCAACTTCGACCAGACAGTAAGAAATGAGGAAAAGTTTAAAGCAGCGCGGCAGAAGGAGGATCTGGTCGTGGTGGTTCAGGTCCATAACCGCCCAGACTACCTAAAGCTATTAGTGGACAGTTTGCGGAAGGCCAGAGGTGTGGAGGGCATACTGCTGATATTCAGCCATGACTTCTGGTCCCCTGAGATAAATAAAGTCGTGGCCTCTGTTGACTTTTGTCAGGTACTTCAGATTTTCTTTCCCTTCAGCATCCAGCTGTACCCTCAGGAGTTCCCCGGACATGACCCCAAGGACTGCCCAAGAGACATTCCCAAAAAAGAAGCCTTAAAGCTGGGTTGCATCAACGCAGAGTATCCTGACTCGTTTGGCCACTACCGTGAGGCAAAGTTTTCCCAGACCAAGCACCACTGGTGGTGGAAGCTGCACTTTGTATGGGACAGAGTCCGGGCTCTGAAGGACCACAAGGGCCTGGTTCTGCTGATCGAGGAGGACCACTACATGTCCCCGGACTTTATCCATCTCTTAAAGCTCATGTCAGCTCTCAAAAGGGAGCAGTGCACTGACTGCGACATCCTCTCTTTGGGGAGCTACAGCCACATCGGCTACTCCAGCAAAGCCAATAAGGTGGAGGTGAAGGCCTGGAAGTCCACTGAGCACAACATGGGGATGGCTCTGAGCAGAGAGACGTACCAGAAGCTCATCCAGTGCACCGATACGTTCTGCACTTACGACGACTACAACTGGGACTGGTCCTTACAACACCTGACTGTGTCCTGCCTGCCCTCCTACTGGAAGGTCATGGTGAGCGAGGCGCCACGTGTTTTCCACGCCGGTGACTGCGGCATGCACCACAAGAAGGCTTCTTGCATGCCGATCAGTCAGAAAACGAAGATAGAGAACATCCTACAGAGCAGCGGGAACCAGCTGTTCCCAAAGAACCTCCTGATAGCAAAGAGACTGCCAGCCAACGGGGCCGGAGGGGTGGCCCCGCATGTGAAAAACGGGGGCTGGGGAGATATCAGGGACCATGAACTCTGCAAGAGTTATGTTCGATTACAGTGACCTTAATTGCTACTATTATATATTATTGTCTCTTTTGCATCCTCTATAAAGAAAAAAGCCTTTTAAAAGTAAATCTTTATGGACTATTCTTCATATTGCCTGTTTTATTGGACTGTTCTAAATAAAGACGAATGTTGGATTTTTGGCTTCTTTAACACAAATATGTCTTTACATCGAATTATTTAAGTGATTCCCTGCAAGTCTGCTTTGTTTTGTAAGTTGTGATTAATAATATACTAAACGATATATTGTTGTGTTTTCTCTAAGAAGCTTTTCTTTAAGTTGCCAAAAATGGTAGAACATCTGCTCAACAGTGGTAAAATGGGAAGAGAAGGCAAGTGCTCATCAGGGCAGTCATAACTTCGGTGAATCTGTGGATTTAGCAATCCCACTGTGCATGCATAATTAATTTGAAGATATTTATATCGCACAAAATTGCTGAGATCAAAGGAGATCCTTAGAGACACCTTGTTCCATTTAAATAATCTCCCACTTAACTTATTTTCAACAGGTTTTCTAGAGCACACCAAGAGTCTTATTAGTCCTGTGACAGCACGAAGGATGTCACCTCCGGGACACACATTAATAAACATGCCGCTGATACTTTACATCATGGGGAACATTGTATAAACTACAGTGCTTTTTGTTTTGAGACAGAAGGAGTGTGTTGAGTGCAGTCCATTTGTTTTATTTTGTTGCAATGCATCACTGTCCAGCGCAACACTAAAGGGGAGAATATGCCAACTCAGGCACCTGTGTCTCTGTGCAGAGATTTTGATTTCACAGATAAATGCACACGATGCACCTGGAGAGATCCCAAGACACCGATACAACTTTCTTGTCTGTGCTGTTGTTGTTCAAGATGCATTTACATTTTAAGTGCTCCGGCCTCAGCTCGGTATCGATGGTTTCCGCTGAGGACCGAGCTCAGTGGCTTCTCTGAAGCTGCATTGATTCCCTCCGTCCCCGTCCCCCCCCCATCCCCCCTCTGGCGATGTACAACAATCAGTTCTGCACACTGTTCAAAATCTGGAATAACTGCAGAGCTATCGCTGACTGGGCCCTCCCCACAGTTCACATTAAATACAGACTCTGCTGGAGGCCTTTGAGAGGCTCAGCCCGCAACATAAAATACCCAAACATTGCATGAATTAAATATGACATGCTAAATGTAAGTCATAAGTACATCCTGAGTGAATCTGCTCAGTAAGACAACCGATCGAGACTGAGCAACACTGATGAGCCTAACAAAGGTCCCTCTGTGGCGAACTATCACGGCAGGGTAACAAGTCTCGTTTTATTTCCTACGTGTGAACTTTAATTCCTAATGCAGTGTGAAGACGTGACTCTGGGGCTGCTGTGCCGAGGTCATGTGACTGATTGTGCAGCTGCTCCCATGGTGGCGGCCCAATTATTGGGCCCACATCTCAAGGGAAACGCGGCTGAGAATAGAATAGAGAATGGGAGGAAGTGGTGCTGTGCTCTTGATTCCTGGTGACTAATGGTGAACTGAAGCTGGAGCCCTTGAAACTGTAATATACTGTTGCCTTCGAGAGCGCTCCACTTGATTTGATATTTTAGGGAAAGAACGGACAGAGAGACCCACTCTTTAGTCGAGCATGATATCGTGTTTTGGGCCGGTTATGTGTACCGCCTATGAATCAGTTAACCTTTAGATTCATAGCGCTTCATGCTGAAATAACACAAACTCACAAAAGAGGACAGCTTGACCGCTGACACAGAGATAGACAAACAGAATTGGAACATCAAATCACAAATATCACAGTTAAGTAATAAAGTCAGCCAGTCCGAGGGGAAAAGAAGTTTCTGATATACCTTGAATATCATAACTGACCTGTGATGTGCCTTGAGGTAGCCACAGGGTGAATCATTCCTCTGAAGTTACTCTTGCAAAAGTAGAAAATGTGTGGATTTTCACTCATATGTGGCATAATAAGCTGCTGGAGCATTCACTTCATTCACTCAGTCAAAACACGGTCTTTACAGTGTGATACTTGGTGTTTTTTAATGATAGATTGATTCCATAATTAAGTACTCAAAGGATGTCAAAGCAGCCATAATGACTTTCAGTCACTCTATGGAACATTTTGATGTATTTAAAGGATTTACCAAAATAAAAAAAAAGGTAGTGAAAAACATTATGTCTGTTACAAGGTGCCTCATAAAACAAGGAACTAAATTATTAGTCCACGAGGAAAGGACTGTTTCACCAACAACTGAAGAAGAAAAAAACAGAACGCTACGTACGCTCCAAAAAGTTCTGAAAAGATGCCGTTCACACCTTTTTTTAAAGCTGAAATCTTCTCTGTGGTTGTTAAGGTGAAAGTGTTGAGTGGGTGCCTTAAGTGCAAGCTAGACTGGGTGTTAAGAGAGTTACTTTTTTTTTTTTAAAATGCATTAATTAAAATGGGATCTTGGTGCTTCAGAAGTCTTGAATTACACCAGGACGAGCTGTATGCCGTTTTAAAACAAGTCCTCAGCTGATTTGTGGCCCGCGAAACTTCATCCGTGTTTTCATCTGCGTGGAGGTGAGTAGGTCATGACTGAAGATTCATTTTTGGGGCAAGATCATCCTTTAGTCTGATTGTTCTGATTTTCCAGCCACAACTTTTTCTAGTTCATTCTATTTGCTCTCATGGTGTCCTTGTTGAAAGGCAGCTGCTAGCTTAAAAAAGCTAACTACGAGCAAGCAACCAGTTAACGAAAAAAGCACCAAACAGCAAACAGATGTGGTAAGCAGCGACGGTAGAACATTAAGCAGCTGAACAGTGTTACATTCTGATCAAGAGTTGGTGGAAACCAAAATTAGACAAAAAAAAAGGAAATGGAACATTTGATCTCTGCTGTGTCTCAATTCAGGTTCTGCATTCTTCGGAGGCCACATTTGAAGGCCAATTATGTCACAACGTCACGCGAAGGCTGTCCCAATTCGAAGGCTTCTACAAATGCGGCCTTCTTTTCACTCTTTTTGGAGGATGCACCGCTGCTATCCTTGGCGGGCTCCTATATCCCAGGATTCTTTGCACGCCCGTAAGAGATGAAAGAAATAACGAAAATGGCGACGTCGCGTGGCGTAGATCGTCACTTTTGCGGGCCTGGGCGGCAAAAATCATGACGTAAGGGTAAAATCTGGTGACGCAACCAGGAAATGCTCGAAGGCTAGACCGTCCCATTTAACAACAGCTGGCGCGGCCATCGAAGGTCTTTCCGAAGGACTCGCCTTCGAAGACCGCAAAGGCCGGGTCCTTTGTAGGATGCAGACCCTGAATTGAGAAACAGCACTTAAGTAGACAACTCAAAATGTACAAAAGTGCAAAAAGGTGTTTGCTAACAAGTTCACCATAAAATCTTTACACTTTATCACGTTGCAGTCACAGGTAAGTTCTGCCAGGTAGCCACAAAAAACAAAACAGAAAAATGGTTATTTTGATGTTAAAGATTTGAATGTGAGTATTTTGGTGGTTTAGCCTATTAGCACATCCTGTTTAGTTAGCAGTAGGCTAGGCTTTGGTTTTGTTGATCCAAACATCTGTACACCCTTGTAGACTGTACCTATGTTTTTGCTGAACAGTTCCTAGATACACAGATAATTATCGATTTCTTTAATTGACAAGGCGCTGGGTGGAACACTACGTATACGCTGGAGTCCATTGCCATCACGTTTGCCAAATGCAATACATCCACTTTGGCGAAGGAGCTTGAGTTCCAGTGTCCTATTTCATTTATCACCCAATTCATTATCCTCACTTCTTCCTTCATGTCTGAGCTCACTACAGGTCTCATTAATAGGCTAAATAAATATCCCTGTGGAATCTGCAGTGGGGGTAAAAAAAAACTTGGTTAATTTGATCATTTCCATAATCTGACATGGTTGTTCAAAGGGAAATCCATCACCGACGTAAGTGGGAAGTCATTTTGCGAAACTTAAATGCATGCGTTCATTTTCCCAGTCCATTATCCTCAACTGCAGCAAGATTTTTTTTTATTTTATTTTTTTTGCACAACACATCGAATGCTGCTCATTCTTTAGGCCTATAGCTCGGACAGGCCATATTAATCATTCATAGCCGTTGCACACATTGCTAGGTAAACAAAACTCCAGGTCGATATACGGAGGCATGCGCGCGCGGGAACTGCATCAGATGAGAAGATGATTAAAGCAGGGACCCCACGGGAAGCGATTGGATTCTCTCTCCATCTATTGAATTCCTATCAAGTGGGACCTATTTCCCAGAGGATGCAAGATGAATGTGGCTGCTTTCCCCCGGCTTTTACTGTACGCCACGGTGTCTTTTTCCGATTGCTACTCAAACGGTCAGTTAGATTAAAGGGTGGTTGGGTTATGTATATGATAAATAAATGGCTGACAGCATACGTAGTTCAGAGAGAGAAAACAAAACAAGAGCGCGTAGGGTACAAGTCGACGTGATGGGGTTTTTTTTTTTTGCGTCACACATCTCTCTGTAAGCACAAATCCTGATTGATACCTGCTCAGCATTGATGCCTGCAGCTCAGGCGGAGGGATCAGGCAGTCAGTCAGTCAGAGCCTGCCATGTGCTGAATGACACCCTGACAGGATGATCAGGCCTCTCCATCCTGCTGATCACACGCCCCGGCCCTTTTCTCCCCTCACCATAATGCCACGGGCTACTGGTTTAATGGCTGCTCGTGCTCGTATTTCTTCTAAAAGTGACTCATAAATTATGGAGAAGCAGTTTTATCCCCCCCCCCCACTTGGAGTATAAAATATATATGAAGTAGTAGGATGAAGTAGTAGGCATGCACTTGTAAAGAAAGAGAGAGAGAGACAACAGGGTGTACATAAAGAGACAATGTTTCCCCACTTTGATCAAGTGATAGCTGTTATCTAATGTAGGCTCACTTAATGGGTATGGAGTGGGGAACTCTCAATTTCTCATTTGTCTGAGCAACACTGACACCTACTGGACAACTGTAAGTCAAACATGCCACAAGCTGCAGTGAAGGCAGTGGCGTCACTATGATATATAATGTTTTTGGATGAATATTAATGCTGAATTATTCCCTATGTTGCATTTTACTGTTGCAGATACATACTTTTGGACGGTTGCCTCTGACATGCTGTTTCTTTCTGACGACACTGGTGATTAAAGCAGCTCTGGCAGGTCATGTCGTTACATGATCAGCGTCACCCTTAGAAATGAAAGGCACGGTGACAAAGGCTCATAACAGGAGTCGGATGTACATCATCACGTCTAAGTCGTGAGCCAGTTCTTCCCGTCAGCGCCTCCGTAAATACAATGAGCACAGTTTTTCCTTAACAAAAGGAGGAAGCAGAGTTATTAAAGGCTCTGCCACACAGGTGCTTTCAGTGAATCAGACCTCAGCTCTGGAGCTGGCCTTAACCCAATTTGGAAACCGCCTTGCAAACCCACACAGGTGTTTTCACTTATTATACTGGATAAGGTCACCAAATTCATTCAACTAATTATTATAAAGGTAAGAGTGTAATTTGGCCCACCTTACAGGTAGGTGGACTCAGGGGGACGTGTCAATCAAGCACAGCCGGTACAAGCCCGCACCTTCCCAACAGGAAGTGTGATCAGGCATTATAGGTGGAGACACCTGTGCGGGTGGGCTGGAGGTGTGTAGGGCTTTTCATAAGAAATGGTCAAAGTGCTTTATGTAAGACACCGGGAGGGAAAACTGAGCTGTTAAAAGGAGAGTTACGATGACATCTGACACCGCTCAGGCGTGAATAACGGCCTAAAATTACCGATGGCTGAGTTCCATTTAGCTGTGGGTTTCCTCGCTGCTGTTTTTACTATCAAAGCTTTTAACTCGGCGAGGTTCTATTGAACGGCCAATTATCCCTCAAATATAGTTGTCATCAACGCTTGCATCAGTGCACTCACTGGGAATTGAATCATTATAAATTACCCCAAGCAACTTAAACAATAAATAAATAAAGGTTTGCGGCATTTTAACTTGTTCACCAAAACCTATTGTGGATATCTCTAACAGGCCAAAAGAAGTGGCTGGCTTAGCGTTTGTTTTCCTCGATGGCAACCACTTCTGAATAATTTACTTAAATGAATAGCGCATGGGTCCAGAATTACATCAGTGTAGCCATGGATCCTCTATAAGTGGATTTTATGGAGATCTGTGGTTCATTGTGTCATAGAATGACAGGTCAAATGTTCTCATACCAACAGGCATTGGCTTAAGCAACTGTAATAAGTGCCAGTGGAGTACTAGGAGTCACCTTTACCTTAGCTCTTGCCTCAGATTGGGGGAGGGGGGGAGCAGTAGGCTACATGAAGATACCGACTCGTGTGATGCGAGTCCATCACACCCAATAAAGTAACACAAACGGAACATGTAATCTGTCAAAGCTGTTTTAATTAGGCGTCACATGGAGGAAAAAGGCTCCCACTGTTAAAATCCTCAGTCTTCCTGCGTGGGTGCTTGAAAAACACACTCACCTCAAGCATTTTAATTCCATCATCAAGCGCTGACATGAGTCAGTTCAACACAGTGTCAAAAAGTTTGTTCACAAGTTCAGCATCAGTTCAGTAATCATTACTCACAATGACAGGCCTCACAGATCTCGGCCCTGTCTGCAGAACAAGGTTGTCAGTCTTATTTGTTAGTTTAAGTGAATTCACACACGCTGCTGTTGATGGATTAGACTAGTGAGGGGAACTATGCCGGCGTTAGTCTTCCCGTGGTTTACCTGAGCTCGGAGTGATGGCTGAATTAGACCGCTGCGTCTGCGCCTATCTGCCTAGGTCGTAAAAGGAATCTGCAGCGACAGGCTAGCTAGCGTTTCAGCACTACCTGTTAGATAAGAGGATTTCATAGACATCTCCTATACCAAACGTTTCATTAATAAAAATACACCTGAATTCTCTTTATGTACAACAGAAAAGAAACAGTTTCACCTGCATATTCAAGGTTCATTTTAATATTATGTATAGATTTTCTGTATTAGAAATATCACTATTTTCTGAAACAAGGATCTAATGTAATAATGATCATTTCACCCATAAATCATTGAAGTACAATATTTACATATATTACAGACCCCATTTAATCTGAAACAATATTAAAATAAATGTTCAATAGATACAAAGGTTTTGTTTTTAAATTCTATTTATATTTCATCCTTGTCAAGGAGTCCTTACACACTCCAAAAATGTAAAGCCATTCTCCTCTAACAAACTATTAAGTGCAAACAATTTTTTTTTCCATATAAAAAACTATGATTGCAGCATCCAGCGTTGAGACAGAGGGCGATAACAAGCCATTCCCCCCCCCTCACAAGTGCTTCCAAAGCTGTCTTCAAAATTCTTATGTTCCACCGTCATGAATTCAAAAATTGGGGGGAAAACAAGAATGAAACAAAAATCTGTGCAAATTCACTATAGAGTGTGATACCTCTGATTAAAATTAAAATGTTTTTAAAGGAAGTAAAAACCTGCGGTCTGTCTTGAACACGTGTCCAGAGAAGACTACGGGGCAGCACAAGGGATCGCCCAGGAAGTGACAAATGAAAGACATTGGGGATATGCTGCTGCTGCTGCTGCTGCTCCAAAATGTTGCCTCATCCGATTCCCTTTATCTGTGAATACATTTGATGAAAGAAAATATAGGGGGGAAAAAATGTCCAAATCAAACCCATATACAAAAAGGTTAAGTTGAGGCATCACCACAATGCTTACAGTGTGTCTAGTCTTCGAAGATCTACAGGCACAAAGGATTGGGTACTAGAGTTTTTTTTTGTTTTTTTTCCCAGACTAGACGCCACTTGATATGACCACAGATGGAACAATGAACCGGTCAACCCCTTCCCACAAACCTCCTGGACGATTTAAAGCTTGCACTCTTACTTCCAATAGCACCCTTATTTTTAACCCCCCGACAAAAAAGGGGAGGTCGAGTTTCTAACCCTGGCTTGGCCAATACTGGTTAACTAGACATGAGCAGTAACACAAAGAGAGCTGGGTGGCTGTAGTGACGAGAATGAAGATGACACTGGAGGTCATGTGGTGTGTGACAGTGTGTGAAGAAGCGCTGCAGGGCCTTGGCCTTGGTCATCCCCGTCTCTGTTGCATGGAGCTGTCATTAGCAGCACCAGCACTGGGGCTATACTACTGTTCCACTGGGGGAGTTGGCTGGGTTGTTTTGAGATGATAGCAATCCCTGTGGAGAGACAGATAACACACATTGATAACAAACAACAGTGTTACTTGAATGTATTTTAAAAGAGGCAGAATAGTGAGGCCATGAGGTTTACTGTCGGGAGAAGATGTGCTATTAACCATCAGAATGCTGAGGGTTTAGTATTAATCTCTCGTGAAATAACCAAAAAAAACCTTTGGCTGCACACAGTGGCGTTAACAGCGTCTGAATGCAGCGAGACAAAGCAAGTTAAGAGGTGTCACATGACAGTATCCTCGAGAGGCCTGTCACTCACCACTTTCCCAGGCCTAGCCCATGTGCAAACGAAACCCTCCTGACAGGCTGTTACCAGACAGTCCTCAAGGAAGATTAACACAGTGAGTCTCTCGTGAGCAATCTTCTTGCACACCAGCGGCTCGAGCAGCGGCACGTCCTCCATGCGCGGGCACAGCGTGGTGCCCAGAGTCTTAGCTACCTCTGCTTTTGCCGTCCGCGACGAGCTAAGCTGGTTGAGCTTGTCGCTGCTCTTGCTGCTGATGTGACCCATGCTGTGGTTTCGCTTGTGGTCCTTCTCGTGGCGTTCCTTGCGTGAGTCGTGTAGCGACAGAGTTGCGAATTTGCTGACCCCAGTGGCGATGAAAGCGCTGTCGATGATGCTGTTACCCTTGGTGGTGCTGCTGCTGCTGTTGTTGCTGCTGCTTCCTGTGTGACTGTTGGGCGTGCTGCCCCCAGTTGGGGCGGAGGAGTGTGGCAAGCTGTTGGACCGGGGCAGAGTACTGGGGAGGGAGTTGGGAGCTGGGTTACCACTGGAGCTACTATTGCTCAAATTGTCTTTACCATTGGTGCCACTGGGATTAGTGGTGGTTACAGTAGTATTAGTAGTTTGTCCAGTGGCTGGAGGGCTTGTGGCACTCATAACATTAGTGTGAGTCCTAGTGCGGGACAAAGGGAGGTGAGGGAAGAGAATGTCCTCTGTAAGGTCCCACAGACACAGCTGTGTATCCTGGCCCACTGAGCCGAACCTGTAGGTCACACTAACAGGCCTACTGTCTGTTGAGTTTCTCTTAGAAAGCCGAGAATGCGCGCTGTTAGCTCGATCTCTGCCCGCGCCGAAGTGAATCTGCTCATGGAAGTCCTCGTCACTTCCGCTAAACTCGGCGGGTGGGTCACCGTCCTCCACGCTGGTGGTGCAGTGGTCAAATGCCACCACACTCACCCACGACTTGTGACCGTGCCCCCGAGCGATCACTCTGCAATCTGAAAATGACCACACAGTCACCAGGTCGTCCTCCCCTCCTGCCACAATATATCGTCCGTCCGGGCTCCAGCAGACGCACAGTAAGCCACCGAAGTAGCTCTTCATTGTTCCATGGAGCTCTGCGGCGTCAAAGCCAAAAACCCGCAGGAAGCCATCCTGGCTCGCGCAAGCCAGAAACTTGCCATCCGGGGAGAAGGCAAACTCATTGAGCGCCCCTTCACCCACTGTCCAGCGCAGTAACGGGTTACGAGCAGACTTGCTCTTGCAGGTATGCACAGCATAGTTTTCACCCTGCTTAAGGAGCTGGTAGTGAGGTGCCGTGGTGCCACAGGTGTTTTCCACATTGTATAAATACATGCTGCCACTGGAGTGAGCCACCAAGAACAGGCTCTCTGAACCAGGAACCCATCGTACGCACGTCACTCGTGACTTGTCTATAAGTCTCTGGAGGTGAAACACAAAGAGAAAAAACAGAGATACTGGTCAGCTAGGCGTTACTGTATTTTAACAACTAAATGATAGTGTGATTTAAAATGTCCCCAGTATCTTTCAGTTGGCCTTGGGAGTAAAACATCAGCCGCTAACTGGAACCCACCTCCTCATTGAAGAGTTTGCTGGTCTCCTTCTTTATCGGGTCGATGAGCTGCACCTGGCCCGCTGAGAAGCCCACGAGCAGGGAGACGCTCTCTGCTGTAGCTGTGAGGGGGTTGAAGTCATGACACGTGGGCTGCGTTCCTTTGTATATCCTCTTGTCTATGGGCTTACTAAGATCAGCAGCCTGGAAAAATGAGAAATGCACATAAATACTTGTTTATAAAAAGATTTCTGCTGCCAGCCATTTTGACACTGTTAGAAGGAAACAAAAAAGCACTGGGTGTGATAGACACTGCCTCAAGACGTTGTCTCTCCTCCAAGGTGACCTCTGATTCTTAACTCTACAACTCGGCAATTATGTTCATCTCGAAGCTTTTCTCCAAAGACTCACTGAACACGAAGATTTACACATAATCCATTTATACCTCAGTCTCGGTAAAGAACATCAAGCCTATAAATTACATTTGATTCTTTCAGATACAACCTGAGGACAACTGCTCACACACCAGAGGAGAATGCCAGAAACGGGGTCGATTTTACTTTCAGATGACAGAAAAGTACTTTTCTAACTTAACCCTCGCAACAGTCGGTACAAACACCTCAAGAGCATTGTTAATGTTGCCTGCCATCTACTCTTTGTTGTTGCCAACCTAATGTTCCTGATGCATGATAATAATGGATGGTGACACATGGAAAGACATCCAAAAATAGAGAGGAAGACCAGCCCAAGCCTGACAATGTAGGTTAACTGTTTGTCTTCCAACAGGTGGTTATAAACACTCAATTTAATCTTAAGTATGGCCCAAACTAATGATTATTTTCATTGTTGATTATTTGGGCGATATTTTCTCAATTGATCACTACATTGTTTGGTCTATAAATGCTGAAAAGTGTTGATCAGTGGATCGGTGAGTAAAGAAACTAAGAAATAATCACATTTCACATGCTGAAATCAAAGAGTATTGACCTTTTTTTCTGTTCTATAACCAATCAATTGACTATCAAAATAGTTGATGATTAATCTAGTAGTTGAAAACAAATATATTAATTGCTGCAGCTCTAAACCAACCATGACACAGTGATGTTTACGTGACAATAAAATGTGTTTTAAGTCAATTTTCCCACAGATACTCTATTTCCATACATATGACACAGGTTTGAAATCCCTGAGCTCAGATAGAATGGCCATTGTCCTTATCATCAAGTTGCAAGTAGACAAATTAATTAGCTAAACCTGTACTGAGTCTAAAAGGAAAATGACCACCGGTATATAAACATGATAGACAGAAGTGCTTATCTAATCGGAGTGTATTCAGCACTGGTCCCGTAACAAGGTGATATTTGTGCCAGTTTTATTCTTTCTCACCGAAACTCTCTTGCGATCTATTTTTATACTCAAAAAGAGGTAGAGAGAAACGCTGAGTGGGTGCAACTATAAAGCTGTCAGTGTTGTCAAAGTGAGGCAGCTCTAAATAAAACAAGGTTCTTGGGAGGCCTTTGAAAGCGCAACAATGATGCTAAACTTGACCTACTGGCTGCCAAGGTGTTTCATACAATCTTGAAAATGAATAACCCAAGAATTGATCTTGCTTTTGTCAGAAATAGTTGGCGTGGGGCGCCCCAGTGGCTCAGCTGGCAGAGCAGGTGACACATGTACAGAGGCTTTGTCCTCACTGCGGCGGGCCAGGATTCAAGTCCCACCTGTGGCCCTTTTCATCCTGTTTCCTGTCAGCCACCAATGCTGTCCTATCAATAAAGCCATGAAAAGGCCCAAAAATACATTAAAAAATAAACGGTTGGCATGTTGCCAGTCAAGTTCAGCTACTCAATGAAAAATCCACATGACAGTAATTAAATCAAACACAAGCTGGGTCTGGACTACCAGCTGTATGCACGACAGTAAAGTTTTGTAGGTCATCTCAGTGAAGGAGAAGACTGTCAAGTGTCTAACAGTAAATATAAGAAGGGACACCCTGAATGAATACATATTGAGGTAAGTAGGTAGGCCACATACTAATGTGGACAACTTGTAAAATAATCCCTACAGCTACACTCAGGCAGGATTCGTATACTTCGACAGGGATTCACTGACTTTCATCTAACAGTTAACAGTCTCCATGTTGTCTGGAACGCTCTCATTCACCGTGCTATCAGAGCTGCAGTGACGCCTCAGATGCAGTGTTTCAGTGAGGCTGAATTATTACATGGGAGGAAGAGTAAAAAATGATGAAGTCGCAGTGAGTTAGCTAAATCAAAAGCTGCAGGGAAGAGGGGCTCATTCAAATTTGGGGGAACGTTCCTCAACATCATCGAAGTAAACAAACATCTTTTACTCTCACCCACATTTACTGATCTTAACCCTAAAGACAAGCAATCACTGCCAGTAGTGCGGCAACTACCAGACCATCTAGTCTCAATTTATCTTATGTGATGAACTTTTTTTGTGAGAAGATGATCCCAAATTTTAACAATTACATTGGCTGCTACCAAAATGCAGTATCATTCTTACAACAAATTAAGGCACAAAACTGGATGTGCTTGACATGAGCCAATTTTAAAGTTATCAAAATGGGGAAAAAACATACCAGATTTTGATTATTTTGTATTATATGCAATTGTGCAAGAACTTGATTATCAAAAATACAAAAGTCATAATTATCTGCACTGAAAGCTATTCATAAATAACTAAATTAGCTGATTCTGACTAATAAACTCAGGCCAGTGAGTCAGAGCACCTGAATTAGTGAAACAGCAGCAGATCTCTCACTGGCACTCGAGGCTGCTATTGTTAGATTTCCATAATTCTGGAGCTGATGACAAGCACATCATCAGCACGATCACCCTGTCAGTCACCATCCCTGCTCAACAAGACCAAACGTGACTCGCTCGCAGTGACATCATCACAGTGTGCAAGCAAACAGCGGATCAAATTGCATCACATCCAGACCCTGACAGGAAAGTGCACACATCATTACATCACGAATCAACAAACAGCCGCCACTACCACTCCCAAAGCTCCCGATGTCAACACCGAGGTCTCTGAAAGAAACTCCCAGTCTGACCCTGCTGCTGGGGAGCACAGTTGACAATCTGCCTCTCATATGTAGCTTTACCATCCAAAGACCGAGGATAAACAAACGTATCACAGACATGACATGACGAGTCTTTTCTCACATTATCCGACTCATCGGAAAACCCCATGTGACTGTTTGAGACTGACCAGGAACTCAAACAACTGACGGACTCTGAAGTGCCCACAAGTCACATCGAGACAAAAAAACAACTACTGTGGCGATGTTAGCTAAGAATGCTAATTAGCTCCTAACTTAGCTAGGTCTGCTACATGGCCTTGTCTTGACAACCTGCGCACTTCAATGACAGAGGCTAAGAGAGTTGACAGCTAAGGCGCAACACGTTTGAAGATGCCAAATCAATGGGCTGCTCCCGGGAAGCGCGGGCTCCGTCGCTGCAGTCATTACTGTTTACCTTTCTCACGCCTTTGTAGATATAAAAGTACAGTTCCCGGCCCACATTGAAACAGATCCTGTCGCCGTTGCCGGACTGGTCGTTTACATTGACGAAGGAGACCTTGACGGGATTGGAGCCCTGCGAGTTGAAAGGCACCCTGTTCGGGCGGCTGTATTCGGAGTGAGTGAGGAGTTTGTAGACGCCTTCTCGTGTGGTGAATTGAGTTTTAATTTCGTTCATCTCCTTCCCTCCTCCCTCCGCCGCCATCTTGGAAATTGGCGTTCATCCTTGTCCGAGCCCCGGATGTTAGCAACAGCGCATGCGTCCGAGCGCTGAAGTCCTGCAGCCATGCGTACAAAGTCATGTGAGGCGAAACTAGGAAAAATAAACTGAGTGTTAATGTAAGAAAACGATCATACCAGGCACCAGGAACACTAATGTTGTATTATGAATACACCTGGCAGACTACTACATATTTAATACAGTTTAAGTGATATTTTATTACATAAAATACACAATGTCTTTAATTAAAAGGCACTCCAAAGTCGTAATTGTATAGAAAATATCAAATATAACTCTCTTATTATAATCAGAAGGAAGGTGACACTAATGTTGAATATGTTTAAAATTGTAAAATTGATTTTTTTTTCATTACCCAGATTAAAATGCACAAAACACTATAGTTTAGTAAACTATAGCTAAAAGAAATACATCAGGATAGACAGAGAAAATTAAGAAACATTCTCATAAACAGGACTTTAACAGAGATTGGAACTCATGGACTGTAATCAGATTAATTAAATAAGGATATCTGGTCACAGACACCTCAGGATATACAGTACACCTCCCATCATCCAGCTGTAGATTCCAGAAACATCCACATTTTTTATCCCTGTTCATATCACACATGCACAGACTTACCATCTTATTCTGGCAAACTATCTAGGCTATAAGAGAACTGGCTCTGTGCTTCAGAAAATATCATCTTACAGTGATTGCGACAGTTCTCCATGTTTCTAGGTTACATGGACACTCAGCGTCTAGCAGTGTCTGCCATCAACAGGGAACATTTCGATTACATAACAGATCTGTATCAAATGTGATATACTGCCATCCTCTGGCCAGCTGATGTCATTA
The DNA here is from genome assembly GCF_900880675.1 of Sparus aurata. Classification (NCBI taxonomy): domain Eukaryota; kingdom Metazoa; phylum Chordata; class Actinopteri; order Spariformes; family Sparidae; genus Sparus; species Sparus aurata. Next base: position 24,469,859 of record NC_044208.1, on the reverse strand, counting down.
TTACCCACAGTGGACCAGAAAATTCTAGTCTTTCTGCCTTCTAAAGGTTGTTTTCCTTGTGTAATCCAAAATGTGAAAATCTTTCAATTGTTTATGGTATATTGCAAGAATTACGGGGGGTGAGACATTCAAATTACAGTATCCCAGCGAGCCGGCATCTTTTTCCCTTCCCTTTTTGCAGTTTTTCAGATATTAATTTAGAGTTCATTTCTCTTCCTTCTCTTTATGCCATTCCGTGGCTTCCCTACCGGCCGTGTACAGTATGAGTTAGTTTTGAATCATGTACCAAATTGTCCAAAACAGTCATATTTCCTTCAAGTGGTTGTTGTTTAACATCCCTCTTACAAATAATTGACATTAAAAATCAACATTTTGTGGTAAATTCTTAAATTAGTACAAGTAGCCATAAGAAATACACACGAAGGCCTGTGGCAAGGCCTACGTCACTGAACTTCAAAGATCAAAATACACTTAATGTTGGCTTTGGTCATCAGACAAAAGGCCTGCTAATTACAAAACACACATTTGTAGTTTTGGCCAACAAACTTTGAGAAATCTTTATGTTAAGATGGCTGATTCTGTTTTCAAAGTCCATCCGGTGTTATAGGTCACAATACCTGCTGGAAAGTTCTGGAAAATGTCAAATTGTTTGACCTCATGCTAAAAAAAATCTTCTAACTGCCATGATAAAAATATATTCATTCATTCATTTGATGTGTGTTTCAGCTTCTCGGGGATATACTGCCCATGAGTTGATGATCTGTCCAACAACTGCCTCACAATTGTGAATCCTCTGAGATTCTCCCCAATCTTTCACGCCAAAAAAAGAAATGGGCCTGCTGTCCATAGGAAGCCCTTTGGTATGTATGTGTGTGTGTGTGAGTGTGTCCAATGGGGCACCATGACAGCAGCTGATAGTAAAGGCCCTGCACAGCTGTGATGCTTACAGGGGGGTATGGGGCCTAAGAGCTAGACAAGCTATCAGGAAAGCTCTCACTGTGAGTGACAGGCACTCCTTGTGACTCTGCAACCCTATAAGGGCACATAAACTTTAGGGCTCTGGTGTATCACACGCCGTCCCCCCTTTTCCCAGCCTTTCCTCGACACCTCCCTCACCGTAGTGAATGTATCTTCTGGAAGCTTCTGAATGGGAGCTTCGAGAAACCCCCCCTTAAGTATAAAAAGACAGCGGCCTGTCCCGGGACTCTGCAGAGAAACGATACCCACTTGGACTCACCAAGAGAGACTTACTGCCCACAGGAGCAGCAGCAGCTGAAGCCCACATTCGGAGCTCTTCAGGAATAGAAGCTCAGTGCTACATTTGAAAACTATCTTCAAGAAGTGAAAGACAGAATATTCAAGGTAAGACGGGAACACCAAGAGTTAAATACAGCTAATTTTTTGCTTTAAAAAAGAAGGAAAACTGTAAAATTAACAGTATATTGGGTGCTTTAAATAATAAGAGCACAGGCAGAACAGCAAGAATCCTTGCAACCAATTAGATTACATAAAAATGAAACAAGCAACTGATAAAATTGTGCTTCATTCTTGCTTATTTATTTTCTTATACTTGCACACATTGCAACAGATTTAGAAGTAGACTTAATTTAGCTTCTCAATATCAGTTATTTGTAGAGTGGCAGAACAGCCTCTTAAGGAATAGTATCCAAGTGAGACTGTAACGTGCAAGGAGCACATGGCAGGCAGGGTGACCCTGAGTGTGAGAGCAATGGCGGGTGAGAAAAACCGGTTGGCACAAAGAGCAGATACAGCAGTTTCACACCTTGTTAGACTAATCTTGTTAGCTAAAGTAGCATCAGACAACATTTAAGTTGTTGGGTTAATGTTTGACTACAATGGAATTACAAAGATACTAACTTTTGTATAGTAGAGTATCTCTAGAGTTTATAACCTGATTCTCCTGAAGACATATTGCTACAAAGTTACTACAACAGTTGTTTTTACTGCTGTTAAAAGCCAAATGTAGTTTTTTTTCAACATGTTTGAATTCCTAGCTGCTTTTCCTTACTTTAACATAAAGGTGTTGGATGACACATGGTGAAGCAATCGGGGGTTGGGGAAAGCATCAGAACTCCACCCATTAGCCAAATGGCAAGTGTTTGATTGACAGAAGTAACATGTGTTCGTCTGCCATCAGCAGTAGCTCTCCCTCCTCAAGCCACGAGGCTATCTTTAAGATGGGGGAGAAAGAGATTGCGCATATAGCAGCAGAAAATGATTTCCAAATGATGTAATTGGCAGATTAAAAGTTTACTTTACACCACATCACTATTGAAGCACAAGAAACACAATTATGAAGTGAGAATATGATTTGAGTAAACCTATTAAATCTTGCTTTCCTTTAGATGCCTGAGAAAGCTGGACATGTCATGGAGGAGGATGTGGAGACCTTCGCCTTCCAGGCTGAGATTGCTCAGCTTATGTCCCTTATTATCAACACCTTCTACTCCAACAAAGAGATCTTCCTTAGGGAGCTTATCTCCAACTCCTCAGATGTAAGTAAAACCAGCAGTTTATCGCCACACCTATCTTTGTTTTTCACATGTAAGCAGCCTTCATGTGTATGGAAATGAAAGTAATCTAACAAGCTTATTTCTTCGGGACAGGCCTTGGACAAAATCAGGTATGAAAGCCTGACAGACCCCAGCAGGCTTGAGTCCTGCAAGGAACTGAAGATTGAAGTCAGGCCTGACCTGCACGCTCGCACGCTGACCCTGATTGACACAGGTATCGGCATGACCAAGGCTGACCTGATCAATAACCTGGGCACAATCGCCAAGTCCGGCACCAAGGCTTTCATGGAGGCCCTGCAGGCTGGAGCTGACATCTCCATGATCGGTCAGTTTGGTGTTGGTTTCTACTCTGCCTACCTCGTGGCTGACAAGGTGACGGTCATCACCAAGCACAATGATGACGAGCAGTACATCTGGGAGTCAGCAGCTGGAGGGTCATTCACAGTCAAACCTGACATCGGTAAGTTTGATTTCCACAATTACTAAATGAACCAATTCCCAGTGATTTGCATGATGAATAATTTTACTGATTGCTGGATTGCTTTTATCATCTTTTAGGAGAGCCCATCGGCAGAGGCACAAAAGTGATCCTTCACCTCAAAGAAGATCAGACAGAATACTGCGAGGAGAAGCGCATCAAGGAAGTTGTGAAGAAGCACTCGCAGTTCATCGGCTACCCTATCACACTCTACGTAAGTTCTAGGTTTCATTACCAATATGAGTTTGCCATCTTGAAACCTAATATTAAATGATATTGACACACTTTATCATATATTCAAGGTGGAGAAGACCAGGGAGAAAGACGTGGACCTTGATGAGGGAGAGAAGGAAGAGGAAGTTGAGAAAGACGCCGCCGAGAACAAGGACAAACCTAAGATTGAGGATGTGGGCTCTGACGAGGATGAGGACACAAAAGAAAGCAAGAGCAAGAGGATGAAGAAGGTCAAGGAGAAGTACATTGACGCTCAGGAGTTGAACAAAACCAAACCAATCTGGACACGTAACCCTGACGACATCACCAATGAAGAGTACGGAGAGTTCTACAAGAGTCTCACCAACGACTGGGAGGACCACCTGGCTGTCAAGGTAAGCTAAGATTAACATGCATCCGCCTACCTCTTCCCAAATATTATAATCACCAAGTGTAGTGCACTTTTAAACCAGTGAATTCATATTTCTTTCTTGTCCCTGCAGCATTTCTCAGTGGAGGGCCAGCTGGAGTTCCGCGCCTTGCTCTTCGTTCCCAGAAGGGCTGCTTTCGATCTCTTTGAGAACAAAAAGAAGAAGAACAACATCAAGCTGTACGTGCGCAGGGTCTTCATCATGGACAACTGTGAAGATCTGATTCCAGAGTACCTCAGTAAGAAACTTATATCACTAATCATTTACATACAAATTCTTGGTCCAGTCCAAGAGACTAAAGGCCTTAAAACTATGCAGTCTAGCTCATATAAGTCAAAATTATTAGTAGCATTATGCCGTTTGGCTTTGGAAGGCTAAGTAGTCTTTATTTTTTCTGCGTAGATTTCATCAAGGGTGTGGTGGACTCTGAGGATCTGCCCCTGAACATCTCCAGAGAGATGCTGCAGCAGAGCAAGATCCTGAAGGTCATCCGCAAGAACCTGGTCAAGAAGTGCCTGGAACTCTTCACCGAACTGTCCGAGGACAAGGACAACTACAAGAAGTGCTACGAGCAGTTCTCCAAGAACATCAAGGTAGGCTGATCCATCTCATGATATTACTTTAGGTCGTATCCATCAGATAGAATATTTGAATTTCACATTTAATGCTCAGGATTAATAACGCACCATTTCATGTTTCAGCTTGGCATCCATGAAGACTCTCAGAACAGGAAGAAGTTGTCTGATCTGCTGCGCTACTACACCTCAGCCTCTGGAGATGAGATGGTTTCCCTGAAGGACTATGTCTCTCGCATGAAGGACAATCAGAAGCACATCTACTACATCACAGGTGAGCTAATCAACTTTGTTTCTTTTTATACTTTTACTTGACAGTGTTCTCAAAAGTGATTCAGTAGCAATGATTCATTGAATTTACATCAACTTTCACAGGTGAGACCAAAGACCAGGTGGCTAACTCTGCCTTCGTGGAGCGCCTTCGCAAAGCCGGCCTTGAGGTCATTTACATGATCGAGCCCATCGATGAGTACTGCGTCCAGCAGCTGAAGGAGTATGATGGCAAGAACCTGGTTTCAGTGACCAAGGAAGGCCTGGAGCTGCCTGAAGATGATGACGAGAAGAAGAAGCTGGATGAGCTCAAGAATAAATTTGAAAACCTTTGCAAGATCATGAAGGACATCCTTGACAAGAAGATTGAAAAGGTAATGACAGAAAAAATATATAGTATATTTTAATGTTTCACACTATCATACTAATTTACAGTAGTTTGGCCAATTCTGTTAGATCATGAAGATCATATAACATTTCATTAACAGGTCACAGTCTCCAACCGCTTGGTGGCTTCCCCATGCTGCATCGTCACTAGCACCTATGGCTGGACAGCCAACATGGAGAGGATCATGAAGTCTCAGGCTCTGAGAGATAACTCCACCATGGGCTACATGACAGCTAAGAAACACCTTGAGATCAACCCTCTGCATCCAATCGTCGAGACCTTGAGGGTGAAGGCTGAGGCTGACAAGAACGATAAGGCTGTGAAGGACCTGGTTATCCTCCTGTTCGAGACTGCGCTGCTGTCTTCAGGATTCACACTGGAGGACCCTCAGACGCATGCGAACCGCATCTACAGAATGATCAAGCTGGGTCTTGGTACGTTTTCTTCTCCCTGACACACAACATTACAGACATAACAGGAATTATCTGTTTATTATACACTTTAAGTGGCTTTCGTTTCTAATCAATGCATTCTTGTTCACAGGCATTGATGACGATGATTCTGCAGTTGAGGACCTCATTCAGCCTGCTGAGGAAGATATGCCAGTCCTGGAGGGAGACGACGACACATCAAGAATGGAGGAAGTTGACTAATGACTTAGTAGCCTACAATCTTTCCTGCTTGATTCATTTTTATTTTTGTAAGATGTATTGCTTCTTCAAATCGACATTTCATTCTAACACAACCCTCATCTTCATTAAACAGTATTAACTGGTCAACAGAAGTTAATTAATGGAATTAATGTAGGCCACAATGTGGCTTAGTCTACATCATATAAGCTGCTTTAATAAAACTACTGACGACAATTAAGAGTGATATAAAGCCACTGGGAATTTGGCTTATGTCTCTTTTTGTAACTGTTACATTTTTTCTATGAAATGTATTCAAAATTTGTAATAAAACCTATTTAGAAATCAAGCCAATCTTGCTCATTCAGCCTACTGCATGCAGGAGTCCATCACTTTGATTGATTGGGGAATCTATATTGATAATCCAGGTGGAACAACTCTGATCAATCAACTTTATTCTGGTTTATTCGGTGTTCTGGAATTTTCACTCAGCACCACATGGTTCATGACTGTTGACGTCGCCGCACGCCTTCCTCACCCTGCTATTTAGCCCCGCCCCCTTCTTACAGCTGCGACTGTAGAGGGGCGTGGTCACAGATGAAGATTGACAGCTCACCGGGCCTGTCAGCGCTCGCCGGCAGAGCGGTTGGGAGGAAGATTCCAGACGGTTCTGGAAGCTCAAGTCAGGATTTCTCGAATGGTCGGCGAGGGTACTAAAGCAGCCCAGCCACCCTGTCCGCACCAGACAGCTCTCTAACCGGATAGTCTGCGAGCGAGCCGACGGCCACACGTTTCTTAACGGAGGTTTAGATTCACTGAGGACCAAGGTAAGGAAATTAAAAGCTAAACTAAAATAGCATGTAAATGTAGACGCAAACATTTATTGATAATGTTTGCTAATACGAGCTTTTTACTTAGATAGCTCACTTAAGCTTAGCCGTTCTCCACCGAACCATTAATTTATCATGACAGTGATTATAAAATATTATGATATGCCTGAATGCAAATAGGCATCACTTAAGTGGAAAATATCCGATTATTGTAAGTGTACACCGTGTTATAATCAGCTCATGACAGTATAAGTATTGGTATTTTTCACAGTTTTTACATTCATGTGTGTGGCCAAGTGATTTCTCCGGCTTATCAGCCTTGTGTGCTTGTGTCCAAACTTTTTATTTTGCACCATCCTGTCAACTAGCCGGCTCCATCCACATTAGCTGCCAGCGCATCGCTCCAAGCCGGGAGACACAGGCAGCCACATGGTGCGTTCGCGGTACACTTGTCAGGCAGGAATTATCTTAAGCAGCCGCTAAATTTAATGGAGCCAAATCAGATTTCCTGAGCAGGAGAGCTTATTCTCAGATTTCCAGTTCCATGCTCGATCGCAGCTGTCACAGCGATTGAATGGAGGTTCGGTGAAGCACAAGGGGCATCATTCACAAAAAATCTCCCCAAAGATGATGATGGTGAGGAGGAGGAGGAGGAGCTTTCGATTCCTATGGAAACTACTAGAGAGTTCTGCTCGCTCGGTACCTTCTAGAAACGTGCATTGTACCCAGGAAACCGGCAGGTGGAGTCATTAGTCCTGACGCTGATACGCGGCTCTAGCCATGTGCTCCTGTCTGATCAACCAATAACTAATCATGGCAGTTGCAGCAGGACAAGGTGACAGTGACAGTAATCACCCTGGGACGACATTTGTGTGTTGAAATACAGAAATTCATCATGTCATGAAACCTTTAGAATCTAGATTACATCAGCTGAGTACAACTTTTTATACTCTGCACATATGCTTTTAATACAAAATAAAAAAAATGTGTGTTATAGAGCTTGCATAAAGGCATAAGCAGACAAAATGGATTACAGGAAGGTGGAGCAGTGGGCAGAGCTGGACCGTCTGTCACACCACCTGCCTGCACAAGTGATACCGGCTCACACATAAGCTTTCAATTACTGATGCATACCTCAGCGCTTCTTCATATGACGGAGACAGTTGATTGCATTTTGATAATGGCACTGACAGCTGATGAATAAGGCGTTGACTAAACTCTAAACGTACCTGTAATTTTTGCTGGTATTGATTTTATTCTATTATCTTGTAAGGTGTAACTTGCATATTACCTGAGGGTAGGGCTGGGAAATCATTACTACATCATTATTGTGATATGAGAACAAATATTCTCTTAGAGTCATCCCTACAATACTATATAAATATCAAGGTATTTGGTCAAATTATTGGCAATATTCTTTCAAGGCCATATCACCCAGCCCTCGCCCGAGGATGATTGGCAGCGGTTGTTGTTGATGTGACAGCCTAGTGACTCACTGTGGTGTGTTCACAGAACAATGAACGTGACACAGGTCAATAGCACGCCAGTTTAACTGCTAAACAATAGATGAAAGGAACACAATTATTGGGGCAGATGTAAGTGGTGCAAAAGCGTCCAACATTATGTGCTCTCTAAATCTAATTTATATAATTGTGTAGGCATTTGTGCATGGTGCTTTGGGGGGCCAGATGGTGCCAACTGGTAGGCAGCGCCATTTATTTTGTGTGTTTGCATTTAAAGTCCATTATATACAGTGTGCATGATGAAAAATAATGTAACGTGCTTTCTTTAAGATGCCTGAATCGCACGACCAACCGATGGAGGAGGAGGCTGAGACCTTCGCATTCCAGGCTGAGATCGCTCAGCTGATGTCCCTGATCATCAACACTTTCTACTCCAACAAAGAGATCTTCCTCCGGGAGCTTATCTCCAACTCCTCAGATGTAAGTTTGTCATAGTATCAGTATGAGGGTAATTCCTTAATCTCATCGTGTGTTAAAGATGTTAATTGATTTTGTTTCAGAGGGAAGGGTTTGTTATATGAAGTGGCTATGATACAGAGTTATATGCTGAGAATTAAGGAACTGGAAAATGACACGCCCTGATTTAAATGTATCATAAAAAGTTCCATTAATGAACTAATTTTTCCTCCAGGCCCTGGACAAAATCCGCTATGAAAGTCTCACCGACCCTTCCAAGCTAGACTCTGGCAAAGACCTCAAAATCGAACTCATTCCCAACAAAGAGGAACGCACCCTGACCCTGATTGACACAGGTATCGGCATGACCAAGGCTGACCTGATCAACAACCTGGGCACAATCGCCAAGTCTGGCACCAAGGCTTTCATGGAGGCTCTGCAGGCTGGAGCCGACATCTCCATGATTGGTCAGTTTGGCGTTGGTTTCTACTCGGCCTACCTCGTGGCAGAGAAGGTGACAGTGATTACAAAGCACAATGATGATGAACAGTACGCCTGGGAATCATCTGCTGGAGGCTCCTTCACAGTTAAAGTGGACACCTGTAAGTAATCTAAAGGCTTTGTTGCTAATTGATAATATTGGTTGTTTTTTGTTTGGTAATTGTGCCAGTGACATCTTTTACTTGCACTGACACATCTTTTCTCCATATAGCTGAGCCCATGGGGCGTGGCACCAGGGTGATCCTGCACTTGAAAGACGACCAGACAGAATACCTCGAGGAACGACGAGTCAAAGAGATTGTGAAAAAGCACTCGCAGTTCATCGGCTATCCAATCACACTCTTTGTAAGTACTCATTTAAAGTGTCTAATAAACTGCAAAAAAAAATCCAAAAATGATGGCCAGTGATTTGAGCTCTTTTCTTTTTGTACAGGTGGAGAAAGAGCGTGACAAGGAGGTGAGTGACGACGAGGCAGAGGAGGAGGAGAACAAGGAGAAAGACAAGGATGAAGAGGAGGACAAGGACGAGGACAAGCCCGAGATTGAGGATGTCGGGTCCGACGAGGAGCATGACCACGACCACGACAAGTCTTGTGACAAGAAGAAGAAGAAGAAGAAGATCAAGGAGAAGTACATTGACCAGGAAGAGCTGAACAAGACCAAACCCCTGTGGACCCGCAATCCTGACGACATCACTAATGAGGAGTATGGAGAGTTCTACAAGAGTCTTACCAATGACTGGGAGGACCACCTGGCTGTCAAGGTAGGTCTCATAATGATTTGTATTTACTTGAGAGCTGTCCAAATTGTTGTTTTTTTTTACTGTATAAGTTATATAATCAAATTTGAAAAGGGACCTTATATCTGACCTAAAAAATCTCTGTTTTTCCTCACAGCACTTTTCAGTAGAGGGTCAGCTGGAGTTCCGCGCCCTGCTCTTTGTGCCTCGTCGCGCCCCCTTCGACCTCTTCGAGAACAAGAAGAAGAAGAACAACATCAAGCTGTACGTCCGCAGGGTCTTCATCATGGACAACTGTGATGAGCTAATCCCCGAGTACCTCAGTGAGTATATACCCAATAGCTGGATTACTGGCTTATACAGGCTATTCATATCATTTCCAAAAATGTGAATACATTACTAACCAGGGTGTCTTTATCTCTCCTGTCAGATTTCATCAAGGGTGTGGTGGACTCTGAGGATCTGCCTCTAAACATCTCCAGAGAGATGCTGCAGCAGAGCAAGATCCTGAAGGTCATCCGCAAGAACCTGGTCAAGAAGTGCCTGGAACTCTTCACTGAACTCGCAGAGGACAAGGACAACTACAAGAAGTGTTACGAGCAGTTCTCCAAGAACATCAAGGTTAGTGTCTTCATCTTGCAACCGGTTTGAAACACTTCAAATGGTTTCCCTACTGTGTTAGCAGGATGGAGCTTACTTCTGGTCAGAGTGCAAAGCTTCCCAAGTAATTGTAGTTAACGGTGACTATAAGCTTGTGAGCTTTTACACAGTGGCCATCTGTCTGATCCTGTGGCCATATTGTCCCAATGTAAAGCTGCTTTGAGTCTCTTTTTTTTTTGAGCTCGTTACTGCCATCTTCTGTTTAAATGGAATCATCCAACTATCAGTGTTGACACCTTATGGCATGGCTGACAGTTCTAAATTCAACTGGGCCATATGTTAAATCAGGAAATGTAGATAGGCAGCCAGACATTTTCAGCATCTTTTTTTTTTTTTGGCTTTAAAAATTATAATTTTTCAAGAAATACACACAGTGAAACATTTAACTGTTGTTGTTGTCACCTTAGAAATGAATGTTTTTGGTCACACAGCTGGCCCAGGCACACCAAAAGAAACAGAAACAGAATAATAAAGAGCTATCAGTGCACAGAACTATTTACAAGTGGCACTGACAGTTACCACCCTCATCAATCAGCAGATGTGTGTGAGATGTACATCTAATGCACTTACGTTTCCAGATTTTGTCATTCAAAAAATGAATTCAAAATTCATTTGCCACTTTGAGGTTGCTTTTGGGCTAAATGTGGTCTGCGGGCAGCCAATTGAGTCTGCTGGCTTTAACTAACACCAGTGTATTTACACATTAACAATGGTATATTCAATGGAAAAATAATGACATTTTTGCCAGAACTCGATTTCAGCTAAAATTCTTTCATGTGCATTTTATTGACTTTCAGTTTTATTTCTCTTTCAGCTTGGCATCCACGAGGACTCCCAAAACAGAAAGAAGCTGTCTGAGCTGCTGCGCTACTACACCTCAGCTTCTGGAGATGAGATGGTTTCCCTTAAGGACTACGTCACACGTATGAAGGACAGCCAGAAACACATCTACTACATCACTGGTGAGGATTCTCCTCATCTATAAACTGTTAGAATAAATGAGAAAGAAGTTTAAAGTGATCTAAATTAGTTAATGTGATATTATATAAATGTGTGATAACATGACCATGTCTGTAATTTAGGTGAGACAAAAGACCAGGTGGCTAACTCTGCCTTCGTGGAGCGCCTTCGCAAAGCCGGCCTTGAGGTCATTTACATGATCGAGCCCATCGATGAGTACTGCGTCCAGCAGCTGAAGGAGTTTGAGGGAAAGAACCTGGTTTCAGTGACCAAAGAAGGCCTGGAGCTGCCTGAAGATGATGAAGATAAGAAGAAGCAGGAGGAGAAGAAGGCTCAGTTCGAGAACCTGTGCAAAATCATGAAGGACATCTTGGAAAAGAAGGTTGAGAAGGTGAGAAGATTAATACATCAAAGCAATAAAACAAGCCTGAGGTGTAAGAGTGAGAATGGTATTAATTGTTGTTCACCCCCACAGGTCACAGTCTCCAACCGCCTGGTCTCGTCCCCCTGCTGCATCGTCACCAGCACTTACGGCTGGACGGCTAACATGGAGAGGATCATGAAGGCCCAGGCTCTGAGGGACAACTCCACCATGGGCTACATGGCTGCTAAAAAACACCTGGAGATCAACCCTGACCACCCCATCGTGGAGACACTGAGGCAAAAGGCCGAGGCCGATAAGAATGACAAGTCTGTGAAGGATCTGGTCATCCTGCTCTTCGAGACTGCACTGCTCTCTTCAGGATTTACTTTGGATGACCCTCAGACACACTCCAATCGCATCTACAGAATGATCAAGCTGGGTCTTGGTGAGTGTCGATGTAAAGCTTTTGTGACATTTGTTGTGTTAATAGAATGATTATATAATTATCGGGCTTCACTGACTCATAATCGTTATCCCTCCTCTTTTAGGTATCGATGAAGATGATGTGACACCCGAGGACGTCACCTCTGCTCCCACTGAGGACATGCCCCCTCTTGAAGGGGACGATGACGACACATCCAGAATGGAGGAAGTGGACTAGTCCTCTTTCTATTGCTGCTAGCTAGCGTTCAGAAGTAGTGTAATAAAGTTTAAAGTTTACTGTTGAAAATCAGCCTGGAGTGTGTCCCCCCCCTCTCAAACCCCTTTTTGACCAAATTCACTTTATTTCCCCTTCCATCGGATCATATGCAGTTCAAATTCATTCCTTTTAGAACTTTATTTTTAAACTTGTCACTTTTTGTATTTGAGTTTTATGAATTAATGTATTTGTTTTTGTATTTTTTGACATTCCAATGTTCTTTGCGTGTACTTAAACTGTAAATATGTCAAAAATTGATACTGTGACTTAAAACAGGATGAGACTCATGAATAAAGATTTACCATGTTAACAAGTCAAACTTTGTTCTTCCCTAAGTTATATCCTTGAAAATAGGTAAGGGCTATTTAAGGAATAAACTGTTTACTAACTGAACAGTCATGATGTAGGTATATAAACTTTGGTTAAATGGAGCTGCACAGCAAGTGAAATAGAACATTTGCATGTTTTATTGGCCAGGGAGCTCAGTATCGACTCCACAAATTGCACATGACAGGGTTGCAAAGTTATATTCAAGGAAATTAACAGTATTTGAGAAATTACGCATTTTTCATGCTGTATCCATAGAGACAAGTGGCTGTTTCATTGTAGCCCTCGGGAATCTTGCAAAAAAAGCGTCACCCACTAGATCATTGTAACAGGACTGACAGTAGTCATAAGGGCTAAAACAAAAATCAAAATTGACAATCATTCGATGGCAGAAAATTTAAATTGCTTGCAAGAAAGAGATGCCATCAGGATAAGGACATGAGCAACAGGAAGGGAAGAGGTGTCCAGATCACAGAAGCTTGTTTGAGTAGAAAAAAAGCATTAATGCCTCTGGTCTGTTCAAGCATCACAGTTTGTGCTCTCTCACAAAATGAACTGGAATTGGCAACATTTCAGTCGAGTACAGTTAAGGGGGAAAAAGACCTTGTAGTTGACAGTAAAATTCCAGTAGATGGCAGTGATGCAGCACTAGGGAGGCCAGCTGCTGCGTTCAAGGATTTACCAAGCTCTTCAAATATTCTAGAAAGCAGTGTGCATTTACCAGCCAGAGGGAAACAGAGGTTAAAGTCAAAACAGGAAATGATATAAAATGTTCCACAGTGCAATGAGTAGATAAGCTTAACATGCTGTGGAATAATGTGAGAGATATTCAGTGACAGGAAAAAACACAATGATGAGAAAGGGACACTTCTTTATTGATTTTAATCTAAGGGTAGCCATGATCATCACATAGAACACTGCAATAACATACATATAACATAATGATACAGACATACTGAATACAAATCACAAATGCACCATCTTGTGTCTTCCCTCCCTCCACAGCACGCCTGCTCCACATTCACTCATCCAGTATTTTCTATGAGCCCACACAAGTAATCCAATATTATGTGTTACAGGTGTTGGTGGAGAAGGAAGAACTGTGACGAACACAGGAAAAAACAAAACAAATGACTGAAAAATAAGTGGACATTTCAAATTGATAAAATAAAGTATTTTATATGAACATTTTATTTATCTTTTTATTTGTATTTAACCTTTATTTAACCAGGAAAGACTCATTGAGATTAGAAATTTCTTTTTACAAGAGTGTCCTGGCCAAGACAGGCAGCAGCATAATCATTCATACACACAAACACAAGTTTGACCCAAACATTAAGAGACACTTAGCAGCCAAAACACAAAATCACAATGTGCACAGAAAATATGGTCGGAATGCCCAAGTTGACATCTTCAAATTGTCCGTTTTGTGCAGTCCAACAGTGTAAAATCTAGATATTAACATTATAAAAAAGTGCAGACCAGAGACCTTTTGACATTTTTGCAGAAAAATGGCTAGAAACACACCCAGGCTTATGAATTGTAGGCTAAATTTTACACCCACTTGTGAAATTTTGAGTTCTAATTTGAGTCAGTACAAAGTACAACTTGAATGACTCAGAGTAAATGAGTGAAAAGATTTTTTTGTTGGAATATGAACATGATGATGCCTGCTGCTGCTGTGTACTCATGTGTTGTAATAGCCGCCTGTCACCAGCAGGGGGCTCCCGCTGCCCCTACTGGTGATGCTCAGCGCGTCAGTCTGAGCCGTTGGGGTCAGCTGACGGACAGCAGCCAATCACAGGGCGACGACGGGCTGGAGCCGCCTTACAGTGTGGTGCCCTGAGAGTTGTCAAGGTTTTGATTGTGGAGTATTCGAGAGGGGAAGCAAGGGCGGCTACGCTTGTACAATGCCGAATAAAACGAAAAAGGACAAGGTGAGTTGGAGAGAGGTTATGACTGCTGCTGCAAAGTTTGCATGAGGTGCATTTGAGTGTGTTTTATCGATAAACCGGCTTCATTAGAAGACATTTAGCAACGGGCGCAGTGTCCCATCACATTAATGTTAGCCAACCAGCAATAATCACCAGCTAGCCGCTACCCTGCCAACATGTTAGCGCTTGGTACGCTTTACCTCTTTTATTTGAAAGCGTTATCAAAAGTGAGATATGTTAGAATATTAATGAACGTGTTCCTTGAAAATGTGTGTTTTTTAAAAAAGTGTGAATGTATGGACTTTTGTCTTTTTTATAAAGCTGGAAGCCGGGGTCGTATGAAAGGGATTGATTTTGAAGTAACGTTTGCTAGCTAGCAGCAGACCTGCCAGTGTATTCAAACAGGAGTGTGAGACTGGGTGGGCAGGCGTGCTATTTTTAGCAAGGATTCTTCCATGGCTGCTGCATTCATTGATAGACTGCTCGCTGGTGTTGTCAACCTACTTATGTGGTAATGTCCCAGTTGACTTCGGTGCTTTTAACTTTTTTTCTTTCAGGAGACCCCCAAGTCTGGCAAAGTGGGCAAGAGTGGAGGACAAGAGAATACAGATCATGAGGTAGGCTCACAGTGAAGCACCTGCAAAACAGTAGGACTTTTGTCTGACATAAGTTCAAATGCCACTGATAATACGTGTGTCTGAGAGAGGGCTGCCTTATCAGTGACAATGCGAATTGCCACCCTGCACTATCAGTGTCCATTGCAGTGATTCAGGGGAAGGTCTGTAAAAAGAAACTGATTCTCAGATAGGATGAGACCATGCCCTTAAAATCAGTGCTAAATACGTTGTTTTCCCTGCCTGTTACGATTTTTATAGATGCACAGTATATCATGTGAATCACAGTTTATAAATATCACAGGAGGTGGCTGTGCAATCTGAAATGCACCACAATAACCCCCACTATGTACAGAGCTTATGTTGATATTTTCACTGAAACAGGCCAGCATGGTGTTGATACAACTATGGGTTATATAAATAAAATGCACTTGACTGTTAAAGCAGGCACTCAAATGGAGGACAGTAAAACCTCCTCTGGAGTGGGGGGGGAGAAAGTCTTGCTTGATGTAGACCTCATGATTCTTTGAACATGCTTCTCGCAGCCACATTTTGTCACATAGCAAGCAATGTGTGTTTTTGATCCTCCATAGCTTTTTTCGACTCCTGTCACATAAAAGTCATCAAGATTTGCCCACACACACTACTCGGGCTCAGATGGTGGTTAGATGTGCAAGTATACCCTGCTCATGATGTCTCGTAGCAGCTGTAATCCTGTGTAGTGAGAACCAAATCACAGCTTGGGGCATTTCATGTACTCGCTTGATTGAGTGGTTCTTGGTGCAAAAGCTACCATCAGTGAAATTGTGGCTGAACTCCTCTAAATGAGAATCTCATGAAATCACTGTGCTGTGGATCGTTTGGTTGCTGGCTTCTGTTGGTGTGTAGAGCATTCATTGACAGGGCTGGATTGTACCTGGGTTATGGTTGCCCTTCTCGTGACTCACACTGCAGTTTGTTCATAACCTGGTGCTAAATTACTTGCAGATGACATCAGTTTAGGGCACCAGCCATACAATCAGGTTTACAGAGATTGCTTTCTTATACTGCTGCCATGCACATGCAGTAATATTCTGCATCGGGCTGCACAATCAACTGAAATGTAACCGTAATTGCAATAGACCCAAATGCAATATCCAAATTGCAAGAACTATGCTGTTCTGTTGTACTGTCACACAACAGAGACTCACTGGCTTATAGATGTTGTTCTCTAGATAAATTAAACGTGTTTGTTTGGTACAGTCCCCAATGAATGTCACATCCTCATGATTTTAATTCTATTTGAGTGAATATGAAAATTGTTAATGTAAATATGATCATTCCCACAAATCTTGAATCGTATTGCAGTCATAACATCTGTCTGAATAATCGCAATATAATTTTATTTTACCATATTTTGCAGCCCTATTTTTACAACATAATTTTTACAAAATCTTAAAGATATAATGAAGATTGTAGATAAAAATGTATGCATACTGTACAACCTACTCATAAACCAGGGGACAGATGAAATGACTTGAATATTACACTAATATGATTCTTTTAACTTAACATGAAACAATCAATATAGTTCTAAGGACATTTTTTGTCATACATACAAGAATGCAATATATAAAATGTGGCTAGGAGAATGTACTCACGAAAAACATGTGAACAGATTCCAGTCTACAGGATTGGCGCCTCAGAAATTACCATCTGTCATAAACTCTGCATCTCAAGGCAGGAATTTCTCATGAGATTGCCAGAAACAACTTTTATGAAAAGCCATTGCACTTAGTTTTTTGGAACCTGTCAAGGTGTATAATGAAATGTTGAAAAAATGGTAACACATCTGGAAAAGCCAAAAGCCTTCAGCCAATATTAAAAACCGTTTAACATTGTGTTCATTCTGTAATAACATAGACATCTGGCGGAAATCATTATGTAACATTCTTGCACTGCGTACTGCATTTGTAAAATAGCACTAGGGCATTCAGTGGGACCAGGTGCACAGTATGGTCTCAAACACCATTCTCATGATTTTTCCTCTCTTCCATTATGAAATGCATCTGTTAACAGATCCTACAAACAACAGATCAGACTTCTTTCATGACCTATGTAGTCACCATATCGAAACATCACTGAACCGTTACGGAACGATTTCCACTTCCTTCAACCTTTAAAGACCTGAAGGCTTTTTTTTTTTTCCAGGTCTGCTATGACAGCTGACAGCAAAAGGTGGCCCCCCTACTTACAGGTCATACAATATTCATATTGTATGTGCTGGTCACCATCTGTTTGTATTTTAGTAGCTGCTGTAATACACTGTTCTGTTTATTGTTATTAGAAATGTGCGCCTGAAGTTAATCCCTTTAAGACAATAGTGTATATTTTTAGAGACGTACAGACACATTTTTTCCCTTACCAAGAATAAAAGTAACCATGCATGTATGTTTTGTTACCGATGTGCTTGAAGATACACAAGTTTTCAGAATGATGGATAGACGTGTACATATATTGCGTATATAGATATGTTCGTCTGCTGTTGATCTTTCTAAATTCATTTTTTCCGACCGTCTGTGGTTTCCGCCACCCACCCATCTTTTGTTGGATAATATCAAGCAAGAGCAGAAATCGATAATTCTGATGTGTGTCAGCAGCCTTTTAGCAGAGCTACTCTTGCACCAGCCGTGTGACGGATTGAAATAGCTGCAAGCTGTTGTTGTTACCCCCACCCTTCCTTTTGTCTCATATACACTGTAAGTAGAAGTGTTTAAGATTGAATGAAACATTTATATATATAGCTATAGGACAACCTCATTTGCTTTGGCAAACATCAGTGATGAGGTACATCCAAATCATTCAAATTAGAGAATCATAGACAAATTTTACTACTTTAACGCAATGATCAAACAAGTAAAAGACTAAATTCCTATCTTTGTAAGACATACAGATGTAATCTAGTTCGTAATGGAGGGCAGCTCAGCTTTATTTCCCACTTCCCTCGACAGCTTGGAAGTGGCCCAGGTCCTAAGCTCCCATCTTGTAGCGCTGCAGACTGTGGCCAACTTCATCTGGGTCTTAAATGATTTTTAATAATTCCCCGGTGACTTGGACTGACGCAGCTCCAAAGCTGCATCTGGTGAAGTAAGCCCTGTGCCATCAGGTGTGTGTTGATGAATGGATCCCAACAGGCAGGTGGGACCAGCTGTGAGAAACTTGTCACATTCAGTTGATCCCACATCAGGATTATATCCAGCTCTACAAACCCGCCTGGGTCTTCTGAGACACAGCTTTGTGGCTTTATGAGTGGATAAGAAAATCACAATGGTTTGTTTTTTCAATGCTAACTTGAAAAGTCCCAAGTAGATGTACTGTACTTTTGAATATTAGTATTCATCCATTGGGTAAAATGTGGTTTTGGACCTCAGTAATGCATGACCCTGTTTAAGTGGTGATATACCTAATAGAATAAAAAGGTGTATGGCAGTGGAGCTACTCGGCTAGTGTTGACATACAGTCAGATTTGATCAGATTCCTCCTTGAACTCTCATTCACACTCAGTTCACCACATGTGCTCGCTCTACCACAGTGTCACTAATGTGGGTGTTTTTCTCTTGTTTCAGCAGAGCTCTAACAGGAAGACTGGCAACAGTGTTCCCCCCACCACTCAGCTGCTAAAAGGGAAGCAGCCAGGTTCCCAGACACCTGTCAAAAAGGACAAGAGGCAGAGCTCCTCTCGCTTCAGCCTGAGCAACAACAGGGAGCTACAGAAGCTGCCTGCTTTCAAAGGTATTTACTGGTACAATAACTAAATCCTATCATCTAATCACATAATCATCTCACTGCCTCAGTGCTCTCAGTTTTGGAGTTGTTGCCTGCAATACATGCAAACACGGTTAGTAGAGCTGCTGTTTCCAGGCTGGAAGGGTCTGTACTTGGATGTGGAGTTGTGGTTGTGGAGCAGACAAACTACCATTTTGTGGGCTAAAAAATAAATGTAAAATGTTTTGAAGCTTAATTCAAGACTCAACAAATTGCCCAGAAGCTATATATAGAGCAGAGTTTTCCTTTAGGGCATGTGGGGTAAGGAGTCCCTGTAATCTTCACACAGGTAAGTGCAGGCGTCACAGATATGCATACTTAGAGCTACGCAGGCAGTTATTTACTCACTCTTTCCAAGCTATGATACCTATGAACATCCCCTGCTGCATCATTCTCAGTTTAATACCAAGCTGAGCATGACATTACGCAATACATGGAAACAAACAGAGGACATACATGGCATGGACTTTGCGCTGGATTTAACCCAAGCGTCTATATTTAGTGGTAATCCAGAGATAAAGCTTTAATTCCACGGTCCTTGTGTTTCAGGATGTTGCCAATGACCAGCAATGTCTGGCAGGCATTCTTCTATTCCTCCTCTCGTCCCCCCCTCGTAGAACGTAAACTGGTCGGTCTCTGCAGATGTATATTGATGTTTAATGTCCGAGCTCAGTGCCAGGATTGCACCAGATGGAAAAGTGAGAGATTGATGCTGTTGTTTGGCCCCCGGGCACATTATCTATGCATGTTTCTGTATATGCATGCATGAATAAACACACAAACAGGTTGTCCGCTAACTTTTCCCAGTGCTAAAAAAAATAATTATATAACTTGGCAGTGCAGCCTAAATTGTATTGAATGTGATCTCACTGTTTCATAAGGTGAACAGTAGCAAACATGCACAAGCATCAGTACACTGTTTTTCTGTGACAAGAGTAGGAAAACAAAACAGTGTAGGGCTGCAACTAAGTATTATGTGCATTACCAATTAGTCTGCTTTTTATTATTATGATTTAGTTTTTTACAATTATTAGATAAGTCTATAAAATGTCAGAGTTGTTTCTTTCTGTCTTTAGAAAAGAGTGGCTTTGTTTTTCCTCACTCTTAAGTCTGAATACCCTCCTTGCAGTGAGCATCTTGTTACAACACTTAAGAGCAAAGGCAGCATTCCTTTTCAGGGAGAATTAGCAAATGTTACTTCATTCTTTGGAAGACTTTGCTTATAGGACAAAGTGTCACTATCTGTGACTAAAGGAGACAGCCGCTGTTTTATTGTGTACCATTTGCTCCCAGATCAGTTGTTTCCGCAGGATAAGATTTTATTGAGTCTCAACGGCGTTAATCCTACCATTAAATATACCTGTGTCTTTATCTTAGTTAGACATTAGCTTTGTACTCTGCCAAGAAACCAATGAGTCATTTCTGATTAAAAGAAATAAATAAATAAAAAGCTGCTCATTTCCCACACACCAATGAAAGCTTTGATAACATTCTGCAAAACATTATCCCACAGTGGCCCAGTAGATGTTATCACTTTGTCCTGTCCAAACATGCTCCTCGCATGGCCTCTTTTCTCTCCAGGCATGTTTACCACCTCCCGATGGAAACACATGTCTGAGAGGCTGTCCTGCAGAGCCACAGGGCTGAGGCGAGACTGAAAACCGTGACCAGGAGCGGCCCCTTTCCCCATGAACTCCCCCCCGACCCCAAAAGCAGTTGTGCTTTTTGGGACTCCAGAGCACTTTTTAACTGTCCTAGCATTTGTATATGTTAGCGTGGCAGTTTTAAAGACATACATATCAGGAGATTAATGGGCCTGTTGATTTTGTTGTGGTCTCGTATTTGTATTTGCCAAAAAGCCCAGAACAACAACAGTTGTCGCCTCTGTATGTGTTCTCTAGTAGAGCAAGAGCTATCCTGCATGAAGCGTCTGTCTCACAGGGTTTATCGCCATCTGCTGGCTAGAGTGTCACATTTTTTTAGTTACTGTAACGTTGGTTAACTGGAACAAACAGTTCAGTAGTCAGATGGTCATGTAATTTAACTTACCCTGAATATTTTAACAGTGGAAAACAAACAGAAAAAGGAATTCTAATCAATGAATTTAAGTGTTTTTGCATTCAAAGGCATTTTGTCAGGGTTAAAGTTTAAAAAAACAAGTCATAGAATAGGATCTGCAAAATTTTGGAACATATTATATTTAGTGCAGCACATTTATTTTTAAGTTTTTGGATAAACCACAGTGATTATTCGATTGAGTGGACTGGAAAGAGAGGGATATTAAAGGAAACGTGGGGAAACAATTCCCATGTTGTATCAGTTACTAAAGAAGTTACACCACTTTCCATAGAAACAGAGTCTCTGTAATATTGTTTGCTTCACTTATGTGTGGATGATACATACAGAGCCAAGAATGCTCAGAGGTAATCCCATCTTTTTTATTTAATTCCTGTATGTCTTTTTAAAATAGTTATTGTTCTTTAACAGCCATTTCTTGCAGAGCAGAAAGGCCTGAAGTGACACTGAAACTCACGCTGATATGTTTTTTTACCGTGGCTGGCAGGATGCAAAAGGGCAAGGCAGGATTCAGGGAAGGGTTTCCTGTCCCACTCCTGCAGGTGGTAGAGGAAAAGACTCTCACACCTCATGAGAGAGACTTCCCTAGTCAAACACTTCATAGAAACACAGAAACATAACTTGGGTTGATGAGGCTGTAATACCTTGCAATATTTTGGCATGAGTCTGCTACTTTAAAGTAAAAAGATGCAAACACATCTTGTGCTTGACCTGCACTCAAATGTTTGTGCCCACAACGGTTCATTATACCCTTTTGGTAAACATCCGGTATGCATTGTATATATCGTACCATAAAAATATTTGTAAACAATAGTTCTCACTATGTGTGAAAGGAAATTGGCAGCTTTTCATACAATTATTATAAACTGTTTCTCAGTAATGTTGCACAGTTTTAGTTGCAGTAATTATGGTGATTGTCATTGCGTGTGTTCAGCTTTCATGCAGCCACAGGTGTTTCCACTTTGCCTACATTTGTGATAATGCTCTCAGTTGAATGGCAGCAGAGATTTTGAACTGTTCATATTTGCTGTCTTTATGTGACAGAGATACAGAGCAGCCATGAAGAACATGGCTTGAATTTGAATGGATCACTTTGAGAATTGATCTAGGATATAGATAAAGCTGTTTCTGTCACTGAAAGCTGCTTAGGGGGAAAATTAAGTTCCGCTGCCGTTAAAAGAGCCCCAGCTGTATAGATTTAGGCCTTAAGTGCTTGTAAAAGAGGAATCATGACACTGAAGATCAGCAGACCTTTGAATGAACCACTTAACTGGCCTGCTGCTATCAATGATGACTTATGAGAAAGCTCTGCTATAACACAAGCCAGCACGCTCTCCATCCCATCCAGGAGCAGACTCATGATGCCTCACAAGTTCGCTGTCTTTCCACCGACAGAAATAGCACAGACAGCAAAAAATGCTCAAGCCTGTCGAATGCATGTGCCAAAGGAGCATTTGGAGAGCGTTTGTAACAAGTGGGTGTGTTTGGCGATGTCTTGTCTTGGTCAGAACAACAGATCTTCTGATGGGAGGTTGCCTCATGACTAGGGATCAGAATGGCAAGAAAGAACCCTTTATACGCTCAGACTAGACCCTGCTGCTGAAATACCCCAATATTGTATATATTAGGAACGGACAGACTTGATGTTAGAGTCACACTGGAATGTTTTGCTTGGGATTCAGTCCCTTTTTCTGTCTTTTACCCTAGCTGAAGACATTCAAGGTTGCTGACTTTGCTGACGAACACAAACAGCTGGTTTAGAGTTTGCAGCCGGTGCAGCAGAAGCAAAGGCCAGTCAAACCAAAAACCTGAAAGAGTTTGATTAGGGAAGAAACACAGAGAAATCAATCATCCTGAGTTAGCTTTTTCTTCTGAGTAAGCTTACTAGCTACAGTTGACTAACATGATGTTTTTCCTTACATTTGACCAAATACGGTTTTGTGAAATCAACCATTAGCTGATGTCGTCCTTCTATCTGATGATCATTAATTAAATGAGCAGCACAGATACATAGGTGAGATCTTAAGTCATCCAGTTGCACAAAATCAAGCTGTGATTGCCACAATCATTGAGAAACAATGTAAAGTTCTATTCTGCAATCAGTCGGATACATTACAACAGTCAGATGGGGAGACATGAGCAAATGCAAACAGACCATAGAAATTTGGTGCTTTTGTCAAACATGACGTTCCGACTTGAACCACACGAACATCTCCTGCACCTTTTAAAGCAGAAGTACAAACCCGCAGGGAGGAGCTGTGACACGATATTATGTGTTGAAACAGCTGTGCTTCTAAAAAAACCCTGCAATGAATAAATTTTTTTCACATATTACACATGACATAAAGTAAAGTTAGATAAAGTATTTTGACTTAGATCACACCTCTTTGATTTTGAAACTATGTCAAAGTTACCCAACTACATTGAACCAAAGTTTGTTGTCTCTTATTTTTGGCGTGTCAAACAGATACAAAGGATGCTTTAATATGATTATAATGCAACAAGACTTGTCCTTTCAGACCTTTATAATCTTGACAGGCACTGACATTCATGAGGAGTAAAAAATAATTGTCTAGTGTGAAATGTGCGAATGTGTATAAAAGTGCAGACTGTGAGACTTTGTACTTTACAAAAAAAGGAAGCATATACTCAGGTCAGTACTACACAACCTCTGTTCACATAAACAAGTGGGTGGACTTTCTTTGGTACAAAATTGCTAATCCTCATGGGGTAAGAAAAAAAGTGCAAGTGCAAAGGAAATGGCCTTTACTTAGTAGTGTCTCGCTTGCTCTTATTTTAGGAGTGCCCCTCCTAGAATGTGTGACAGTGCAGCAAGCACTGATAACAAATTTGGGACTATACGTTATCCTTCTCCAAAATGCAAAGAACACGCCGTGCTTTGCATTTGCATGGTTTTGCATGGTTCTTAGTCGGGCAAAACGTGTGTGTATGTGTCAGTATGCATGATCCTTGCGGCACGATGACACACAGTACACAGGTATTGGTGATTGTATATGTTGTGATTGTGGGTGGATGCGCACTATTACTCAACCTTTCCACCCTGATTGTGAGAATAATTGTCTTGTTGCTTGATTTGCTTCAAAAAGGGGGTTGTTTAATCACACTCGGTCTGTCATGATGGTTTTAGTGTCAGCACCACCGTATATGTGCTCTCTTCCCACAAAGCTTTACAGTGCAGGGTTTTGCTGCTGAGGCAGACAGAGTGCTGCTCGCTACATATGCACATCCTGTCTTGCTCACATTGAGACTTCCTGCCTTCCTGTTTCTCTGTCACATACACCTGGGCTCAGGCTGTGGTCCTGGAGAGCCATCTGTCACGCAAAAAGTCACACGCATGCACACAAAGACGGCACACGTATACAAAGGGCTTTTGTCTGACGGTGTGAAACAGTCTCTTGTCTTGTACAAACTTGTACAAGTAATTGTAATTGTTTAATTATGCCAGTTGTGGTGTTGCGGTTAGTTGTTGTCATGTCAGGTTGTGAATGAGAAATGAGGAGTGTCCCTTTACCTGTCTTCTCATTCACAGTGGCTACATGTTGGATAGTTACTTATATTTCTGGGCCTTATTCTTGCATTTTAAATATAAAACGGGTTAAACTGGAGTCTGTTTGTAGTTTTGTGCTTCAAAACTCTTGACAGATGTAGCTGCTCTCTGCTCCAATCACAGTAACAGTCCCACCCCTTTCCCCCCAGCCCACCAGCCAATCCCTTCCCTCATGTTTATGTATTCTGACAGCCAGCCCCATGTGATTGCAGCTAGCCAACCGGGTGGCTGCAGAGAGCTATGACATCACTAACTAGCTGGTTCCCTCCAGCAGCAGGGGAGCTTCATTTTCTGCTCCGAGTGTTCGTGCTAAAATGGAGGCTGGCTCCTCGCCTTAGCCCGGGCTGCCCTCTTCTCCCCTGTCTCCTGCCTCAGCCCACTGATGTTGGCATGTACTAGAGCCGCCACTGGGATGGTTCTGGATGCACCGAGCTCCAATGGGCCTTTCCAGCCTGTGGCCCTCATGCATTTTAGAGGTGAGAATAGGAAATTTGCCTCCTCTGCTTGTTCTGTATTTCTGTGTTTTCAAGGGGGAAATGAGCAAAAAATTGTTGCCATATACTTTGGAATTTTGCACAAGAGAATAATTGTGTCAGAGGACTTTTCTAAAAGTTGCTGTGAGAGAGTGAGAGCTTTCACCCTCTTAGTGCTGGTGGCAGGAGTATTTTTGGAGGAGGAAGCGGGGGATTGTGTTTGTATGTCAATGAGGAAGGGTTCTGCCAAGACGGTGCATAGCTAAGCTTGAGTCAGGGAGGGAGGGCGAGGAGGAGAGAGTGAGGAGTGCTAGTTTTGAGTCTCCCATCCCCCCATCAAGGCTGCTGATGTCATAGGAAGTGAGGTCAAAGCTTGTTGCCAATATGTGCGTTTGCATTGTATTGTATATGTGGTGTCAGCTGACACACGTGCGACGCTGAAATGCTCCTCTGGCTGTTGTTGAATCTCCTGTTGGCTTCTGAGTTCCGAGCCTGAAGCCGGGACCCTCAGCAGGTCTCCAGCTTGTAAAACAGAAACAGACTCTAGATGCAGGCTAAGAGTGAGTGATGTAGTGTAACAAATTCAAGACTAATGTTTGTTCATTTATCAGTTTCTCTGCAACCAACTTCTCTCTAGAAACAGATGTGACCATGTACATTCATCATGTAGCTGTTCTCCTATCTGTTAGTCGCATGCTGTGACTTGCGAAGGCATTCTTTCAGTAAAATTGTAGGCATAATTAAAGCCATATAATAACATATAGCCACCTGTCCTAATGTGCACCGGTTGGCATATATCCACATTGACACAGAGTATGTTAAAAATAATTAAAGGTGTTGCCAATTTATTAGTCAGTTAATTATATAATCACCAGCTGTTATTGCAGGATTTTAGATTGGGAGTATTTTCTTTCCACGACCGGTTTCCTGCGTGCATGCTGGCGTCTTTAGATGAGTAAAGGTTATTTGCCCATCCATGCAGAGAGGCCTGTGTGTGAAGTCCGCAGTTGCACAGCATGTCACTTAATATTTTAGGCCTGTTCAGAAACCCTAGTGCTGTTGTGTAACAGGAGCTGGTAGACCTCTTGGTACTCGGTGTTTGATCAGCTGAGGTGCTTATGGATGGCCCTAACTTTCAGTTCATTAGTTACAAGCACAGATCTTTCAGGTGCGGGTGAATTCAACCCTGAAATCAGTCGGTACACTTGGAGTATTTAACTTGAAACTTGGAGACTTCCAAAAACATTTAGCTTTTGAGGTGATGAAGTTGGGTCGCCACAGTTAAAGCACTGAACACTTTTGTTGTTGTTGTGTATTTAGATAAATACTAAGAGATTTGTATGCACCTTTTCTTTTCCTTGTCTAAAACGAAAAGGGCTTATTACTTCCTGTAGATATTGTACCTGCCAGATCTGTAGCAGGGAAACAGTAAGCGACAATAATCGACACAGAAGGCGGTAACAAGTATTCTTTTTATGTTGCAGCTTCACAGTTTAAAATGGCAGCTTTGTTGGAAAGGAAGACAGAGCAAAGAAAATACTCAGCTGTGTCTTACATAAACACAGTGTTGAAACAAAAACAGCTCCCCATTAGGGTTCTCCACGGATGTGGTAGCCAAAGCTCAGGGGTGAAGCAAATTGCCAGCTGTTCGACCTTTGATGCGGTTGATTAGATCTTGTTTGTGGCCAAAACTTTGGATGAAGGGAAATAAAGTATGATGTTACTGCAAAGCTACTTACAGGCTTGTCACTATTCAACACTCCGTCTGAATATAGACTTAAAAATGTTTTGTATTCAGCTGGCTCGACTCCAGGTTTCAAGGTACGGCACACGATGGCCCTAAAGGCTGATGTGCGCTTGAAGAACAAGTTGTACGATTCCTTATCCACAATTGCTGGAAATCCAGATTTTGAATATGTTTCTATGAGGGCTCATTTTTGGATTATAAAACCAAAGTACTTTTGGGTTCAAGAAATCAATACATAGGATTGAGAGAAGAAAAGTTTGCATGTACAGGTAGCACACAGGTAGCTGTATTTTGTGTGCATGTGTGTTGAATACCAGCCGTGACTCAGAAACATGGAGGTGGAGGGAAAGACCGTAGATGGTGCTGTGAGTCCCAGGTGTGGGAGTGTGCAGAACCTGCAGTACTGGATGTCTTAGAATTAACTTATTTCAGCAGTGCCAAGTAATTACATTTTTGTTTGGCATCAACTCCGATGTTTGTACCAGTGCCTCCACATGCTGTAGAGGCCATAATCACAAGAGAGCTGTGTAGAAAATACTGTAAAATTAATGATTAAACATTACACTTTCAGCTGTTTCCAGATAAGTTTGAGGAGTATATCAGCTGGCAGACAAAATGTCTAGTGAACGATAAAAAAAAACAGCTCAATATTCTGGTGACTAAAAGGGAGATTTTATAAATGATGGTTATGTGGCAAAATGCTACTTAAAAAGATGTCGACAAAACTAATGCCATTTTTTGTTCAAAGATTGTGCCTACATATGCAAGTGGTGTGTGTGTGTGTCTGTTTCCTGTTGTGAGAAAGTACCTAGTCAGACCTGTCAGTTGCTTTGTGGGTTCACAGAATCAGTATGGAGATTTTTTTTCATTCATTTTTCATCACTTATCTAGAATCTGAGTTTCACAGTTTTGTGAAGTGCAAAACTTTTCGTTGAGGCCGAAGCTTGTTGTTACTATCTGATGTTGCCGCTGTGGTTCTGTATGTGATGTGAAGTTAAAGTAAATCGATTGATGGCATCCACACGCCGATCACTTTTGTCAGTACAGGTTCATGTAAGAGTTGAGTGTTAATCATTTGAGTCGTCAAGGTTGTTTCTGATATAATCAACCTCATTTTTATTTTATTTTTTAAATTATGAATAAGTTCAGTACTCTTAATTACCTTTTTTTTAATTATAATTTGTCATAATTTCTCTTCTAATTTTGTGTTCGTTGTGGTTTGGTTTTAGGATATGTTTCTTAGGAACATCTTGGACAAGGATAAAGCTGTGTTTTATGTGAAACCTGTTGCAGTTCTTACCAAATTCCCAATATGATTTAAAATATATATATTTTACGACAATTTAATGGCACAAAATGGATTCCAACACCTCTGCATTTCTACCATTATATTAAGTGTTGTAGAAAGTGCTGACCTATTCATGTTGGGCATTCTCCTGACTCCCAGCTGGTATTATCTGTGAGGTCAGTTTGGCTGACACATCTCTTGGCCTCAGCTGATGGCCACAGCAAATCGGCAGCATATGATTTCAGTGTAACAACAGCAGCCGCAGCAGCTTGCATACATCTTTGATTAGGAGCGGCCGGTCACCCCCCGGTCCAAAGTCCCATCCCTGCCTGTAGTCACCATGGTGATGTGCAGTACACATGCAGATTGTTAATGGGGAGACGAGACTGACTCATAAATCACAAGCTGGGATGAACAAATCCATGCTGCCCCAAGGCATAAATCCAAACGTTGGACAAAAATGAATGAGCACCACTGCACTCGTTTTTAGTTTATGGTGCTTTTTGTGTATGTGGAATCTGACCAACTGAGGCTGAATGATTTGCAGGAGAAGCTGTTTGTCTGTTGTCATTGCTTACAGGCTGATACGGACATTTGTCTGTGTGAAAGTGCAGTAGTTATACCTTTGGTGAAAGCAGTGTGTCCCATTGCAGAACCTCCAGCATGACGGAGTGTGTTTTACAAACATTGATTATAGTAATGGTGTCTTATCTGGTCAGTCATAAGTCAGTAACAACTGATTTAAAGCATACAAAATGGCTATTTTAAAATCCCTGCCATGTTTACTTGTAGTTCTAGCGCAGCTCTGAAGCGCTTTTACTTGATGTTGTACTACGTGACCCTAAGCACCTTATGTCTTCGAAACATTTTTGAGTATGGGAACACCTCGAGGTTCTTTGGGAGCAGACTTGTAAGTGCAGAACAAAAACCCTCTGGTGATTCTACATGTAGCTCCTGTGCTCCGAGCTCATATTAAGGGTTGCTGAAAGTTGCCACATTAAGCAGAAAACATACCTTTATTGAGCAGGTCTATATTTTAATACTTGTCTTATTTTCTAATAATGTTTACTTTATTGATTAATTGATGGTGCATCATATCGCGAATAAGTGTTTTGGATGATTGGTACTAATCAGTGATTTATATGAGGCAGCTGTTGAAAGAGGATAATGCATGCACGCTGGCACGGAATGGAGGCTGGCTCATTGACTGAGTGTGCAGAAGCTACAAAAACGTGTAATGACTTTTAAATTGCAGGCTAATGATTATACACACACACACGGACAGACAGGTGTGGCTTAATTTTCCTGGAGGTAGATTTAGAGCCTCTGCAAGATTGATGTAGTGTGATGCTGTCGTTATTGATTTATGAAGTCTTTAAATGCAGTCTCTACATGTCACCACACGAACTCCACAGCAGCAAATTACAGCTGTGCTGGACCTATATGACCGTAAAGATTTGGGACAAATTGTCATTTACTGCGAAAGTCGGGGTGGTGGGAGAACTTTGAACAATGATTTTTAGGACTCATCATCAATTATTATCAACTTTTACCTTTGTTGTTTGTTATCTGGTCCAGGTTTGGATTACTTTAGTTCAGCATCTGGCCTGTATAGTGTTACATGGTTATCAGTGCTGTTGATGATACTGTGAAAAAACACAGTTGTTGATCAAACAGTGATTGTAGGTCAAACTAGTTTCTCAGAGTTATTTAGGGCTGCAACTAGCCATTACTTCTATTGTTGAGTAATCTGTTTTTATTTTCTGTTCTGTATGTTTGGTCTATAAAATGGTAAAACAAAGTGTGTTTCCAAAGCCCAATGTGACATCTTGTTTTGTCCACAACCCAAAGACATTTACTTTACTGTCATACAGGTGTAAAGAAAATAAAAAATATTCAAAAGTTTGAATCAGGATTTTGACTCTTTTTTCCACCCTAAATTACTCACATGATTATCAAAAGGTTGAGCAATTAATTTAATAGGTGGTAATTAATCAAATAATGTCTACAACTCCAGTGGTATTATCCTGTCCTATTAAGATTTACTTTCTGTGTTTTAAGGAGAATTGTTTTCCTGTTTTCTGATAAATCTACACAAAGAATTGAGGCCAGTCGATTCCAACCGTCTCTCTGTTTCTGTCTGACAGATGTTCCCCCTGCAGAGCAGGAGAAGTTGTTCATCCAGAAGTTGCGACAGTGCTGCGTCTTGTTCGATTTTGTCTCGGACCCACTGAGCGATCTAAAATGGAAGGAGGTGAAACGGGCGGCACTAAGCGAGATGGTGGAGTACATCACCCACAACAGGAACGTCATCACAGAACCCATCTACCCCGAGGTGGTTCACATGGTCAGTATTTAGAGGGATTGAACAACAAACTTGGTCATTAATTTTGCATCCAACCAGGTTAGCAGTCATTAATATTATTTTATTTTAAGCTCTCAAACATTTCTTTAATGCTCAGGATGTCATTCGACTGTGAGGCAGTGTTTCCCACAGAATCCCCTTGAGATGTACTGGTGACTTTGATTTCACCAAGGACTATATTTAAAAGCTTTTATTAAGTTCCGTCAAAGTCTCTATTGCTTAGGCTATGTTACGTGAGAGTGGACAGACATGGATGTCAACTTCAACTTGACTGGCGTGCAGACGCATACAACCGCAGGGCGACGATAATAGTTTTATGAAATAAGCCTCCAGTAATAAGCTTCATAAAGCAAATCATGCCGTTCTCGTGGGTCTGGCTTAGATAAGTGTAGCAGCACAGCAGGTCGCTAAGGTTTAAGAATGGTCACCTATATTAATGCCTGAGTTGTCATGTCATTTAGGTGAAAAGGATTTTCTGTCATTGTCTGTAAAGCTCTGTGAAGCAGTCTTGTGAATAAGGCTGTGCTGTGTGTCACTGAATGCATGTGACCATGAGGAGCCATTTTACACAGTAGAATGTAGTTATTGCTTTTATATTCAATTAGCCTCCGTATACAGATCTGCTATTCGTTAAGGCACTTATTTCTTCCCCATGGGAAAAGAATGTACTGTGGTTTCAACTGGCAGCAACACTTACTGCTTTAGACCCATTTTGTCTTTTCTTTTTGGCTCTTTAGTTAGTCTGAGAAGGGTATAGGGAGCAATCACCCCCCAAATCATATAGATTTTTAGGCTCATCTCAGAGAGATTTCTGCCTTCTGACAAATATATAAACAGTAGATGGCACTGCATCTCGTCCATGATTATATGCACATATCCTTCAGAAAGAAAATTAACTACACACAGGTCTGTGAGTAATCGGGTCATTATTTCTGGAAAGAGATATCATTTTTGCCGCTTTGAGCAGCACAACCCAGTGCCATCTTTCTTTCCGGAAACTCAGCAACTCACACCAAACAATCTAAATGGATAAATAACACTGCGGCTAAGTGGAAAAAAAATGTTTCTGATTCAATGAGTGAACTGTCTCTTCAACCTAAATGAGGTCACTAAACCTACAGTACAACGCCTGTAGCTCCTACCTGTGCAGATCTCAACCTTTCCATTCTTTCAGGCTGTATTCAGCGTGCTATTATTGAGCGCCTACTGTATATTTATTAGAGACGTGCTCCACTGGGGTTGTGGCCTGGATGTGTTCATGGTGCCAGGTTTGCTTTCCCAAGCCAAATTAAAAAGCCTTTGATGTTAATCAAAGCCCTGCCTCAATGCCACATGGTAAACTGCAGGTGATCAAGGTGCAAATGTACTCGCATCCTCCTTGTCGTGGCTTCATTTGATCAGCAGAAAATGCAACAGAGCTGCCAAATCAGCATTAAAATATACTCGTATTCCTTGCAGCCCCTTTCCTCTGCCAAAGAGAGACAAAGACTCTTTGAAGTCCACTGCTGGCTTTCATCATCAAAGTATGGAGATTGACACGACAAACTCGTTTGCAGCAATAAAGAGTGTATTCTTATGTTAAGGTCGTATGTATTATTTTCTCCCATAAGCCCTTGTTCTTCCAGGCCATGTTTGATGCCTTGGTGCTCAGGCTTTAGAACAATATTTTAACAGACCTTCGGATGACACGGCAGCGCTTGTTCCATTAGACCCATTCTCTGTGGAGGGAAGTAAGAAAAGGTTTCTGCTAAGAATATAAACATGATGGTGAGTGAGTGTGCACTCTGGAGGGACTGTCTATAAAGTGAGAATAGGCTGAAAGGGAAAATGGATGGATGCTTCCAGTTTAGGGAATTGAATTGCCATTGAAACAGCTGCTATCTCAGACAAGCGTATGGCAAGAGGGAATATCCAACCATAGACACATTTTCATTGATTCGTTTTCATAAGGAAAATAAAAGATTTTGAAGTTGGGTTAACATGATGGACATCCATTTGACGAACCGTAATCCTGTTGGTTAGTGTCTTGGAACAGTTGAAGGCAGTGGAGTGCTGGAAATCATTTTTTGCGGTTGAAACAAGCTAAGTTGTTTCCAAAAAGCAAACTCAAAACTGAAGATAAACCAGTTTGCAGGGGCTACATAATCTTGCAGTGTGTTTTTCGTGTATTTGCACTGTAAGCGACAGTACAATAGCCACCAAACTGTATCTCACTCTTAAAGTCCGTGTTGGCATGGCAATGTTGTAGCAAAGAATGTTCTCCTCCTTAGTTTTTAACATCAGCTCCCCTGAAGCTCTGTTGATTATTTGTTGTAATAGTGTGGCACAAGAGACTGATTGTAAATAGCCTTGTTTGCTTGTCAGACACTCTGGCTGATGGATCTCCGAGTCTCCCCATCAGCTTCATTATTTCAGCCGTCAGATCTGTTTTAGGAGCAAACATTTAATCAGTGGCAGGTAGACAAATTTAACAGCCAGAGCTTTTGTTCACCAAGGTTTGGCAATAGCAACTGTGTTTTTTTGTCTCACCCTGGCTAAATGCTGCATAAAAGGTTATTGTAGTGTGTGCATTGTGGGTAAAAAGGAGTGTTTACTAAAACACAAACCAGTGACACCTGTTGAGCATCCTATGTAAATAGCGAAAAAAGTCAGCCGCTTCCATCTGTTCAGCAGCACTTACAGAAAGCAGTGTTTGCAGTTGAAGCATCGTATCAATAATCACTGGATCACTAGTTTATTGAGCTGACCTACCCGTCTCTGTTTTTACTCCCCAGTTTGCTGTGAATATGTTCAGGACGTTGCCCCCATCATCCAACCCCACGGGTGCCGAGTTCGACCCAGAGGAAGATGAGCCCACGCTAGAGGCGGCATGGCCACATCTACAGGTACGCAGCACACACACAGTTACACAGACGCACAGACACGTAGGTCTTGCTTCTTTACTGTAAACTGATGACAGTATATCAAAGTCTTGTAACCTCTGCTCTTCTTTCCTCAGCTTGTCTATGAATTCTTCCTACGGTTCTTAGAGTCACCAGACTTTCAACCAAACATAGCCAAAAAGTATATTGACCAGAAGTTTGTAATGCAGGTGAGCATAAACTGATAATTTTGCTTGCATTTGGTTGATGTTTGAGTGTGTTTCTTTACAGATCTTTGTATTTGGTGCTCAGTTGCATTTGTAATTCTTAGTAATCCTGTTTTTTTTCTGTGTGCAGCTCTTAGATCTGTTTGACAGTGAAGACCCCAGGGAAAGAGATTTTTTAAAGACCACTCTTCATCGCATCTATGGCAAGTTCCTGGGCCTGCGAGCGTACATTAGGAAACAGATTAATAACATATTTTATAGGTGAGTGAGGTACATTAGTGACACATTAGCGCCTGTTGTCCTTGTGACTAACGTGAAGTGTTTTGTTCAATGTAACACTGTGTTGCTGTTTTGTAGGTTCATTTACGAGACTGAACACCATAATGGAATAGCAGAATTACTGGAAATATTAGGCAGGTAAGATATTTTTGAGAGGTGCACCCATAAGAAAAACAACTGCTGTTTATGGTTCACAGTGTCCTTCTGTTTTTGCGGTTCATTTCCATGAATGTTTTTTCAGTCCATTAGTTTTACGTACAACTCGAGCACTTCTTTATCTCACGAACACTTTTCTTTTCACAGCATAATCAACGGATTTGCGTTACCACTGAAAGAAGAGCACAAGATATTCCTGCTGAAAGTTCTGCTGCCATTACACAAAGTCAAGTCTCTGAGTGTATATCACCCACAGGTACCCCCCTTAAATATTGTCTTTAATATTGTTATACTTTAAACAATAAACAAAGTCTTCTAATATCAGCATTTACAGTGCTGCAGTGTTGAAACATTATGTCCTGTTTCTCCCTCAGCTGGCCTACTGCGTGGTACAGTTCTTAGAGAAGGATAGCACCCTCACAGAACCGGTAAGATACGATTTATTAACGGGGTTGTGTCGTTAATATTGTTGATTGAAATTTCCTTCAATATCCTGTCTGCTCACGATCAGTTAGTGGCTGTTTTGAATCCGAGGACTCCATTGCCAAAGTCTGGTTTTTCAAATTTCCTTCGTCGACTAGAGTTGCAGTGTGATTTTTCAAATACAAATGATTTCTTTGGGATTGCCTTGTTCGTTATTAGTCGGACAAATTAGATGTCCGTACAATCTTTTTTTCTTTTTTAATAAGCCGTGTGTCCTTTGTGTGCAGACGGTAATGGCTTTGTTAAAGTACTGGCCAAAGACGCACAGTCCAAAGGAGGTGATGTTCCTCAATGAACTGGAGGAGATCCTAGACGTCATTGAGCCTTCGGAGTTCGTCAAAGTCATGGAGCCCCTCTTCAGACAGTTGGCCAAGTGTGTGTCCAGCCCTCACTTTCAGGTCTGACATCATCCTAGTACACAATAACACGTGGTTTAGTTTGTTAGGCACGTGTTTCTTTTCTATCCCACATCTAACGATGTCTGTGTAACGCAACGCTGCTGTAAACTATCCTAAACTAGGTAGCAGAACGTGCTCTGTACTACTGGAACAATGAGTACATCATGAGCCTGATCAGTGACAACGCCGCCAAGATCCTACCCATCATGTTCCCATCTCTCTACCGCAACTCCAAGACCCACTGGAACAAGTGAGTCACCACCCGGGCCGTCCCTCGGGTCTATCTCTGTGTTTCTCCACCAAGTCCGTAAATCAAAAGACCTGTGGTAATCATTGTATGTGTGCAGGACGATCCACGGGTTGATCTACAATGCTCTGAAACTCTTCATGGAGATGAACCAGAAGCTGTTCGACGACTGCACCCAACAGTTCAGGGCAGAGAAAAGCAAGTAAGTGACAACCGAGCCGTCCAAAATCTCAAAGTCTTGCAGCGCAGCCACAGCTCTCTTGGTTTATTACACAGTCACCAACGTCATAGAAAAGGTCGTACAAACATCATTAGAATTGGAAAAAAAGACTACGCAGGCGAGTAATTTAGAGATGTAAACTGGGCCATAAATGCTTTGAACATAACAGATTCATGACGTCAATGTGTCTTTGTGTAAATATTTCCTCCTGATGCCGTCTCTAATGGTTTTGCCTGTTTTGTTGGGATTTTCAGAGAGAAAGCCAAATGGAAAGAGAGAGAAGAAGCGTGGATTAAGATTGAGAATCTTGCAAAGTCAAACCCACAGGTGAGCAAAGACATTTTAACCTAGTAATATATTAATATTGACATCTTCTTACTGACTGAAGCTCCAGTAAAAGTAATCTTTCAAGCCAATTTTATGTTTCTGTTATTACAACAAATATCCATTATACTGCAGCCATTGAATGCAACGATAAAGTTAAAAATAATACAGTGTTGGAGACGCGGGTAGAGGCTCCATATATGTCCAAATAGTCCAACTTGAGTGTGTATTTAAAGTCAAAGGCAGGAGTGTCTGAGTGTGGTGTGGTGTCGTGCTTCTAACCCTTCCTACCCTCTTCTTCTTTTCTCTCTGTACAGTTTCTGATGTACATCGACTCAGGAGGTCCAGACGGTCCGATGGACATGGAGACAGACGGGCCGCTGCTAGATGACGTCAACGCGCTAAAGAAATCAATGGAGGAGGAAGCCACACAGGTTAGGACTGGTTGTGTGTGTGTGTGTGTGTATAGTGTAGTATGGCAGTGAATATTGGGGTGCTTAGATGTGGTTGTCCAGACTTTTCTGTTCACCTTTGCAGACAAGCCACTGTAAAGTGAAATGACAGTAAGAAGGGTTAAAGTGTGTGTTGGTTGCTGAATGTTCTCTTATCTCCATGTGTCCAGATCGAAAAAAACCAGCGTAGAGAGCGCCCGTTGATGCGGAGGAAATCAGAACTCCCCAAGGACATCTGCACCGTCACGGCCTTGGAGTTGCACCGGAGGGCAGAGGAAATGTTGACAACTCACGACGGCCACTAAAGAGACCACCCCAGATCCACCGTAAACCAGCAGCAGCAACATCCAACACCACACAGGCCCGCCAAGGCCAGCACAACAACACGACTCTGGTATCTCAGTCCAGCCCAGCACAACACAGAACTGAAAAACAGTCCCAGCTCCACCTGACACAGAAAATGTCTAAAGCCGCACATCTAAGCCTGGTTCGGCTTTTTCCGGGATGGGCGGTGCTCGGTCCAGCGGAGATGTCTGTGGTGCTGGACGGCCCTGCATGACCGCGACACGCACCGTGCCCTGATCTTCACCCAACACACTGTAGTGTCTCCTTTCCCCTCCCGTTGTTTTTCTCTTCTCCTGTACGCTCAACTGTTCATTTCGGGGTGCTGTGCTGCCCCCTTCTGGTCATTTCTCTCAGGTGTTCTGTTCTGTGTGCGTGTGTGTGTGAGCAGTTCTCTTCTTGCCTCTTCTTTATAGATGTCAGGTGCTTGTACAAATAATATGAGCCCCACACATTAACCTCCACATAGGACGTCGGTGTGATTTTTTTTTTTAAAACAAAACATTGATGAGATAAACTCATTTGTTTCTATATATTTAATATTTTTCTCATAACATTTAAACAATACAGCTGTTTATATTTTTTCCTACATAGTATATCAGGAGCTCCTCTCTGAGTCAAACACACTTCCTGTTCCGTTTGGAGCTTGTTATTTTTTCCCCCCTCACTTAATTTTTCCATTAGCTGTGAAGACTCATTGATCGCTCTGTTAATCAGGACGGGGTCATCTGGGACTCCCAGTCGAGTGTGTCTGGATTAAAAGCATCACAACATCAAACAGTGCTGGCCTGACGGAGGTCCAGGTTTTCCGTTTTTTTTCCCTTTTTATTACCAGATTCGGTGCCATCTTCTCTTATGAATTTAGCTCCTTTTCTTAAAAAAACAGACCCTTTTAAATGTGTAGGCAATAAGTTCACGCAGGTGGCAGTTGTGCGTCGGCAGCTCAAACAATGGTCAGAGAGTTTATTACAGGTTCAGATCCATTCGATCGGCCGTTGGGATTAGCCTTGCCGCGGCAGTTACATGAGAGGGGATTGTGGGATTTATTTTTGGGTTGCCCGATGCATCCAGCCGTTGTAGGAGCGTGTCGAACACGGTCATTAGCATTCAGTACAAGCCGCTGTCATTCATGTGAGGCTTACGAGAGGTCAGAGAGATGTAGTCGCTCGTCTGGGATTTCCACAGTGTCGCGTCGAGAGAAGTCAAACGGGGGGGAAGAAACTGTGCTGATGGCGCCGATCGCTTTTTTCTACTCTTCTCAAGCAAGACCCTTTTGTTTATAAAACACTTGTTCGAGATCAGACCGCTTCATAGATGAGGTATGTTTGGTTTGAAGAGGTCAAACATTAAGCCTTTCTTTTCACAGTGCCTTTTATAGTCTAAGGGGATATTTGCTCAACTGAGAATCGAGTAGTAGCATAAACTATGATGCCAGGTATGTTTAAAAGTCAGTTGTAATAGTGGTTTCCAAAAAAAAACAGATGCGTTTCAAGTCCGTACTTGACACACTTCCAGATGCTTGGACTCCAGCACATGCCTTGTCGAAGCTACAAAGTCGATTATTTTTTTCGTAGTCGGAAGCTAGAGAGGAGAAGCAAATGAAGCACTTCCTGATAAAACTTGAAAGAAAATAGAAACGCAACTGAAAAAAAAAAGAGTTAAGAATTGAAATCCTTGATGCTGTCTGTCTTGGTGTGTGGGTTCACCTCCCCTGGGTGCCTGTCGATGAGAGCACAGGAGAGGAAATCGCCTCCCATCGTGACTTTTTGTCCCATTCTGCTTAAGATTCGTACCATTGTTTGACCCCTTCGGCCCAGACCTGCACACTGGCTGTAACCCCTCCCTCACCACCCTGCAGGGCTCGTTATTTGGACACGTGTTTGATCTGCTTCTGGATGCTTGCAAGTTCTTTTTTTTTTGTTGTTGTTGTTGTGGTTTTTATTCTTCCTTTGCCTGCAGAACCTCCCTATCAGTGTTTCAACTGAATGTGCAAATTGTAAATAATACAGTCGCGTTGTTCCGTTCTCTCCATGTTTGTCTCGAAGAACAACTTTCACCACAGGCCTTTAAGAAAACTCCTTCAGTTGTCCACATCCTCTGATTGCTGGTTGTCCCTTTGGTGACTGTTGTTCTTCTCGAAATGGCTTTAATATTGGCTTCTTTGGAGCTCTCTTCGTTTTACATAAGCTTTGTTTTCTTTTTTCTCTGAAAAGAATGAAGTGTCCTTTAGTATACGTCTCATACTAAATGGCTTCATCTAATATTGTACATATAATGTACTTTTATTTTATGTTATAACTATTATTAAATGGTAGATTTCATATTTTGTACAAATCACCCAGTGTACAGAATACAGAGGTTATTAGCAACTGCAGACAGTTGGTATGTGGCACAGACTTCAACACATGTGACTATTTACATTTAGAAAACCGTATAGAATTTGGATAGTTTTTTATCTATTTGTAATCTGACATCTTTTCCGTTTTTTGTTTTTTTTTCATCTCCAGACATGTGTTGAGATTCTACATACATGAGCTTTTTGTGTGTGCTTTTAACCAAATCTCCAGTGGTGTACATCTATCTATATACAGCAAATAAAGAGAACATGTGAGTTTTATATTTTCATCCTAAAACAAACTGTTCTGCGAGTCATCATTGGTCATATTCGAGTGTTTTATAAAAAACTGTATTTATATGGATTAATCGTGACACTTCCGCCTACGATCCTGATGATGGTAACAAACTAACACAACCACACACACTCTAATTCAGATAAGCAAAGTTCTGGTGGTGATTTGATGTAGGTGAATCCTGTGTTGATCCCTCTGAAACACGAATGTCAAATATTCAAAGACAAGTCTCTGTTTCCGTCTGTCAAAAAGTGTCCAGAAAACGTGTTCAAGTCGCAACAAACTGGTCTGTTTCAGTGTAGTAGCCTGATTATAGTAAATATAAAAGTGATTTAGTATCAAACATTTTACCCAGGAAGTAACAGAAGAAACAAGAACAGCACTAAATAGAGCGCATACCTCTACTGAGGCCCAACAGTCCCCTTTTATACTCACTCATAGATACCAACCACCTAATTATGCCTCATTTCAGCAGCCATGCATTATTGCCTGAGAAATGAATACATAAGAAAAAAATCACAATGTTGGAGAGAGTGAGAGGAAATTCCTGCATCCGGCTCTTTTTATACTTATCCGCCAAAAATTAATGGGGTCTATTCTGCGCCGTCTTCCATCGTTTCGTGGAAATCAGTTCTGTAGTTATTATATAATCCTGCTGACAAATCAACTGACCGACACACAGATGGGTGAGAACATAACTGCTTTGTCTCGAGCTAAGATAACATGACTGTCTAACTGTAAATATAAAAAAAAACAAATTTGCACCATTTTAAATTGAATGAGCAAGTCAAGTAATCAATTAAAATATTGTATGAAAGTGCAACGTGTTAGTCAACTGGTTATATAGCAGAATGACCCCAAAAAACAAATAAACGACGTCTTACTTGTAATTACATATATCTTTAAATTCTTAAAAAAATTTATATTCATGGAGGCTAACACTAATTACTCACATGTCATATACAACAACATGAAAACCTTCAGAAAGGAACCAAGTTTCCTTTCCTAATAAATCTGAATTGTACCGACCTGTGTGGAAATCGACTAATTTACTTGTAAATGAAGTCCTGTGCTGCCACCTGCTGGACAAACTTTTTAAATATACAACAACCATGAAAGCCGGATGATTCATCTCAAAAGGATTATCGTCATGATAAATATTACTTCAGTTATTACTGTTAGTTACACCTGAACGTCACAACTACACTTACGTTACCAATGGTGTAAATCAAGTGGTTCTACATCTCTGTACTTCTACATAGACTAATATTTCTACTTTAGAATGGGAATCTTTTAATGAAGGTTTCATGGTTGGTAGTTTAAACACAAAGAATTACAGATCAGTGTCTTACTGTTGACTTTATTTAAATTGGAGTATCTTTTCCATGAATTATGAAACCTTTCAACAACATATAGGAGATCCAGGCGGTGTTTTTTCATGGTTTAGCTCTGTTGTAGAACAAGACTTATCACCCTCTCTCTAAAAGATGTGCTGTGCCGTCTTATGTGTCAGTACTGAAGTAGGTCATATTATGCGCTAGTTTTTTCTGCCTTTCCTTTATGGTGTTAAGAAGCATTTTTGTGCATGCAAAAGGTCTGCAAATGAAAAAAATCCATGCCAAAGGGAGTCACTCTCTCCCAAAGAGAACACTGCTCCTGCTGTCCCTGAAGCCTGGTTTGGAGTTGAAACTTTACTTCCGTAACTTATGTGCATCACTTTGTAATAACAACAAACATATATATATTTTATATATACATTTACTATAAAATATATACACTTCTGTCAGTCAGCGAACATACAGTTGCTGTTCGGGTGTTATTTTAGATCACACTACCTTGCTCGGTATGACTCGCCCTACTCCGCCTCTGATTGGCTACATCTTGCACGAAAGATGTCTCCCTCTGTAGCTAAAACGGAGTGTGAAAAGAGATGCTGCAGTGATGCACCGTATGAGACAAATGATGTGTTTTTGTTTAAATTAGAGCATGCAAAATTTTTCTACTCGGACCCCCTAAATAAAGGCATGTATCTGAAAATCAGCATCACGTGACCTCTTTACGCACGCAGCAGTATTAAATGAGGACACCTCAGTTAATTCATGCATCTCTGCCCGACCTGGCATTGATATTGCAGTATAATTCACAAGCAGTCATTTTCACAGAGTATCGTCTGAAGGACACTTATCCGGCACTTCTTTTTCGGAGATGTTGCTAGGTGCTGCCATCAGCCACTCACAGTTGCCCTAACGCCGGCTCGTCCGAGGTCACCTAAGTTCCTCTATTCATCTGAAGACAACAGTGACGATTGGCACCCGCCCACCCTCTTGTGTCTAGCACCCCTGCTGGGATCTGCACTGAACCCAGATGAACCTGCGGGGGTTCAGTAAACAAACAGACCCGGACAATTTGTAGCCTCTGAATTGCAAAACGTGCGACGGTGATGGCGATGACACAAGGGGGGGAAAAAAAAGAGACACTGCACTCATTCATCCGTTTGATTCATGACTGTGTTTTCATCTGATGGATCCCACACATCCTATTTTTAGGGTCAGACAGTTACTATGTTTTTATTGTAAGGGAATTAAATATTGTAGTACAATAGGCTTTGTCTGTAAATGACAGGCCTAATGAGGATGCAAGCTGTCTCCCACAAAAAAGCCAATTTGCCTCATTATCGACACATCGTAGCCCAATTACCTAAGAAAAAATATTCCTCTGGGCTGGATGCGCCATTGAAAATCCAAATACGTCAGTGGGTTTTTGTGCGTGGTTAAAAGACTCTGTGTGTCTCTCTCTCTCCCTCTCTGCTCTCGGAGGAGGTCACTTGGGTTCATTGTTTTTTTTCGCCTGCAGTCGGAGCGCTGTACTGTCGTTCCGGACTGGAAAACGTGGTGCGTTGCCTTTCCTTCCCTCGATCAGGATGTTCTGACAGCCGTCTCTGACTGTCAGTGTTCAAATCTTCCATGTAACCCCCCTCCCCACCACCCCTCCCTCCCCTGGTCCCTCAACCAAAAGGAAAACATAAAAATAAAAAAAGAAATAAGAAATCTTGTCACGACAGGAGATGTCAGAAGCTATCGCCATGGAAACAGTGCTCAAAAGTTTGGAGCGTCGACCCCAGTTGTGACTGCAACCAATCAGATTTTAGGAAAAAGCTTTCAGCGGTGCATTACTTTACTCTGAAGTGCGGTGTGGGTACATCTGCGTGGATCTGGTTCTGTGTGTGTGTGTGTGTGTGTCGGGTGATGTTTGTGAGGACTGGGGAGCCAGAAAGTGACTCATCACACCACCCTGGGGGTCTCAGATGGTCTCGTATCCAGCTCTTCATCTCTTCCCCTCTCTCGATGAGGCTCTGCAGCACCTGAAGTCCTCCTGAGGTGCTGACTCTTGAGCGAAGTCACACCTTGCACCTCACCCGTTCTGCCCTGCCCCCCAAAACCCCCAACATCCATCCTGGAGGATGGAGGACAGAGGACGGAGGGTTGGGGTGCAGCCCAGTCCCAGTTTCTTTGATGCTTGACACTCTGCTTCAAAGTCCTCGGCATCAAAGCCGGGGACTTGGGACCGAGCCCAGCAGCTACCCGTCATCGAGCCTTACACACACACACACACACACACACAAACACACACACACACACACACACACACACACACACACACACACACACACACGGGACAAAAGCTGTCTTCCCTTAAGGTTTCGTCCAGATTTAACAAGAGGATCTTCCCCACGGGGGGCACACGACAAGACAAAGTTAATGAAATTACGCTTCAGGACTAAAACACTGAGCTCGGAGTGTGGTGGAAGTCATTTACTTGAGGGAATAAAAAGAAAACGAAGCTGCACAGAACTACAAAAAAAATGTAATTAAGATAGAAAAATGAAAATAAGATATAAAGCTCTCACAGCGAGGATGAATCACTGAAATGATTGTATTAAGATGTGTTTGAACTGTGGATGAACAGAGTGAAACCAGCATGGCTGTAACGTTGCCTAAGAAATACTTAGTTAACACGTATTACTAATATAGCGACTGTAAAACTAAAATACAGATTCTACTAATAATTAACAATAATATTAAATAAAATACTGTAAAACATATATAAATATAATAAAATACAAGAAATATGTTTCATGGTTGATAATCTTTAGGTCTACAATCAGACAATGTGTTGCCCGTCGACCGTTTACAGTTATCTTTTTTTGAAATTTCACTATTCATATTGTTTATAGATGTAAACCAGAGAGCAGCCGAGGTTACAAGAAACATTGGAAACACTAGAACGGCCCTCAGTAGATCGCATACCTCCGCCACGGCCCAGCAGACCCTTTAATACTCACTCATAGACACTAAATACGCCAGATGTTTTCCCCTTAGAAATGAACGACAATGTCCAAAAAAACAAACAAGCATAAAAAAAAATTCCTGGATAAGGCTCTTTATCCGTGTCCGCTCCAAAAGTTCACGGGGTCTATTCTGGGCAGAGACCCATCCTACGTCCAAGTTTTGTGGAAATCCGTTCAGTAGTTTTTGTGTAACTCTGCCGACAAACCGACAGACAAAGCGTAACTTCCTTGGTGGAGGGAATGACGAGCGACAATCACAGCACATCAAATACTTGAGTCAAAACTCTTCAGCTGTGTCGTTACAACGTTAAAATGTGTTCACATGTGCGTACTTTACAGTTCCATCATTTCATTTCCTTTCATTCTGGACTCTACAGACAGAATGAGGCTGACAACACGGGTGGCTTAAAAGAGATAAAAGGTCAGAAGGGCGAAACTCAGACGATGGTTGTGACGGACGACAGTGGAAAAAAAAAAGAAATCACGCTCTTCACGCTCACACTTTAGCTCGATGCTAATGATGCGCTACGAGCTGTTCATGTCGTTGGTCAGACTCTGGAAAGATGCAAAATCTTTTATCCACCTGGACGTGAAAGCTGGTGCATATTCAAAACCGACTGACACGGTAGATATAGTTTTAGCTGAAGAGGCTCCGCTCTGAACGACCAAGCAGATGGAATAAAAGTGGGGACCATGTAAACACGAGACCTCTCCGTCAATTCCCCCGGACCAGAGTCCGTTTTCAGCGGGGACAAACAGTCCTATTTCTTTAGTTTCCAAGGGGAGGACAGCTGATAGCGTATAAATAGCACTCTCTCTATATGCATATCAACTGTTCTCAAGTGGTTTTTGATTTTCACAGCACAGTTTGAACATGATAATGATGTACCATCGAGGTGTCACCTCCAGAGTGCCCTGGTGACACATGAAACAACACCGTGGTTGCTCTTTATAGCAGATTACTGGATGTTCAAGATAT
Organism: Sparus aurata; assembly: GCF_900880675.1. NCBI lineage: Eukaryota > Metazoa > Chordata > Actinopteri > Spariformes > Sparidae > Sparus > Sparus aurata. The sequence goes on along the minus strand of NC_044208.1, from coordinate 24,425,526 downwards.
TTTTTATTTTGGCTCAGGGCTGAAATGACGAGTCAGTGAATTGATGAATACAATTTGGGTTAAAAACAAACAAAAGATGTTCTGGTTCTGGCTTCTTCGATGAGAATATCTGCTTTATCCCTGTTCTCATTTTTCATTTTGTCCTCTGACATTTAAAAAACCAGCGGATTAACAAAATGATTCAAAACATCACCGGTCAACTGCTAATGGAAACTGTTAGGTGGAACTGTGTTAAATTTTACAAGCTCATTTAGCGCTTTTAGTGTAAAAAGAAAACAAACAAAATCAACTCACAAAAAAATGTCGAGAAATTAAATATTCTTACACCTATTTTCCTTACTTAAGAACAAAAAATATATCTGTGCACCTTCTAGATTTCTAGACTTCTAGAACTGAATTGCTTCATTAACTCGTCATAAAACAGACTTCGTACCACTAGCTGCGTGGCTGCTCTATTGAACTAACAGCTAGGTGGCTAACGACCTTCAATGGGTTACCAATTTTTACACATCGCACCTCTCAACAGTCAGTGAGAGGGCCTGAAGTCTGGAAACATCTTAATGCTAGTCTGAAGAAATAATTTGATGCGCATGTTAACCAATTTTGGGCAAAAAGTATCAATTTCCTTTCAAGGTATATTTCTCAGAGATGACTGCGATCCATCCATGGATCAACACGTGGACATGGATCCGACCCTGATTACAATGTTGATTCTCTCGGGTATGTCTGCGCTGTAAAGCTCTGGCTGCAGATGAAGAAGGATTATCGGAGTTACCACCCCACACTAAATGCCACTTCTGCCTGATCAAAAATATATGAGTGCTCACATTGTTAGGCCGTCCCCCCTTCGTCAGTCAGTCAGCGTGTTGTCGGTCACGTGCGTCTGGGAGATAAAACTGCGCTAACCTCTCGAGCAGTAATCCCGCAGCCTGCCGGCTCGGGCTCAACAGGGCCGCGCAAGGATGCTCCACCAACGTGAGTGTCTGGATCGCACACATAACCTTTATTATCTCCCAGTATCTGGGCCGCCTGGGGACAACCCCATTGTCTGAAGCCACGCAGACACGCATAAGCCCTTCGTCTGTAACGGGGGCACAGGTAGCTGTCCGACTGTATGTGGGCCAGATGAAGCGGAACGGTGTAGACACGCTGGCCTCACCTGACCGTCTGCAGCCTCGCCGCTCTCGGCACACAAGGTCAGCACACACTTGAGCGACACGCCGGGCGGAAAACGCTGAGAGCAGAGCGGCTGGCGTGTGTTTGGAAATCAGACAAGGAAGACGGAGGGAACCGGAGAGAGCAAGAGACAAACACACGCACACACACACACACACACAGAGGTCTTTCACACCCTTTTGCTCTTTTTCCACTTGGCTAAGCGATAGACGGATGTGCAGAAAGTGATGGAGGCAACCTTTCGCAGAAGAGGATGTTCAGATGAGAGACTGAACACCACGGGTGAATGATTTCTCTCTCTCTGCATCTGATGGATGCCTTTCCGGCTGTTTTTCACTCACTGTGTTGGTAGCCGAGTTTATACTCTGCATCTAATTTGTTTTTTGGCACGTTTTTAACAAACTACATCTCTAACGATGATTTGGCCGAAGGGGGATTCCAATTTCAAGTCAATTTCTAGGGCCTGTTCTTGGCGCCGGCTCCCCGCGCGTCATTCCTCGACAGAATTTCTAAGAAAAGTAAAGTTCCAGTCCAATTAAGATACTCACGTTGTAAATAAAAACGAGCATGCGAGGTCCAAAGTCGAAACAACAAACGGGATTATGTTCTGCAGTTATTGGCGAAAGATTCTGAGAGAATCACGAGAGTCACACTGCTGCACGCGATCTTGAAATAGAAGCACTGTTGAAAGAAAGCAAAAACCGACGGGACTTTCTAGGGTTTTCAAGATCATTCGTAGGTCACGGTCATTTGCTAACACTGCACGTGTTGTTTCTGGAAAACATTTAGCCTCGGGCAACGCCAGGATCTCGTGAGGGACGCTTGCACGCTAGCCGCGGCTCAGAATGAGAGTGCGCCAAGTTCGACAAAACAAAAAAAAACAACCATGCACGATGGTTGTCTGGAAATCATCTGAGTAAATCTTTTTTTATGGATTGTGTCGGCCAGAAAAAGACCATAAATTCATCTTCAAAACAAAGATTCAATCCAAGTTGTAAGCACTTTCAGACGATGTGCAAAACTAAATGCAGATCTTAGGTGATTAAATCTGGTCCCAATCTAGACTTTCGAGGATTTTGCAGATGCTCTTTAATATTTAGCCAGCAGTTTCTTCGACGGTGTTCATGTCGACGAGCAGCACAAGAGAACATCGGTCGATTGGGTGAACGCTCCCCCTTTGACTCCTCTTGAGTCCTACCTCTTCACAATCTCAGCTCCTATATAAGCTGCATCGTGCTTTCACTATGATGTTTTCTGTCCGTTTCACCACGTTGACACTCTCGGCGTCGGCCCGGTCTCTTGCGCTCCATCAAGTTGACAGCTGACAGATAAAAAGACTTTGAATGAGTCGTGCAGCTGTTTTTCAAAGGCAGTACACCGCAGGTTATATTGCGTGGTTCAGCGAGAAACTATTTCAGATCAGATGGATTCTAACACATCCGGATCAACTGACTCCGCAGTGCAAGCGGGTTTTTATCACCTCAGCTTGGCTTTGATCTAAATGTTAGATCTGAGTGAACGCGCTTAATTCTGCCTCGCGCAGTGATGACGCTTCATCAACATCCGGTGGTGGCGCGTCAATAAAGACAGAATTTTGGTTTTATTTCTGGATACAGTGTTGGAAGCAGATTCCTGTTCATTCCTATGGAAGCTGCTCATTGGTGTTTTAGTGCCAAAAACCCTCGACTGCCCAGCAACGAAAAAATACCTGGATGACCGACCGAGCCGGCTAACTTTGGGTTTAGCGCCCCGCTCACTTGAAGGGATATAAAGTAATTTAATCGTGCAGCTCTTCTGGACTTTCCAAATGTTTTTTGACTGAATGGCTCAAAATATGACAGCGAAACAAATCATTTTGCGGGAGTTCTGACACTCAAAATTATTTATCTTCGTGGCAGTGCAGATAAAAGATGAGCTGCCTTAAAAAAGTAAACGTTAGCGGCATTAGCTAGCGACATGATAAAGGTAGATCGCTGTGGCTCTTTTTTACTTCCAGACGTATACGGTCTTGTGAAAGAGCTCCGACCTTCCTGCTGGATAAAGGATGTAAATCACAAATCAGATAGAAGTGTGACTGGTTCTTCTGTCATGTGTAAATGCATGTTTTTTTAGTGGCATGCTAGGCTAACTCACAGGCTAACCCTGCTAGTCCACCGTGAAATTAACACATCGACCCCAGATTACACAAATAGAGACAAATATGTAACTGTTCATGTTGAACATATTTCACCTGAACAAGTAAAGATTAGAAAAAATAAAAGTCCTTATGCTAACGCTTTATGACTTTCTTTAATGTACAGATACGAGACGTAAAAGGAGGGAAAATAGAGGAAAACAACCGAGAGGAAAGAAGTTGGCAGCGAGCTACACTGCTAGCTACAATGCTACATTGGTTGTTTTGGGTTCATAAACAAGGGCTGCAATTACGCGTGAACACATCTTTACACCACTCAACTGATACCAAGTGACACTGGACTTACCTCTTACAATTATACTTGTCTTTAACTCACCTCGGTTCAACTCTTTACCTCGACATGCGACATTCCCACCGCTACAGCCCCTCCACCTACACAATACGCCTACACGCTGCACTCCGTAAGAGCTTTCTCCCGGCTAGCACGGTGCTGGCTACAGGTGGACGGTGCTAAGAGAGCCATCCACATGGACTTGGTGTACTTACGACTTTTATACTCCAGCTACTAGCGCTTTAAGTTTTGCGACCACCTGTGAGGACATTGTAGTGACTTACTTTCACTCCTTTGAGGCGAATGCTAACTCTAGCTATCCTTGACGTCACTCTTAACCGTAACCCCATGCATGGACCAGATGTTTTTGTCCCTGCATGGGAGCTGCTCAACCACCCGCGATGATTCGATCACATTTGAGCCATTTTGTGATGACAGCAGAGGAGCAATAAATAGATTTTTCAGATGCTGCTCAGGGGTATTAACGACTGGAAAGCAAGTAGGTGGCATTCCCACTTCTGTACAGATCCACACGTCAGAGCTGCAGAGACATGCGTCATGCAGGGGCAGCGCTGTGCAGCGCAGAGGCTCTGAAGTGGAGGAGGATAAGCAGAGGAGCGGGAAGCTGGAGGGGAGAGACTGTGTATGTCATACTTTGATCTTGACTGGCATCTCATGGTATTCATCTGATGTATGGAATACACTCACAGGGTGCGTTCGGGTTCAGCTGTTCTGACTGAACGATCAGAAGAGGAGGGAAGATGCATCAAACCGCGAAGGGATCCACAACACGAAAGATACCCCCAATTTGTCTGACACTTGACTGACGTTTTTCTGTCTCTATTAAAAATCTCTTTTCCCGTCAGAAGTATGAAAAGAGCGTGAGCCTTAACTGACTGTAATTTGACCGAGGCTTTTGTTGTTGAGAGCAGCACCCAGTGACATCTGCAACTGCCAGATCTCCAGATAAATTGATCTCATAGCAACAGCATTGCCATGGCATCCAGGATACAGATGCCATGCTGAGGTGATATGCGGAGGGACTGGCAGCCAGACCACGGACACTTTTTACAAAAAAAAGGAAAGAAAAAAACAAAACAGAACTGAATGATTCATCTAGTTTCCGTCCATAAATTATTGTCTGCATCACTGGCCTTCCACCATTTCCTGCCTGTTCTTCTTGCACTAATGACTTTTTACCATTTCTCCAAAGCAGCCTCCTCTCACAATAATTGATGTTCCCTTTCAATATGGATCAGGGAACATTTGTAAGTACTTAATTTCCTTTTCAATTATTAACTGTGGATGTGGATGCGCCATGTAAATGTGCATTAGACATTTATGCACACATGAGAGCTGCGTTTTGTAAAGCGGGCTCAGTTTCAAACATGTTTCCAGACGGTGTTGGGACTCCGTCAGGGTTTTTCCCTCGTCTCTGATCCTGTTGGGGATATTTGTGGACAGGATCTCAAGGTGAAACCGTGCTGACGAGAGTGCCCAGATTTCGGAAACCTCCGAAAATAATCTCTAATTTTTGACTGTGTTGGCTTTTTGGTCCGTGACCTCCAGCGGGCACTGAGGCGATTTGCAGCCAAGTCCAAGACCATGATCCTCTGCTGGAAAAGGGGGAATTGCCACCTCTGGTTGGGGAGTTAACGCATCTCGGGCTCTTGTTCAAGGATGAAGGGAAACTGGACCGTGAGTTAGACTTCAGCAGTGTTTTGGGCACTGGGCTGTGGTGAAGAGGGAACTGAGCCGGAAGGTGAAGCTTTCAATTTACCAGTTGATCTATGTAGATGTGAACAGAATGAGATACAAGCAGCTGAAATGGGTTCCCTTCCTACGGGTGGCTGGGAACACGTTCAAAGGAGTCAGCTGAGGTGGTCCGGGCATCTGATCAGAGGGCTTCCTGGGCTTCTAAATTTGGAGGTTTTTACGAGCACCGCCAACTAAAAGGAGACCCAGGGGCCGACCCAGAATGCACTGGAGGGATTACATATCTCATACGGTCTGGGAAACGACCTCGGGATCCCCCAAGGAGGAGCTGGACAACGTTAAAGGGACGTCAAGACTAGCCCGCGTAGCCTGCTGCTGACAATTCATATTTTCACCGGCAGATTCTCTAGAAATTCAGTTAAAATTTGCACTAAATTTCATCAGGCGGATCCTTAGAGACTGTCCCTTTGTCCCTCATCTCTTCAGATGGCTTTAGGAAGTTATCTCTTGGAGAGAAGGAGTGTTGATAACAGCGTCCAGGATTTTTGTGGAGGTACCGTACCGTGACGGACTTGAACCAACGCAAACACACCTTTTAAAAAGACAGCGGATCTGAGCATATGCGAAAGAACATCCACGACCTGAGCACTGGCGGTAAACCTTTCGTACGTTAGACTTAACTTAAATACCGGCATGCAGTCGCCTCAGGTCGAGTGACTCCTCACCGCTCCTCCGATTCTTTCATTAAAGTTATTGTTGCCCCTGCTGTGTGCATGCTTTATGAAACAGACTCAAACGCCCCAAGTGTCATTGTCTCGTCTGTTTTATTCATTATTCCTGTGTGTTGTTCTCACAAGTTATATTGTCTGCACTCCCCTATACATTATATGAGACTCACATCTTGTCTCCACAGTGCTCAGACTTGATTTGATTAAAAAATTCTGCCCAGCTCCTCAACATCTTCATGCCCTCTGTATGCCCTCTGTTATACTTGTTGAGTAACGTGAACCGGTCTCCGATAAACAGCCACGATCAGTCCACCAAATAAAAAAGTAGTCCTGGATCACTTAGGTCAGGGCATCTCAAGTTATAAAGTGTGTTAAATAGTGTGTCTCCCCACATGGGAATACTGTCCCATGGTTACAAACCTTGTTTTCTACATCATATGACTTCAAGGGCTCGCAGCTAAATGGAGAGTCATGAGATTGGCCAGATGAAGAGATATCGCTCCCGACAAGGCATTTTTTTTTTATGTCCTGTGAAATTGAACCTTGTCTCAAACAACAGTAGTGATTTAATTCTGTAAACTGTACAGTACATGACAATAGGGGCTTGGGACTGTCTTCTGACACGTGCCGGGGTCAACGCTGAAGACGCCGGTTCAGAGCAGGAGGGGGCGATGTTTTGTGTTACACCAAAAACACAAGCCTCCTCCTGTTACTGACTGTGAGGAGGTGAGGGGGAAAAACAGGAATATGTGCGCTTTAAATCTACAGTGCAACCTACAGAAAACAATAAATGCAAAAATAACTGCAAGAAGTCTACACGTCTACTTTTAATCCTGTGATATAAGCTGATGAAAAAGCAGATAATAGCAGTTGATGTGGGGAGAAGTCTTTTTTTGGCGTTCTGTGCGTCAGTCTGCAAACACAGCGCTGACACATTGTTACATTGTGAAGCTGATTTGGTTTGAATGTGTGTAATATTTGAAACATCCAGCAGATAACAGAGCGCAGAATATCGTCATCCGCTTCGGGTCAGGTGCTCTCGTTTTGTTTTCCACCAATTTCTGAGGGAATTTTTGTCTCTTGTGCTGCAAATCCTCCTCGGTGAAGATTGTCAGTCATCCAGGACACGGTCACTTAAGTGCTCCGTCTTAGGCAACTGGAACGGCAGTTTCTTGAGGACGTTTCACCTCTCAGCACTGAAGGAGCTTCTTCAGCTTTGACTCAGCAGTGGGGACTTAGGGTCGCATACGAACTCTTGAGTGTCATAAACAGAGGAGGTGGCCTACGACACTACTAATCAACCATTTACAATTCTATCCTGAGTTTCCTCACCAGACATCTCAACACCCATTCACATCCGGTCTCACCTAGCTGGTTCAACTCTCATGGGACCGTAAAGACTCAAAACTCCATACCACAAGGTGGCAGCAGTCTGAAAACCGTTGTTATGGTAAATCAGCATAGCGCAACAGTTTATCTCAACAGCCAATCATAGTGATATCAATCCCTGACCGGCTTCTGCTTGCTCAGTCGGTCGATACGCCACTGTCAAGGTCCTACTAATGCCAACGATGCGGGACATGTCGTTGAAATTACGGCCAAAGATGATCACCGACGGCCCGACATTGGACGATGGTCGTCGCTGGTGTGTTGGGGCCCTTACAGAACATTGTAAAAGGCGCTAGAGCCGTGTTTGGCTTCTTTGTGGGTGTTCTGCCACTAGAAAGGTCCGTTATCGTTGTCGTATGTTGTCGTTCAGTTCTTGGCGAGCAAATAGTCTTTAGGCTCTAGGTTTATACCTTGTGATCTGTCCGAGGCCCTTCCAGCACACTCATAAGATGCAATATATCAGGTTATTTCTTTATTTTGTGTAAAAGCCTTTACCGGTAAAAACAACACATTTGGCATAAATGATGCACGGGTGTATTTGCGTTTAATGCCGGGTGGTGAGCTCCAAGACAAGTAGTCGCTCGAGATGTATGCGGAGACGCATCACGTCAACAATCGCTCAAGACAGTGGCGCCGCCAGGATTCAATTTCAAAGTACGCACAGAAACGGCAAATGCAACAAATGGAAAAATGCTTTTTTTAAGGCAAAATCCAATGTTTTCAGTATCAGTGAAATAACAGATTGCAGCGCCCGCATGATCTGTGAGACTGTGGTTATTCTGACACGAGTTAAATGGCTGCTGTGTGGAAAACCACGCTGTGGTCCATAATCGCGGTGCAGACGAGTGAGTTTGGAGCTGACCAGAGGAGAGAAAAAAAGAGAACCATATGACGCGACTGTAGCCGCCATGATATGACGACGTCGCCCCCGCCGAGGAGGAACTATGAAGAACTCAGTTGTGATGGAAAAGCGCCTAAACTGGGTCGAGCAGAGCCGAGCTGTATTGTGTAGTGGAGAAGGGGCAACACACGCTATGACGATCGTCCTCTCAGATGCGGCTGCGTCTCTCCAGCTCACTGTGTGAGAGAAAGAAAAGCTCTGACTTGCTTGGGCAGACGTTGTTTGGTGTCACCCGCTGATTTGCATAATTTAAATATCTAGCCCGCCGAACCTTCCAATCCGGCCCCGGTCCAGCACCTGGACAGCGCACTGCAGACCTGCAGCATTTGTTTTCATCCAAACTTTGCAAACGTGGTCGGGATTTGTAAGACATATGTATGTTGCTCACTAGCCTATGCTGCTCCTATAAATAAATGCATCGCTGTGCAGAGAGGGATATAGGCTATGAAAAAGTGATCCCAAGTCCCCGCTTTCCCGCTAAGCAGAGGGAGAGAGAAATTACACGGAATACAAATTGCTTTATTATTTTTTTTTCACCTTCAAAAAAAGTACGCACAGTGCGTACAGGATTCCGGCTGGCGGCGCCACTGGCTCAAGATGCCAGTTAATGTCAGAGGTAAACTGTCTCAGGCTCGCAACCTTAAATGCCCGAGCTTCGCCGTTGAACCAGGGTTTGTCATCGTTACAACTCAGCACCGAGCGCGCTGGTACACAGTGTTCCACACAGAAGCTGGTTGTAATTCTCTGTGGGTTTATCTCTACAATTGATCCACTGTTGACATAAAAATATTGACGATACAGCTTTAAATAGACATAAAGCGCACTTTTGTGAAAATGCATCCGAGCGTGGGGGACACATGATGGGTACTCGGAGCAGAAGCTGCTCTAACACTCAGAGGCTGGAACATCTTATCTAAGACGTTTTTGCAATAATTGATATTTGAGAGTCCCAGGTCGCCCCTCCTTGGAATTCCCCAACGAGCTACAAAAGGGATTACGAGTTAAGGCTTTTTTATGTGTGTGTTATTCAACAGTTAATAACTTTATCTGACCAGAAAATGCCCCTCTGAGATTAAGAACCATTTGTGCTTCGGCCAAGTGGAAATTGTTCGGTCTAAATCAAATCACATTTATGACACAGCGAAATGTCTCAACAACAAAGTAGGACGTTCTGGCTACTTGCTGCCTGGTGCCTGAGAGTCTGGGAGATTGATGTAGATAAGCAACATAATTGGCTAAATAAAACACAAAATGTCCCCAAAGTTTTTTTTTTTTTGCATGTATGTTCAGTATGATTTGACACACAGCGATACTATCTTACCATCAAAACCTTTAGTTGTCTTCTTTTTTCCATTCGTAGTATAGCGGGGAGAAAAAAAAAAAGGTCATCAGATTTTCAACAAACAGAGACTTTGACCGACCAAATTTGAAACAGTGGTTGCTACTTATAGAGCCGAGTTGACATTGATTTTGTTGTGTAACTTTGAAACAGCTAAGTGCCTTACAGGAGGACGAAGTTAAGTGTGTGGAGGTTGAAGCCTTTTTTGCCCACGTGTGTAATGTTATAACCACGACATTCGATGTTTAGGTCATGCAGTCGTCGGAGAAGAAATAACTTTCGTTTGCTCGCAGGAGTCGAACCCTTGTCCCTTCAATATGAACTGAATGAACTCAGTCTCACTGCACGGGGACCTTGAAATAATTGTTTAAATTGACGTATTAGTTTGGGTCGTTTGATGTGGAGTTGTATGAGGTGCTTACGGCACAAGCGGCTGTCTGTAATGCTACGCGCTGCTTCTCCACACAGGGGAAGAGTTGACAGTCACCTAGTTTAACCGGCATCACGTTGACAGGCGAGGTGAATAAAGTCACGCTCAGTATAGCAGTTTGACAGTTAACTTTATTTGAGACCACACTGTATCTGACTCCGTAGAGGTGACCCAGCGCTAAACCAGAGTTTATATAGTGGGTCGGCGTTCAGCGTGCGGTGATAACAAGCTGCCACATGTGGCGTATAAGAGGAAAGTTCCCCGACCCTCCTGAAAATGACGTCGGCGACGGGGAAGCGCCTTTCAGGGTCAATTAAAAAAACTGTCTTTGCAGTTGCCGTCAGCTCGAGTGTTCTGGCTGAAGTCGCGTCCTGTATGGAGAGAGAGACAGAGACGGAGAGAGAGAGAGAAATATATTTGTTCCAGCTCTCCTCCTGCAGATCTTAATCTAAATAAGACCCTGGCGCTGGGTGGATGAACAGTAGAAATGGGAGCTAACTGGAACGGAGAGCTCAGGTGTGCAGGAGCGGAGCCGGATCGAACACTTCCCGGGGGCCACATGTGCTCGTCGGACCCAGTCGAGAAAAAAAAAAAAAAAAAAAATCCTCTGACGTTCAGTGAAATGAATTGACTGTGGCACACGATATACTGAACAGGAGATTGAGTTTGACAAACATAGCAAACATGCCAACAGCATTCTAGATAAAAGTGTGTCTTGACATGGCGCGAGCAAAATTTGTGGGCTAGTCTTCTCCATTATTGCATGAAACAGAATCAACCACAATGGCCCCTTGTGATAGACCAGCCGAGGACTGCGGACACGTGGCTGGCATCGTACCTGTCCTCTGCTGATTTGTGCCTCGGCGTCGGTGTGGGCGCGACTCCAGGAAAAAGACAAAGAGGCCGCGAGTCATCCAGTCCGAGACTTCTCTCCCGGCCGAGATCAAACGTGTGCCCGAGATTTTATGCCACAGCTGAGGAACTCGAGTGAGTTTTTTCAGGCTACCAAAAGAGGAAATATAATGATTCACGTCACTTCACCTTTTGTGCAGCTTGTCCCCACCGAACCCTGAAAACTTTCATGAAGCTGGATGTGAAACCTGCATCAAGGACTCCCTCGGCCTACATGGAATAGCTGATCCCGCCCGCATCTTTTCCTCAGAGCCTCCGCGGCTGAAAACTTTCCCCCCTGCAACGCTCTCGCTCCCAACTCTGCTTACCACCCAGCGCACGTAGCACGCATCTCCGCTGAGTGGTTTAATGTATTCAGCTTCTGCGATGCCTCAGATGATACTCATTATATTTCTACATGCATGTCCTATATGGCTGTGTCCTCATGTAGCACGCTTCATTAATGTATGAGCCGAGTTGGGGGAACTGAGAGCGGAGGAACTCGGATGACCCGTCGTTCCAACCTGAACACTCTTTCACTGTTGGGACGCAGGAGGAGGGAAAAAAGAAACAATCTGCCCTCGTTCACCCTGTTTAAACCTGCCTTTAAAATCAATTGCAGCCCTTCAGGCGCATATGCAGCGATAAGAGGGTCAGCCAATCAGTGATGTCTGACCAAAGAGCTTTTTTGAAATGACCTGAAACTGACTGATAACGCGGAAAAGAAAGGCTATCATTGTCAAGTGGGACAAACCTTCGATTCTCTGCAGAAAGCATTTGCGCTGACCGCAGAGAAGCTGCACGGTTTTACTGCCTCATGTTATTTTCATTCGCCTGCATGCCTGACGCCTCGACGTCACGCAACAGCTACTTTCCCTCATGTAATATATCAATACACGTAAACAAAAACAAAATGCACATTTAAAGCAATATCGCGAGGCAATAACAGCAAGAACACCCGAGGGAGAGCGCAGCTTCCAAACCAGGTAATAATATTTCATTAAAATGTAGCGGGATGGGGACTCCGTCGATCTCGCTGCTCACTCTGAAGGTTTCCCGCCGCCGCCGAGCGAGGACCACAAAGTGCCTCCGTCAGCAGTGACCCTGTAATATTTACAGTCATATCAAATATAAATTGGTCTCTGCTACTCTGGAGCCGCGGGTAGTGAACGGTCACACTCAAGTTAAAGTTGCCGTCACACGCCGTCGTGAGAGGTCGTCCTTCTCGCCGGCGCGTTAGGCTAGAAAATCTGATCACATGACGGGACGGTTATTGTTAAAATTGGTCCTCAACATCTGCAATTTCAAAGCAAACCTCCCTTATTTAAAAAAAAATAAAAAACTTATCTCAGTGTGTTATGTATGTTCACGTCAAAGGTCTTGAAAGTGAAGAAGGTCTACGTCCTCTTCCCCCCCAACACTTCTCCTGAAACGCCTCGTCAGCCGTCACCGTGTCACACATTCACATAATTTACGCCTGGCAGCTGGTTCGGCGCGTAGGAACCGATTTAGCACAGCTGCTCTTGTTGTCGTTGGTGGTGCCGGGTCAGGTGTGTGAGGGCGGACCAATCAGAGCGGAGTATTACTACAGTGGCAGTACTTTACATGCATGTATTAGGCAGTGACCAAACAGGCTTACAGGTTTAGGCAGAAGCAGAATGTTTATTTATCACGATCCTACCATTCTTTTCAAAAACCAAAAGTGAATAAAACATTTTAAAATGTAAATTATTACTGTTTCGGCAAAAGAAATATGTCCTCTTTTATTCCCCTTATTTTCTAATTGATTAATACATCATTCAATGTTTTTGTAAACATACAAACACCTCTTTGTTCATATCTTTCTGTCCTGTATTGAGGAAAACTTTTGATTTTGCTGTGGATGTTTTTTGCATAATTTAATAATCGTACGAGTCATTAAATTTCACAACATGGGACTTTGGAAACGGTGGATTTATGCGAGTATAATAATCAGTCTTTTGTAGTGAGACTACGTAGGTTTATATGACAGCAATAAAGCGACAGCCACAACTTCAACGCCGCGTCAGTCAAACAACCCCAACGTCATATCTGCTGTTCGTCCGCTCATTTTTAATTAGTTAATTAACACTCCTGGTTGAAACTGTGTGTCAGAAAATGATTTACCACCGTCTACCAGCTCGTCCAGCAGCTCATCACTGAGTCTGAAGCAAACCGCCTCTGAATGTTTCGACAGCTTTGCATCACTTTTGTAAAGCCTCGTTTGAACGGCGGTGCAACAGGTGGAGCACAAGGCTTTCTCAGCCGCCTTCACAGATGTAACAAAGCTGTTTCTAATAGTCGAGACAAACCTGCTTTTAGTGATCGTGGCAGCTTTGTCATGGTCAAAACACCTGGCCGGAGAATCAAACTCCGTCAGGTGGAGAGGCTCAGTTTTAAGATCAGCTGCAGGGTCTGATCTGAAGTTGGGTAATTGTTTGACATCAGCTCCGGGGCCTACTACCACATCCTGCAGCCGTCTTATACCTAGCTGCAGCAATGTCGTCTCTGTCTCGATGTTGCCTGGGTTGGAAGGGCGAGAGGATCGTGAGAAATGACAACGAACTTTGGTCGTTTAGATCTGACGGAGTCTTGAAACAAACCTGCAGCACGTCTGGAGCCATGGAACAAAACAGGCCATGTGCAGTGAAATGTGACAAACAGGGGTTATTTTCTCCGGTCATGAACATTCAACGAGCAAATTAAACGACAGCAACACACTTCGGTCCAAATACCATTACCCAAAAATGTTTAGAGAATTGATTTAGTTATTTATTTTCCACTAAAAACTGCTGGTGCCGGTGGGTGCAGCCTCCCTCGATACACTTCCTACATCCATGACCACGTGGGATCTACAGTAATCACATCGTTCTCTAATCCTAATTACATGTGGCAGTGTGTTTGTGTGTGTGTGTGTGTGTGTGTGTGTGTGAGGATATATGTATAGGAGCCGGGGAGAGAACAGTGGAAACGAGAGCGATTCTGGAAATAACGATAGAGAAAAGCAAGGAGAGAAGACGAGGCTGGGCGGATTAGAGTCGCCGCATCACAGCACATAATCAGCTCAACTCCCTTTTTGTCTCCACGTACACAGAACGTGTCACGGCTCTGTGTAGCTCCACATAAAAGAAACATTTGATCCAACAGGATTTCTGTATGCCTGTGTGCTCTGATTAACCGTGAGTGGGTGTGATTGTCCTCCGGACATATCACTTTTTTTTTTTTTTCCTGATTCAGATCAGTAATGACTTAACTCTATTCCTCAAATTAGCTGCCCCCCCTTCTCCACACACAAAAAAGAAAATAAAGAAAAGGGAATATCTACATTCAATAAAGAGAATACATGATATTAAATGATCATTTCTTTCCCCCCCTTAAAATCAAAGCTGTTTTTTTTTGTGGAACAACGAAAAATAAACTCTCTCTGGGATCATTGCTGGGTGTCATGAATCATGACGAGCTGTGTCCATTAAAAGTTGAACCTCCTGAAACTTGTTTCACAAGGACGCAGTATTTACACGCTGCCGTAGATTGCTACGCTAACTAGCTTTGACCTCGATAGGCTCAATTAAAGGTGCATTTTGTAGTTTTTGGGGGAAGAAATATTGACCTGATTTCTCTAAACTAAATAAAAAAACAGACCTTGGAGGACAACTCATATTTTAACTTTTTTGTTTGTTTGTTTATGTGGCGGACCCCGCCACCTCTCCGGCTTCAAACAGTGAAACCTTGTTAATCCACCCCAGGACGCCTTGTTTATTCAGTTATATGGGAAGAAAACAAATATATTAAATATGTCTGAGTTTGTATGATGTTGTGAATATTAAAATCCTGAGTTTGAGTGCCATCTCTAAAACAAAAAAAAAAAAAAAAAACCACATGGCGCCCCCCTTTAAAAATGATGAATCAACAGGAGTAACAGTGAAACAGACAGGGTATGACGTCATCAGATTTTGGAGCAAAACCACACAAGTTTCAGTTAGGAAAAAAAAACAAATAAACACCTCAGAGTTTTTAAAAGATCCCTCTGGAGGAAAAGAAGAAGCACCCAGGGGATTAACTTTTTGTTTTTAAAGGTGCTTGTTTGCGTCACACTCGACAGGTGAGGTCATCATCAGGGTGTGATCTGACATTTATTGAAAAACAGGTTTTTTTTTTGTTCAGTTACATGTTTTTTTTTTTTTCCAACAATACATCGTTTGGCAATCGATCGTGGACTCCAGGAGCAGGAGGAGGAGGAGGAGGAGGAGGAGGAAGGCGTCCTGCTGACACACGGACCCGGTGTCAGAAACATCAGTGTCGGTTTTCTGGCGTCGCCTTTTAAAAACCGAACTTCACACAAACACCAGAGTGAGATATCAGCCTGAACACACACACACACACACCTCTCTCTCCCTCCCTCCCTCTCTCTCTCTCTCACACACACAGACACGCGCACACGCACACACACACGCACGCACACCGGTATTGTAGAAAAATAGAGTGATCACTAAATTGAATCCAGTCTGAACGGATTCAAGACTTTTCCATAGCCTACAAAAAAAACCAAACAAACATGAAAATAAAAAAATAATAAAAGACAATCGCTATGAGCAATTCATTTAAGGTCGAGACGAGCACAACAGACCAGCCTACAGCCCGGAGTTAGGCTTCAACATGACTTGAGGCTATGTGTCAGAGTCCTGGATATCTTTACGCAATAAGAAAAAAACAAAAAACAAACAAACAAACAAACACACACGTAATGTGCCATTTGTGAAACATCTGATAGCAGCATCTGAATATTTTGCACTGTAAGTTGGACACTTAAGCGGAATGGTTCAGCGCGTCGGGCAGTCCAGCATCTCCTCACTACACATGGAGCACCGCTGTTTGGGAATTCACCAGACCGTTCCTGTATTGCTCCAGCCAGTTCCTCAGCTCGGAAATACGGTATCCCTCCGGACCTCTGCCCCCCTGGTACACCACCCTCTCGTCCCTCACGATGTAAAGTCTCTCAAAGTACGCTCCGTACGCGGCGTTGGATGAGTTGTCCATATTATCCACCACCACGTTGCTCCCCGGCACCTCGGCCAGCATCAGCTGAGCGGCTCTCAGTCTGTCCTCCAAGCAGCGGTGCTTGGGGATCTGATACGGAGCGTCCGAGCTCACCCAGCCGTCCGACGGATGCGCCTCCTCGATATATACAACTAAAAAGTCCGCAATGTCTGCGTACTGGCTCACGACGCGCTGAAACGCCGCCAGGCGCGTCATGAATGGCGGTCAGGAGCAGCTCCCAAAGTTAAGGATGAGCGGTCTCTTCCCTTTCATGCAGTCCAGGATCCGGACCTGTCTCCGCTCCTGGACCAGCATCACCTCGGTGTTGGGCGCAGTGCGCCCGAGGTGCGCGGATTTGAGAAAGTCCAGTTTCTGGCCGTACCACACGGCCCTGAGGGACTCCAAGGTGAACATCTTATTGGAGTCAGAGACGCACACCGGGGGGTCGTCCGGCCCGTCCTGCCTCTCTCCCATTTTCAGCAGCACTTTTTTCCTAATGCACAAGAAATCCAGGAGCCACAGCATGACGGCGGCCAGCAGGAACCGGGGCAGCAGCATCAGGCACAGGGCTGCATGTTTCAGCGCCCTCGCCATTTGGACACCGCCGGAGTCGTGCATCATCTCTTCCCCTGCCGATAGGATGCGACTGGGCCGGCGAGAGAGACAACTAGTATTTAGTCACCTTTACCCATTGGAGAAAACTATCTGACGCACGCAGGCACTCTTTTTATAGGTACAGCAGCATTTGAATAATAGAGGAAAAAAAGAAAAAGAAAGAGAAAACCACGCCTCCGGTACCCGCACCGCCTACTCACATGGTGGGGATTACCTCCCGTCCACTCTGGGCTTCAAGGATCCAGAGAGAGGCAGGCAGGGAGAGGCGCTGGAGACAGCTGGGAAGACTTGTGTCCTCAGTCCACACCGCTGGATGGAACATGACAGCTGATGGACGTTGTTTCATATCACCGTCAGACACTCGGGCTGGTTTTAATTGGCTTTAGGTGAACGCAGGCTCGGTCCTGAGAGTGAGGGGAAGAGAAAAAAAAAACCCCATCTGAGTTGACTTCAGTGAGCAGGTTCACTCAGACCCGGCTGGAGGCAGTGCAGTAGCCTCCGTCACCACTAGGCGGAGCTGGACTCATGCGGACTGTGCAGACTGGATGACTCATTGCCTGATCTGCCAGGGCCCCTCGAACATCTTGTGAGGAGCACAGGCAGTATAAACCTGCCACCACCAGTCTGAGAAACTGAAAGCTATCCAGTTTTTTTTTTGGAAAGAAATGAATCAATGTTTGTGTCTTGTATTCATTATTTCCTCTTGACATCTCAAACAAAAATGAACATTATGCCGTCAGACATGTCTGACACATTGAGACAGCTGTAAACTCTCTGTAAACATTTCTAATTGTCTCTGTATGTTGCTCATCTGATCCTGTTTTGTTTCCACAGTATTTCTCTTTTTTTTTAAATTGTTTCCTCTGAATTCCCTTTGCAAGAAACCAAAAAACAAAAAAACACAACATAACGGCCTCAGCCTCCGTGGGACACATCTGCTGAATAAAAGATGAAGCGAAATAAAAAATATTCAATTATTTGCATTTTTCATGTTTCTCGCTGATCGATAGTTCACATCTGACTCGGAGCAAGGTGTGATCTCGTCACCTCGCCCCAGACGCATCAAAAATCTGCTTACCAGCACCTCGTCATCGCCGCCGGGTTGCCAGGCAACCAGCCAGAGACTTAAGGAATTTACCCCCCCCCCCCCCCCCCCCCCGGTTGAACCACAGTGTGGTCTTTGCAGTAGTTATCAACATTGCTAATAAATGAGCTGGTGGATGTTATCACCTATGGACCTGTGGATGGAGCCAGGCTAGCTTTATGCTAAGCTAAGCTAAGCAAACCGGGTGCTGGATGTAGCGCGTTCAAATTTGCACGCGTCACAGGATAACATATTTATACGTCCACAGAACACGTCAGGTCACGTTAATCACCTGCCGTTCATGTGGAAAAGTGTGAGAGATGGCGGTGGAGCCATTGACGGCAGTTCGAGTCTGTGTTTCACTTTCTGGTGGGGTGATGCAACTGGAGATTTTTTACAATGACCGGAGAGTTTCAATATTTGTAAGATTTCCAGCCATGGGTCTAGCGACGAAAACAAGAAGTTGAAGTCACTGGTGAACTCGTCTTGGATGCCCCTGTGGACAGAATGTGGTGATGTACCCTCCAGTTCACCATTAGTGTATCATGACCTTCTTTAAACTGGTTCCCTACAGCACATACAGCTGGTGCCCTTTTTTTTCCACCCCGCCCCCGTCCCTCCAACACCCTGAATCCGCCACTGTTTGGAGCCAAAACAAGATGTTTTCTAAACCTAATCCTGAGGCTTTTGTGCCTAAACCTGTCCAGAGCATAAGCACACAATTGAACCTTAAGATGTAAAGTTGCAACATAACGAAATGTAGAATTTTAGCTTATCTGTGGTTTCGCGGAATTATACTTTGCCAACATTTATTCTAGAGATTGTGTTGCAGACAAGAGAGTGCCGGTCTTCTTATCTCACTCTCTGAAAAGAAAGTGAAAAATGCTCTTTTTTTCCCCCCTAAATGTCAAACTGTCCCTTCAACGTATAAAACATGTCGTCTTTAAGCTACATCACTTCAAATGTCAGAGTTTGAAATCAGCCGTCAGCTCCTGTGATAACTCGATTCATTCAAAGCAACAGTCAAACCTCTGAGGAGAGTTAAAATCATACCGTAGAGGGTTCAGAGCAAAACATTCTGGCTTTTTGATCATTCTGTTAGCAGTGAGCACAAAAACACTCTTATTTCATTCACGAGAATCAAACTGACAACATACTTCTCAGATTTAAAACGTGGATTCTTCTGAGGTTTACAGATCACACAGGAGGAACGTAAATGTCCTTGCTGCTTCACTTTTTAAAAAAATTGCTCCCTGCTTTAGAGGACAACTCAGATGTGTGTCATCTTATTGTCTTTTCTTTGGCCGTCATGCTGGCAATGAAATAAAAGCAGTCAGGTGTGACAAAAAAAGCCAGTCAGACTTCTTGTGAAACAGCTGAGCTGTTTTTTGTTTTTTTTAACGACTTCACTTGAAGACAAAACCAAAACGGAAAGCGCACAAGAACTGTATTCCGTGGAAACATGTTGCAAGTGTGTCAAAGTTGACGGCAGAAGTCATCTTGGGACACGAGCTCGCCGCGTGCTCTGTGGGGTTTGTTTTAAAACCTGTAATGCAAATGATGCAGAACCGGTGCTCAACCACGTGAGAATCAAGCGGTGACGAGCTGAAAAAAAGATCCTTTAATGCGCGCTCTCCGCTCAGACGTCTGGCGCTGACAGGAGGCACCTGGAACTGCTTAGCAGCCGTCGAACTCGAGGCCTCTGGTGGTGTTTCTGGAGGACTCAGCCGACGACCTGGTGAGAAGTGGCCGTAACAAACCAGATGTGCAGCAGCAACGCGCCTGACGGCTTGGCTTCTTTTACACAAACATCTGGCAGTGTGAGGCTGGTTTTTTTTTTTTGTAAACAAAGTAGTAGACAGGCACGCCAAGGAGAGATACGATTTTGCTCAGCCAGCACATTGGATGTAATAAAAAACATTGTGCACCACCTTTAATTTTTTATCGTAGTGATATAATGTTACGGCAGGTCGTTATTCAAGAAAACTCCAACACTTTTAGTTCGCCTTTCTCACGCTGTCACAGGGTTTTATTCTTTTCTTTCAGTGTCTTTACATATGTATGCATTTAAAAGAGCTTGAAAGTCGGCACCAACAGAAGCTCCGCTCTCCCACAGAGTACGCTGCTCCTGAAACGCCTCGTCTGTAGCCCCGCCTTTAATTCCGTGACTCTGTGACATCGCACTTACGTCGCCGTGCCACACATTTGCACAATTTATGCCCAACAAATTATTCTAGCACATCTTCTCTGGCGTTGTTAGCGGTGCTGGCTCAGGCGTGTGAGAGCTGACCAATCAGAGGACACTGGGTATTTAGAAGGGGGGGTTGGCTTAAAGAGACAGGGCGTTTCAGACAGTATGAGAAAACTGATGCGTTTTCTGAGCAATACGGCATGTAAACTCATTGTAGCAGTAACCCAAAAATAAAATGATGATTCTAAAAATGAGCGAAATACGTCTCCTTTAAAAGAAATAAACATCAGGCAATAGAGAAGAAATAAAAGATCATTTAGGGGCGTCAAATAAGATTTAAGCCGACTTTTCATCACAACAATGTGACTATCAGCCCCTCTAAACAATCTAAAAAAAAAAGATAATTCGATATATATATATTCTCTCCTGAGTGAAGCACATTTGATTTTCTTCATTATGTCATTAATCCGACACTGCCGGAATGGTTTAACTGCTCTCCTGTGACAGGGCGCTACAAAAACAACTCTGGCGTCCAACATTACGAAGTTTGCGCCTCGCAGGAAGGTTTCCTGTTAACGCCCGGCATGCACCTTGCATTATGCAAGTCGAAAAAAAAAGGGTTACCATGAGATCCCGGAGAGAGTCGACAAACCGAACATTTACCAGCAGTATGGATGTGACTCAGATGCTGATGTGCCAAATGCAGCCGTCCAAAAATTCCCGCTCACTGATGACACACATCATTCTTACTCAAACATGCAAACTGCGTTCGTATCATACCAGTCTTAGCATGACCTCGATTTCGCACAATGATGCACTTCTCTGCAGAGGCTTTGCATAAGACAGCGGCGGGGAAGAGGCTTGATTGGTTTAGATACTTGAAACTGAATTAAGGCGATGATCTAATGGCTCTCGGGCTCGACGCCAACCTCGTGTTGCGCTTTAACCGCCGAAGAGACGGAGAGGACACAACATCGACGTGTTTATCATCAGATGTAATATCACACTGATAGGATTTGTGTGAGCGGTCGTTGAAACGCTGCCAAACAAGCTGTTTGTCATCAAAAAAAAAAGAAGTTCCCATCAAGTACAAAGAGCGTGTGATCCTAGCCTGTAATAGAAAAACCATCCCATCAACGTTCAGCGCTCTGTAATCAGAGAGTTCCTGTGAATTTGGTCTCTCTCTCCACACCAGTCCGCGACGCTGCTGCTGTGATCTGGATTAGACCACTGGCGTCGTTTGGTTGTTTACATGCAGGCTAAGAGGAAAGAAAAGAGCATGTGTGCAGGCGCGCGGAGAACTCGTGGCCGGAGTGTCGCTCTATTGGCCTGAATGTAATTTTCCTGGAATCGTTAGGACTTCTAAGATCAGCTCGGGTCCTGCCTCGTGTGACCCGATGCTCAGAGAGGTCATCGCAGAAATAATCATAAGCTCATTAACGCTACAAATGGTTGTCAACATACAAACACTCAGACGTAAGTCCCCTTCAAACCAAACGGGGACACACACACACTCTAACCCTAACCGCGGAACACCTTTCTAGAAGCACATGATCGCAAATGTGACAGGATGACTGACTTTCCCTTCCTAGATTATGCTGGCACCCTCCTCCGACGTTTCACCCTCACCTTTACCTTTCGGGCAGCCTTGAGTCAATCAGTTTGATCGGATTATCAGGGAGGTGGTGCCAATTTGTGTTGGCGACGCTTTCAGTTGGCAAAATGTGCGAGATCCTGATTAGACTCATGATATATAAACACTGCGATCATGCCTACATCGTACCTTTAGGGGTACAGCACCCTCTAAGGTACCGCTGACTTTAGGGTTCTTATTTGTACCCCTTTGGTTTTCCCTTAAAGAGCCCAGTCTTGTGCCTCAGGTGGCAATTTTGCACCTTAATTTAAAGGTTTTACGGAAATGATTTTAATCAGAAGAGAAAGATCTTCATTGGATTTTTTTTGCCTGAACAGATTTCGATTTTGCGACGGAATAAAGTGAATAAACAATCTGAGCTTACAGATCC
Organism: Sparus aurata; assembly: GCF_900880675.1. NCBI lineage: Eukaryota > Metazoa > Chordata > Actinopteri > Spariformes > Sparidae > Sparus > Sparus aurata. The sequence continues at coordinate 24,403,522 of NC_044208.1, read as the reverse complement.
ACACAATTGTTGGTATGTGGCGGACCCTGCCACCCTTCAAACAGTATTCTGGGGACCTTATTTTCCTCGGCGAACAACTTGTTTATTCAGTTACGAGAAAAATAACAGTTGCATATACGTTCCCTTCACCTTTAGCTCCGGTATTTTGGGGTGCATTAGTTCAGACCGTACCACAGAATTGGACTCCTCCAGTACACCCACTATTTCTGACCGTGCACACACAACAATCCTCAAAAGAAAAACAAGAAGAAGAGATGATCGCTGCGACCACATTACTTGAGAGACTTGAGAGTCTGTTTTGCCTCCCTGAAAAAAAAAAAAAAAAAAAAAGAACCCTTTTCATTGTTTGAATGTCCCTTTCTCATCTAAACCCTCCGAGTCCGCCGCCACAATCCCACAGCTACTGCTACTTTTCACATTCTCGACCGCCGGCTTGACAAGTATGGCTTAATGAAACACTGAGCCCTGATTCTGTTTTTTTTTTTTTTCTTTCTCTGAAATAAACTGCTGGAACCCTACTTTCATTAGACACGGCCTGGATCTTGGCATGGGAGCGCGGGTCATGCAAGGACAGCCCAGAATAGGAAAAACAGCCCTGACGGAGCCTGCAGCAAAGCACTAAGAGTGGCAGGCATCCAGCATAAACCACTGTTAGTACACTGGCCACTGGAGAGTCACTGAATACACACACGTCTCAGGTAGGACACACACACACACACACACACACACACACTCAGGACCCGTCTGATGATCGCCGTGACACGTATATATCACCGTTGTATATAGTTTAAGGTGGGGTGAGGTTGCGATAAAAGCAGTTTGGACTATTCATGGTCAAAATTCAGCCCCGTCCCTTATGTTCGTCAAGCATTTGAGTAGGTTCGTAGTTACTAAGCAACCGTCATGTAGTCCCTCTCAAGCTAATCTGTCTAGGCCGCTGTGGCTGCATGGAGCCTGCGATGCACACTGATACATCACCTCGGATCACCAGCGTCCTTTGTCCACAAGAGCAGCGCCCGACACGCCGAACTGGCCGTCTTTTTTCGAGAAGCCGTGCTTTTTTTTTTTTCTTCTCCATCGCGCCACGCGGCCCGGTCATTTAGCCCAGAAAAAAATAACTCATCTGTTGTGTTGATAAAGAGTCAGTGCTCAGGGGAGATAGGTAGGTCTTTACACCGTGCGCCTCGCTGTGGTTTATCAGTCTGCTCAGAGGCGGAGGCGAAGTCGTGCTGCCTCTTTTGACTTTTTCAGAACGCCACCCCCCCAAAACAACTAAGCAGATAAAACCTGACACGGACCGCGCCGGCCGAGGTCTGATATGACGAGAGGCTGCTCTCAAATGTCAAAGCACAAAGTTACCAATCCAGAAGTGATTTCTTCTCCGGCTGCTAACGTGACATGTGGCGAGTTTTTTAAGTGCGTGTTTTGAACATTGATTGCAGTTGTCGAATGATGACAGAAGGTCTTCCTGGAACTGACAATAATAATGGAAAAAAAAATTTTCCATTATTAAAAAAAATAGATTCAAAACTGATTCCCGTAAAACAGAATCCGTGCCACATAGGAGGTCTATGGGAGGTCATGGATGAGTGATGCAACCATTTCCCTCTCTTGAGCACGTTTTGCTGGATGGTGATCTCGTATTTTTTATTTTCCTCGCTGTTCAGAAAGATTTCCTTTCATAATCTCACCGAAACACTCGACCAGCTGAGCCTTCACGGTCACAAAACGATGGGGAATACAGCACCGAGGACAAGGACAAGGACGACGTGAACTCAACAGAGAGGTTAGAGAGAGGAAAGGGAGGGAGCTCTTATTGTTCCTGATAGAAAGGGGACGAGCTAACTTCAGCACACATCTCTACCACAACGACACATGGACATCTTTGATATAACCAAATAACGATTACTTCTTGAAATTTTGAAGGTTTCAAACAAAAGAAAAAACTTGACTAACTTAACTTGCCGCTAACATCCAAGATTGAAAGAGGTTTTCTTTTGTTTGTCTCCAATTAATAATCTTAAAATCGGTGTTGAAATTTGTTGCAGCGCAGAATTTTCTTACCGTACTTGTTTATATAAAGCAAATGTGTTTCACCATACTAGACACACAGATATTCCTGGAAGCGGATCATTTGTTTTTTCACCTGACATGTTGAGAAATAGATACCACGTACGCTTTCTTGTCGAGAATTAGATACATATATCTGTACTCATCTTCAGCCCGTATGAATGAATAGTGAAACCAGGAGAGAACAGCTGACAATGACGCGTCAGAATCTCACTGACGATCAGTCATGAGTTTGATCTGTGGGAAAAAAGAGAAATGTTAAAAATGCCCCATACTTGAGAACTGGGAAGCTGAACCGGCCGAGACTCCAGGAAGACGCTGCCGTTTCAGAGAAAGAACCAGATTAGCACATAAAAACCACAGCTTCTCGTTTTTGTACTTGAGACTGTGCAGATAAAGTCACACTCGCTGTTTCCCCCCCATCCCTTTCCAGTCTTTATGCTAAGCTAAGCTAACCAGCTGCTGGTTGGAGCTTCATATTTACCATAAGGACACGAGAGTGGTGTCAAAATCATATCAATATGAAATATTTTCCAACATTTCTTCGACTGCATATATGTTAATTAGACGAAACGAAGAAAAAAAGAATCATTGTCTTTGTATTTTCCCTGTGATTTGACCTGATGTGTAGGTCAGTTCCACCATTCCTGAGAGTGAACACTGGAAAGAGAACATAATAATTCACATGTGAAAGTTTTGACAATATATTTTGAGGGATTTCTCCACTTCAGGAGCCTCACTTGTCTAAACACAGGATACATAGGATAGGAAACTATATTTCTGTATTGTCTAGGAACTGAATGGTGAACCTGTGTATTCTCATCTGTGCATTAAAGGCATTTTTTTTCTTTGACAGGATAAATGTATAGTTTATGTATAACGGGGGCAATATTTCCAAAATACTGAAATCATGGGTTAACATGTAAGGGAGTTTGTTTGCCAGGAGTCAGTAACATTTGTAGAAGACCAAACAAATATTTTTCAAAGGAGCAATATGTAAATTTTGGTTGAAACAAAAAACAAGTTAACTATCGACAGAATGTGAAGAACTAACAGTTATGATGTTGGTGTACTGTGTTACGGAGATATCTGCTGAAGTTAGCATGCTAATCAGCTAGCCACTGCCTGTCCCGTTCCAAAGCTCCGGTGCTACAGTGGTGCAAACATCAACACTCACCCGGTGCTGCAAGGCTAACTGAGCTAACTAGCTAGCTGCAGCTACATTGAGCAGAAGTTAGCGGTTACACGACCAGTATGCTGCCCAGTGTTTGTTTGGGGTATAAATTCAACAGGTGGCTAATTCTTACATATTGTACCTTTAACTATTAATGTTATCTTTAGGAATGAATGAATTCAGGCTGTACTAAATGTCTCGTTTTTATCGAATGTTTGTCTTTAATATAAATACTAGTTGACTGACTTTATCATAGTGCAGCTTTTCTCTTTTTCAGTGCAGGCAGCTGGTGATTTTCTGTGAGCATGCACCGCTGCCAAGGCTGCATATTGTTCTAAATTTATGAAAGATAAAAAACATTTGAAACCTGTTTTTTTTTTTTAAATCTCGACTTCCTGATTCAATTTGAGCCGCTTCCCCTCACAATGCCTGTGAGAACCTGTGTGTGTCCAGCCCCTCCGGTATCAGCATAACCAGTGGTTATCTGTCAGGTAACTCACAGTAGCTGTCAGGTAGCGTGTGGAAACCACGAACCTGTCAATTAGCAACAAGCATCATAAAGTTGCACCCAGAAACCTTTGCACTTTAAAAGGCTGATATGAATTTCTTCAAGTAGTGGAGCTGTGCAAAGTTTTGTATAATCTAGAGACCGCTTTCCTGCTCGCGCGTGAGCTGTTTTCACCCTACCTGACCTGAAGACTGAGTAAACAGAAGGGAGTACAGCACACAGGTGGGACTGCATTTGTTCCTTTCTCGAAGCTTACCAGTTCAATTTTTAAATCAGGATATCACATATTAACGAAGATCTCCAAGAAGACGTGCGCACACAGCTCACACACATCTGGCAAACATTACGCAAAACACACGACACAAATATAAAGTTTTAATCAAAAGCAGAATAAAGAGAGATCATCAAAGCTGCGTCTTTATAACAACTTTTCAAACACGATCTCTGATGCAGACAGTATTAAGACTGAACTCGTTCCAATAAAACTCAACGATTTCGGGACTTTCCCTCCAAATAATAGCCGTAAATACTCTTAATACAGAGCCACCCAAGCGTAAGGGGGGGTTTTCCTACATGTCAGACAGGACTTCACGGAGATTATAGCATTTTTACAATAAACATAATTTATGATGATTTATGATGACTCATTTTGTTTTGCGGAATTGAAATATTAAAGGTTATAGCTGAACAAAAACCGGCTGTAAGCTCACTGCGGACAGGGGTGTGACCGCGCTACCATAACCCGAACTAACACTGCGAGGGAGAGCGATAGATGAGACAGGAGACACTCAAAAGGAAAGAATGTTTCTTCTCCATGAATCACTGTATTATCAGCACAGTTGCAGCCACTGACTCAAAGGGAAACCAAAACTTCGTTTGAAGTCAGCAGAGGCTAAAAGAAATTCCCCCCCCTCCCCCCAAATACAGTGTTTCCTCCTGTCTGAGCAACATTCGCCCAAAATCCAAAATCTACAATGCCCAGCTGTTTTTCTCAAAAGAATGCATAAACTTGTGATGCGCTTTTAAAGATTCACATGTTCGGTCGTAATGAATGTGCTCAGGGCGAGGGCCACAGACGGGCAGGGGAATTTGGGGAAGTATTGAGAAACTGTCTAATACACTGGTGCTCTTCATGTTTTTGCTGATGGTATAAAAGAAGAAAAAAATTAAACGCCGCCAGACTTATCCTTTAAGGCTCGGGCGGAGCAGTCAGTAATCCTGTTTCCCAAGAAACAATAATCACAAGAGAAGATTTCCTTAATTCAACAAGACGCAAAACAGATCCGAGGCAAAGCAAAGCAGAATTTGTCAGGCGTCACTGATTAATGGCCAAGTCACAAGTTCAACTTTGGTCAACTTTAATGGGAAAATTTGCTCAATTGACCAAAAGCTGTGCTGTCAGTTCTGACCATTGACAAGAGAACTGAGTCCAGATAGGATGAAGCTATTGTATATATAGCTACTCACTGCTGCATCATACATTTTAAATATATTTAACCCTCCTCGGTATGAACTGCATCTTTAAAATAAGAGAAGAATACTTTTATACGTCAGCTTATCCAGTTGCTAAACTAAAATCACTGTGACGATAACTTATATATGACAGTCAAGACTGTGCGATGTACGTCTGCAAATATGTGTAACCGTATGTTTGACCTGTGTGTAGCTAAACTTCCATCACGGACCTGCCCGAGGATAAAAAATTAATTACAGCGTGAGAGGACAATAGACCTCAACAGCACCAGCACGACCTGCAGATGATGGCGTTAGTTCCATTGGAAAACCATTCTATGGGAAGCGTTTTGTTTACGTTGTGTTAATTGGAGAGATGTAGGCGAGACGCCTGCATTTGGTTGAAGTCTCGCCAACATCTTTCCAATTAGCAAAACGCTCCTACTTGTTTTGGGCCCAAGCACGGTACACTTTCCCGACCCTGACACAGTTGGAGGAGGTGTGCTTTGGCATGGTACGGTTGCTCAGGCACGAGCACAAACAATTAAGAAATCCAGGGAGGTTAGAGGGCCGTCTATGACCAAAATGACACAGAATATGCCACAAAAAAGTCAGTATAGTCACGTTCCCTGTGCACTACGAGGTGATGGTGTATGTATAAGAAGTAACGACGTGAGTGCAGGCCAGAGGGGGACTGCGGAGGAGGGTCCGGTGAGTGCGAGTGCTCCCTGAGAAACGTCCCTGGTCTCAGCAGGACACGTCTCCAGGACATCAAAAGCACCTTAACTCCAAATGGCAGGACAGTTTATTGCAGGATGGCACCAGCCTATCTGATAAACTGCCATCAGTTCCACCTCTTCAGACATGGCCCAGAGTTCACAAAGACGTGTGAACTGCCCTCTCAGAGCCTCGGACCCCAGGGTGCCGTGGCCCGTCTAGATGCTAATCTTTGATGACTCCACTGCCAGCACCACTCTCCAAAGTGTGCATGAAATGGAGTGAGAAGGACAGCGAGAGAGGCAGGACCCCACGCCAGCCTCCATCCTCCCTCCTCCGTCCCCTGCAGCCTTGTCAACCTTCCCAAGGCTTGAATGATAAGCATAAGAAAACAACAAGTCCAAACTCTCAGCTTTGAACGATGCAAGCACGGACCGTTTTAAGGTTCCTCTCTTCACCTTCTATTGTGTTCTTGAGCACGGCTCCATTTACACCTGGTCCAACCCCCCAGGAACCTCTTTGTCTTTGTGTAATGTCTCGTTGCCACGGTCCACTTTGCGTTAAGTTGTTGTCACGTCTGCTTCTTTAGATGAGTAAATAAGTGTTCAACCAGAAAGTCGTTGTTTGTGGTTTGCTGCACATTTTACAGCTCGGTCACTGAGCTTTACATAAATAACAATTCATTATTTCCCTTAAATTAATATGTGTGTTAACTGACCCGCTCTTACCTGATCAGGAAGAGGCTGATACCATATTGATAGTAATATTTTGAGCTATGATTGTAATCTTACATTATGTATCACTGATATGATGATGCAGGTGCATTTTCAAGAAATCCTTAAAATCCTGATTGGTCAGCTCACACATGCCTGAGCCAGCGCCGCTAACAGAGCAGCTGTGCTACATCCACTCTTACAAGCCGAGTTATTCGTCAGGCATAAATGATGCAAGTGTTTTTTTTTCACGGTGACGTGGCGTGATGTCACAGGAATAGAGGCGGGACTCCTGACGAGGCGCTTCAGGAGCAGTGTGTTTTGTGGGAGAGGGGAGCTTCTGCTAGACTTTCTCCTTTAAAAACCTGGACTGATTTTTATCTTGGACACAAAGTTGTGATTAATGTGGTTAATACTTTTCATAAATCTGCGAGAAAACTGGATTTTCACTGCTGTTTTTGTATTTCTTAGGGCTTGCTTCAGAAGTGATGACGTCAGCGCTTCCTGGTGTTTCTGCTCTTTTTGAAGTTGAAATTGATTTCTGCAGAGCAAAAAATTTATATATATATTTATACTTCATTTCTTCAAACAGTCGTCTTTTCGTTATTAATTCAGCAGTCTCATTGTGCTTCAAGGAACATACTGTACCTACACTGGCACAACGGCAGAGGGGATCATGTAAGGTGCTTGATTACGTAAAACAGTGGCAACCTCTCTCTATGATTTCATCAGAACATCCCCGACTGAGCTCTCGCATGCATTTCTTATGACGGCCATGTGTTTCTGACCCTCGTGGGGGCATCCATGACAGGCTGCTGCTTCTTCAGATGTTCGCAGCCTTTACGAAATGAGACGAGGCGGTCTGAATACTGAGCAGCTTCGGTTACCACAACATGGAGCCAGGGGGTGTTTATACGGCTGTTACTATGGAGATTTGCCTCTCCACTCTCTGTTATGTAATAAAGTTTTAAAATTCATTTATCTGAGGATGAAAGAACAGTGAGCCTCCAACCCCTCAGAGGGAGGTAGACGGAGAGATTCAGAGGGTGTTAACAAAAGTGCTCGTGTAGCCGCCGAGGTTGTTTATGATCCGAGCAACCTTGAGGATTCTGGTAACTCGCTTTCAAGTTCACTCACCGTACACGTTCACACACCGTGACTGGATTTCATTGAGCGGGATTTCTGAATTAATTTGTTTTTCCTCACTGTTCATTAATGATTTGAATGAATCTGCATCTGTTGTTTTGTATCCGTGGGTGCAATAAAACTACAGCACAGCACAGCACAGTGAAATATAAATTATTTAAAGTCGGTGTTCCTGATTAAGACAAAAAAACGAGCTGGAGGTTTGCGGAATACTCAACCAAATATTTGTCTACTAGTACTGAGTACCTCCCTGCAGCAACATTACTGTAGGGGTTAAATATTTGACAGACTCCTTGTCGAGCAGCTGAACCAACAGTTATTTCCTTACGGCGGAGAAGCTGACGGGATGTAAGGGGAAGCAAAAGAGAGAGACGATGACATGCAACAGAGGTCCCAAATAAGATTTGAAACCGGGCCAGTTGCGGTTGTGTGGTGTGTGTGTGTTAGCGCTGCGATGTCATTTCGTCTGTTGCAACCTGACAGATCTATTGTTAAACAACAGAGCAGTCACTTCCTGCAGTAATACACCTCTCCTCTGTTGCATTGTTGTTTTGCGGTGTTAATTTTAAAGACATTCTGCAGAGCTTCTTTTAAAAGGAACACAACTATGCTTGTCCACCGTCCCTCACTTTTTTGGTGATTTTGAAACCTGCACAGCTTCTTCTTCTTCCGTGCAATCTGTAATGTTCATCTAATTACTGTCATCATTAGTTATCTGATGGAAAAAACTCTGGGTCTGACCAATTTGACGACAGGGGATACAGTATGGAGGTGATTTACAGCCGTTCTGACCGGGACTGTGACTTCAGGGACCAGAAGACACGGCAGGCGGGGACAGGAGAGAACTGGACCACGACCAAACCAGCAAACCAATATGGTGTTGGTGAGTTTTTAACGACAAGTTAGCAAGACAACCAAGCTAATCTTAGTATGGTAAAAGACAGAAACTTGCATTCAGATGGTGTGCACATGTATTTTTCTGTCAATAAAAAATATTTCCTTTCTTGACATTTTGTGAGGTTTTTTTTTTGGACTAAGTAGCAAACTTTGACATCGGTGTTTACATCTTCAAGCTGAAACTACAGGGGTTATCAGACTATCAGCTTTTATGGTGCAGTTGTATTACGAGACAGGACGGGCCGGGGATAGCTGGCTAGTGTGCTAAACTTCAGCTTCTCTGCAACACATTGTGTAGACGATGTTCACATCATCATCGCTGTTATTTCTTCACATTCTGTTCATAATGTTGTGTATAAAAAAGTTCTTCATGAATCAGTATTTGTTGGGTTTCCATCCAGACATGTTGGCTACTTTGTCAGACTGACGCAGCCGAACTGCTGCAGTCGGCACGTGTTCTCACAACAACAGCGATCCACATCACATCTCCATGAGCGGCTGCTGAGGGGAAGGTGTTGTTTAAGGAGCTGCTGAGCATCTGTTCCACAAAAGGTTAAAGAGGGATTACTCATCAGTGTTCTTGAGAATTAATGATTGAGTCACGGTCCTTTCAGTGAAACAAACAACTAAAAGTTATGTGAAATGAGGACGAGTGTAAAAAAATAATTTAAAACTTTTCCAGGGTTATCCCCCCCCCCCCCCCCCCCCCCTACACCATAAAGCCTAGCTACAATGCACTGGGAACTTTGTTCAACAGAGATGGAGTTAACAGGAGGGAGCTTCTTTTTTCTTTTTTCTATTTTTTTAATCTCACAGCAGGCTCCTGCTCTGATCCACGGGAAAAGCAGCAGGAAGGAAGAGGCACGGAAGTAGAGATTTCGCAGAAGGCGCGGGGTCACACGAGGACGGGTTGTCTCTGAGGAGCAGCGGCACGGAGGCGCTGGAGTACAAGGCACAGGCGGAGGCGCGTGGCCGGGACAGGTGACATGCGAATCAAAAAATAAATAAATAAGCAAACTGACAGGGATGGATGTAGAGTGAGATTAACCGAGGGGAGCAGGCGAGACTAGATGAGTCACAGGAGAGGCAACGAGCAGAAAGAGTTGTAGCTCACAACCCCAGATCTTATCAGAGGGAAAGTTCCAACCATGCATCCCAGCTGCCGTGATGTACTTCATCGGCCTCTAGAGTGTGACGCGCTTGGGAGTGTGAAGACTGCACACACACACGCATACTTACTCCATATGCACCGCAGGATGCAGCAGCACTGGAACAATGCTTGATTAATTGTGGTTATTTAAGAGCACTTAAAAAACTACAGCCACGAAACACTTGTCAGAGCACGCATGAGTTTATTTGGCCTGTTTCACATGGCATTACACAGTGGCTTTTTTGTGAATGTGTTTGAGTCAAACCTTGATGTAAAAGCATAATTACGACAAAAGAGGCACTTTTAAGATTTACCATGTTTTAGTTTTTGGGTCAAACTCATTTTAAATGGGAGTGCTTGAGGCAAAATTAGCGATAGCATAAAAATCGCTATTTTTAAAACACTAAGAAGACTCGACAAAACATGAAACTTTGCTTGTAAGTATCACCAGGGACTCTACACATGAACACGAGCACTAAGAACATTGTTTGTGTACACAGAGTTTACTAAAGACGGTTTTTGTACAACCTTAGCAGTTGCTTTGACTGCTAGCCACCATCCTGCCAGCAGAGTAGTATCGATCTCAGAATGTGACGTAACATGGAGGACAGTTAAGGTGGACCGCTACTGTCTTCCGGCAACAACTATCCACGCAATATCTCACGTGACTCTTCCAGCTTTAGATTTTAGTATTGTTTCTTATATGAGGCTCCTTTTTCAAATTCAAGGTCAATATTGTTTTTCGCTAACGACTAAACAACGAATTATCTGTGCACTTATATGGAACTAAGCTTTAGGAGCGGTCCACCTTAACTGTCTTCCAGGTTACGTCACATTCAGAAATCAACACTTCTCACTGGCAGGACGGCAGCGAGCGGAGGAAACATCTGCTAACGTGAGTTGTTCAAAAACCTTCTTTTTAGTAAACTCTGTGTTCACAAACAATGTGCTCAATGCTCGTGTTCATGTGTAGAGACCCTGGTGATACTATGAGCAAAGTTTCATGTTGTGTCGAGCCTTCTTAGTGGTTTAAAAATAGCGATTTTGATGCTACCGCTAATTTGCCCGTAGCACTCCCATTGAAAATGAGTTTGACCCGAAAACGAAAATACGGTAAATCTTAAAAGGGCCGCTTTCATCGTAATTATGCTTTTACACGAAGGTTTGACTCAGGTACATTCACAAAAAAAAGCCTTGGTTGCATTTTGGCGAGTTTCACTTTAACTGAACTGACACAAGGACGATGAAAGAGATAGGAATAAATGGAGCACAGGTGCAGTCCTTGGGCCGGGCGTTGTCTGCAACACCGACTGACATATATTCTGTACTGGTAAACACAGAGAGATTAATGAAGAGTCGGCATCTCTTCTGAGCAAAGCCGGTGTCGAACAAGGTTTGTTTACCGTGTGAGAGGGAGGGCCTGTTCTTTAATAATGAGATTGAAATGACGTAACGCTTTGTCTACACACTCAAGTGAACCATGAAACAACACATTGACAGCTTGGCCCGGTATTCGAGTGACAAGGAAGAGCAAAGGAAAAAGAACATGTAAGCATAACTTCAAGTCGCAAATCTTCCCGAGGTGCTGCTCCGAGCTGAGCGTCCCTGCATGTGAATACTCCTTCACTCCTGCACTCTTTGTTGATTTCTCTATTTTCATCCCGTGCGGCGGCGTTCCTCATCTGTTCCCCGGTCTTGTCTTCCCGTCGTGTTTTAACTTCATTTGCTGCCATGTTACACCAGTTTGTACTTTGTTTTTGGTTTGCACTACTTGTGGACTACTCATGTTTTGTTGCTGCCCTTCGTTTTGGACGTTTGATTTTCAGTTTCTGCATTTGGATATTCTGGACTCCTGCATTAAAGCTGGGTTTTCGTTCTGTTACCTGCCTGTCTTGTGTTTGGGACCATTTTTGCAGGGCCGTGACAGCAGAGCACCCTGAAAATAAGAGTTTGTTTCCAGTTGTGTGTGTTTTAAAGTCCTCCTTCTGGAATTCCATAAACAAAACCGAAAGAAAATCATTAATATGTAAACGTGTAAGCAATGATTGATTGGACTTCAACTTGTTCAGTCTATACATTGTAATCTTTACACTGTAGGAACATGTGAGTCATGTGATGTTTTATGAGCAATAACAGACCTCTGCCTCCCAGGTGAGTGGTCACATTGTTGAGCTGTTAATGTGTAACCATTAACCAGAAAGGACCACATAACTAGGACACGAGGTGGCCATCTGTACAAGAAAACATCATGCAAAGTGTCGGACGCATAACAGAAAGCAAAGCGAGGAGTAATATCTCTTAGGTTTCGCTGCTTGATACTGCTGTGTTGCTAAAAACATGCTGTACAATTTGAAACTGGGACAGTATAAATAGATATTTGGGAGAGGATGTCACTGATTTTTAAGTCTCAGAGCACAATGCACCCTGCTCCATGTAGTTAGGCGACAATTATACCACACAGCAGGGAAACGTGAGCTCCTTAAGATCATGGCGCTGAATTCCTATCACGTGAAATCCCTCTTCAGGTAACTTAAACAGATTGGACTAAGGCGGGTGAGGTAAAGATACGGTCAAGTTTAATATAAAACAGGCAGCAACTATAAGCCTGATCGACGCAACAGAAATAGCCTAGACAATCCTGCCTGCTCCTACTATAAATACGTAATACTGCGAGGATTAGTGCTTGGTCACCTTAAGTGTACGGAAACAGATCAAAAGGTCAGATTATTTGGCACGAGTAGCCGGCTACTTCTCCACCTAGTTTAATATGTTATAAGGGACTGACCTACAGACATCATGTGATCTAGATATTTATTTTAAGACCTTGCATCAGGGTGGCCTCAAGGAGGAAAGTCTCTTCTCAGAACACCATGGTTACATATGTAACCTGCCTTTCTCTGTTGTATAATACTATTTCCCCCTAGTTACATATCCAATATATAGTTTACCAGACAGGAAGCTGACTGAAAAACGTAGGTGGCCTCGCTAATCTTCAGACCACCTCGAGCCAGGGACAATGGTGATTGTGAGCCAGCCTTTGACAGTGGCAGAGCAAGGTGCTCTGGCATGAAACAGATAAGCAGACCTGTTTTCTGATGGGCTGAATAGATTTCTTTTTTCCTGATAGTCAGGGACCACCTAAATGAAAGCAATCAACTCAAAAAAGGAGGAGAAATGCTTTGTACCAGGCTTAGGTAGCAGCCCCTGAGCAGATATAACAACCGCTACAGTAACGGTTACAATTACAGCATGCATAACAAACAAGAGAGGTGGACGAGCATACGGTACGGTGCATGTAAGCGTCTCGAACTGTCGTGGCAAGGAGAGTACAACCCTTCTGCTGTGCTTAAAAGCTGTTCTGAAACAATAAAAACAGAAGAAAAAGGAGAGACGATTAAACGAGACAAAGAAAAAGACTGTGTGGCTGACAATGGGCTATGGTGAGTTCAAATAAGACACAGGAGCCTGCTTTATTCAAAGGCGCCGTGTAGGAAAATTAGGCCCTATGTTCCCACATTTCCTTAGGGTTAGGGTTTCCTTAACCCCTAACCCTCACCCTCATCCTAACCATTAAATTGAAGGGAAATGTAGGAACACAAAACTAATTTTGAAAATATCCTAGAAATGTGGGAACATTGAGCCTAATTTAAAGAAAGATCTAAGAAATGTGGGACCATTGGGCTCACAAGTCCAACATCTTACCGGCGCTGTTTTTAGGCAGCCATGGTAATGCTTGGGCAAGACCTCGGGGCTTCAAACAAGTTTCTTTCTGTAGCTTTACTTTGATTAAAACAAATCTATCTATCTATCTATCTATCTATCTATCTATCTATCTATCTATGTATGTACTATCTATATATCTTTCTGAAGTGGGTGGTGCTTGAACCAGACATGGGCGATACCAAGCCGAAGTTGCTAATTTAATCCTGAAATTGATAGAGGTTGATCAGAAGTTGAATGTATTATTTATTAGAAGGAAAAACTTGAGTACCGTTATTGACATATTTTACTTGTATCATACTCATTCTGGGAAAAAGTACCTTATCTGTGCCGTATACTTGTTTCAGCTGAGTAATTGCTCAGCCCTGTTACTTACTTGTCTACGTCTTATGGATTTGCTATTTCCATTACTCCTAAAGAGCTACGACCTCAAAACCGAGGTACATACGGAACTGTGACTTTGGTGTACAGCGTACACGCCTTCTCTAAAGCCATGTTAAAGGCTCTGCAAGCTAAAAGCTACCATCCGCATGCTAAGCAGGTCTTGTGTTTACTGTGTTCACCACCTTTGTATAGAAGGTTAGCACGCCATCATTTTAATAACTTTTACTGATGGTGCTAGGGGAAAAGTCTTTCCAGTTATTTAGGATTCATCCTCTGGGAAATATTGACACCTGTGCTTAACTGCATTGCAATAATCGAATAGCTGTTCAAATATTACAGTCTGGACCGAAGCGGTGGAGCAACATTCCTCTCTCAACAGCCATAGTATGACTGCAAAAAAAAAAAGACATTTGGTGTGCTGCACAGTTCATTGTTCATTCAAATTCATTCATACATTCATGTCAGATAAAATGAAAAACTGTAAAAACCAATGAATGAATATCAGAGAATGAGGTAAAGCCAAGTTCATCTGAGGTGAGTCTTTATATCAAGAGCACTACTAAAAGTAGTTTGCCCCACAGTGCCCTGGATTTCACTTTTGAAATGCTGCCAACCTATCAGGCCTTGGAGTGTGTCACGGTACGCTACACGACCTGGAATATAAATGTGTGTGTGTGTGCACTTGTACCAACACAAACAGCTGTTGCAAGTGTATCTGTACGTGTTCATGACTGTGTTGTGTTTGCCCCCACCCCCATCTGTGTTTCAGCAACCTCAGCGAGTACATTCTGTGTTTGTTGTGTGTGTTACATAACCTTTTGCAACTGGTGATGCGAAGAGATCTGAAGTAGCTCCCGTCACTATTTTCATGTCGGATGAGTGTGTGATGCTATCATGGAACTCGGTGTCCCGAAGGTTGACTAGAAATGCTGTCTGACGGCAAGAGTAAAACTTCCGTCAGGTTTCCCAACGTTTGAGTCATGGGGCCCTAACCACATGGGTACTGATACTGTCTTTGAAAAATCTGAGGCATCTGATGTAAAATGTTTCCAGGATTACACATGTCGCCTTCATTTTTATCTATGATTGTTATCTTTTTTAAAGTATCACCTGGTCTTGAGGAGCACCGGACGTTTGAGCACAGAGCTACACACATTTTGGTTCTTGAACTTTACCCCCATATTGAGTGTGTGCCCAGCAGGATGAGAGAAACACAAAGACAGCGTTCACAATTTGCATAGTGTGCATGCATTCCATTCCTATATAGATGTCCTGTCTGTAATCAACCCATCAACCCACATCTCCCCTTTTGAACAAAGCAAGGAGTGGCAATGTCACTGAAACATTTCCATCACATAAAATTATAGTCCTGGATGCCAAAAGTGACACTCTTACATGGTGTGCGAGTGTCACCTAGCTCATTCATTTGTTGGCTTTTGATGCTGATAACCTGAGTCTTACTTTTAGATAATAATTACTTTATACTTTATAGAATGGCGATATGTCGGAGTTTCAGATGAAAACATCCAAAAATTAACTTAAAATTATTAACAATGATATCAGAAGATAACAATTTTGTCATTACGATGTATGTATTGTGTGGAATGTAGCATGCTAACCAGCTAAGTTTGTGTACAAGTGATGTAAACACCAACACTCCCCTCATGCTCCGAGCTCCCAGTCTGGACAACTGGTTGCACAGCTAGCCAAGCTAACTAGCTTTATTTTAAACACATAGACCCAGAAAAACCTGATGAAGGTCGAAGTACAGAAACGTTGTTGTCAATAAACTTAATTGGAAGTGAAGTGGACAGTGTGCGTCTGAGTAAAGTCTTTTTCCTGATTTTGTCGGCCTTCCGTCTTCTCCAATGCAGATCGTGGACGTGCCTGTTAAAGGATCGATTTTCATATTAAAAGTCTGCATTGACTCAAAAGAATTGCAGCTCAATAGGAACTACTTGTCCTCCCAGCTGTCAGAATAGGATGAAGTTACGCAGTGGTGGTGTGACATGACAGGAGCAGACTTTAATCATGAAATACACTGGCACTCATCCAGGTAAAGAGAGAGAGTGTAATTATTTGTACTGTTTATCTCTGCCACTGACTGTGGGAAAGTCATTCACATCCGTCTAGCTTTCTGGTTGTGTGCTTTTTTTCCAAAAGTGAGTTTTGTATCGGAAAGGAAACCAGTGGTATCGACATCTCTAGGAGTCGGCGCCCCAAGCAGTGAGGATTTTCCGTGATTGTTCATGGGCACCTCGACAGTGCCTAGAGGGTGAGGGGACATCTTTCTGGCTGGCTAGGTGGCTTAGCTTGACTCATTGCATCATCTCAGCGCAAGAGCACAAGGGCTACCTTCTTGAAGACTTCAACTGTCGACATGCACGTCTTGAGTCGATTATGTTTACTTTCTGCACCATGCAAAAGTTGTTTGTTTCTAGCAGCCTATTGTTCTGGTTTTTGGCAAATTTTGCTTGGCATGGACTGCTACTTTTTATAAACTGAAGACTGGGACGACGAACTGGAACTAGAGGCTGAAGAGGAAGCCACCACCCTTCCCTGAATGATGACAAAACCCTTCTGACGTCAGTTGCTTGGAGGTACTTCTTGTGCCCAACTCAGTGTGTTACACCTGGTGATGGGAAATGCAAATCCACCTGGAATGGTTTGGTTCGGTGCAGCAAATAATCCCAAAGGAAAATTCCTATTAACTTCGAGCAACACTTTTCCCTCTTCACCTCGTCTTTTAACAGGCATGTCACTGGGTAACGATGTATCTGCAATGACTTCTGGCACTACACGACAATAAACCATGGAATACCTTTATGTGTATATGGAAGGCGTTGTCCAAGCCGACCCCATAAAGAACTACTACCTGCCCGTGCTTGTATAATCCAGGCTTCTGCTGTCAATTCCCTTCACCTGGGGTTTTACTGTCCACCTCCTCACCTGGATCTCATCCAATTCATTAGCCCTTAAGTATTTATACCTATAAGGTCAAATTCATTCATTCTCCATTCAGTCTTTGCCTCACTTTCAGTCGGTCTATATTTTGGGTTTGCCTGACCTTCCTGTTCAGACCCTTGCCTAACTACCTGGACTTCTAATTCCCTGGCCTGCCCCTTATTTGTTTTATTTTCTTGTCGGACTGATTTGCTGGTTTTGACCCCTGCCTTTAGTAAACGAAACTTTCTTACATTTAGTTGTTTTCACGTCGTGTTGTGGGGGTTAAACTTTGTCTCAGGACATTCCAGTCTTATCTTCTTATCAGTGTGCAGCACCTATAGTGCATGCTCTCAACATGCAGAGCAGGCAGAACACATAGATAATGGCATGTTCCAAATCACAAAGAAAGAAAAAAAAATGTAACAAGGGTATATTTGCAGAGTCAGAGTTCAACACACTGTTCAGATGAATGGACAAGTAATATAAGTCAGCGCTGGTAAATTGCGGACAAGTTGTACCCAGTAAGGTTTTACCTTACCTTATCCAGTGAATTTTACACGTCTACATGGTCTTGTGCAAGCCCTCATTTCTGTAAATCAACAGGCAATTATATACATTAAAGTCTGCCATGTCAGCAGCTTTTGTTTTATGAGGGTCACGTGCTCCTTTGGGGATCCAGGTGGTCAAGACATCACTTTTCAAGGGCATTAAAGCAAAGCCATACATTAAAAAATACTTTTACAATGTGGGAAATACAACTGATGCCAAACTCACATGTCTGTTCAACATGAGGCCAGTTGCAGGTTAGCTTTACTTAGCATGAAGACTTGCTCAACATGTTATTTGTGTTTGAATGCTGAAATGTTAAAGCAATAACTTGTGTTTCTACAAGCGACCGGGGACGATGAGACAGGCTAGATGTTTCTTGGCTAGGCTAGGCTAACCAACCTTTAATTGACAGATATAGTGGTGGTATCAATCTGCTTATCTAATTTTGCAAAAACATGGATAACTGTTTTATCCCAGATGCCTTTTTTTAATGGCTTTATTGAAAAGAACAGCTGCAAAAGGGAAGAGGGAAAGGGTGGAAGACACAGGTCAAGAGGCTCAAACACAGCCTCTTGTAGATGGGGCGCATGCTTTAGCAACTAACTTACACACTGACACCTCCTTGTTTGTAACCTTTAGATACTCTTTCATGAGAATGACCAAGACATCAAACTCTGCGCGTGACGATTCAAGTGATTTCGAATACTGAGAGACATCGGGCTGGAGGCACACTGGCAATCTCAGGAACAGCTGGCCTCCTGGGTTTTTAATAAACATTTCGTGAGGAGTTGTCCGTCACGATGGCCAGAATAGAATACACATACACATACGTGTACAATGTATATTAACAGTAGTACATTATGTCCTTTTTCATGATTAATGTCCTGTCGTTGAAATTAAATCCTCCAACCTGTCGGAATCTTGGCTCCGAGCGAAGTGGAAACCAGGCGTCTCTGCAGGCACAAATTTGCTCACTGACCTGCCTGTCAGGTCACAATAAACATCTGAAAAACGCTGCATGCTACAGTCAGATATCAAACTTTCCCAGCAGTGTGCATAAGGACTTGTTGAAATAAGGCTGCGGATGAGTCACGGCACGCATCAGACGCACATTACAACATCCTCTGTCCTGGTGTTGTCGTGATGTTTATGAGAGAAGACTGTTCTGTTTTTTGAGGACGTGAGACGTGTGCTTATTCAGTATATCACCACTTGACCTCAGCTAACTCCATCTGCTGAGAGTAAATCTTTCAGTCCTTTTGAACTTTATACATCTCCAGAGCTTGGGGCCCCCGCACTGAACGACCCTATCTCATCCCACCCGACGACAACTGTTAACACCCGCTGTGCAGTAAATCTCCGTGCCGCTGGAATGGGACACATTCCAAAGGTGGTGGGATTCGCAACAATAGGATAGCTGTGATAGCCGTCAAACGATCGAGGTCATCCACAGTGAGCTGGAGTCGCAGTTCATGGTCTTTTCAGCTGCTATAACAAACTAATTAACAACACAGTTTAGGTGCACGTAGGAGGTGGCGGTGGTGGTGCTGTGGGTGGAGGGGAAGCGGGAGGTGTTGTGCCAGGTGTCCTGCAAATGCACCGGAAAATTACTCAGCTGCAGCGACTGTGAATCCACGCAGACGCTGTGATCGTTTACAAAGCCAACATGCCCTTGCATTTCCTGTCCTCCTTTTTCGTCCTCTGTCCTCCTCTCAACTTTCTTCCCCTCCTCCTTTCCTTTCCTTTCCTTTTTGTTTTTTTCTTCTCTCTCCGGTCACATCCTCTCTCGCTTTCTCTTCCTGTCTTGCCGTCTTTAACCCCTTCCGACGTGCTATCCTGACTTCACCCTTCCTCTTCGGCTTCGGCCCCACAGATGTTAAACCACTTGCTCCGCTTCGTGGGGAATCCTTCAGACATAAAACACACATAAAACAGTCTGGTTGATGAATAATGGATACCATGTGAAATTTTATTGTCTCGCTATAATATATGTATTATATGTGTGTGCTGCAATAAAATGTTTTATGGAGGCCTTTTCTTGTATGTTTAACATCTCACTGCCAGTGCATCTGCCAGAACAATTCCCATGTAAACAACAGAGCCGTTAAAATATGAGATGGTCTGTTACGGATGAAATTAGGACATTCTCTCAAAAACATGTTTGTCCCTGTTGTGGTATCCCATGCCCCCTCTCTGCTGGTATTCTCCCACCCGCCCAAACCTTATTCGCAAGCCAGAGTATTTGGACCCAAAAGGGACTCTTGGAGCCAGCAATGGGGACACAACCCCAAGTGTTAATTCTTTTTGTTGACGGCGATGTTCCTTTTTATTGATGTGGCTTTCAAGCAGTGTCACCGCGGCGGGGGAACAGGTTCACCTGAACTGACCCCGAAAAGTACACAAACAACCGCAGCGGAAAAAAACACTCTGACGCCAGATACGTCCCCATCAACATATTGCAACACTTGATTGAGAGATAGAGTGAATGAAACTGGGGCTGAATCACGTTTGGAGTCTCTTGTCAACCAACAATGATAACAGATCGTACTGATGTTTTAAGACAACGTGACGTGAGAGTGGAGCGAATGGTGCTGGCTGGTGAGCGGTGACTTCCCTCTACTGGGACTGAAGAAGATTGCGACTTAATTGCGTCGACATCAAACAAAGTGATGACGCATATTGGCCGTGTCCATAATATTAAGCCCAAAGCTTACTTTCATTAAAATACAGGGGCATCAATATGGTGGCTTTGCTTAGGTCAAAAAGGCAAAAATTCAGTTTTGAGATTATTTCAGTTCCCAAATTTAATGTGTTGGCTCAAATTACCACACAGACAAAAATGGAGCAAGGCAGTTCATTTGCACAGAACGTGGGAGACGGGGGGTGGGGGGGTTTTAAGTGGCCCCATGATAACATTTTTGACCTGAGCTCCTGAAGCACCAAGCTAACTAGCTTTATTTTAAACACATA
Organism: Sparus aurata; assembly: GCF_900880675.1. Classification (NCBI taxonomy): domain Eukaryota; kingdom Metazoa; phylum Chordata; class Actinopteri; order Spariformes; family Sparidae; genus Sparus; species Sparus aurata. Next base: position 24,383,126 of record NC_044208.1, on the reverse strand, counting down.
GACTCAGAAAACATGATGAAGGTCGACGTACCAAAACGTTGTTGTCAATAAACTTAATTGGAAGTGAAATGGACGGTGTGCGTGAGTCTTTTTCCTGATTTTGTCGGCCTTTCGTCTTCTCCTACGCAGATCGTAGACGTGCCTGTTATCGGATTGATTTTCATATTGAAAGTACGCATTGAGCCAAAATAATTGCCGCTCAACAGGAACTACTTGTCCTCCCAGCTGTCAGAATACGATGAAGTTACGCAGTGGTGGTGAGACATGACAGGAGCAGACTTTAATCATGAAATACACTGGCAATGACATCCCTTCATCTATGACTTACGTGCTGTAAATCAGACACTTAATATCCACCATCCCCACTCCCCCACTAAATGTGTATTTTAACAGGGCTTATCTACTGTAATTAAACCTCTCTGACCGTCCCCCGCACTCTTTTCCTCATCCTGACACTGTGATGAGATGCCCAAGCAATGCATCTGTCAAGCCGCCACCACCGCACACCGGACCTTTGTGCAGTCTATATGTAGGTGTTGACAGCAAATGCCCAGCACTGACTAGCTCCACTGACAAAACCTATGTTTTCAGTTTTATACAAAAGCAAAGCTGACATTCCTTCCAGTTTCCCATGAGGAGTGGGATATTACATTTTCTGATTTAAGACCTCTGAATGCGTCGGCACTTTTTGCAATAAACTCAACCAAGTTTTTTTTGTTCTGCTGGCACGTGACTTTATTTGTATTATGTGTTATTATGATTTTGCATCACATGTACAGAACATTTTTAATTTGATGATTGTTTTCTGAGCAGCTTTGGTTAAGTGTTGTGAAGAAGCTTCCACAACACAGATTGAGAAATCTGTAGGATTTCCAAAAAAGCCACCATGAAGTAACAACTGTGAGCTTATGAGTTGTGTAATTGTTGTTTTGAATGTTAAATAACACTCAAAACTTCTGGGTTTTTTCAGATGGCCTATTTATTGATTTATTGAATTTGTTATGACGTCCGTGCAAGTGTAGTGAAATAACACAACAGATCTCTAGATTTGCATGAATGCCTCGTTTCTCAAACTGACTATATGCAATATATGTTTTTCCTATTTAGTTTCTATTGCCAGAGCAGACCTAATTCTACTGCATCCACTATAATATAAGAAGAAAGACATATGACCTACATGTTTTCATCTTCACGCTACATCTGACCCTCAGGAATTTGCCATAATACCCAGGACATAGTTAACTGCTCGAATACCTTTCCCTGCATTGGGTAAACTTCATGGCAACTCATCATGCGTTACGGCTACAGTTAATAATTTATAGGAATATAAATCTTGCATGTATACATTTCCATAAAATCTTGAAATGTATGTGTGGAAAGCCATAAATATATGATGATTTTATGATATTGCAGAATATTCAGCTGGCAAATGAGATCTTTACTTTTCTGGTCAGAGTGTAAAAATATCAGTTCATTTTGTTTCCATCAACATCAACTTGGCCACTGTCACCCTTTTCAATTTTACAATTATTTGTTGATGCAATTAGTAGTGGCTGTGTGGTTGGCAAAAGCCCAGCTTTGCGGTTGCTGACCGTCATGACCTCTCTCTTTTACTCCCCTCTAATGTATGCCACATGAACACACACACACAGACTAGACCGGGAAAAATGTGGCTTTAAGATCATATATACAGATGAGCGATGCAATAATGAAACTGTGTATGTGAAATAGATCGAATTATTTACAGACGGTGAAGGAGAAGCAATGGATTTGCATGGAGCTGCAGGCAGCCCATTCATAGCTGTGGCCTTTGGTCTGGTCTGAGTGTGCTGAAAGCTGGTAGCAAGTGGGAATTAATCAGCTTTGTCTGACCTGATTATTGTAGAATATTCAAAGAATTTAGACCAACTGGGTATTGTTTTATAGTTTTTTTAGTAAACTTTGTGGGCCAAAGAAAACACAGATTTTGGCACAGCCACAGCCATGGGCCTGAAAAATGTAGCCAACACTGAAGTACCAAAAACTCTACAGGGGTGAATTTTTATAAAACTAAAGGACTTTTTGGTGTGTGCCGACTGTGGTCTGATTCTAAACTAAACACAGACACACACGGTTGATGTGGAGTAAGTTATTTCACTTTTTTTGGGTCGCTCATATTAAAACACATTTTTTTGTGGCAAAATTTGCTTCTCTACATGTGTGATCACAAGCCTGTTTTAGATAGAAAAGGTGGCACATTTGCAGCAAGGTAAAGGCTGCAATCTGCCACATTGTCTTCCAAAAAGGGAGGTGTAATATTCCTTCTTTTCCAAAAAGCTGCCACTTGGCCGCCACAGGGGTAGGCCTAAACATGTGGCGTGATGTGAAGCACGAAGTTGGGCATGAACAGTGAAGCAGGTCGAATTTTCAAAATAAGAGCTTTACATTGCACCCCATTGGAGTTTAGAACTGGGTTCTTAGAGGGTGGTGTCAAATTGGCGGACCAAAACAGACCCCCAATTTACCGCCTTGTGTCTAAATTGGTGGACCTAGCTGCAAAAAGGACGGCCAAATTGGCGGCTTGCTGCCCAGTATAAAAACGGCTACAGATAACTTGTGCGACTTAGCTAGCTTTGTAGCCTCCAGCTTGATGGTCTTATTCAATTAACCAGGCTCGCTTCAGCTCCACCCACGCTCCACCTCTTCGCCTATTTTTGATGAGCCAGAGTTAAGCGTAGTCAGACAGCCGCTGGTACCGCCCATTTTGAGCTGCATTCTTGCCCTTCAGAAACCTGCGGGTGATGATGATGTTGATCTGCCCACTATTTTTGGAACAAATAGTTTTAATCAATTACCTCACACAAATGTCAAGTCTTCATCCAGAGACTTTATGCTTTTTTGGGATATGTTTTACATGTTTGAAAGCGTAGTTGGAGGGGAGACTTAATCTTTCTGCATTTGGAGTGATTACACTCAGTGAGTTTGACAGATGTTTATATATTTAATTTTGAATCTGCTTACTTAACTGCGTGTTTATCTGATAAAAAATGGTAATCCTAAAAGAGACTTACAAAGGATTTGAAGTATAAAGTGAGATATTTATTCAGCAGTTAGATTAGTAAACAAATAAATTCACGGGTGACATAAGAGAGTTAATTATTCTAAAGCACGGTATTTGTCAGGAAGAAGGATGTTTAAAGATAGAGTTTAACCCATATCTTGCTCTCTCCTTTGATTCAGAGATGTCCACAAACATTTCAGGGTGCTGCCTAGATATTGCACCGTGTCTCGCTTTTGTCATGACTTCAAAAGCCCTTGAGTTTGCTTTCTCCCTCTGATGTTTATATGGGTGAAAGCCCTTTTCTTTTTTCATTTTCTGTCTTAAAATGTTCTTTGATGTAGAATATTCCGTTTGACAAATCAGAATTATGGGAGGTTTGGTTTTGCAAAGTAAAGGTCACTGCTTATGTGCCAGTTCTCCCTTGGTATCAGAGACTGTTCTATAATATAAGAAAGATGTCCGAAGATACGGATAACATTATTTCTTTAAGATGTTTATTTTAGTTGACCAATTGATCAGGCTTTTGTTGAGCGTAATGCTGCCCAGTGCATAGAATAATGTTAAAGGGACAGTGTGTAACGATTTAAGCAATTTATTAACTCAAATCAACGTCTTCGTTCATAAGTAAGTCCTCATTGGTGTACAATTACCTCTGCCAACAATATGACTTATCCTCCTGAGCGAATAAATTACCTATCTGAATATACATAGCACGGGCAAGCTCTATGGGGTCGCCATGTCTTTCCTGTTTTAAAAAAACTATGGACTGCCGAGAGGGACACAAAGCACTACGTGGTACTACGTAGTAAGGCTAAACGCGTTTTCGCTCAGAGACAGCTTGACTGCGGAACTGAGAGGGAGCTCAGTGAAAGCGCTCGTCACTAACTAACATCTAACTAACTACATCTTTACCTCATTGCTTGAATCAGTAGAAATACTCGACGCTGTTGGGAAAAAGTCCATATTTTGAAAATGAGTTTCTTGTCCGTCAGGGCCACCGTAGCTTCCGGAACGTCTCCAACGTCTTAAGAATGGGAGGGGTGAGCAAAAGGGTGTTGCAATGTAGAACCTCACAGCTAGATGGCGCTAAATACTTGATATATTACACACTGTCCCTTTAATGTTTAGTGAAATAACGTTCATGTGAATAATGGATAATGTGCAATTAAAAAAATTGTACTTGGATAGCAACAAGGTTCAATAGAATAATGATTAGATGTAACAATGTAATGGAATAATGTTATTGTGTCTTTAAAAATTGTTGTTGTGTGATTAAACAATGGTAATAATTCACTTGGGGCCATGTTTAATAGATGTAATGTAATGTTTAACCAAATAACAGTATTGTTTCATCGAATAATGTTAACAAAAAAATAGTCATGTTTAATTGAACAATGGTAATGTTTAATAGAGTGATGGCAATGTGTAATTAGATAAATGGTAATGTATAACTGAAAAGCGGCAGTGTTTAATAGAACAGTGTTAGTTAGATAGTGGTGATGTTTCATAGAGTAAGAGTCAATAATCAATAATGGTAATGTTTAACAAATTGATGGTAGTTTGCAATTGAAAAATGGTAATTAGTAATTAAATAATGGTAATGTGTAATTGAAAAGTGGCAATGTGTAATAGACTAATGGTAATGTGTAATTAAATAATAGTAACGTTCAACCATTATTTAAGGTGATGTTTCATAGAGTAATGGTAATTTGTAATGAAAAAATGGTAATATTTAATAGCCTTATAGTAAATTGGTATTGAAAAATTAGATTGTGTAGTTAACTAATGACAGTGTAATAGAGTGATGGTAATGTGTAATTGAAAAATGGTAATGTGTTATTGAATAGTGGTAATGTTTAACAGAGTAATTCATGTGTAATTGAATAGTGCAATGTTTAATATAATAATATTAATGTATAATTGAATAATGGTAATATTTAACAGAGTAATTCATGTGTAATTGAAAAGTGCAATGTTTAATAGAGTAATGGTAATATGTAATCGAATGTATGACTGAATAATGGTAATGTGCTCTACAGCAGTGAAAACAGGCTTATCCTATTGACAAATTACTTTGCCCATGAGTATAACTTGCAGTCCGTACCTGTCAATAAATGTGAACTTTTTTCTGAAACAAAGCAACTCTGTCTCATAACTAAATAAATGATGCTCTGGCCAACCCTCCTCCTGTGTATCCCGCTTTGAGTTTTTTTTTCTTCACGTGTGTACGTGGTGATTTAGCGGAGCTGCAATTCCTCTACAGTTTATGGGTTCTGTGTGTTTCTTCCCTAATGAGGCTTGGGTTGGTGGTCTCCTGATGAAAAAAAATGGAAAAAAGGCCTGTTGCTGGCAGGGAGCTATTTACAAAATAAGGCCCTGTATGTTCAAGTACAACAGTATAACAAACAAGCTAATTGAGCGGTAGAGGTTGAATCAGGTCATTTAGACGGAGGTTCATTGAGCGAGTCTAATGCAAGTGGGAATAAACCCCCAAAAAGAATCAATTTAGTCAAAGTCAATCAACGTTGCTGTCTGTGTTTGGCCATGCCACAACGGAGCGACAGTGACAATTAGGAATAATAAGGCCCCTCCATTTGTTCTCACGTTCCTATAAGGGGTAAAACTGAAAGATAATGTCGGCTGATTCTCTCATGCTGCACTGACAGTTGGGCCTGGTTTCAAAGAGTTGAAAGTGTTAAACGGGGCATAGAGGGTTTTACATGATATACTGCCTGTTTGCTGACATGAAAATCACAGCAGCACTGGTTGTATGATGTAAGCCTGCTGTGTCAAGCCTTTGTATAATTGAAACGTCTGGTGTTGTGACCTCTTTACTCGCTGGTATGTTAACCCCATGGGCCTCACTGAAGGCTAACCTCGGTCCCAGGCTTCCGTGGCCTTACTTCAACTCTGTCACATGGAAACCAGAAAGAACATGGTGTACTCTGTTATTACTGTTGGTCATTATCAATCACAATGTGAACTTGTTACTGTGTCACAGCACTAACCCTAACCTAAATACATAGATGACCTATTATTCCAAACTGTAGATTTCAAGCATTCATCTTTGTGCTAGGGAAACATCCATGCACTGAACAGTGCCTGTAGGTGGTTTTGAAAAAGCACCAACTATAGGCTGGTCCTTCTTCACTTTTCTTTAGCATCAGTAATGACACCATTATCACTGATGTTTTCCACACTTTTTCCCCCAGTTCTGCAAACTGTGCACAGCTTGAGGCAGGGAAGTAATGACAGTACCACAGCTCTTATGAGACCAGAGGCCTATTTTTTTTTGTCCCTTTTGGCCGTCTGTTTGGCCGACCTGTGCCAGGTCAAACTGGTAGCTGAGCTTCAGCCTCAGCTACCAGTTTGATCCTCTCTGTACCTTCTATTCCAGGGCATTACATTTTCTTTGCCACTTGCTTTGGTTCAGATTAGCCCGTTTGTGGCTTTTTCCTTGAATTGTTCTTTCAGCCGACTCGTCTTCTTCTGACATGTCTCTCATCCCCCGTCAGCCTCAGAGCTCCTCCAGCTCTCACAGTGCCTCGACCTCTTTTCCCAAACACCTGCCAGCCTTACATCGCTCGATGATTCCTAATCAATAATGTAACAATTGTAAAATGTACCTTGTTTTTTATAATGGGAAATGTATTCTTAACATTTTACATACTGATGGAGAGACTTCTACTACATACTTTTCCTTTTGAGTTTTGAATCAAGGGATTTGGTAACACTATATAATAACCATCATTAAACAAAATGTACATCTATAGTTAGATAAACTTTGGTTAAATTGTGCTTTTTACTGCAATTTATAAACCGGTTATTAAACAATTGTAAAGGTTTAGAAACATCAGTTACATCTTTATAATGGCCATCAAAATAATGTTTATAGAGAAACAGTAAAACAATTATTAACAAAAGCTCAATTAACTAGAAATGTATTGTTTGTTAATGATTGGTTGGTATGAAGTGTTATCGGTAATACTATTAATCACATAAATCTTTAATGGAATGAACAGGAAGATGGCCGCCAGACCAGCAAGTCTGGTTCTACTTGAGGTTTCAGATCGCTATACAAATAATGACTGATGAATGATTGAACATACATTTAACATGAATCATATTTTTTTTAAGTATATGAAGGGGGCCAAACAGTAAAAACACCTCTGTCTATCTTCAGTACAACCAACAATGACCTCAGACTGCTAAAGCATACAGTATAATGAATGAACACATCCCAACAAGTTGCCATTAAACGTTACAGGCATCATAAAAGAAGTTGTATTGGACTGAATAAGAGTGAATATAGCCGCTGAATGTACATTTAAATACTCACAAAAACAAAATGTACACTGACGCATCATCAAAGCAGTGCAAATATAAATGTAAGCCTGACCAAAAGAGACGCTCTCATCAGTATATTCCTCTTTTGATGATGAAAATGTACCTACTTATGGCCAACAACGTTTCTTTGTTGTCTTTTCTGTTTCACGTCAGATCCCCCACTGCGCTCTGCAAAAATAATGCGGATGAGAACAGAGAAAAACAGTTGGATCTCTCCCCCCAACCCAATTAGCTTTTCAAACACTGAAACTAAAATACAGCTATGAAGCACGTTTCAAGCCCGCGCGTCACAGTTTCGCTCCAGGCAGTGAGACAAACAAGAAATGTGACATGACGCATGGTGTGTAGTGTACCTGTTTCCAAGTTCTGATGTCCACAGCTAGAAATGTTTTGTTCCAGTCATTTTAACTTCTCTGGCTCCGATTGTATTTATTTTTATTTTATTTTTTTAAATTTTGCAGCTGATTTTCCATTTTTTTTCCACTCTGGGCTGTTTATAACTGAGATTCCGCTACAGTAAAACTGAGATAATGATACGCTGCAGTATCTTGTACCTGTAATTACCCACAAGTTATGCACAGCTACAGTGCAGCACTGTCAACAATGTCACTTGTCTTTGCCGGCCTGCTCAGCTGCATTTGGACACTTTCTTCCACAGCTGTTACAGAGCTCCTCTGAGAAATTGCTGTTGCCGTACATATTTTGAAGTGATAGGTTGGTGTCTAGTGCTCATGTTTTTCGGAGGAAGGCGCGGGACTTCCAACTATGATTTGTCATAGATGTGCATAACATCTAATGACTAAGGAAAACACAATGTATCACTGTTTGTCTTTGTCCTTTCAAACGCTGGTGTGATTTGTTGTCTTCACGAAAGGTTTCTGGTAGAAAGTTAACTTCAGCTCCTCCGGCTCGTTTGATGTTGGAATGAAAGTTGCTCTTTGCCAGGGTTGTTTCAGCTCCTCCTGCTGTGCTGACGGACACCTCCGCACACCCAGATCTGTCCAGCGTCGTACGATTATTCCTCGTCTCAACATTCAAGCAGACCCTCCATCCTTACCGCCCATTCTCACTTCCACGTTGGTTGTTCAGTGTATGCCTTTGCGACTTCCGAAAGCGCTGATTCCATCGCGGATGGTGTGAAATTAGTGAAAAACCTCCCGCAGAATGTATTTATTATCCTGTTTGGACACCACCCTGTCTGCAAATACTGAACGGTAGTGTAAATATGTCATGACACATCAATTCTAAGTATATGAAACCTTTTCGATGGCACATTTTCCGCAATATTGTTTGTCAGATTCCCTGTGTTTGTAGGACCTGCAACGAAATTGGAGCTTCCCACCCTGAGCGTGATATCCAAGGACGGTCGTGGTTGTGTGAATATGGTCTATGCCCTCAAAAAGATGCAATGCAGGGCCTCAATTTGGTAAACAAGCGACTGTGCGACAGCGCTCCAGGACTCAGTCAGGGTGGCTCAGGACACAGTCTGCCTGAGCACCACACTGATCGTATCCATCCCCGCGCCTTGCAGCCTGCTCATCGATGTCATGGCTCGCTTTTGTCCCTCAGACTGAATCTTCCACCCTCAGCATCATGAGACTGAACTTTGTCTCGAGTAGCCGTGCAGACTTTGCAAGAGTATTTAGCTCTGAAACGCTTTGTAAAGCCTGCTAATGAACGGGGCTGCGAGATTATCAGACACCACACACGACTGTGCCCCGAGCTGCCTTACCAGTGGGCTCAATGAATATCCTGCACGGATACATGTTCTGGTTCTGGACATACTGTTCAGGAAAAAACCACGGGGTACATTTTTCTCAACAAAGGTTCCCCTTCTCCTGGTTGAATGTAATTAATCCCCTTTAGCTGTGGCACCGACAAGGATGTTACTGTCCGTGCTCGCGCTAAGTACCTCATCTCGAGTGGTTTCACTTGCAGAGGTGTGATGACTCTGTATGGCTTCTCTCACAGTCTTCTTGAGGAGACATTGGGATGAGGAAAATATCACACGCTCTACTTATTCCTGAACTGCCGTCTCGGTTACATGAAGTTTAGTTTGCACCTTTTGGAGGAATAATGCAAAATTATGGTCTAACTGGGCTCTTAAACTGCCATCGTCACAGTATCTGCACCTCGGAAAGATTGAATGCATCTGCGCTCACCCGCTGAGAGTCCCTCAACAACACATTCAGCAACAGTAATGACGTTTTTTTCTGCCGATATAACGTTTACATCAGAGTCCGAACTACCCGCATGTTTTCTCTCGACTTCTTCCGTGACTCCATGAGCGGCCAAATAGTGTTGCGTTCAAAAAGAGCTGCTGAAAGTGACTCAAGGCATGGAAAAAAAAAAGAGAAAGAAAGAAACAAAGAAAAAATACACTGCATCCTTCACTGGTACTCATTCTGCTGTTATCTTTATGAGATTGTGGCAGTTGTATCATTGCATAAAATGGCTGAAAAGTAGGCTACAAATGCAATTGCAGAGACATCTGACTCTTGAATAATTGCCCGTGTGTATAAGGATAAAGAAGTCCATTGAATCATCTGCAGCCTGCAACTGCAGTATTAAAAATGAAAAATGATCTGGCAAAGTTATTGCACTGGCTAATCAGATACAAGTAGACATTCCTGGTACATTTAATTTAATAATACATTAATAGGTTAACTTGAACTTTTTTTTCTGCTTTCCATGGGTTCAGCCTTCACCGACTTTCCAGATGTGTCATATTTACAATTTACAGAACACAGAATAAAAGCTATGGCAAATGTTATTGTCTCGATATTTAGCTAGCTAAAAATCTAAATGCGGTACATAACTTAGAAATACTCCGAGGACTTTTATCCACAATTTATTGCACTCTGCAGGAAGACAGAGAAACATATGCAGGCCTCCAGGTTGGTGACTGCACATCTGGACTACACTATATGGACAAAATGACAAAAAATCCTTTATTTCCTCACATTTCTTCCATTTTTTAAATCTAATATACCTCCCTGTCTTGTTTGATCAAAAATTGCATATTTTTATGGGTGTGCTACTCTTTATGTAATTATTTATATCCAATATAGTCAAAGCTTATGAACATAATAAAGAGTTGAATTGCATCTGAGGTGTAATTGGATGAGAATAGGCTGCTATGAACAGACGATTCAAGTAGATCGACAAAACTTCCTGCCTGGAATGAAACACTGACCAACAAGTAGCCACAACACAACCAGTTTAGAGATTTAATCTGTAACCAGCCCAAACCGCTTGGCTCAAGGATGTCCATGACCTGATGTGTTGAACCAGTGGAACGGACGGATGATACTTCAACTGTGGGTCAGCAAGCTGCAAAGACACGTGCAGGAGATATGATGGTCAGCATTACCCAACACTTCGACAATTCAACCATTTTAAATGCTGTATTGTGAGACAACTTCATCAAAATGTCCATGGAGAGACACAATAGAGACATTTTATGAATGAAATTTGTTGCAAACACATTTTATTTTTCAGTGTTTCACATCTATCTTGCCTCTCTTCTTCCTTCTCTCTACTTTACCCTGTGAGTAGGTCAGCTGGACTGCAAGACACAAAAGAGGTCTGATTTATAATCAGGCCGCCATTTCATGTTTTATGAAAGCCATCACCAGAGGAATGTCACCCATTGACCGCGCCAGCCTACATCGGCCATACGTCCCGTTCAGTGCATCGCCATTGGGCCATGAGAACCCCATTATTTATTTCAGCTTGGATCGAAATGTGGCTTTTCTTCAGTTCATTATTAAATACTTTGGGAGAAGTGATTCGATGGCTCTCAGGATGAGCCTGTTGCGCTGCCCACTCGCCTGCACTTTTAAAAGTACAGGAGCAGAGGTATTTCAATTTTAGGATTCCTTTGTGGTTTGTCTGTCTAGATCTTTTAGTGACATTGTTTCAAGAAAGGACATCATTTTAATTTCTTAAAATTAATGACTGAGTAGACGTGAAACAGCACTATCTTTAAATCAAAGAAAAACTCATCTGTCTCAAAAGAGGACATGGGAATGTACAAACGCATAATGACCTCACATGAAAACTAAATTAATGCTGCCAGTGCCAACAATGTATAATTGAGCATTACGATGAAATGGGCGCTACTGCAGAGGACCTGATATATTCTGTAATTAATTGGGTCCAGACTTTTATTTTGACGTTGAGTGGAGGTCTGCTTCAGAAGCTGCGCCGAGGGGAAACAAAAGGCTGCGGCCTCATGCGTTCTTCCAAAAGGATACAAGGCTTCTTTGTCAAGGAGCCCAATGTCCTCCTGGGCTCGGGTGGAACTACGTGGGTTCATGTGAGTACAGCAAACAGTCAGGGAAAGAACAAGGTCATAGTTGAAAGAAACCAACTTTGACTGTTTTGTCGAGGAGCCCAATGTCCTCCTGAGCTCTGCTGGAACTACCCCCCCCCTACCCCTCACACCTCCAGGGCTCCCACCACATCTCATCCTGTTTTCCCTGTGCATCATGTACTGAATGTAGTTTACTCCATATAACCTTTGGCTGAACTGTTGGATATTTACTGCTCCGTCACCGCAGTACACTGTGGATGCAAACAGCAAAGCATTAAATGTGAACTGGATTAAACTTTCATTGACTAAAAAGACTTCACTCAATAGCATTAAAACAGCAACAGGTTACGAGCTGCAGTGTTTATTTTGCTATTCTTTTCAAAAGTGTGCACAGACTTCATTTCCTATCAAAGATGCAATTGGAGCACTACAAAGCTTCCACATTATTCCTCTTTTCGTGTGCATTTATTAATATCTTGGCAAGTACAGGAGAGAACATTATGTTAAACTTGACGTGAACTGAACTGACCTTAAACTGGTGAAATGTTTCAGATGATGTGGAATGTTATCGAGGCCAGTTTAACCATGTTAGAGCTGAAATGATCAGACTTGACTGACAGTAAAGGAGACCTATTGTGTTTTTTTTTTTTACCCCTACCATTCAGGGTTTTATATGTTCTTGTGCATGTGAAAGATCTTCAAAGTTAAAGGAGTAGGAGAAGGAGAAATCGCAATTTCTCTTGTTAAATCATGCATATTGGTGTTGGACCTCAGTTGAAACTTGCCTGAAAAGCTGGAGTTTGAAAGTGGCTCAGTTTTTTTGCTTTGGCTCTTTTTCCGAACAGGAATAGCGCACAAGGGTGCGCATTCCTAAAGCACGAGATTTTGACTCTGCTCCTGTGGTGACGTTACCACAGGAGGCTACTTGCATAAGCTCGCATAAGCATCGTCTCACAGCCGTCCTCAGCCAGACTTTCTGAGTGAGCACGCCGAATCTGCCTATTTCTCTGTCATTTTTACGCCATACATCTTGACCACCAGCATTAAAACTCAGGTCTTACATGTAAAACACGAGTGTGAAAAGTAAGAAGGAAAAAAAAAAAGAATTTACCATTCAGAGACATCCTGCTGTAAACGTGTCTCTTCCACCGTCTCTGCCTCTTCACTCTCCCGTTCGGGTTCCGACTCCGGCTCGTACATAAATGCCTGAATTCCGTAAGGTTCGTCATTTAGTGTGTGCGCCATGACAGGGGGCTGTTTATGTTTTGGAGTCTGTGTGCATGCAGGCTAGCCCCCCATTCTGGCTCTTTCCTTCCTGCGGCCAATCAACGTGTGCCTCATTACATATTAATACAATGCACATCCGGACCAGTCAAAACCTCGCGCATAATCTCGCGTGAGAAAATCGCGGTATGAAAAAGTGTCAGAACAAGCTCTATGTTTGATTTTTTTAATTATTTGTTTTTCTAATAAGTTTTAAGAATTGATCCAAAGTGATCCAAGGGGGACTGGATACGTAAAAAAACAGGTGATGACTCCTTTAAAAAGGTCATAGCCCACATCGACAGAAGCTCCTCTCTCCCACAGAAAACCCTGCTCCTTAAACGCCTCATCAGTGGTTTTGTCACCATGTCAGAGATTAGTTTGGCATGTAGAAATTAATTTAGCACAGCCGCTCTGTTGTTGTCAACAGGGCTGGCTCAGGCATGTGTGAAGTGACCAACCAGAGGACACTGAGTATTCAGAAGGAGGGGGTCCTTAAAGAGACAAGAGCTTAAAAAGAGAATTTCAGACATGCGGGAGGCCAAAGCTGCACCACTGGACACGATGAGATGTGTTTTTTAAGCATTAAAGCCAGAAAACCTACTGTAGTACAAACCCAAAATAAAAAGTATGAACCTAAGAATTTGCATAATATGTCTCCTTTAAATGGATCCAGGCGCTTAAATTTCAGGATAGTTTGCGTTTGCTTCCCTCTCAGTGATCGGCCTAATTTGTGTTGCGGCCTTAAATAGCATTGATTTATGGAAGTAACTGCTGGTCAAAGATGTTCATAAACACCAATCAGCCACACCATTAAACTTGACACGTGAAGGTTATAACTTCGAACATGTTGTTGCAATGCAATGTTCAGTCAAGAAACGTTGGGTTTGTGGCGTTTATGTGGATACAACTCCACATGCACCTTCCACCCAAATATTATAGCAGAACAAGTACCATTAGCAATGGTTCTCCCCAATAGCAGTGACCCCCACATCAGGACAACTGGTCGTGCCACACTGCAAACACTGCTTACGAATGGTTTAAAGTCGACCCGGATCCAAACTCCCCAAATCCTAATCTGATTGAGCATCCATGGGACATCCTGGACCATTTCTGATCTGTGGAGGCCCAACTGTGGATGGGACTTGGCTCTGACCAACTGAAGCAAGGACACTTCGAACAGATCCTTTGAGTCCTGGGAGTTGCAACATTGGGGCCTCCATGGGATGTCCCATAAAGGCTCGATTGGATTGGGATTTAAGGATGGCTGCGTTGAAATCTTGAGCTTTTTGTCACATTCCTTGGGTCAATTTTTGCATTGGGAGGGCCACTGCCATCAGAGAGTACTGCTGCCATGCGAGTTTGTACTTGGTCTGTGATAAAGTTTGAGTGGGTGTGGGTGTCAAGTAGCATCCGCATGAATGTAAGGGTCAACGTTTCCCAGAAGAACATGCTGTGGCTGATTGATGTTCAGATCCTGCTTCGTCTGCATCACCTTGTCATATGAACGTGCCTGACTGTCATGTTTGCTTGCTGCGTTCCCAGATGACTGTGCTTTTGGAGGAAACTCCCCAACCACATTCTGCTTGTTAAACGTGAGGCTCATTTACAGAACAGTCCCCATTTGACATCAGTTTGAACATTTACCTCAGCCTGGGAATGATTAGCGTTTGTCCTTATTGGGGATCCTGTCTATAGTCCTAAGTTCTGTTTCATGCCAAATGTTGAAATTTGTAATTATTACCAGGGGCACATGTTTGAGGTCCTGTGTCCATGTCAACATAATGTGCAATGTACTTGTTCTGTGCACTTTGTACAACCTCATACTACAGTACAAGTCAGATGTTGCGGTACAGGAACCAGTACAGACTTGAGCATTCACCCGACAGACACACAGACGAGGGTTTGTGCAATTGCCAACACATGTTGAGGTGATATATTAGAACCATTTGACAGCTTATCATGTTCTGGAAAAAGTCCTTAAAACAAAAGGACTTTTGTTGGTCAAAAAAACATCCTTTCGGTTAAATGTTACTCATTTAGAGTAAAATCAGAAGTGCAAAGATTATTTATATGACGAACAGCAAGTCAATGAAATGTTTTCATCAATCTTAGATGTTTGAACAGTATTCCAGCGTGGTCTGCCGCCAGAAGTCATCATTTCATACAGGGTGGCCTTCTTTGTATTTCGATGCAAAGCGGGAGAATCAAAGCTCTGAGAACTACAAAAGAGACCAGAGAATAAAGGAATTTTTCTTTCCACCCAGTCCGTGGTAAATGCCACATAAAAACAGCGAGAGATAAGTCGTGATTTTCTCACATACGTTGTCCTTTGAACGGTCTTGCAAGTGCAGATATGCCTGAGTTCACACAGAATCATTATTCTGAGTGGAATAGAAAAATGCAGGTTTAGCTACACTATTAATAACGACGCGCTTCTCTCATCTTTGTTGTTGACATACGAGAATCACAGTTTACACAGCTGGAGGTCCTTCTCAGATAAATGTGACATAAAGTAATTTTGAGTACGTTAACAAAGTCCAGAGGGACTTAAATATTTGCTGGACAATGCGGAAATACCTACGTTTTGATTTTCATTTTTCCTTCTCATCCTTCTTTTTTGTCAAGAAGCTGCACACTCGTGGTAAAATCCAGTGAGGCTTGCAGCTAATGATCTTTGTGTTGCATTAATTAGCGGGGAAAAGACAGAAAAAAGACAACAAAGCATCTTTATTGTTATTTTTATGTTGCCAATTATGCATAGCGATTCTTTGATTCTCCGACTTTGCCGACCTTGGTTTACAATAGAAATCTACAGTGTGGCGTCTTGTGTGAGTTTTCACTGCAGAGAAGATGAATTAATTTCATCATCTTGTGAAACTTTAAGCGAACATTTTCTCCTCAATAAACGGGGGAATGTGGAATTTATCTACAGCAAATATCGGGCTCAACACACGGGCTGGTTTGAATGTTTCAGGTTTCCTTCCCCTTGCTCTCTGCTGCTAACGTGTCATCAGAGACAAGAATCTCCTGCATGTTTGTGTGTGACTGACCTGGCCTGAACCCTCCACCGATGCACCAGGCTGTCAGAGCGAGTAGGCGATCAGAGACGTCAACATCAAGGCAGCTGAAAGGCTCGCTCCCAGCGCTGCGTGACGGCTCCCTCCGTTCACCTCTCTCCTGGTCTTACATCTCGTCGTTATGCCTCCCCTCCTCTTTGTTCGCCCCTCTCTCGCTGTCATGCATGTCCTTCGCTTGCCGCCGTGTACCTCTGCCTTCCCTGCCCTCTCCGCCTGCTCATTATCCCCACACAAAGCCTTCTTCTTTCTCGCAAATTTTCTCCATGTTTCTTAGTGTACTCAATTGAACAAGCGAGGATCTGCAGTGTTCACTTTCTCAAGCACTTCCCGTGCTATTGCTCCTATAAGCAATAGCACGGGAAGTGAATGATGTTGTTGCAAATTACAATTGAGGCAATTCTCAGTAAGTATTACCCATCAATATTTGAGGCTGGGGTTGGCTTCCCTCACTCTCTGCATGTTACGGGTGGTCTGTTTGCCTGGTTCAGAAACCAATTGCCTATGTAAAGGGCTTAACTATTACTATAACTCTTTGCTTCCTCAGGCATCCACTGACCTCATTAACCTTGAAGATTTAAGATTAAAGCATTATTAGGCTTAACAGTAATCGTTTCGAACCTCCAAATCCTTTCGATTATTAGTTCTACTTGTGACCGGTCTGTTTCGTCTGCTCCTTGTATGTCCCTCTGCCCCTAATGGTTCTAGTTTGTACAGTTTAGGCATAGGCAACTTTGTTTTTCAGCCTAGTACGTCCCGTTGCAGGATCCGTCCACAACCCGGTTCCTTCCACCTGTCGCCTTCCCACATACACAACACAACCATGGGTGTAATTTAAAATGAAAATAACATCTTTCCATCCATCCAGCTTATCCAGAGTCGGGTCGCAGGGGGAAGCAGCTTCAGCGGCGAGCCCCAGACTTCCCTTTTCCCCGGCCACGTCGGCGAACACTGACTGGAGAATCCCGAGGCGCTCCCAGGCCAGAGAGGAGATATAATCCCTCCACCTGGTCCTGGGTCTACCCCTAGGTCTCCTCCAAGTTGGACGTGCCAGGAACACCTCCATAGGAAGGGGCCCTGGTGGCTTCCTCATCAGATGCCCGAACCACCTCAACTGGCTCCTTCCCATGCAGAGGAGCAGCGGCTCTACTCCAAGTCCCACCCGGATGGTTGAGCTTCTCATCCTATCTCTAAGGGAGACCCCAGCCACCCTGTGGAGAAAACCCATTTCGGCCGCTTGTATCTGAGAAAATAGCAGAGTTTTTTTTTTTTTCTTAGCTACCTAGCTAACAGTGCCTGGGACGAGGATGCCATATCTACTACCCTCCACTCAGTCCTCACACACCTGGAGAATGGCAACAGCTACATCAGAACGCTGTCTGTCGACTTAAGCTCATCATTCAACACAACACCGATGAGGCTGATTGGAAAACTTACAACACTCAACTGCAACTGCAACTGGATAACGAACATCGCACCTCCTCTAGGGCCTCTACGGACTCCAACATAGCTTCTTTTTTAAACCAGTGTGTTTTTAAAAATGATAATGAATTACCTCTTAGCGTTGTATCGAGTTGATGGAAAAGACAGTAGTGAAGGACTGGACTCCAGTCTCCATTCAAAGGCGCACGCCTGCACACGCATGACGCAGATCATCCTCAGCATGCCAACTGTTACTGTTAAAAGTTATAAATTACTGTCACTCCCAACAATGTTCACTGATATAATGACTTGGTCAGCTCATTACATGCAACTTCTTTACTTACTTACATCTTAAGGGGGCACAGTGTGGTTGCAAAGAAGAAATACAATTCCGAATTTTTATATTTACAATATTAATGAGTCACTAAAACAAACTCAGACATATTTAAGTTTTTCTATAACTGAATAAACAAGCTGTTCCCAGAGGAAAATAAGGTGCCCAGAACACTGTTTGAAGCTAGACAGGTGTCAGGGTCCGCCACATGTAAACAAAGTATAACAATATGAAACTGTGTTGTCGTTTATTCAGTTTATACAGTCATGAAAACCAAAGAGAGTTTGCTCATTTGGTTTGTTTTTGCATAAAGTCATGCATTCAGTCGATGAAGATCTTTCTCTTCGGATCGCATTTGCTTCCTCAAAACTACATAGTGCTCCTTTAATGCCGACATGAAATTCTCACCTGAGTAAAAGATACGGCACGAGCGTGGACTTCTGCACCTAAACATAAGAGACGCAAGCATCCAAAATAATATGTGCACTGGGTGTTTGCGTCCCGTCAGAGTCAGTCTTTCAGCAGAAGAGAGGAGGAGGTGTTGAATTGATTTATGCAAACTTCTCGGTACGTCGACACAACTCCACTTCCTGAGAAATCTGAATACTTTATTGGGTACATGTGTGGTGGCGGGGATGCTTGCATCACTGTTGTGGCTGTTTACTGCTCCGTCTCTGCAATTAAGGGAAGTGATGGAGAAGATCAGGAATTCATGGTCGCCTCACAGATCTTCTGAGCTGCTTATTATTGGTCACGCAAACCTCAACTGGGTTTTCCGGCACACATACGAGCAGAACGACCTCTGTTATGAATCAAATCTGTCTCAGCTGATATCCCAACCATGCAGACCAATTGAACGAAGAATCTAGTTAAATCAGTCTGACTAGATATTATTCTGAGAAACAAATCACCCTTTTCTTCGGATGCTTTCATCCCCGTATGTGACCACCCTGCAGTGTGCGTCAGTAAAACTAGAAAAATGAAAAAGCCACACTCCTGCCAGCGATTAATTATGAATCTCAAGGATCCCTCTGGAGACTGTAACTCAAGACTCAAGACTTTAATTTATCTACCTAGGCATCACTTGTACCACCAAATATTCACTCAGGCTTGTTACATGCTCAGTTAGTTAAAGAGAAAACAACGACAGTCAGCTTGTTCTGTGACATCACTGCAGTAAACCGCCTTAACATCCTTGAATCACTTTCATCTGATCAAATATTGACATTAAAGAAAAAAGTAAAAAGAATTTAAGAAAATAGACTGTCTGTTTCGGCCTTGTTACGTCTTTTCAGTCTCACTTCACCTGCTGTTTGTGATTTGCTCCACATGTTGCAGTCCGTCTTGTGATGCTGGGAAGACGCAGTGCGATGGCGCCTAATTTAAAATAATTCCCCACAAAGACTAAAGTAACAAGCTTGTTTTGAAAGGCGTGGAAAGAACAGATATTTGTATTCGAATGCAGGAAGTAAAAGTAAAAAGCTCTCAGAAAAATAAATACTCAAGTAAATCACAGATACCTGAAAAATCTTTTGAAGTAGACCAGTATTTGTACTTACTTCCCTTCCCTTACTTGCTAGCTAGGATTTAGACCTTATCATAGCACTTCTGCAACACTTTCTTATGGCTTGTAGCTCACTTTTTTTTTTTGTGTGTGTGTGTGGGGGGGGGGGGGGGGGGGGGGGGGGGGTTTCTGAGAAAGGTGTTCCACAGGGATCCATACTGGGTACCACGTCATTCAGTCTGTAGACCAACCTCTTTTTAGTGACCCTTTCGATTACTGCCGTGCCTGATCTAAGTCCCAGTTATCAATGACATGACCGCCTGTTGTTTACATTTATAGTGGTCTGCAATAACTCTATCTGACTCATGAAGGTAGGAAACATAATGTGAATGTTTTAATGGGATTGAGATCACTTACGACCTCTGAAATGTAGGTGATACTAGTCCTGTGCGAATAGGGCTTAATGTGGCACAACCCAGTGGCGGTTCTAGACCAGTTTTAACAGGGGGGCCAGGTTGGGGCCGGCTATTTTGTTAGGGGGCACATACAACCCGTAAAAAAGGATAAATCCCTCATTCAGACAAAACAGTGTTTACAATTTCAGCAATTTTGATTGGGTAGTAAACTGCTGAGACACTTTATTTCTACCTTTCCCTTCAGAACAAAATCATTGCAAGAAATCTGTCATTGTGTTATTAATGCACACTCCCTGTCAGGGGGGCCACAGGGGGGTCCAGACTCAGAGTTACAGGGGCACTGGCCCCTGTTGCCCCCCCCCCCTAGAACCGCCCCTGGCCCAACCCAAACTCTCTAAGAGCATCTTCTCTCCTTCACCACTGAGGCGTCACACATCGAATAACTCCGTGGGCGGGAAAATACTTTCAGCACCTCCAATCACAATCCATCCTGAAATGTGAAATCATAATGACAAGCAACAACTTACAATTAGCCCCAGTATGCAAATGAAATGAATAAAAAAAAGTCAGCTCCAGGAGAGAAAACTCCGCAAATTATATAAACAGTGACCAACAAGACAGCTAATACAAACAGAACTGATCCACAGAATGCACATTATACAACACAACATGTATATAATGGGTTCAGGTTCAAAAACATGCTCATTAAACACATCAGACAATTACTTCCACTTCACCTGACTGTGCCCACCAACTCATTACTTCTGGAAATGCGTCACTGACAGGATATCCCTCATTACGAGCCGCGGCATCTCTCTCTCTCTCTCTCTGTCCCTCTTTGTTTTTCTTTGTCTGCAACGTGACCTCTCAGTTATCAAACCGCATGTCCAAAACTACAGACCACTGGCCGCTGACCTCGCCATCACCGAGACAACTGTCACGTCAGCAAAGGAGAAAACATCACACATGTGTTCCCTCAGAACGTATCTCAGTGGGGATTTTAGATTTCAGATCTAACCACACTGGGTCTCTTTCGTAATCTCATTAAATGAACCTGTGAACTAATCTCTCCTACACAGACACACACACACACACAGACACACACGCACACACACACACAGACACACAGACACACACACACACTACAAGATGTGCACGCATATCCTATAGTCCATAGGATCTATCCCCGATAAATGTTGCGAATCTCACAACATGCTTTACTTTCCTTTGATTCTTAGATATTATTATCATCAACTATTATTCATATTAATTATCTACCTAATATATCTACAGTTGCTATTTTTATTGGCTTATTATTCTTTTATTTATTTATTTCATGACTACAACTTTTGTTTGCCACATCTCTTTGGTTATTCTATTTATCTATCTTTCCCTACTTTAATTTTCTCTCTTTCCATCTGTCTGTCTGTCCGTCTGACCGCCTGTGTGTCTGTTTCTGTCCCTATCCGTCAAAATATGTGCAGAAGTCATTAAAGCAGACATATAATGCTAATTTTCAGGTACTTTATTTCCTTTTCGGTTACTGATGCAAGAGGTTTTTAAGTTTTAATGCTCAAAAAAACAACATAATTTTCTCATTCTGTCAGCTCTGTATTCCCTGACAGTATTCCCCCTCTGAATTAGCTCCTGTCTCTTTAAGGCCCGCCCTCCCTGATACCCAGTCCGCTCTGATTGGTCAGCTCACACATGCCTGAGCCAGCACCACTGACAACAGAGCAGCCGGGCTAAAATCAAATTTATTTAAAGAATTAAAGGAGGCACTACTGGTGAGTCATTTCAGGAGCAGTGCTTTATGTAGGAGAGAGGAGCTTCTGTTGGTGTGGATGAATGTTTACTTTTAATAATAATAATAATAATAACAATAATGATAATAATAATAATAATGTATTTTATTTAAAGGCGCCTTTCAAAGCACTCAAGGACACCGCACATAAGAACAACAGCACAACGAAAACAGGAGACAATTTAGTGCAAATGAGGAGTAATAAATAAACTAGAAGATGCAATTACATAGTGCCAGGAGCTCAGCGCAGAATTCATACTCTGCAGTCTTCACCATACAGGAAGTCAACCGGGCCGTGTTAGGCATTTTATTACACTGAAGCAAAAGAAAAAATGATAAATCATAATCCTCTGTGCAGTGACCGTAGCTGTGGTCGAGTAAAGGTCATTGATTGATTTTTCACGGCTAAACAAACAAAATGAACAAACTCTCTTTGTTTTCATGACCGAATAAACAAACTGACCTTAAAGGACAACCCAATTTCATACTGTTTTACTGACTTACTACTTGTGTGGCGGACCCTGCCACCTTCTGAGCTTCAAACAGAATTCAGGAGGCCTTAATTTCCTCTGAGAACAGCTTGGTTATTCAGTTATGGGGAAAAAAATGAATATCTTTTTTACTATTACCTGATTAATATTGTAAAAATTCTGAGTTTGAATTTCTTCTCCGAAACTACAGAGTGCCCCTTTAATGGTGACACTTCTGACCTCCTGCACAGGCTGGATGATGCTTCGCATTTTTTTACCCTGCATTAGTTATCAGCAAACTTAATTAGACAGATTTAATTTCACAGCTAATAACCAGAACTAGAAACTCAACAGGTTTCCAGTTCTGTGTAACTGGAACGAGTCGTCATAGGTCTTGAAAGTCTTCCGAGTGAGGAAAGTTTTTGAAATGCTGATCATGTGAATAATATCTGTGGCTGTATGTGGGAGCAGGTTATGTTTAACTCTGATCTCAGTGAGTATTCACAGATAAATAAACCTGCACTGGATGATTTTAACGGAGGGAATCACTTTAGGTATCAGTGATGAGACGAATGATGAATTCTTCCCCGTCTCCTGAGAACATTTCCATTTAAAAGCGCTGTTGCTTGCCATTAGGCAGTCTGCCACGCAAGAGACAAAACAAGTGCAGCACAAACACATTGCCGAGCGCGTCATTTAAGGCACAATTTGCACCGAGCATCAAAAAGATTTATTCAGTGTGTCCTTTCCTCCTTCCCTTTGCCACAGTTAGTTCCACTTGAGTATGAAGTACAATAGCGCCCCCACTCCTCCACCTCCATTATCAACATCATCACTCTTCCCTACACTTGTTAGTCATCAGCAGGGGAAAAGAGTTTCTCATGAATGCATCGTTCATCTCTCTCTTCAGATTAAAAAGCCTTCTTTGCCTTCCTGACTGTTTCTATTAGATTACTTTGTCTTCTATTCTTGCCATTTTGAAAATCATCCCCTCCTCTTCAAGCCCCGTTCATCTCCTGATGTCATCTCCCGATAGTTGTATATTTAATGTTTCCACTCCACCTCCGCCCCCTCTGTTCCCCTCTCCTTCTAGCATCTTCGCTGTTACCCTTCCTTCTCATCCCTCCCACCCCTCTATGTTCTCCCGATTGATGCCATCTGAGGTTGCAGGCCCAGGCCGCCGGAGCTGCAAATTTACCCAGCAGCACACGTCACTAGCAGGGGAGCGCAGTGCTCCCAAAATAGCCCAAACAGCAATTGGTGAAAAGGGGGCCCAAGTGGTAGTTACCGAGGACCGATTTCTGACAACAAAATGAAGCTTTCTGAGCGCCATGTGAACACCCATCATTTAATCACCCACGCAAAACCCTGCTGGTTGATTTATCATGTGTTATGGCACTTGTTTGGACAGCATTCGAAAGTTGCCTAACATCTTATTCCGAAGCCACTCGTCTGAATGAATTTGTTCCTCCTGACAGCCGGGGGCTTGTGACGAGGGGAACCCTGGCTTCTGTGCCATCCCCGAACGCACAACACAGAGCGACACAGACGCACATACTGCAATCGAGCTGAAAGACATGAAAGGCTCCTCTGATGTGAGTCATGTGCTCGAACTCATTCCACCCATTTGCTTATTAAAATACCACCAACACAATATTCACGACTGGGGTAATAATCTGATGCATGATCTGCTTTGCGCAACAGAAGCGATATGATCTTGTTACTTTAAAGTCGACTGAACATCATCCAAACGCGGAGCAGGCCAGGTCACAAACGGACCCTTTTTGACCGATGCCAAGTCCTAAAAACACACCGTGTCGCTTGTGTAGCTGTTGCTTTATCCCCCGGGTCACATGCGAGCAAAAACACAGCAACACCGAAGCGAGGCGAATGTCAGATCCTGGTTCATGATAGAGAAGGTGTCACTCGATTCTACTAATTTCATGACCAGCCAGCGTGTAACGTTACTCAATAAGATCTTTAGATGCTTGCATAATTGCGGGCCGTTGTTGCATAAGGGGGAAAGACATGCAGGGTTTAATTAAAAACAGCTAACAAAGGCAACATTCAGGGGTTTTCTTGTTTCACAGTATCGACTGCGATTCCAAGAATTTCAGCAAGTATCCCATTGTGGAAAAAAACAAGAAGAAGGAAAAAAAAAGGAGCCCGGTTTATGAAGCTCGGCGCTGGTTTGGAACGGAAAGAAAGGCGTACAGATCTTGCACGTTGCAGCCCTTTATGTATGGCCAAACCATTAGCCCCTGTGGACCAAATGCCATGAACCAAACAAAACTTCTCCTAATTGTTCTGTTAGGTCACTATTAACTAAATAACACCAATTTGTACCTCTTCCAGTTGAAAAACGACGGATCGAGGCCGTTTTTTCAGTCAAATCTGCAAAAGTGGGCCCACAGAGGCAAACTCAATCTGCTAAAAGACTAATTTTGTCTCCACTTTGCTCTTGTTTGCAGCTTGTCAACCGAAGTCCTGCCACGCAACCGACAGAAAACATGTCCCCGGGGTCTCACCCGACATGACCCCACTTCATCCACTGAGCAAATCTGTTATTCGTAAGGCAATTAAATCATCACAGTTGAGTTCCTTATAATAGGTCTTTATTGCACCCATGGTGGGATAAACATGAGCCAATTACACACGTAGAGCTGATGAAAACTTTACTCTCGGACGTACCTCACGTGGAGTTCAGTCCGCGCAAGGGCCCTACGAGGGCGAGAGGGGCAGAGGGAGTAAGAACGTCTGGGCCGGTCGGAGGAGCGGTGGCGGTTCACTCACTCAATCAGCTCTTAAAAATGTTTGCTAGATTCCACTTGACATTGCTCGCGGGATAATCTGATTCGGCTAATTATTTCATCAAACAATAGGCTTGTTTGTCCGTCTAATTTAGAACCTGGCAGGGAATACAAGAGGTGGCTGTCACGTTCAAGAAGCTTTTGATTTTCGGGGGGAAGTCGAGACGGACGGTGACTTTTCTCCGCACTCAGCTTCCAGGTAGAATGAATCAACATAGACCAGCAGGTCCTTCTTAGAAATCAGTTAAAGGTGTATGTGAAAAAAACAAAAAAAAAAACAAAAAAACAAAAACGCTAACTGCTGCTTACCGTGTTTTCCCTTAGCTGCTTAGCTCAGTTAGCTGTGCAGCTAACGATTCTGACTGAGAGCTGACAGGAGTCTTATAGTTCGTCTACGTTTGAAGGAGCAACAGGTTCCATGATATCTTCACAGGTGTAACTGAAAGTGATGAATGACTGTAACACAAGTACCCTTAAAAGTGACAGAGATTAAAAACTGGGTTCCAAATGTATTAATGATCCACCCACCTCCATATCTTTCAAATAAAGGCAGACATTCACACCATTTCTTTGTAATGTGTATGACACAGATCTTTGATTCTGTATATCACATGAAAGAAACGGAATCAGTCAATCAGTCAGTGAGGGTCTTTATCTTGTAAAGGGGAACAGTCTTAAATACAAAAGTGTTTTCACCGGCTAAAAGACGGCAGTGTCTGCTTAACTTCCAAGCTTTTTCCACCGCAAACATTCTGCGTCTGTGAAACCACATGCGTTGGTTTTGTCTCGTTTGTGCAGTGACGTCACAGAAATCAACACAACATTTAATCGCTTTGTAGAACTGCCTTTATTACGCAAGGCACAATAAGCATCTCCATCATAATTATATAAATATACATATAATAATTGAGAATTGTTTTCCCCTGGTCGCTCAGAGAACTTAAACCAACCTTCAGCCCTTAAAATGCATACACAGATCAGTAGCTGTACTTATTGTACAAATGTGTATTTGTATTATAAAAGTACAGTTCTCAACGTGTTCAAGACAGGGATGGAATAAAATAAATAAGCTAACATGGATAATGTTTGCTTCTTCTTCAGTCTGTCCACTGAAATACAAACATTCAGCCTGATAAATCAACCCTTCCTATCATACTACCATTTATACAAACACCCTTTTTTTTTTTTTTAAGTCCAGTTCATCAAGGGTTAAAATATTAACATATGGTGTTTCATTAAGATTATCCAGCTTTGCCATTTTGCTACTCAGCTGGAAATAAACTGCAGCGGCGCTTCTGATGTGCGGACGTGCTTGCGTGGGCATGGACGGGTTTCATCCTCGCTGCTTTATAATTGTGCGTGCTGCAGCTCATTCATAAATTCTAAATTCAAAGCAGCCCAGTACAACAGACTTCCTGTCATAAAACAGAGAGCAGAAATTAAAAAAATAATAATAATGTAACAAGCTGGCCAGGGGTGCCATCTAGTGGTCAGAGCCCCGCTGGTCCAACCTATGGTACAACCTGTGACCATTACTGACAATTACTCCTGAGTGTGTAATGATACATGACCCTTCCAAACGGCACATTAGACTTGTAACAATCATTCCTTAAAATCATCATCGCAACTCCACTGACATTTTCCTGCTGAGTACCTTTGAAACAAACAAACAAACACGGACAGAAAAACCCGAAAAAAACACGAGTCGTTGTGTCTCGAGGTAGTCGATACTATTCAAACCCTAAACGAGGCGGCTCAGCGCTGTCAGGTCCGGCCTGGAGGACGCCGGTGGCGAGCTCGTACGCGGTGAACACCACCATGTTGACGGGGAACGCGCGCAGGTAATTGATGCCCAAGCTCCTGAAGAACACGCCAGGTCCCTCCACCCTCACCGTCTCCGCGATGCAGTGAAAAAGACCTTTGTATTTCCTCGTCCCCCGAACGCCGTCCATCTGCAGGCGGGCTTTGATCACGTCCATGGGGGTTCCTAACGTCCAACCTGCGATTCCTGCAATTCCCCCGGCGAGCATCACGGCACCCCAGTCTGGAGGAATTAAGAAAAGACCGTGCGGTGACATTTAAACATTTCACATTGGCATCCACGAAGATAAATTCAAAGTGCTGGCACATATAAGCAGCTGTGGAATGTGATTGAGTATTTCCAGTTTTATGCAACGTGATACTTGCACTTCACTACATCTCAGGCAGATATTGTACTTTTTACTCTTTTTACTTTTCAGATTACAGGATTTCCTACTCTTCCATTTCGGTGATGACGAGTGCGAGTTGTTTTCCTTCGCTCACCTGGTTTCGTCTTGCCGCTGCCCGTCAGCATTTCGCAGACGGTTGCGTACGTCAGGAAATACGTGGCTAATGACGGCCCGTCTCTCAGCATGAGCGGGAGCACTCCCCTGTACAGCCCCCTGACGCCCTCCTCTTTGATGATGCTCAGTAGACAGTGGACTGGACCGTGGTACTTGGGTTTGGCTCCACTTCGCTTGGACTCTGTCTGACACTGCAGGCGTACTTTCACTAGGTCACCTGGACACATCACCGATGTCTGTTGGAGGCAGATAAATAGGAGTCTCAGTGGCGGGAGTCTCGACAGCGAGCACTAAACATGTCTTTTTTTGTGCGTGTTAGGTTAAGTAGAAATATAATTTCACACAACTTGTACAGTGTAATGAAACACATTCTGCACGCGATTCAACGGCTTTCACCCGGTTTGTAAAGTTGCATGAGTTACCTGAGCTATACCCCCCGCCATACCGGACAGGAAGACTTCTAGTTTGGTGTTTGGACCGGAACCACCTCTCCGCATCTGGCCCAGACACTGCAGGCAGTTCCTGTATGTGCCAAACGACACCGAGGACGTCAGAGTGACTGTGGTCAGGGGTAAGGACATGCCTTTGAAGAAGCCGTGCGCCTGACGACACAAGCGAAAGAAACAAAACATTAAAACATTTCTGACTAAAGAGCAATTATCTGTTTTATTATTCTGACGTGGGCGAATTGTATCCGAATTCCAGAACCTTTCTTCATACAAATAGGTTGCTGAAAATGTGTAATTCACATTTTGTTTCACCTTTGACATTATTATACAATCAACAGTGACACAGTCCGACCTGCCAACCTTGAAGGAAGTTTTGAAGTACCACCTAATGCCAAAAACAGTGGTGGACAGTAACGGAGTAAATTTACTTGAGTACTGTACTTAAGTACATATCCAGAGGATTTGTACTTTACTTGAGTATTAGATTTTTTTGGTACTTATTACTCTTACTTTTAATACATTTCAAAGACAAATATTTTTACTTTTACTCAAGTTAATTTCTAGGAAGGCTGAAAAGTACTCGTTACTTTCAGGTCTGCTCTCTTTTTTATTTTTTATTTTTTTCTAAAATACTATTGGACACAAGCTGTGTTTGTCAAAGAAGGAAACCTATCACCAAAGTAACCGTGCTCTCGACTGCGTTTGTCAACACAAAACCGCGACAATGGCTGCATCAAATGTAGGTTTTTGTAAAGCAGTGATTCTCAACCAGTGGTCTGGGGACAACATTGGTCTTTGAGGGGGTTCCAGTTCCCAACTTAGCTAAATGATAGAGTTAGTTGGACGGTGCAGGTTCATTTGGTTACAGTTTTAATGATTGTTAATAAACATCTGCATCTGCAACATCTGCTGCAGTGATGTTGCTAGGTACGCGTCCTGCGTCCCTGACGCATTAAAATCTGAAAGGACGCACTAAACTCACTATCCATGCGTCCCGGTGACGCACCTCATTTTTCCCATGAAAAACGATACATTGTGAACATTAAACAACTCGTGTTTAATCACAGTAACTGGCAAAAGGAACCTTATTGTTAGCAGACCGGACAAGCGCTGTTTCAACCCTCTGCGCATCTACTCGGCACAAACGTGATCCCCTGTACAAAGTATCGCGACATCCTAATTTAGCCGCTACCAAAACAACTAGCACGTCACCGCTGATTTCCTTTCAACCAAGGGCGTCGCACCCGTGGGGGATGTGTGTGTTTTAACACCCAAACTTTTCCCGGTGAGAGGATTCAACACCCACACTTTTTCTGCAGTTTTTCTGCAGTTTTGCAAAAACGCCTTACTGCGGCCGCTTAGTCTGCAGCTGCCTCCTCTCCCCCTCCCTCTCCTGTTGCTGCTTCAAACTTGACACCGGCTTTGGGACTGACCGGCTGATGATTGGCTGTTCTGCCCTAAGTCCCGCCTCTCTTGCTAAGTTAGATTTATTTGTCTCAACCACTTAACAGACCAGGCGTTTATTTGGGACAGGCGTTTAATTCCCTCCTCACAAAAATCCGGGTTGAAAATGTCACAAACTTCTCCAGCTTCTCTGTGAATTCTCTGGAAACGGAGAGCAACCAAAAACAATGTCTGTAACGTTCTCTGATGATTATAAACATTGATTAGTCCTGATACGTTCAGTATACAGGTCGACACCAAACCACATGATGTGTTTTATAATGTGTTTATGTGTTTACAGCTGCTGATGTATGTAACGCTGTTACTGTGATGACATATGACAGTTAAATATTTAATCTGTCTATAATAACCACATCCTGACATGTAACTGTGATTTTTGATAATCTAAGTACAAATAAAAACATTCATGGCAAAAAATTAACAGAGACTGCAGATCAAGATAAGAAGCTGTAACTGGCAGTGAGCAGCTCTCTTTTCTGTTAGCAGTGAAGTGACATAGTCCATGACAGAACATTATAAAATATGATAATGTATAAAATAACATTTAATGGTAAAAAAGAAAAAGTACAATTTCAGTAGGCTTCTATTGTAAATATTATAATTAAACGAATGTCAGGGTGTGGTTATTAAAGACACAGATTTAATATTTAAGTGTCATTTATCATCATATATCCGTTTATTATAACCATATCATACCACCATCAAAGGAGTTTAACACTCAATAAAATTTAAGAAGGAGAAAAATATAAGAAAGAAATACATTTTTTTAACTGGGGAGTCGGGACCCATTGAATTTCCCAGGGACCCACTCAACTCACCACCTGTGTGTCCCGGGGACTCACTACATTGAAAACCTATCAACATCACTGTGCTGTCCTCCTGTGATCCCATTCATTGTATTTGTTTTTATAGGTGTTTCTGCAGGCTTTATATAACATTGTGGTTCTAAAAGCAAGCACATCAGTGCAGGTGGTTTCAAAGAGTTAATTCTCAGAAACAAGAGTTAAAAGGTCCTTAAATTCATTTAGAAAAGATTATAGTAATTCATTGATGTGAAAAATAAGAAATTTACTGTTACTCTTACTCTTACTTTTACTTAAAGTAAATTTAAAAGCATGTACTTTTGGATACTTAAGTACCTTTAAAAGCAAGTACTTTTTTACTCTTACTCGAGTAACATGTCGACTGAGCTACTTTTACTTGTAACGGAGTAAATTTTGACCAGTAGCATTTGTACTCTTACTCAAGTTCTGGGGTCGAGTGCTCTGTCCATCTCTGGCCAAGAAAATGTCCAGCTCATGTGAATGTGGCTAGAAATCCAATATCTTATCGTTCATTTAAAGGAGCAATATGTAAGAATTAGCTGGCTGGCAGTAAATGTATCTCTGCATCACAATGCAGAGGAATAACAACGTCAAAATGATTAAAACTATAAGACATGACTACAGCTGAAATTCAAGAGGCGCCACATTCTTTCTGCATACTTCTGAGTGACAAATCATGCTATCATGAGTCGGGTGGGCAGGTCTGCACATGTGCCACACAGGCTTCTTTTCCAACATTGTCCAACTGGTCCTGCAGACTCTTTGGGTGTGGCCACATTAACCTGGTTCGGACCTTCACGTTATTGTCTTATAGTTGGTCGCCTCAGTTTCTCGGCTTACATAATACTCCCTGTTGCTTTCCTTCTCAGCAAACTTGTTAGAACAATTTGAGAAACATTCTATGACAGGCACATTACCACGACAGCTCCACCCACCCCTTCTTTGGAAAACGTCGTCGCCACACAATGCCATATTCCGCTGAACTGTTTCTGGGTTTGGATCCGGACCTGGAAAGATGAAGCACATGGTTGACTTGACTGATGCTGTGAACAAGGAATTTGACATTTTGGTTTACATTTCTCTCAGTGTGCACAGATACAGACATACAGCTAGCAACGAGCACAACCAACACTGAATAATAAGAATGATTAAAGGAGCACTACGTGGTGTTGGGGAAAACAATTTAAATCAGAAGAGAAAGACCTAAACAAACTCAATAATGATAATGGAAAATTGAGATGATCGGTTTTCGGCCGATAATGAAATTATAGATGATAAATAGAGCCAATAATACAAAGCCAAATTGCTTTAGACGACTTAACAATTTACACACAGTATGTGCTGGTGTGCACCTTTAAAGTCAGTGCGCCAACAACGCCATCTTAGCGTTGATGGCCTAGAGCTGCTGCACCTTTGTAGAGCCACATAATGTAGCGATATGTGTTCCGCAAGTTTTAAAAATCTACTAGTTTCACAAAATAAATATCACTAGGGCTACCATTAGGGATGCATACACTACAGCTAACCCTTCGTTTTCATGACTGAGTAAACTGAAAAAAAATATACTGCTTTACTTTGTTTACATGTGGCGGACCCTGCCACCTTTCTTGCTTAAAACAATGTTCTGGGGACCTTACTCTCCTCTTAGAACAGCTTGTTTATCCAGCGATGATACAAATAATTTGTATTCGTTTGTATTATCACCTCATTTATAATGTATATATTACAATTCTGAGTTTGGATTCCGTCTTCAAAACCACGTAGTGCTCCGGTACTGTGCTGGCGGATAGCATGTAAAAACAAAGTATATAAAAAAAACAAAAAAACTCTTTATACAAGCCAACCATTCTACATACTGTACCTTCACGGTGTCCAGAGGGTAGCCCACTACGACTCCACATGCCCCTGTGTGTTTCCAGAGAGAAAACAGCGTCAAGGACACATCTGGCACAGAGATGCTCAAGGTTGCAGGTTTTTTTTTTATATATGAAAGTGCAGCTGACAGGGAGGCCAAATGTGACGCTGAGGAGATAATTCAACCACAGCAAATCTTCATCTGTTTATTGCATTCTCCCTGATCCCATGACTTTACTGTAATTCTGGACCTGACACACAGGTGTTACTTTAAGGTCACAATGTTTCCATAAGTTTTCTGATCTCTTAAGTGCTTGCTTCAGGTGTTGGTGCAATCCCTTTCCTAAACATCAAATAGACTTAAATGGTTGAGAGCAAACATGGCGCCTTCATTAGCCTACAGAAATACAGTACATTCTAGATGTTTAGATGCCACAACTAACAGTTTGACGCATCCGAGTTTAGGTTTATCTAATCTCCTCACACGCTGTCGTCCTATTGTAATCTCGCCACGCATACACACACACAGTAGCTATCTCTTTAGCAAACAGCTCATGCTAACGAGCCACGAAACAAGCTAGCTCGATTACCTGCAAACGATCCAGACACAAAGTCGGCGATGTGCATCCTCTCAGATGGTGACCGCCCGGCACACAGTTGTCAATTGAGAGCCCATTCTTGTTCCAGCGTGCGTTTGCGGAGCCGTAACCTTGTGGGTGTTGCGGTGACATCACGTGTAGCAGATGCTTATGTATGTCTGTGTGGGCGTGACGCGCTACCAGCCAAACAGCGTCGACCTCGAGCGTTGGACCCGACTTTAGCCGAAGATAGCCGAACGTGACACTCTTCGTAAGCGGGTCGTCAGCGCCTGGAAGTTGCTTATTATATGATTAAAAAAATCAAATGGGAGACATTTTTAGAGCCACGTCATCGTGTTTTTTTTAAATCATAATTCACCCTTTTAAAAACCGTTTGAATAAACTCATCACATATGATATTACATGTATGAACTGATTTGGAGTCGTTTACTGGAGCTTTATGCGAAACAGTAATTATCATTATTATTATGAGCCTGCTGTAGATGTTACGGTACATCCACGCTTTATGTCCGTGGTTATAGCAAAGGTCAGAGAATGACATTTACGTGATCACAGTGTTATTATGTGTTTATATTTAAAATATCCTTGATTAGGCCTATAATTGGACACTAGACTGTTATCAACATGATTTACGGATGGGTTATGTATTAAATAAAGAATTGATCTTTATTGCAATTATCCTTATGACTGTCCATTATTTTACCTGCTCTGTGCCCTAGATTATAACGAATCCAGTCCTTTTTACCAGTTGAAATACATTTAAAGCGCCAATATACTCATAAAAGGCAGTATTTCACCTGCAGAAATCAGTTTCTGGCAGACTATCACTGTTCACACCGGCCCGCTCCAAAGCAAAACATCGCACAGCACGAATGACGCGTTTCGACACCGGGAGCCCCGTGTGCACTCTGCACCCAATCAGCGACGAGGATTACGTCTGGAGCGAGGCGTCGGCGTCATCCTCTCGTTCGGAATGGATAAAAACTCCAACGTCTCCGGTAGTCCCCGCCCCTTAATAGTTACTTCCTGCGACGCTAGCTTGGCTGCTACAGAAATAAACCTCCTTGATGTACAGGCAGCGGGCAGGGTGTCCGCATTGACTGTGAGCGACACACCGGTTTATGGAGGTCGTGTAGGTCCAGAAGATAGTTCTGTTCGACTTAATAGTGGGCGAGCTCGGTAACCGGACATAGAAAGTAAAATTGTCATCATTTGTGGATTGTCAGGTCTTAGAGGAGGGGAGGGGGCTCGTAACCTAGCTAGCCGTTGCAAGCTAACAGAGACGCTAACCGAAAGTGTCAATTAAAACGTTAGCTAAACAGAAACGGGCATTGACAGCTGTACGAAGTAAGAAGTATTGTTCAGAAACAGAAGTGCACTGAAGTGTCGAGAGCTTCTTTAGCTAGCGTAAGGTAACATTTAGTCCCTAAGGAAGGTGACGTGCGGGAGCGGTGATGGACTTCGTTGCTGGATGCATCGGAGGTAAGTCAGTGCATCCGCACCTTATCTCGCAACTCGTTAGATGAGCGAGTCACAGCTGCCAAAGATCCTGCTTCATTTGAGAGACATTATAGGTTGATGGAGCTGAGGGGGAAACGACAATCTGTTCCTGTGGTATCAGCATCAAAACACAAACAAACTGATGTGATGCAACTCTATCATGACATTGCAAGTGCATTATCCAGATTTCACCGCAGTTGGCACACTGAAGACAATACTGCCAATTCCCTCAATACCACTGATGGATTTTCCCCTAGTGGCAGAATTTGACGTTCAGTGATTGTTTAGTTGTGACTCTGTCATCCTGCTTCAGGCACAGGACAACTAGAATTTTAAAATGTTGAGTTTTGATTCACTACAGCAGGTTTTTTTTTTCCCCCGATTGCTAAAACTGACCCTCCAGGAGGTTTGGTTAAATATGTTTACCTTCACAGACATATTTAATTGAATTCACCAGGTCTGTTTATGTTCATCGTAGATCCTGGTACAGGGTTTACATGGGGATGATGACTGTCTGTCCTTCCTCACAAAGGGTGCTCCAACCTTCAGTATTTCTCCCTCAGGCCACTCGCTGAGAGCTGAGAGCATGCAAACACAACACATGTGCAACCCGAGCTGGCTGTTCAGAGTTTCCACACAGCACACACCCCTTCTGAGACCAATCCCATGCAGACCATGTGGTTTTCCCACCCTCTCACACTGTGTTGGAATTCAGGGTATCATCTGCAGTCAAACAGGAAGTTGGTTGTTGCTGTTTAGGATTAGCCTAGTTTGTGCTTAGCTTCACACTCAAACTGAGGTTAAGCAAATGGAATAATTTTTCAAAACTGGTAAAGTTTCATTTCAAGCCTGCGTCCCTCAGACAGTAAACAATGGGTGTTGTCATACTGATGAGATTTGTGGTACCAACCATGATGCAACATCCTCCTCTGCTTGTTTTTCCTATACTCAGATCATACTAGTATATGGGGTCAATGACCGCTCATCATTGTGTCAGACACACGCCTGCCTGTGTTCTTTTCCTGGCTTACAGCTGGGACTCATCCCTGATTGGCTCTTTTTTTACAAATGAGTCAGGTGACAGAGCAGGCGCTTATGTAGGATTAGCCTGCTGCGGTTTGTTTACACGGGTATGCCAGTACACTCAAGTTTATTTTTGTTTGAATATAATGTAACTGTTTTCCTTTTATGATTATGTTTTCAACTTTATAGCAGTCTAATTATATTTTTAAATGATTTTTTTCTCAAACAAATTAAATTGTAAACAACTATGTTTGCCAACTTGTGACGGGCATTTGTCACTGTGTTTGACTTGTTATTAACTAAAGGATTAATGGAGAGATAACAGTAATAATAAGATCAGACATAAAGAAGAAGCTGTCATTGCTTTATGTTGGTAATCATTTTTGAAGAAGTGGCCGTTAATAGGAATTAATGGACAACCTGGATGCCAGAGCTGCGGTGTAAGGCTAGTTTTATTTCAAACTGTTAATTTATAATATAATCATGCAGAAATGTGTGTTTTTCCATTATACAGCAAATTAAATACCTGACAACCAATCAATGTGCAGAATTACACCATTGCTTAAATTATATAAAAGTCATAATACTGTCATAAAGCAGTGTTAGTCTTTGATTCGCAACATTGCCCACGACAATCTAACACACCCACAAATATTTTAAGACAAATCAACATCATCACATTTCCTGTTGAATCCTTACACAGCTAATTATTTGATAATATAGTCACTTCATGCCTTTCTGTATATACTCTTAATGCTCTTTGCTGTCAACTTTTGTAAAGTTTTAACAGGTGAGAAACCCAAACTGGCATGACAACATGTGCAGCACAAGCCAAGGTTATGTAACTTTCAAAGGCACCCTAAAGAAAGTTTTAGAGGTTGCTGATGCCCAGCGAGCTGGCTATGGCTCGATAAGGCAGTGTTACCCTGGAGGAGATGGCAGCAGGCTCTAAAATTACACAACAGTGCCAACAGCAGGAGCTTTGGCCTTCAAAGAGTAATAGGTCTGGTGTGGCATTGGGTCCAGATTTCTTAAATAATAAGAAACGGTGTCACACACAATCAATGTTAAAGCTTACACAGATGTCTGGGAAAAAAAAGAATAACTCACATACAAGGTAATAACAAAGGCACGCTGTCTTCTTTTGATATGATTAAATATTCATAATTTTTTATGTATTTGTCTTTGTCTTTGTCTCCAGGTGCGGCTGGAGTCTTGGTTGGACACCCATTTGACACAGTAAAGGTGGGCAAAGGTTTAATTTGAGGAATAACGTAGTTAAAGTTAAACTTTCCAGGCCCCTTGAGGTCATTCTTCCATATTCCCATTCAGTGACCGGTCCACTATATTGTTGGAGGTTGGAAGGGCAAATGAGAAGGTCACCATCGTTCAGGTTATCATTCTTCTTCGTCAGTGCCAGTGTATAAATCATGGTGACATGTTGTATTGCAGGACCTGCAAGAACTGTTATTAAATGAAAGATAAAGACGGACACTCCAAAAATGCTGTCTTAACAATTATCCTGGGAGATTTCTTCCTTTCGTTACCTCATCCTGGTTCCCTCCCGGGATCACATTTCTCCTGTTTTTCTCACAATTTAGGACACATTTTTCTACACCTTTTTTCCTTGTTTTCTTTTAAAAAAAAATGTGTATAACACCTGTTTTCAGCATTGTACAGCATGTATAAGCCCTACAACCACTCTAAAAGTCTACTTTTTCTACCCAGTCAACAGTACTGCCAGCCCAATTGTACTAAAGTATAAATGCTGTTGCACAGTACTCGTTTTTTAAAAGTCACCAGAATGCAGGAAGCATGTTGAGGTGTCAAGGTTGGCAAGTATGCCTTTACGAAAAGCACTATAGCATCTAAGCCACCTGTAGGGACAATCCTACAAGAATGTAATTGGATGTTGACACATGACAGGATAGATATAAACGCTTCTTGGCACGTGCAAAAAGGCACTTCAGGTCAGACACTACCAACATTATGAACCAGCTTGGTTACTCCCTTTACCTCTATTACGATGGATTGAATGTCAGCAGGGAAATGTTTTCAAGGTGCAACTGTTCACAGAAGTGTGTCCTCTTGTTCCAGGTGAGGCTGCAGGTCCAGAGTGTCGATAAGCCTCTGTACCGTGGGACATATCACTGCTTCCAGTCCATCATACGGCAGGAGTCGGTACGTGAATAAATTAAATTGTAAATCTAATGCTGATATGCACAATCAGCAAAATCACTGATACATGCTAATGGCAGTGTTATAGATTCCAAAAAAGTTGGGATTCTGTGTAAAACAAATAAAGCAGAATATTATTGTTTGCTAATATTTTTTTGATACGCACAAAACAGTACGAAAACAACATATTTAATGTTTTGCCTCATCAACTTCATAAATTTCTGTAACTGTATGAATATTCAGAGTGATCCCAGCAACACATTTCAAACAAAAAGTGACAGAGTCAACAAAAGTTTATAGAAGTCAAGTAGTGCTCCAAAAACACCTGTTTGGAACATTCCACAGGTTACTACGTGTTTGGGGCAGTAAATCTGTGACCTGTCTGCTTAGTACATTTTACATTTAGGGCATTCAGCAGGCACTTCTGTCCAAAGCGACTTATAGTTATTCATACAGACG
Source organism: Sparus aurata (assembly GCF_900880675.1). Classification (NCBI taxonomy): domain Eukaryota; kingdom Metazoa; phylum Chordata; class Actinopteri; order Spariformes; family Sparidae; genus Sparus; species Sparus aurata. The sequence goes on along the minus strand of NC_044208.1, from coordinate 24,345,647 downwards.
TTCATACATTGATGGTGGTGAGGTCGTGTAAGGTGCCGACCAGCACGTCAGTAGCAGTTTGGGGCACAGTATCATGCCCAAGGACATTTGCTAGCTCTACCTCTGAGCCACAGCCGCTCAACTACTGCTCTTGATGACATGTACAGTATGTAATATTTGTGTTTGACAGAGTCTATCTTTAGTGGGGTCCACTGAGCGATAGATGTTATGGTCTGTGAAATCTGTGAGGTCAGAGTGACCTGATAGTGGAGTTACATCACTCTTGGTCATATGACTGAAGGCAGTACTTCAGGTGTGAGGCCAAAGTAGGGGACAGTTTGAGTTGGGGTAGCATGTTGTTTTACTGAATATGGTCGGACTTGTTTGGTTAGGTTGTGCTTTTCCCACGTTGACCTGTTTAAACTTTCTTTTCTCTTGAGTTATTATTGTTTTTAGTTTTGCCGTTGTTTTTAGTTTTGCCGTTTATTATTCATTCATTTATTATTATTATCATGTTTTCTTCCAGGAAACAAAGATGGCTATTTTTAGCCCGAGAAGTCTATTTTAAAATCTCATTTATATTATAGGATTTGTTATTATACAAATATCTCCCCTTACCATTACCCTTTCATGTAGAGAAAAAAGGTTAAGTCAGACCTGTTTCAGCTGTTTCTAGGGCCATTATTTAAATAGCCTCAGGTATTCACACATTTAACTGCCTCTGCGCCAGTGACAGTTGCAGCCGTATGCACATAGTTGGGTGTCTATACATAAATATTTCTGTTCATGACATTCTTTTGAAAGTGAACATCCACTTAGACTTCTTGCCGACAAAGATTAAATCCCTTCCGTTCCCAGTCATTGGATGAGGCATACAACTGCAAGGCCAGTAGTTTCAGTTTCACTTACTTTAGTAAAGAAAAGTATTACAAAAAGGAAAGAATGGCCATCCTGAAAAGATAAAAGTACCTGTAGAGACTGGTCTTGTACTGTATAGATAACAAAGATAAAGGGGAGTTGATGAAAGGAGGAGTCTCTTATTGTGATGGAAGCACAAGTCATCCACGCTGTGAGATTTTATTGACTGATTTAATTTTATGGGGATGTGTTCACACATCTTGTCTAATGTGATGTCTCCTACCCTCTCCACAGGTATTTGGTTTGTATAAAGGCATTGGATCCCCCATGATGGGACTCACATTCATCAATGCTATAGTGTTTGGTGTTCAGGGAAACACTATGCGGCTGCTGGGAGTTGACACCCCCACAAACCAGTTCCTTGCTGGTGCGGCAGCAGGCACCATCCAGTGTGTCATCTGCTGCCCCATGGAGCTGGCTAAAACACGCATGCAAATGCAGGGTACCGGAGAGAAGAAGTCCTCCAGGAAGCTGTACAAGAACTCCTTGGACTGCTTGGCACGCATCTACAAACGGGAGGGCCTGAGAGGCGTAAACAGAGGCATGGTGACCACGCTTATCCGCGAGACACCTGGCTTCGGTGTGTACTTCCTGGCCTACGATGTGCTAACGCGCAGCCTCGGCTGCGAGCTGGACGACCCTTTCATGATCCCCAAACTGCTGTTTGCAGGGGGCATGGCTGGCATCGCCTCCTGGCTTTCCACCTACCCTGTGGACGTGATCAAATCACGGCTGCAGGCAGATGGAGTGGGTGGAGTCAACCAGTATAGCAGCATTGCTGACTGCGTACGACAGAGCGTCAGGAGAGAGGGCTACATGGTGTTCACGAGAGGCCTCACCTCCACGCTGCTACGAGCCTTCCCTGTGAATGCAGCTACCTTTGCCACCGTCACCCTCATCCTAATGTACGCCCGGGGGCGGGAGGAAGGACCTAAAGACTGTGAGCCGGTTCAGCCAAGCCACCACGCACAGATCCAGCAGCAGGCCCACCCCTCCAGCCTGTGACGGCACAGAGGGCCTCACCCTCAACCTGGGCACTTTACAAGAGCGTGGGAAGACAAAACATACATAAGGACCCATTCATTACTGTCAGACGAGTCATTCCCAATTTTAAGTCAGACTGTGCCGGGTTTATATAAACTTCCATTTCAAAAAGGAAGCAAAAGAATAACACATTTATTTTAAGCACTAGTTTAAGTTTCTGGTTTGCCTCTGAAGACGCAGACTTGTAAAGGAGATGGTGTTACCTCTATTGAGAGAGGAGCTATGAGATTCATGAAGGTTCTTATCTGCAGCTTTTATCTATGAGAGACGTCTTGTATGAGGCTGATCTTGTTACAGAACGGATGGTGATGATAGTGTGCACACTGTAGACACTGAAGGTTGTCTGTCTCTCTTGACGACATTTATCTTGAAACGTGCAGTGTTTAACTGCTCCTGTATATATCATTGATCTTGATTCTTTTTTTAATGTATGTTGGAAACATTTTTCCTGCCTTATAAGATTTGTGTAAGGAAGCTGAAGCAGCTGTTTGTACCTAAACTGTATCCTCTGAAGAGCCAGGCAAGAAAGAGAGAAGGAATGTAGCATTTGATAAGTGCGTGGAACTTATCACTTGTGTCTGTTTTGTAACCAAAACAACAAACTGCAGCTATAATCAAATCGTCACTAAAGCACTGTTAGTCGACACAGGACAGGTGAACAGAATCCACTGGTCTGAAAGGCTGATTAGGGACCGAGTGCAAAGTGTGTTTGTGTGAGTCGGGATCATAGATGGCACTTTGTTTAATGTATTGTTTGGTTGTTCGTCTGGCATGTTGTGTTTAACCGAGTTATACAAAGTTTTGTCATTGTGACTTTACTACTGTATTAAAGGCCTGATCCAGAGGTGGAACATTTTGTAAAAAAAAAAAAAAAGTTTTATTTTTTTTTTATTCTTTATTTATATATGTATACATATATATTTTAAAGCTGCGCATGATACATTACTGCAAGGTTAAAAGAAAATGCAGGGGAGATCCTTCAAAGTTTTCAAGGCAGTTGAAACTGAGGGGCCAACAAACTTAAAGCTGTTGTAGGGTTGTTGTTGTTATAGCTTGCCTCCTGTATACTTGGCGGCCGGCCGGCCCCTCCCTCCTCTCCATATCACCCTTCTTGCACCACTCCAGCGTTTTTTTCTTCTTCGCTTGCTGTGCTTTGTAGTATAATCAGTCACAGGGAGTGCTGGAATTGGAGGCTTACCTTTTCCGCCATTATCCGTAAACTGCAGGATGCTCACGAGCAGACAGGACCGCCTCTTTATGGACTTCTCTGTCCTGATTGGATAAAATGAGCAGGGATACCAGATAATTAATTTTTCTGTTTTAGCGCATGGGCAGGGAGAGGAGAGACAGGGGTTACTGAGCAAACACTCTGTAACAGTGATGTTTTAAAAAGAATAATAACGCTTACAGCAGCTTTAACTTGATCTCAAATTTGAATGCAAGACCCATGATGTTCCCCCAGGGGTCACTGTGGTCATCTGAGATGGTTTCAACTGCATTCTGATCGGGGGCAAATTTGAATAAAATTGATTATTGCTGCCTCGTGGTTCAACTAAAGTCTGAGGAATTAAAAACTGACCCTTTAAATTGTGCAGAAAAATTAATTTCTTGATTTTAGTTTCTGTTCATTGAGCTAACAGATGTCCCAGTGGAAGATTCTGAATTTATTTTATTTTAAGTTGACCAATGTGTATTTTTCTGTACGTTATACTGTACCTTATCTGGATCGGGCCTTTAATTAGACATATTTATTTTTGAAGTTACTATATTATACGAATAATGTACAAGTATTGTTAATGAGTGGGAGTTGTCTGCTTCCTGCATGTGTGTGATCAGTATCAGATGACCTTGTCTGCATTTTAATGCCTGAATGTTGAATGAACTTCTCGCTGTAAAGCAATCTCCCGTACAAATGCATACGTGTCCGTTCCCCTCGTCGGTACAGCTGATGATCCGAGTGCTTTCTGGGCTTCGTCTGAAGTTGTAAAAGCTTGCAAACAAATCAAACTACTGTTGTCATGAAGATATTGGAGGGAAGGAAATCCCCAGATGCACTAAACCCTTCCGTGTGTTGAATGTATTATACCTGTGGTCACTCACAGGTGTTTGGACTCTTGTTAATCATATTTAAGTCAAATGTCAGCTGTCTGAGTCGTTGAAAGCAGCCGAGAGTCACTTGAACGTCTCTCACGTTATGATTTCTGGCTTGATGGCGGGTGGTGGTGTTGTTGGTGGTTATAGCGGCAAATCGAAGTGAATAAGTCTGTAGAAGCTGCTTGTGTTTAATCAGTAATTCCACCTCTTGAACTGTTACCTCTCGCTAAAAAGGTCGGAAACTCGGCGATCGCCATTTGACAGCTAATATTTAGTCCTGCTGATGTGAAGGATGCAATATGTACAGGATGTAACTTTATTAATGTGAGATCATTCTGAAGTGGTACTGTAAATGTATATATATATATATATATATATAAACATACATATATAACATATATTTTTCAGTCTGAAGTAGTCGTGTGGTTCCCTGAATGTCTGAGTTTGAGCAGTTTTCAAAGTCTCTATTTGACCAGTTTGCGTTGTTACACTGGAGAGATTTTACCTGAAAAACTGAGATATTTTTGTAACATAGTCAAACTTTAACCTGTTTGTCTAGTTTTGTCACTGAGGATCTGTACAAATGAATAAAAATGAATTCAGCAGCTGCTTGTTTGTCTTGATTCTCTAACGCTCTCTACTGCTGTGCTAATGAAGACAACATTTTACATTCTATGATAAAAATTGTCCTTGTTGGTTAAGATTTCAGGGTGTCGCAGCTATTATACTTTTTAAAATGACAGATTTTGTCCCTTCCACTTTTGCTGTGTTGACAATGCATCGACCTCTTCACTCAGCTTTATGATAAAATCCATTCTACCTTTCCTATTGGGGAAATTCCCAAATCAATGAAACCATCACACATTCATTCTGCTACCTTGCGCCACAAAAAGCCCTGAACAAAGACAGTAAAGTCGGTGGAAAGAAAGGGAACATGACAGGAAAGAAGGAAAGGAAGAGGTGAGGAAGAAGCTAAACAAAAAAACAATGAAGGGTATGAAGGCAGGGACGAGCTCTAGCTGTAAGATTGTATTTTTTAGCTTTTCATTATTATCTTTGAACTCCCTGCAGTGCCTCTATCACATCAGATTATACAACTGGGCACGTGATCACTGTGTGAGGTTATAATATGTATTAACAGAAAACATAGAAAGCCATTGTTTGTAATTAACTGTGTCTCATCAAGTTAGATATTTATTTAGATCTTTGTGTTGAAATTTAAGTTATTTTCAATTTGAAATGTTCGCAAATATATATTTTTAGTCAAAAGACTGAACAGTACATCACAAACACGGGACCAGTGCACCATTTAGTGGAATAAAAATATCTAGATCTGTACATCGCATGTAGCACAACCATTTCCCATGACCCCCCTCGCAAGCATCTTTTTACAAATGTACAACGACACGTTTTCCTCGTACCTAGTGTTAACTAAGCGATTTTGGAAACGTTCACAAATCTCAGTGTGCATTCAGAGATTGTTGGACACATCTTTGAATATAAAAGGGCACACAGGCACAGTTACACAACTCTCCACTCACATTTGTAAATTATAAATGTAAAAAGCTCCAATGATGGGCTCATAAAGATTCATACTGTCACATGAACAACCAGAACAGTGACTGTGGTTTTTAAAATCACTGGAGCAAAGCGCCATCTGGTGACGGGTGGTGGTAAATGCAGCGACGTCTTAAAAGGGTCATCCAGTTCATCGAGGAATAAAGGAGGTGAGAAAGAAAGAAAGAAAGAAAGAAAGAAAGAAATTAAGACTTCTTCTTCTTCTTCTCCTCCTCCTCCTCCTCCTCCTCCCTCTTAAATCCTCTTCTTCTGTTTCTTCTTCTTCGTCTTCATTTTCAGTGACAGTAACAGAAGTAAGGAAGGAAACCTCAGCTCCACGGTCAAAGCAGCATCTCTTAAGGTTTTCCACATCAGGTTGGTCGAGGATGTTGGCAAATGCAGGAAGTGACATTTCAGTCGACCAACGCTGAGCTTAACAACACTGAACCTCCAGTGTGCTTCTCATAACTCACAGATTGCTGCGCAGGATGGCCGGACTCACTGACAACCTCACGAGGCTGCTGCTGCTTTCTTTTATCAGAACAGGCAAGTGAAGCGTCAACACAATCTCATCCTGTGATCTTAGGTTTTTTTTTTTTTTTTTTTTTCTAATCTTATCTTGAACACTCCCTTTTTATCTTTCTTTTTCTCAGGCGCAGACGGGGATGGTGGTCTGTTATTTGTTGGACAGAGCTATAGGATCACGTTTCCATGTGAGGAAGGTTTAGTCTGCTTTCACCTACGGCACCTCAGCGCCGGGGAAACAAGCGCATACATCGCCATCGTCATTGTTGGAGAGATCCAGAGAGCTGAATCAGAGGAGGAGGGCTCTGAATGCTCCATGCAAATCGAGGATCTCACAGAGGAGGACGTCGGAGGCCATCGCTGCCAACGAAGGCCTGACGACTTCTCTCCCTACATAGGTGGGTGCTGTGAAGATTAAAGCTCTATTGCTGTGTGGGTGGTTCTAGAATCCATTTCACCTGATAAGGCTAAGGCAGAAAAAAGAGACATAAAAACATTTTTAAAAACATACATTATTTTTTTATTTCAGCCCCCTCAGCCACCCCAGAGATGAACCTCATGCCGGGCAAAACGGTGTCACTGCGGTGTTTTCTCCTGGGACACTGCCATACACAGCCGCAACCGGTCAGCCTGGCGTGGGTGGATGAAAGCGGCGCTGAGATACTAGAGGACTCGCAACATCAGATTAAAAAGCAGGATTCTTGTGATATAACTCTGTTTGTCACCTTTCAAAGTCCTCAAGACAGGAGGTTTAGGTGCCATGCGACTGTGGGCGATCAAGTCCAGACTTCAGAAGAGCTGCGGGTCAGAGTCCCGGGTCTGTAACCACTAGATCCTGACCCGTTGACTTCAAGGTGGTGAGTGCAGAGGACTGAATAATAACAAATGTTAATTTCTTTGTAGCTCTTAAAGGGAGAGGACGAGGATTAATCATAGATCTGGCACCTGAAGATCAAGGTATGTAAACCAGTGATACTACCATGACAGCAAAAAGGCTGAAATTAAAGTAATGCTGTGATTCTTTTTTAATTTACATCCAGGATGTCGCTTACCTATATTACAGTGAAAAGCACTGTGTGATCTGCATGTCGGGTAACCACTTAAAAAGGGATGCCAAAAAGTTTTCCCTCGGATGGTCATGAATGTCACGGTGGACCACGGGCCGAAAACAAACATCTATTGTATTGTTTTGTTTTGTTTTGATGGAAAATGGCACCAGGACCCCGACTTCCCTCAGTGGCAGACTTCCTGTGTCACGATGCCCACCATGCTTAGTTTATAAAAATTATAAAATTCAGATTTGGGGCCACAGGCCTCGATTTGGGCGGCCCTGATTTAAAAAAAACAAACACTGAGCGGCACTGGTTTCATTTGAATTTAAATATCAAAGGAATAGTTTGACATTTTGGTAAATGCAGAGAGTTCAATGAGAGGATTGCCAGCACTATCTCATGTAACATGAGGCTGGAGACAAGACACGCTTAGCTTAGCTTAGCTTAGCAGGAAGTCACTGCTTCCAGCTAAGAAAATTTAAACAAATTAAATATTACATGTCATCATGTGAGCTTTCGGTGATTTTGCTTTAATCAAGCTGGCTGTTTCCCCTTGTTTACAGTTAGCTAAGCTAAGCTAACTGGCCGGTGGCTGTAGCTTAGTGCAGACTGTTGTCAATCTTCTCGTCTTAACTCTCAGACTCATCCTTAAAAGGTCAGATATGGTTCGATGTTCCGTCATTATTATGTTAAACGATGACGTCCATTTGGGTTTTCAGGTGACAGCCAGGACCTGACCGGCGCTGCTGTGGGGGTGGTGGGATGTGTGGTTGTGACTGCGCTGGTTGCAGTGTTTGTTGTGAACAAAAGGAGAACAAGTGAGTCCTCCTAAACATCCTGAACCTAAAGAAAATGGTCTGTGGAAATCACTAGACAATGCAAAATTGTCACATACCTGTTAACCACACACCAAACCAAACACGCACCTCCAAGCGTGTGTCCACATGACCACCGGTCACATTGCACCACTGTGTGCACTGTGTGGTCTTTGGGGCAATCATGGGGGAGATGTGCTAATATCCTACAAGTTGAGCCTCCACTGCTCCAGCACAGTTTGTTGTAAATTATGAACGTGTGCACTTGTATATTTTATTCTAGGAAACCAGCTGCCTGATGAGTCTAATAACACGACCAGCACCATCAACGTGAGTCGATTCTTATGCAAGAACACACACGGGGAGAACTTTTCGTGCTTTCGGCCGCTTTGAAAGTTAACGTCGAATGTGTGTTTTTGTTTTTGCCTGCAGGTGACGAGCGCAGACGATGTGATCTACGCTGACGTTATCCTCCCCGTCGCCTCTGGCTGTGTGTGGACCCGCGAGAGCGAGAGCACTGACTACGCCTGCGTCCGGTACAGATAGTCTGCTGTGCACATTCTCAATCAGAGTGTAACTTTTCTTTGTTTTTGAGCTCTGACTGTGTCACTGCCGTGTAAATTACTGTGATTTGCTCCAAATTAAATCCCCTAAATTGTAACTCTCTGCACAGCTTGAACCTCAGGTCTTTTGCCCCTTGACTCAGCCACTTTGCATTTTGACTTTGGATGAATGTTACTTGATGTCTACCTCAGCACACGTTACTTATAGTTGACCTGTACGTATTTCTTGACTCTCTATGTAGCCTGTGAACTGAAATCAGCATCCATTGTCATTGACGTTGTTTCTTTTCTTTTCAAAACTTTGCTCAGGTCTACAATAAATCAAAACATGACAAACTCGATCATTACGTTTCTGCCGTTTCGCCTTCATAAACATGCTGAGTTAAACTCTGTTTGGAGCCGTCGTCAGTCTCCAGCTCTGTCGGTACACACACAGTCACACCTGCAGACACACACACACACACACACACACACACACACATACATACAGGCAGACACACTCAGTCACAGCAGGTGAGAGACTGCCGGAGCCGGTCCCAGCGTTGCTCTATTTGCATTTTAAATGTTGCAGCCAGCCCACTACTGTGTTCACAGTGCAGCGCAGCACAGCTAATCTACACACCTAAGGTGTGTGATTGGCTACAGCCGAGAGTCTGAGGGGGTTGAAGAGATGGTGTGCAGACACAAGAAAGGGGGAGATGAATAAAGTCGAGCAGCTGTACTGGCAGAGGTCCCAGTCGCCCGATGCGTATCGCATCAAATTGAGGCAAAAATGCTAACACGATCGAGGATGTGTTAATTTCTTGATTTTATATTTTCAAAAACATGCAAAGGAGGAAAGTAGACAGATTTTTCCTCCAATTTGTTTGCAGCATTACAGTGAGAAGAAGATGAAGGCAAGGAGTGAATGTAAGAGAGAAGCAGCCATGAGTAAGATTTAAAACACTGTACAGGTATCAAAGTACAGAAACTCTCCCTGAACTCACACTCATGTGGCATATTCAGTATATCTGGACACTATTACATATTGAAGCAGTGAAGCCAGTCTATAAAATCAGTGTAATGACGTTGGATTGAAACGTGTCTGGTTTAATAATGAATTAAACAAAAGACTGCTACTGGAGCTCAGGCCTCCTTAAAGGATAAGTTCACCCCAAAATGAAAATGGAGTCATTATCTGCTCACCCACAATGCTGATGGAAAGTCAGGGGAAAACATTTCTGAGGCTTTACAGAAAAACAGTGTCGCAGCATTCTCCTAAACAACTGAAAGTAACTGGGGACTAAACATGGACATAAAATTGCTCCATAGCTCATCCGGTGAGTCTACGGAAGACCTGAGATCCCAAATTGATTTAAACCCCTTTTTAAGTCTTAATCACTGTAGCTACTAAGCTGAAATGGCTAGCTTGTAGCCCTAACGTCTGAAGTGGGTGCATGAGCCTGGAGACTTGGACTACGCTGTATGAGCTGTATGAAACCATTTTTTTTTATTTAAAAAACTTTTCTCTTACATTTTAAAACAAATCCGAGAGTGTTTAACAGAATGCTGCAACACTGTTTTGCTGTGAAACTCCCAAAAATGTTTTGTTGTTGGCTACAAAGCTTCACCTGACCGTCCATCGATGGTGAAAATACAAACTCAGACATATTAATCTTTTTCATAACTGAATAAAGAAGCTGTTCTCGGAGAAAATAAGGTCCTCAGAACACCGCCTGAAGCTAGGAAGGTGGCAGGTTCCGCCACGTGTAAACAAAGTAAAACAGTATGAAAATGTGTTGTCCTTTAAGGTCAGTTTGTTTATTCAGTCAGTCAAACAAAGACAAGATCTTTCTCCTCTGATTAAAATGCCTTTCCTAAGAACTACATATCGCTCCTTTAAAATGAAAAGCGTGCTGATGGTGTGACCCCTCTCACACTCCACTCCTCAGACACTTTCCTTCCGACCGTTTCCCGATAACCCGTTTCATCATTCGGAGTTTTACACCGAGTCAGAGGCGACCTTGCCGCTCGCGTTTCAACAGACTTTCAAGTGACTTCTGAGAGATTTTCTGGGCTGAGAGGCGGCAAGTGAAGGAAGCTCTTCATTAGGAGGGAGAGCTCTGTGCTCACACACGTGTTACCATACCTCTTAACAAGTGGGTGTCTACATTATCTGAGCTTGCAACGTCAGAAATACAAACCAGTGGTGTGCTGGAATTGTGCCCATTCTTCTGTTAAACCCCCCACCACCACACACACACACACACACACTAATCACACTGATAAGCTCCAGGTCAAAGCCTTGAACCCCGGTGAACTCAGGCACCAGCTCGTCTGCCAGGCAGTGCTCGGAGTGGACGGATCAGCGGGGGCCAAATGCTGCTCTCCCCCTGGTGTGTGAGTGTGCTCAGGGTATACAGTAATAGAGGCGAGGCGGCGTGGGGGTTGGGGGACAGTGGCCGGGGATTGTTGTGCGTGTGTGGAACAAAAGGCCTTGATGACTGAAATCCTGCAAAAGGCAGGAGAGGGAGGTGTTAAAAGTGATACAGTGGAGGAATGAGCAGACATGGAGCTCAGGAGCCCCTCTCTCCTCTCATAAAGTCCACACCCTGTCTGCACATCTAATCCACAAAAACCTGAAGGGGAAAGTGGCCGACTGAGGACAGAAAATACAAAACCGTAGTGCAAGTTCATTGCTCCAGACGCCTCTCACACTATATTCTCCCCATTAAGGAGGGATTTCATCGAGGTTAGCCAGCATTACAATTAAAAAATATAGGCACAGTATCATTTTGCGCAACCAAATGAGAGCGAATACGTGAAAAAATAAGATTGCTCTTGAAAGCACTTGACAAATAACCTTGGAAGTGACCTGTGGACATCTGGAGAGGGCTTTGACAAAAGGAAAAGCAGAAAAAAAAACAGAAAAACCAACATGTTGATAAAAGCTTAAAGCACCGATACCTGTTAAACCTACAGGCTGCCTCTGTGGGCCCCTGATGACACGTTGGCTTTTGTTAACACTTCACATTGAAATTGACCCTGGCTGGAGTCTACTGGAGGAGGAGGAGGAGGAGGAGGGAGGAGGAGGTGTTTCTTGACGACAGGGACAAAAAAAGCGAATCGACGATTGACAATTTCCTGGAGGGAGGTGCTGCTTATCACTCCCGAACATCTCCCTGCGCGGCTCACCGGAGGAGGACAGGACACACACCGGGGCTGGACGCGCACAATGGACTAAAACTCCCAGAGAGCGAGAGAGATCAACACTTACCAGCTGAGAAGCCGCCCGCTGCAAACAAGCCACTTTCTTTCAGTCTGTGGACGTTCAGGTAGGAGCACGATTGTTTTTCCTCTGTTGTTGTTTTCTCTGCATTGCGCCCAAACGAGCAGTCGTCTTGTTGCGTTCAAGTGATACCAACTTAAAAACCCTCAAGTGGTACAAACGTCGCAAGTTCAGTGAAGTGTTTGAAATTACGCACGGCGAGCCTCAGACGCACAATCAGGGCGCAGCACAGAAGTAGGCCACGCAGTTTCAGGTAATGACTTTGAAGTTGAATTAGCTTTGTTTTAACAATTCACACTGGCTCCTTTTTCAGAAAAAAAAGCCGATAAAACACACTATCATCGATTTTTACTGACATCTGCTTGGATGTGATTTATTTTCAGGCCTAACATAAAAGACAAGATAAACCTTTAAGCGGAGGAAACACAGCTGCGGTGTTGCTGAACAGTTAAACTTGCATTTAAGTACCTCATATATCACTTTAATTATTCAGCATGCAGGAATGAATCCAGTGCAATAAATTAGCGAGACGCGTTTGTTTCATTCTAAATGCACCAGCAGCGTTTAATTAAAGGGGCACTATGGAGTTTTTGGAGGAGAAACTCAAACTTTAATGAAGCACTAATACAGACTCAGACACACTTACCTTTTGCATAACTGGATAAACAAGCTGTTTGAAAAGGAAAATAAGGTCCATAGAACACTGTTTGAAGCTAGAAAGGTGGCAGGGTCCGCCAAATATAAACAAAGTAAAACAGCATGGAACTGTGTTGTCCTTTTAAGGTTTGTTTGTTTACTCAGTCATGAAAACAAATAGGGTTTGCTTATCTAGTTTGTTTATGCATTAGAAGAAATATCAGTCGATGTCGACTTTTTTCTCTTCCGATTTAAAGTTTCCCCAAAACTTCATAATGCACCTTCAAAGCTGCAGCTGTTGTTATTTTCTCTAGCGGACAAACCACAGGAATCTACATAATCCAGTCTACTGATAGTAAAAGGCCTGATGTAAACATCTAACTTGAGAGATTCACAGAACCATCTGTTTTTACTCATCACCATCACAATCATTCCTCGTCTCCTCCCTCCTCCCTCCCTCCCTCCAGCTCTCATCAGACCAGGTATGATTCAGAGGAAGGAGGTCGTGCTGTCTGTACTGGGGGAGCTCCAGGAGGCCACGGAGAGCTCAGGCCTAGACGCTCTGACCAGAGCGGCCCTGGAGGTGGAGCAGGTCCTCGCTCCCTTCCAGCTGCCCGGGACCCCCTGCCAGGAATTCCCTGAGTGGGCGGGCGTTGACGATGAGGCCCGCGGTCTGTACCCGGCCGACGCACCCATGGGCCTCCTGCCTCTAAACTGCAAAGGAGAGGGCAACCTGTTGTTTGATGCAGTGAGCATGCTGTTGGTGGGCAACACTGATCTTAGCTTGGAGCTACAGGTGAGCGGTCATTGTTTATATCTTGCTTTCTATTATCTAAATGTATATTGTTGCACTACATTACCCACAATGAAATTTAGCCACTGGAGGCACAATATCAGATTATGTGCAGCTTCCTCCGGCACAACAAAAGGCTCTGTGCTACTTTCTCTGCACAGATGCTTAAATGTGTTAAAATTGATGGAATTACCCTTTAAAACAGTACTTTATGATGGTAATATTAACTGCATTGTTTGGTCCCCTGCAGGTACGGACAGTGGTGGAAATGGTGCTGTGGAAGAGATACTACCTGTCTGGGATGATTGATTCAAAAATGATGCTCCAGGCCGTTCGCTTCAGTCTCTGTGCCGAAGAGTCTGAGGACATGCTCAACCTGCCTGTGACAGTCTTGGAGGCCATCTTTGATGCAGATGTCAAAGCGTCCTGCTTCCCCGGCTCCTACGCCAACATGTGGCACGTGTACGCCCTGTCATCTGTGCTGCAGTTTAACATCTACTCCATCTACCCCATGTTCAACTTCAAGATCCGACCCTATTTCAACCGTGTCATACGCCCAAGGACCTGGCCTAATGACTCTGACCCGCTGACCCTTCATGTCATGTGGTCTGGCCAGCTGCAGTCTGAGTCGTTGTTCAGGCCAAATTATTTTGTGGCACTAGTCCAGACCAATGACCTCACGTTTGGAAGCCCTAATAGCGAGCAGAGAGAATCTCCGATCGACGGGGAGGAGCTCTTGAACCCGGATTCGCAGCTGTCATACCCGAATTTGAAGGACAAGTACAACATCACCAAGAGGACCTTCTACCGCTGGAAGAGGCAGACGCAGGAGCACTGCAAAAAGTCTGCTGCCAGGTACGAAGCAAAGTACTTCTTGCAGGCCTGCTACTTGGAGGGTAAGCTCATCCCTCTGCACCAGTTCAAAGAGTTTTTCCCAGAGATCTCAAGGTCATCTTACTACAACTGGAAGCACGACCTCCTAAAAACCGGAGGGAACTTCTCCACCTCATCATCCACCGGAGAGATCAGTCCTGGAGAGAGCACAGAGCAGGAGGCCTGGTCTTCACCGGAAGCAAAGCAGGACGAGCCAGACCACCACGACAGCGTGGCCAGTATGTTTGGCCTCAGCGTCGGCAAGCTGGATCTGGAGCGTGCCCAGAGTGTAGCTAATATGCAGGAAGCTAAGCGCTGCCTGCAGAATTGCATCGCCATGAATGCCTCGCTCCCCTTCAGGGTCTTCAAAAGAAGTTTCCCGGGGATCTCAAGATCCACCTACTACAACTGGAGGAGAGAAGCCATGCTGTTCAACAGAGGCTACAAGGGCAGTGTCGGCAGCAGCGAGGACAGCTCCGATGCAGACAAGAGCCAAAGTCCAAAAAGTCTGTCGCCAGTCCTGCCTAACGGCAACCAGCCGGTCTTTACCAGAATGAGGGTCTGCAGGAGGAAGCATAGAAGTTTCAGGCTGGCATACATGAGTAAAAAGCAGCTCCGAGATGCTGCAAAACTGCATGTCCAGAAGTCCAAATGGTCCCTCACAAAGTTCAAGCTCAAGTTCCCATCCATGTCCCCCTGTTTCTACTGGCTGTGGCGTAGTGGGCAGAAGGGCAAGAAGAAGATGGTCACACAAGACTCAGAGATCCACCTTCCTGAACGTCTTGAGAACACTGCGACAGAAAACAACGCTACGGAGAGAAGGGTGGATAGTCAGCATGGGCTTCCATTTGCTGAGAGTCCTAAATACTTACAAAGTTCCTCCATGCCCCCCTTTGATGCCCCACATTCAAAGCACACCCTTCACGGAATGACACCCATAGATGAGCAGATGTTTGCGATGGATGTTGTCGCCCTTGCCAACTTCAAGGCCAAAGCCAAGCTGTTCCTGCAGCGACGCTTCGAGGAGAAATCCTTCCCTACGTTCAAAGAATTCCGGTCCTACTTCCCCTACACCCCGCGCTCGACGTACTACATGTGGAAGCGAGCTTTGTATCACGGGGTGTCACTGGTTCAAGGGTAAATATGCAGAGCTTTAATCCCATTTAAAAATGGGCTTTCAGGATACAAAAGAAATCTCTGTTGAAGAACTTCTTGGCATTCAACCCTCTGCCTTTTTTGCCGAAAACAACGTACCTTCACCTTGTAGACGACACGTTCTTAAAGACTGTTGAGTATGCCGGCTTTGCATCCAAATGCATTGTGTCCTCCCTCTGTCCCCCCCTCCCCCCCCTCCCCACCTCAGCTCAGCTCAGCTCATTCCTCCCTCGTGGACATTTGCACGTGTGTGAAAAGAAACTTGGTCCGCTTAAACTCTGCATGTTGCCCTCCAGGCAACAGGCAGTTCAAAGCTGCTGCTGTTTAGTGGCATTTTGTTTGAAGCCGTTTCTCCTCCATTCTCCTTTTTAATCCTCGCTCAGCATTGTACTTGTGGTACTTTTTTTATTTTTTCACTTTTCTTTGTAGTAAGATTGTTAATGCCTAAATGTATGATTTTTGTTTTTGTTTTTGTTGATGCATTTGATACTGCTCCAGGAGAGTCATGGTGGTTTGTTGATTTTTGATTACTTGAATGTAAAGAGCTGCCAGTATTTGTTTTCAGAGATGGGTTTACTCGCTCTTGTTCAGACATCTTCTGCGTAAACAGGTTTCCAGACTTTTTCTCATTGTCCCCTCCCCCCCCCCCCTTTTTTTGGATTACTGAATGTAAACACCTCAGGGATTCACTTTGTGCACCCAGGTTTTATGTGTTTTTGTGCCATTTTAAAGACCAACTTTTTAAGATTGCCTCTTTTTCTGTGAACATGATATAAACTGTGAGTTTTGTCACTTTATTTGCACTAAAATAGTTCCCATCACACTGTTGAATGTATTGTCTTAACCATCATGCACCCTTTTGGTTAAGTTTGGTCTATTTTTGAAAAATGTTTACTTGGTTTCTTTACTTGAAAAAAAAAAAAACGGAATATAAATGAAGATATTTTATTTTTTGTACGATCCTTCATTTCAGAACTACCTATTTCCTTAATATGTTGGGGAGTATCAGCCTTTATAAGCTACCTTGGCAGTTTGTTTTTCAGCCACTGTTACACCTCCTGAAAAATAGATTTCAGTTGGCATTTGTACTTAGTGTATTTATTTTTCTTTTTCATTTCACATCTGAAATCAGTACTTTGTGAGACTATAATGTTTAACTGATGCCTTCCAGTCATTCAGTCGGTAAAGGAATCTGTGCTGTCAGGCTGTATATCAATAAACCATCAACCAGCATCACACTGCTTCATTCCTGCTTAAAAAATTCTCATATCATGGGCTATTTAACGCTGCATTTTGGTGCCGGGTGTCGCGCACGACCTTAGGAAATGGTGCTTCGGCGTGTCAGATCATTAACACAAACCGTGCCCGACAAATTGTTAAAGCCAGCGCGTGTTTTATGCTCCACAATGTCGAAAGAGCAGGCGTCGCAATAAGTCAGGCCACTGTAAAACCTCTTTGTAATTTTCCTAAATCAATTGATCGTCCTTCCAAGTGAGTGAGCCATTGTTCTGGCTGAAGTGATACCAATAACCCCTCGCTAAGCACTTCTAATCTTCTGCCCCATCAGCTGCATCTTGATTTGATTCTCTGACTGGATAAATTGGACAGATGAACACATCACGCACTCGTGGCAGAGGTCTGCAGGGTGTCACGACCCCGAAGACGTGCCGGGCCTTGCCAAGTTAATTTATGTGGCCATGCAGTATGCTGGTGATATGATGATAATGATAAAGCAAAAGACAAAATGAACAAAAAATCCTGAAGTGCAAACAGGCAGGTCAACCCGAGCCAGTGGCTAAAGAATAGCAATGAGCTTCGAGACTGTTTTTCTGTGTTGTGGTTTTTGCTCACTGCCTTTTCTCTGTTTAGCTATTGTGCTTATGGTAATGAAGGTAATGGTCAAGAGGGTGGAATTAAGTACATACAGGGGGGAAGGGGTTAATTGTATGCATGGGGATAGAGGTGTTTGAGATAAGACCAGGAACATCCAAGAGTTTGGGGGGAGGGCTGGAGGTGTAGAGAAGGAAGAGGGGGATCTGTGATACAGACTGTATTGTCTTAAAAATCAGCACGGAAACCACGTTTGTTCTAATAATACCAGCTGCTGCATGATCGTACAGCCTTTCATCTTATATTCATTGCCACTGTTTATGTCCAGGGACAAAAGAAGTATCTGCATCTACACATGTATTTAACAGAAAACCTCAGTGTGAACAATTTAGAAATTATGTGTGTGCATCAAGTCTGAGCATCAACCAAGAACAATTTCATTTTCAAGGTTAGGGGATTTTTTTTTTTTTTTTACATCAGAGTTGTGGAGCAATATTATTTTTTATTTGCTATGTTTTACATCATGCAGGCAAGGTTAGCCTGCACCGAATTGTACTACACTTCAGCATGTTAACTCCAGTCCAAGTTAAGAGCCTAAATTTCAAGGGTGTTGTTTTTATATACGTGATTAGAAAGTGAAAGTAATCAGATTAAAGAAATTTATCTCAACTTGATAGAATACAGAAAGATAACCTGCACATATTTTAAATCAGTCACTCAGCGGGGTTGTTTGTGGGTAACGTAGGTGCCAGGATTCCAAAAAGGACCAAGAATGGGTGCTCCTGGGAAATCAAAATGAAAGGAGGCTCATTGATAAACTCCCTGGTTCTGCTCAGTTCTGTTGGGATGAATGAGGACTTTTAATTTGCTTCTTTGTTTATGGTTTTTTTTACAAACTGTGTTTTTCAGGTGACACGAGGGATTCTGTTCCCCCTGTTGGGACGTTTCTGCTGTGCTGATTGTGGTTACCTATAATTACCTCACCTGAGTATATTGATTGTGAAACTTCCAGAATACATGCTGAGGAATTGCAGCCTTTGTGGCAACAATTAAATAGTCAAATGGGAGTGTTCTCGTCTTTCTTCTTATAGGCGAGGCTCCCATTTTCCAAATTAGTCTCAAAACATCCCTCCTCTGCCCAAATTACCCTGAACAAAAATGCAATACCTTAACAGTCTGAGTTGGAGAAAGGTAAATGAGTACCTTCAAAAGTTTCTGCACTTGTAATAAGTTAATTGTTTCTCTTTTTGTGAAACACTAACAATGAATTTCATACAGCAATGACGTTAACTTGATTTGTGTTCATCTGCTGGTGCCTCGTGTTAGCTCCAGCTGAATTTTGGAGTAGTCTTGTTGAGTGTTGGTGGTCCGGTCTCTCGTGAAATAGTCTATAATCCAGGAAGTCCAATTAAAGTATTAAAGGCTTATCAGTTGCCAAAACTGATCTCTGACCAGCAGACAAGATTATACAACTTTAGAACATTTTTAAGGCGTCAATTACAGGTAAATATTGTATCCTTTAATACCAACAGTGGAGGTAGGAGCACGTATTTGAATGGCCAATGCAGCGATTTGCCGGATTACGCCACGTTGCATTGTAGCGGGGACATTGGGACTAAATCAGACTGGCTCAATGAAACTGAATGAGATGGACGTGTTTTTCCACACAGTTAAAATGAAGGAGTCTTAGGGGCCCGCACAAACAAAAACCAAAGATCTCGCAGCTACGAAGTCGGACTGCCCCAGCCAAAACGCTGTCATTGAACACACCACGGAGACTACAGCTGAAAGCCAGCGAGGTCAAACGGTCTGCAGCCTTTGTGAGAAGAAATAACTCTCCCGTACCACCAGGTGGCTGCAGTCTGTAATCGTTAATATATTTTTTTTTTTGTGCCAGCGTCTAAGAAAACACTGCAAAAACTAACGCTCATTGACAACCCTGACATTAACACGTTAGGGCCTTTACAGTGCGATCATGTCAGAAATTGATCACATCAGATCACAGCCATCGTGGACCAGAAGAGCGGCTGCAGATACCAACTACATGTTTCATGTAACATATGCGACTGTTGTTTGAAGACAAAAAAACACTCCGGCGAAGATGAATGCCAACATATGGAAGACAATTTGATACGACAGCAGGTAATGTGTCTGTCAAGATTTGACAGGCATTGACAGCGTTTCAAACTTTTAAAAGAGTTTATTTATATTTTAAGGACTCGTGAAAGCGATGTCGAAGATCCACCGAGGCACCTGACCTTGGCATTAGAAAATATTTGATGAAGCCTCTGTCTGTTTCTTTACCTGTGGGTCGGTTCGCCATCTCCGTCTTCATTACGGCATGATAGGAGGAAATCTCACCGGCACAGAGCTACTCCACATTGTTTATCTCAAAAATAGCATGAAAATAATGAGGGTTGGCAGGTGGGAGCGAAAGCCTTCAAGGATTAGCATACTGCAGTTGCCTCGGAAAGACGGGGCGGTAAAGCAGAGAGGCGTCTCAAGGATGCCAAATTTTCTCAGTAAACAAAACAGACCGGTGGGACTCTTTAGGCTTGAGGTTTGCTGCCAATTACCCTCTGACAGGAGCAGAGGTGGGAACCCACAAGAGCTGAGCTTGACCTTCGTCTGGGTAAAGTGGAACGGCAAACTTCTGTCCTAAAAGATTGAAATCAGGCGACATTTTGAAATCTATAAGTGCACTGATAATGATCGCAGCTCCTCATATGGCAGTGAAACACGTCTTTTGCCAGATATGTACTCGTCCCTGGTGAATCTCGCCACATCTCACACAAGAAATATCCTGCAAGTTTCTTTCTTTCACACACATAATCCAGGCAAGGGCTCAGTTTGTCCACTAGGTGGCAGTGGTCTGCTTCAGAACGCAGCCTCCATGGTTTTGGTTCAGGGGCTCACTTCAGCCACACACACTGTGGTTTGGAGACGTAATCACAGTTTCTGCATGGATGTGCACTGCAGATATCTCCAGTGAACTCCTTTAACATACATAATATAACACTGCAGCCAGTAACGCATTAACCAGACTGCATCTTGGGAACAAATTAAAGGAGCAGTATGTAGTTTTGGAGAGGAAATTCAAACTCAGAATTTGAATATTTACAATGTTAATGAGGTGATAATACAAACTCAGAAATATTTATCTTTTCCATAACCGAGTAAACAAGCTGCTCTCGGAGGTAAACAGGGTCCCCAGAATGCTGTTAGAAGCCAGAAACGTGACTGTTGTCTTAGTGCTTCTGTTCCAACTTGGCTGAAGCGATCATGTATGATAGTCTGCTCTGTTACAGGGAGTTGTTGCCTACCTGGGCTCATCGTCTCACGGCTGAAACGCTGCCCAAAACTCCCTCTTTCAGTGGGCTGCAGGAGCTTGATTTACAATTCAGTTTTCACAGGAAACTTTCATGAAATGACTTGAATGTAATTCATAACACCCGTTTGTCCTTCTTCATGTAACCGAAGTCTGTATGTAAAACCCCGTGATGTTGACCTAAATACTGTAAAGATGTCTCAGCTAAGCAGACCGCCAGATGTAAGCAAAGTAAAACAGTATGAAGTTGTGTTGTTTATTCAGTCTATTCAGTCATGAAAACTAAGATATTTAGTTTATTTAGGTTTTTTTTTTTCGCATAACAAAATCAGTTCTCTTCTGATTAAAACCTCTTCCCCAAAACTACATACTGCTCCTTTAAAGTGTGCAGACATACAAAAATAAAAGAGAATCAATGTTCTTGTTATGAATTATTTTGTAACAGATCACTTCTGACTGTATCCATGTATCAATTATCTAAATGGTTATTAAATGCAAAGACATAAAAACATTTATATTTTAACATATTTGCATCAGGCGTCAGGGTTTCACAGCGAGCTTCAGGTAAGATGTTAGATCCAAAGTTTATGATGACTCAGACTTGTGCTCTCATGATGTGCACCGGTGCACCAAGCCACCAGGAGGACTATTCACCTGCCTCATAACCCTCCATCAACTGTGTTCTCCATCCTACAAACCAACAATGTTTTGTGCTCTTGTGCCACGAGACGCTGTTCAGAATCGATAGTTCTTTATGAACCGAGGGAACTGAGACCAAACAGGGTGTTTAATAAGTAAGAGTAAAGAGTAAAATCTCACTTTCTATGCTGCTGTAATTATTAACTTTTACTTCTGAGAGCAGCCAAGGTCAAACACAGTCTTATTATTTAATGTGAAAGTAAAACAAAAACCATGTAAAATGATTTCCACACACATCTGTATAGAGCAGAGAGCCCAATTTATTTAAAGCACACTTAAATTTTTCTCTAAGGGGACAATTCAATCCAAAACAAAAATACATATTTATCCCTCTTACTTGTGCTGTAGTGTAGTAACGTAATGCTGAAAATATACATTTGTAAAAAACTCAGTAGCGATGTCTCTTTCCAGAAATCATGACCCTGTTACTCAAGATAATCCACAGACCTCGTCGTGAGCAGTTCCATGTGAGAACTGTCTTTTTTCTTCTGACCTACACCCACTAACCGTACCACCGTGCAGGAGGAAGCGTGCATCTACCCGTGGACGAGAGGTCCGTGCTCGTGATGGCGTGGGATGTTTTACATTACATTAATGGCGTCCCCCCCCCCATTGGCTGAGATCAAGTCAAGATGTGTGTCTTGTCACTGCCATCTCTGGTGTGGTGGACTTTTCTATTTAAAAAAGCCTGAACGGTGCAGCATGTAAGAATTTTCATTGTAAAAAAAATTCAACAGAGTATGAAGAAATAACATTTTGAATTATTTTTGATGTTGTGAAGTCCGTGTATTGTGTTGCCGAAGTTAGCATGCTAACCAGCTAGCCCCAGTCTGTCCTGACACAAAGCTCCTGTGCCAGCAGTGCAAACGTAGACGCATCCCGGTTCTTCAAAAACCTCTGAACCCCCAGTCTGGACTGCTAGCTGGACAGCTAACTCAGCTAACTAGCTAACAGCAGCTACAGTTAGCAGCAGTCAGCAGTTCCTCCAGTGATACACTGCCCAATATTTATGGTATAAATCCAACAAGCAGCCAATTTTACACACTGCACCTGTAAGTGATTTGAACCCTCTCGATAATGTAACATCAGCTAGCCTAGTAAGCTAGCTTCTCATCCCTAATTAGAAGCACACTTCCTACTGTGCTGTGATGCGGTTGGTGGATGTAGAAAATAGTTCCTGGGTCATGATTTTGGGAAAAAGACATTACTGTTGAGTTTTGAAATGTATATTTTTACGGTTGAGCACAGTCGAAGTCTATCGTATATATGCGAGAGAAGGCAGACACATCTGCAGTCGACATCTCAAAACTCAGCACACCGAAACAATTTAGAGGGATAAAAAAAAGAACACTGGTAGGAGGGAGGATATGTATTTTTGATTTTGAGGACTGAAGTGTCCCTTTAACCTGCTGCATTTTAATCACTCGTGGTCTGAGACTCTAATATCCATATTTTCATCATTACCAACTGGCACAGCCTAATGTGATTCAGCATCACGTCACATTAGGCAGCAGAAAGCAGTGCCTCAAAACAAAAGAGCGGGGCAGTCGCAGAGGGACAATGTGACTCTTTGTTTGCCTTAGAAATGAGGTTTGGTGCAGATCCATTCCTCTCAAGGTGTGCGTCTGCTTTTGCGAAATGGGCTTCTGAATTGTTCATGTCAGTCCAGGAGACAAGGCGCCTCTTATGAATTTTCCATGAGTAATGTGCAATTTGTATGCTTAATTATGCACAATGTTGTGCCTGTGAGCATGCTCAGACCTTGAAGGCACGGCGAGGAGGATTTTTTGTCCTAATGCGGACCCGCGGAGGAGGGCATTAGTTAATTCAATAAGAAAGTATTATTTACTTACTGCTGCCTCGCACTGCTCTGATCAGTTTCCTCTCACATTCATTCAGAAGTGATTTACTGTATGGTTTGTTGTGTCCAGCACTTCCTATTTCATCTCTCAGGAAGTAAACAAACACACAGACACACACACACACACACACACACACACACACTACAGCTGCTGATCAGAGACCTGCACTGACAAGTAAATCAATGAGTGACAAGCCTTGACTTTTTTTTTTCCTGCACCAATTGTTTCGCTCTTTGTTTGCACTGAATCAATAATCCTGTGATGCTTTTGTGATGATGAAAGTGGGCATGTTTGTTTGTTTATGTGTGTGTGTGTGTGTGCATGTGCGTGAGAGAGACATGAGGGACTGTCAGTGTATTAACACGAGCAGTTATTGCAGCCCTGATCCCGGCTGCTGCCAGTGCACCAAGACCACATGTCGACAGATGATAATCGGGGCTAAAGGTCAGGTAAATAAAAAGCCCTGATGGTTAATCCATGTTTGCGGTCACGTAATCCTTTGTGTATGTTTGTGTTTTGCGGTCTCGTACAGTTGCGCCACCTGTTCAGTTCTGATTTCCACGCGAGCCGGTCAGAGCCAGAGACTTGATCCCTCAACGCAAACGTCCAAACTGTAAGTCGGAGAAGCTGAACAGCCGGGCTGCGAAGCTCATGAAGCTTGGATCTTAAGATAGTAGGAATCATCCATCCGCGCTTCCGCCCAGCCGATCTCAGGGCGTACCCACAGGAGCTGGTGGAGAATCACGGTTTGTGCGTAGTGGGAGACAATTATGTATTCTTCTATCAATGTTTTGTTGGAAAAACCTACAAAAAAAAACGGTTCACTTTTATTTAATTGGTTGTTACCGCTTTCATTTCTACCACATGTGTTTTTACACATCATTAACTGCACCTCTGTACAGAATGTTCCATCTGAAAGAAAATACTCTTATATCTTTAAATATGTGTATTTCTGCTCTTGTATTGAGACTTAGATAAACACACCAGTACTCTCCTATGGACTTGGCTTAGCTTAATTCCCTTAACCGAAATTTCAGCTTTTAAGAAAGGGTTTTTCTCTTGACATGAACTCCATCATGGTTTCACGGTTAAATACTGTGAACCAGTCGGTGTCCGCACATCGTATGACGTGCACTTGCCCTCAGCTTCCTACAGGGCTCAGTGTTACTGCGTCCTCCCGGGTGGAGGCCTGGATAACCCTCCGTGTCAAAATGATGGAAAAACTATCCCCCATATTCGCCGCTAATGCCCTCTTTTGATTCCCCATGTTAATAAGACAGCCTTATTAGTAACTTCAACCTCGCCAAATGAACCTCCCATAATGACCGTGTGGGCTCTATTGTGAGCCGGGTGGGTGTAAGCACAGCTGTTGCTTTCCCCCTAATGGCTAATGTCCGGGGTTGTGATTAAAAAGCACCGTGACCATGAACCATGAACTCATTTCAGCTCCAGCTATTGTCTGCAGAATGAGAAGATAAGGGCTAATTGCTAGATTTTGTTTCAGCACGAGAAAAAAGAAGAGGCTGGCGAAAAAACTATGAAGTATGGGCTGGAAATTGGACTCGGGGTAATGACTGGCTCTCTGCGTTGGCAACTCCCAGCGAACACACTTTAAATGAGAGCTCTTTGCATTTGTGACAGCAGAGTTTTGACTGCCGGCGTCTGCACAGCTTCCTACTTGTTAATATTACTGAACTCGCTCACTTTTAATGTTGAATCCTGAGTCCTTTTTCTTTATGTCGTGTCTTAGAAGACATATCAGGTGAGAATCTAACTGTCATCGCCAGACCTCCTACTTCTTATAGCCAGACAGCGACAGCACGACCCACAGTGAAGGGTCTGCCTTCAAGTGACCCAGCATGTAAGTCCTGTGACAAAGACAACGGAGGTCAACAGCAACGTGTGCTCCTCTGAGATCAGCCAGCAAATTAAAAGATTTAAAGGAGACATTATGCTCAAATTCAGAATCATTATTTTGGGTTAGTCCTAGATAATGTTTATATACGCATCAGTTTTTCCCATATTGTCCAGCTCTGCAGCTCTGTCTGAAACGCTCTGTTTTAGTTCCTGTCTCTTTAAGACCCCGTCCTCCAAAATACTCTGCTCTGATTGGTCAGCTCACACATGCCTGACCCAGCACCACTATCAACAACAGAGCAGTGCTAAATCAATTCCAAAGGCTTTTGCAAATGTTACACTGTGACATAGGGTGATGTCACAATGTCACGGAATTAAAGGCGGGACTTCTGACGAGGCGTTTCAGGAGCATTGTTTTCTGCAGGAGAGAGGAGCTTCCACTGCTGCGGACTTTAACCGTTTCAACTTTTAGTATCTTTTACATGCACAAGAACCTCGATTAAACACAGAAGGAGAGGGGAAAAAAATTAAAAAGCATAATATGTCTCTCTTAACAATGACCACGCTGGAATTCTGCAGCAATGTTTCAGATGAAACGAAATACATCCCTCGTGCCAATTTAAACCCATTGCTGAGCATATTAGCTTGAATAATTGCAGATGTTTCAGCCGTACAACATGTCAAGCCTCAGTCACGCTGCTTCTGGAGAATAATTAAAGAAATTTACCGAAGTAAGGAGATCTTAAATGTGTGCTGGGGGGAAATACATTTTCACCTAGACGCTGAGCATTTTACAGAAGTGGCCTTGTGAGAGCTATATTCGTAAAGTGAGGCGCGTGAGGCCGAGGGGGTTCGCACACGAGCAGGTTTATATATTATGTACACTCACAAGAAAAATGATCGTTTTATATTTGTTACAACATGATCCATAACCAAGCAGGAGCAGCTCCGTTTATTGACTAACAGATCTGAGGAGATTAGAAGAACATTAAGCGTTTTTTTTTTTTGCACCTCAAAGGGTGAAATTAAACCGAACGTGCCTCTCGCAAAGTGCATTTCTCGCATTGATCTCATCAGGTCAGCACATTTTTCCCCTTCGACAGAGGGAAAAAAAGAGAGCATATGTCTCATCTGTGCGTGTGATTTAGTCCTTTTTAATTAAGATGCCCCCATTTAATCTAAAATCGTTACTAATTAAAAGGTGCATTTTCCGAAATCGAGGCCACCAAACGTATAAATTCTCAGATGCAAGTGAGAAGTACATACGTAAAGATTGAGCTAATCCCCTGTAATTCTAGACTTTTCAAATCAAGCAAAAGTGTTTCTAATTGGGCGCCGAGTCTCGTCTAAGCGTCTTTAGAAAAACACCACCTCTGTGCTTTTGTTTGTCTGAAACATTAGCAGAATGTCACCGCTCGTTTTCATGCACTGTCACCACGCCAGCAGGCTGTAAAATTATAAATGATATGATTTCGCAGCTCTAATTAGCTTAAAGATATACTGATGAAAATGTGAGAAAATGACTCGTACCTTGCAAAAGCGCCCATATGGTCTGTGTGTGTGTGTGTGCATGTGTGAATGTGTGTGTGTGAGTGTGTGCCGGAGCAAAAGGCTGGTCCCTCTCACCATGCTGAATTATAGCTGTGTCACTTCCAATCAGGTCTGTAATATTTCACGCAAAAGGCAGAGGAGTCCCAAAACCCCTCCGTCTGAGTGCATTTGTTCGTCTGCCCGCTCCGAAAGCAGAACTCTTTGATTGTATCTGGAGAATTGGAACATATTGTTTCTTAAATCACTAAGGAGGAAAAAAAAAAAAGTCAATTTTTTTTTTTTTTTGTATCCAAAGCAGGTAGATATGGATATAATTTCACCGGCAGGAGAGCCTCTGATGCTTGTGATGTATTAAAAATGTGCTCTGGGATGGAGAGCTCACTCCGAGGCTGGTTTGGGCATGAGTGTGTAGGTGCTGGAAGGATGAGGGCCTGACAACTTGAAATATTGAAAGACAAGAAGCAGGATTCCTGTCGGTTCGGGCGCCTGCTGGGTACATGAAGTTCTACGTCTTACGCAGAGATCAAGGTGATGTGAATCCACGGCGGTTTATAATGGGTGCAAAGAGGGGGAATAAGAGAAAGAGAGGATCGGTGTATGTAGCTGATGAAGACGTCGGGGCTGCCCTGGGTTTTTTTTTTTGCTGCGTCTGCATCAGTGCGGAGTTATTAACTTCTGGTTCTGCACACCGAGCATTGAGATTAAAGCACGGGCCGAACTCACGGTCACTCAACTAAAAACTGTTGGGATTCTCATTTTCCACACATTTGAGCTCTTGTTTCACGCCGTCCTTCTGCCACACGGCGCCAAAGGAGGAAGACTTCATTGATTTTTGTACTTCTCCACATAGATGGATCCTTTATTGATCCCCAAGGAAATTTAGACATCCAGTGGCTTAGACGACACGGGCAGAACACAAATACAAACGTATCTTAAAAGAGAATGTAAAGAAGAATTCATAGTATGAGCGGAATATGAGGATAAAACACACACACACAGCAATTAATTGATAGTCACAAACTGCACGGCAGTTCAACTGTGCATGTTATACTGATTAAAGTGACTAAAGTTAAAAAAGAATTGTGCAAAAATATGAATACAATATACAAATTTGTCTACGCTTATCCAAAGATTAGCTTGTCTGGCTAAATAGCACCACTACAGAAATTAGCAGCTGAATGGTACGACTGCATTTCACATGTGTCCCTTTTTCCATTTCCATTTTTTCAGGTTCCAGTTTCAGGAAAAGAAAAACATTGGCACCATAGTGTGGTGACATTTCCCCACTGCCGCTCAAGTGTGCTGTGCAATTCAAGAACCCTGTTATTTCTTAATTCCCATGTGCTCTGCATGGATCCACACGAGGACATCAGCAGTTCTCGCTCTGAAATGTGGGTTTAAACTGCCGCCAAGCGTATATTCAAGAACCGTTTCTCATTTAACCACTCGTAAAGCTGATGTTGGCTTAATTAGCGTGTGAACTACAGCTAACTTATCCCGTTAGCAACATGTCATTACAGCTGAGAAGTGGCACATAGTGCTTGAATAAGGGTTGACATGTCCAGATCATCTTGTCACTAAGAGGACGCCTGTTCTCTTTCATGGAGGGGTTTCGTTCATTCAGGAAGATCCAGGTGAGCGACTTTATCGAGTGAATACTACTTGCTACACTCATGTTGTTGCCTCAGCCTACTTAGCTAACACTTTTAAAGCTTCGTGCATCAGTTGTTATGATCAATGTTACTTAGGCTATGCTAGTTCCGACCAGCACCGGAAGTATCATCATAATTGTTTCCCCGACAACTTCTGGACAGAAATGCTAACTAAGAGGCGCTGAATGAACTGTGTCATTATTGGTTTTGAACAAGCCGTGAGGAATCGTCCTTAATCGGGCTTTGAGGCCAAACTGTGTAATTGTAATATTACGTGATGCACACTGGCCCTAAAGCTAACGTTGTGAAATAATGGGCTGTACAATGGTGGAAACATTGTTCTGAGCATTCCAGTGAAAGGACTTGTTTTACTGTCAGTATTTGATCTGATAACATTTGGAAATTCTCAAAGATCTGCACCATTTAATTATGAAATTCCCATTGAAGTTAGCAGAGGGCTAAACTAAAGTTAGCCGCTCGGTTGTCAGAAGTCCCTGGTGCAATGGGCCCTGCAGTGTGGTAGCTATGCAAGAGATGCAGGTCATTTTATACCCTCGAAGTCAAACTATTGCACCAATGAGCAGCTGTGTCCAGATGTTGCTTAATAAACCCCGCGGTTTAGAATGACTACAAATAGCCACATTGGACAGTAAACGCTGGGACAGCAGTGTGGTCCAGAGACAGAGAGCCTCTACGCAGATCGTTCAGGATGCAGTCGGCATGTTTCTATGATAATGCTGCACCTGTTTGTGGGGGTCTGGTAGCCCTGATGAGAAATCTGGGCTCGTTATAAATGGTAAACACAGATTGTAGGCTCGTGTAGCTGCAGACGCACACAGTGAGGTGGATTCCATGCAGGATGCAGAGTGATAGCAGACGGCTCAAAGGGTGAGACGGGCAGACAGACTTGTCAATTTGATATTGAAATTGGTTTCAAACAGACTTGAAACCAGAGAATTCACAGCCAAGGATTCCTCAATTTTTCAGCTGACCTCTCTGCTGTTGTCAGCTTTTGTATTTTTTTGACTGCTTCATATTCAGGGCCAAAAGCGAGTAAAACGTTTTTCTTTTTTCCGCGTACAATCAAAGCACATTGAAAATCATAGCGTGGACAAGTTTTCTTTCATAGAGTGTTGTATATGAGGCTTTGCTCTTTGTCAGACGGACCAATAATTCAAACAGTATTACACTGAACTTGTTGACTTTGCACCACAATTGTGCCGTGATCTACTGCATTTACAAAGCAATCATGTTCGGCCCTTTCTGTGGGCTTAAAAAAAAAATCAATCGCGTTTTCCGTATAAATACAGTCAGCGTAGCTCCAGGTGACGAGGAGAGAACATTGAAGAGGAGGGCGCCACTTTGTTTTCATTAACTGTAAATTAAATGGCATTTCCCCTGCAGGCTGGAACTTCAATCTGTCCTGATTTATTAGCTGTGGAAACAAACTCTGGGAGCCGTGCAACAGATGACCAACCGATCCCCTGGGCCGGGTCCTTCATTTGAAGCGAGCAGCTGTAGCAGCGCTGCGCCGCTGTGTGTCCAATCCGAACGGGTCTTATCTGTCAGGAGAATATTGACTGCATTACTCATTATCAGCCGAGAGTGTCTGTGCTGGTAAACTCGCACTCTATGAAGTCAGCTATCAAAAGCAATACTCAAGAGGGTGTCTGGCCAAAAAAAGGAGATGATCCCAGCGCAATCATACATCACTCTCCGTCATCCTCTGTCTTAAATAATCAGTCCCCGTCTCTCTGTCTGTCTCTCCCTTCTGTTGCTTTATAGCTTTTTAATCAACTCTTCCCGCCGCTGCTCGCTGCTCTTCTAGGAGGTAGAGAGGGCGAGGGGGAGAACAAGATGAGGACATCAACTTCATAGCTGTCAGAAATCAAGTTATCGCTCAATCATTCCCATAAAGACGACTCTAAGGAAGAGAAATAATAAACACCTGAGGCGGGTCCATACATGTAATCTACTTTCACAGCGATGGAATGAGTTAGCATTGATAAGGTGGGTAAAAGGTTGAAGCTCTGTTATGAACGAAGACAACCTTTCTGGGAAAAGCCAGCATTCTGGAAAATACATTAATTCATTTTCTTGTGGCAGGTTAGGTAAGAAGATCGATACCGCTGTCATGTTTATGCGCTAACTGTAGCGCTACAGCCAGCAGGGGTTAGCTCCACTTAGCGTAAAGACTGGAAAACATGCTTCACTGGTTCTGTCTATAGGAAACAAAGGTTGCTACCCAGATTTTGTCACTTTTGGATGCCGCTAGGTTAACTGTATCCAGTCTTTGGGCTAAGCTAAGCCTTCTAGTTGTAGTTGCGTTTAGTTACTGTAGTACCTTAATATTTACATTCTGGGTTATACATTTATTATTTTTCTTGTGGAGAGTTGGAGAGAGTATCTTTACCACTCTCATGTTTGTATGCTAAGTGTAGCGCTACAACCAGCAGCTTGTTAGCTCAGCTTAGCATAAAGACTGGAAACAGAAAAAATGCTAATCTGGTTGAATGCCAGGAAGGGGCCCTCTTAGATGCCCCTATAGTAAATAAAACATGATAAAGTGCCTTCAATGGTGCCTTTTCGACGCGCTGGTGCCCTTTTTATTTGATTGCCCTTGCCCCTTAAACATCCCGAGTCCGCCAATGCCTTCCGTGTCATCAACCCTCTCATTTAACTCTTAATGTGACCACTAACTATGGCTTTAAACACAGTGTTCTTACATGTGTTAGTGTTGACAGTTAGCAAAAACTTTCTTTACAGCCTCCCCGAGATCTGAAATACCTTTAAATCCAACTCTGTATGCTAAACTTCTCTCTGCCTTTCAAAAGTCTTTCCCTTTGTTTAAATTCTAATTAAGACAGGACAAATTTAGAATCTGATGCTTAATGGGATGTAATACATCTGTTGCCCGTATTTAGAACCTGATTTCCCCGCAGAAATGATTGAACATTTATCTTGTCTTGTCTCATCTCTTACCTTTTAAACTAAATAAGCAGGCAACGTCTGGGAAGCGTGCCACGCAGCGCTCTCAGGAACTTCATGAAAACAAAAACAGAATAACATTTTCTTTCATCCTGTTTGTTTTCCCGTCTCATGCCTATGCCTATCTGACGTCTTTGTTTACGCCGACAAAGTTTGATTTATTTGCACTGCATATCCGCCGAGGTATCACTGCCTTCTAAACAACAGTGAGGAAGAACAAAGAAAAGGCTTTCGATACACAAATAAAAAGGGGAAAAGCAGTAATTACCTTGGCTGTCAAATGAGTCCTAAAATATTGTTTTTGTCAAACCCTAAACTTCAAAGCGTGATCAGATCCCGGTGTCTCTGCACTAGATGCAAAGTCGCCGTGAATAGCATCCCTCCAAATGTCACAGAGGAGGGTGCACATACATGCGAAGCTGCAGAGAGCATCAAAAGAGGAGCGAGGCACTTGAATGGTAAAGGAGTCTATTGTTACAATCTGAGCTACAATTCAGGCCCGTCACAATGCCTCCTGATGAGTAAACCAAACAACCAAAAGGGAGAAGAAGAATGTGTGAATGATAAGCAGGAGGATCCCTCTCCTCATCCATCACACAAAGCCCTTCGCTTCCAAAGAGTTTGGAAGAGAAAGAGTTTGAAATTGTTCCCGTTCTGCTCCACTTAAAGTGATGCCCTCTGCTATTCAAGTCAGGATTTTGACTTAAAAGGTCCAGTCTGTGAGAAAGGTGATTTCTGAGTGGCATTCAAATACTGGTGCTCTGGGATTGTAGGTCAGGTTGGCCGTCATCCCATTGGACATTAATACAATACATTATGATATATCTTACAGTATTATGATACAATACAATACATTATAATGCGATACATATTACCATACATTATGATACAATATATTATGGTACATACAATGTTATGAATCAATATAACATACGTTTCAATACAATGTTATGAAACAATATGATATGATATGTTAGAATATGATAAAATCTATTCTGATAAGTTACAATTACAATAAATTAAAATACATTACAATATGATATAATAATACAATATTATACAATACGATATATTATGATTTGCTATATTATGATACAAAACAATTATGTGATATATTTATGACACACTGTGTTACATTATGATACATAACAAATACAATACAATGCATTTCAATGCATAATGATACAATATGTTATTATATATTGTGGAACAATAGATTCAGACCACTTTATTTATCCCAAATGGGCAATTCAGTTGCAGCTTTTCCAGACGTCAAACACAAAAAACATAAAATCATTACTTCAGTCATTCCGAAAACAATTTAAGAGGCACATGGGTACGTCATAAATAAATAAACAAACAAACAAATAGGTTACATTTTTTCTAAAATTAGTGGGGTCTGTGTTTAGGCGTTTAATGGCAGATGGAATAAAAGACTTTGTGTATCAATCTGATTTGCTCTTGAGCACATTACAGCGTCGACCAGAGGGCAACAATAAAAACTCGGTCCACATAATATGGTCTGGTTGGCTGATAATTATTTTTGCTTTCTCAGCTGCTTGTTTTTCCCAGATAGTGCCCAAATTCCTCTGCTGAATGCCAGTAATCTTGTAACATACTTTAACAATGGTGTTTAAGCTGTTTTTCTCCTTCACAGATAACCTGCTGAACCAGCAGATAATGGAAAAAGTTATATGATAAGTTATGATACAATAAATGACACGTTATAGTACATAACGGATGCAATGTGATATATGAGATGACATTATAATATGATACATTACAATTATAATATAATATATTAAGCTACATATATAATAATAATACAATTCAAAACATGATATTATATACATATCACTGTCTATTAATATGCAATGTATTATGTTTTATTATGATATGATGATACTATTTGATAGTACAGTAAACTATGATACTACCTGATACAATACACCATGCCTCCGTGCATATTATGTTTATGTGACATGGTGTTTATTATAGTGGCAAAACAACACATTTAAACTCTTTGGGTCTTGCATATGAAGCCCACCAATGTCCACTGTGTGTTTAGCATGTTAGCTGTTTTTCCTCTGTCCTTGAAAACATAGACGCTAGGCATAGGGGAATGTGGCTTTGATGAAGTCAGTGTCAGCTTGGTATTATTGCATATAAGTGAATTTCATCTACTGTAACAATTTAACATGCAAACTACAAGTCTCCCAGCCATTACATTCAAAAACAATCAATTTCAGCCATATTTTAAATAATTAACCCTGTCTGATTTATGTCATTCCAGGAAAAATGTATTTCAAATGATAGCTTTTTGCAGTGCTTGGGCTGTGAGTCCAGCCACACATGTCAACAGTAATTGTCATCCTTTTCCAATTACCTTAAGTAAGCACAGGTACGTATGAAGACAAACATCAATCAATAAGCCATTACCATTATGCCAAATGTTAATCTGCATTGTGAACGCAACGGAGGCCATACAATACATTCAATCACTGCGACATCCTTGTTATTCCTTGAGTGTTAAGGGAGCTGATTCAAGGACATCTTTCTTTACAAAAACAGCTAAAGTTGATTAATCCAATCACTCCATGTAGCAAATGAGGAAACATGCAGTAAACGACAGGTAAATATCCAGCCAAACCTCACAGATAAATTGCAGGCAATGTCACCAAAAAATATTAGTTTAACAAGTAAGCCAAAAGAGGTTGTGCCTTTCCAAAAGTTTGGTGTGCTGCATGGAAACTATTTGACAAAATTGCACCTGAAAACCCCTGTTAAGCCTCTGATGGAGATTTAGAAAACCTCTTAGAGAAGAGGTAGGCTCGCAAATTCAAGAGCCACTTGAATATTTCACCCCCCCGCCTCAATTGGACCAGTCAGTAGATATTGACTGACATTAGGTAACTACAAGCAGGTTTTACCTAAATTGTTTGAACTCCAGCTATGGAGCACTGAAGGATGTGATGAAAGCCATTTGTATAATGCAGAATGGCAAAAAAGCTGGAAATACTTTCAGTGGAGGGAAAAAGCAGAAGAATTTCAGCCTGGCCTTTTCAGAATTCAGAATATGAAAATACTTGAAAAAATTTAAATGCTTGAGGTTTTCAATTAGCTGCTCACATAACATTCAGAAAGGAATTGTCATCTTTCAATTATACGCTTGACTCATTTTTCAAAATACAAGATAGCATAGTTAGAGCTAAGTTACTCCTATGGTCCGTACACTGTGTCTGCAGCTGGTTTTTAAATGTTGCCTGTGAACACACTGAAAGCTTCATGGAGCTTTTCAAAAAAGGTATTAATATCTTCATGAACCTGAGCTGCGCTGAATTTACAATAACCACGGACATGTGTATTTTCTTTTGTGATCGTCCGCTTTAATGATGGTTTAATGCACGTCTCCAATTGCTCTAAATAGACCGTCTCTGGCTGCTAAAGGAACTGGACAATAGCCTGGATTCTGAGCTGAAATTAGGTCTGCTTTTTCGCTTTCAGGTGGTGGAACCTGGGCGGGGCGCGGAGGTAAATTGATCCCAGATTTGATGGAAAAGTCCTCTGTTGCTCTAGGGGATCAATCCAATGTCGCCTTTTGAAGATATAGCAACACTGTTTAGCATTCAAAAAGCAGCTCCCTCTGAGAGAACAGAGGAGTGCAAATAAGAGAATGGTTCATTTCTATGCCCCCATGGTAGCACAAATGCACCCTATCAAAAAATACCAGACAAAGGCACAGCAAGAGTGCCTGGGGCGTCAATACCTGTCCCAAAACCTGAACCAAGAGAGTACCGTCTGCCATCTAATTGGCAATCAATCTACACGCTAAGAAATCTTGGAAATCGAAGGCCTTCCTTTACTTCTTTCCTCACTCCTACTTACAGGCACTGCATGAGCTTTGAGGGCATTATCAAAATGGACGATCGTTAGCTTCTTTGAAACCTAAACTAGTCAATGAACAACACATCCTTGTGCCAAAACAAC
The DNA here is from genome assembly GCF_900880675.1 of Sparus aurata. Classification (NCBI taxonomy): domain Eukaryota; kingdom Metazoa; phylum Chordata; class Actinopteri; order Spariformes; family Sparidae; genus Sparus; species Sparus aurata. The sequence goes on along the minus strand of NC_044208.1, from coordinate 24,310,621 downwards.
AGAATAAGTTAATTGCAAGTGACGGCCACTATGCACAAAACAAAATGACAGTTGCAGCGTATGACTAAAAGAAGCACCGGGCTTTTGCTACAGGTTTGATTAGGTTCAGGCAACAAAACTTGGTTAGGTTTAGGAAAACTTTGTGGTAAGTATGTATCTTAACGCAGCTTTTCAACTCCCCCCCTCCCAGCATTCCCCTGTAGTATTTCTGTTGGCAGGACAGCATTAGCAGCATGGCTACCGCTAGCCAGGTTGCCTACCACTAAACTGGCTACTGTCCAAGGCAAAAAAAACAACCATAGACAAACGACCAGTTCTATAAATAAGTCAGCAGATTTTCTTACTTACTGATCTAGTCGTGGTGGTCAGGGGGAACACATATCAGCACTGACATTCTCCATTGAGCCTGTTGATTCAGTCTCGTTCAACTTCGGTTTCTGTCCCTCTTCCTATTTGCCTTCTTTGTCTTTTCCATCAGCGAGGTTCTTCATCATTTTTTTGTAATCACAAACACACACAGTTACTTGCATATTGTTTGTTTGTCCTTACATGTACTTTTTATTTATTTCTCTATGTATTTTTCCTGTTTTTGGTTTTATGTAAAGCGTCTTTGAGAGCTGTAAAAGCGCTGTACAAATAAAATGTATTATTATTATTATTATTATCTTCATCTTTTCCACTGCTATTCCAGTTGTTTCACCATTATCTAAGAAGACTGGCCTGCTCCGTATTGGTTTTCCCAATGGCAGACAGACTTCCTAATGTTATTATTATTATTATTATTAATAATAACTTTGTGAACTCAAGAATATGTTGTGAACAGGGCGCAGTGTGTGACAGCACAATAACCCAGCATCAAATACAATAAAAGTCTTTGTACGATTATTGGGTTTTCAGTACGTGGCAACACAGAGAGGCACACGCTCTTAGAAATGCATTATCATGAGGGGATGACTTTCCTGTCTTTTCCACTCTCGTAAAAAATAATAACTTCTTCTACAGTGTCAGTAGCTGGAGTTTCTCAACTTTTTCAAGGGGCTGAAGAGAACATCGTCTCACGAATACGATGGATGAGTAGAACTCAAGCGAATGGGAAAGTAAACAGCCGCGGGTGGTGAGAGTATTAGAGGAGATTATACAGGTGGTGGGCCACGGGGCTGCCCCATTAGCATCAATACCGTCTTGGCTGCAGAGGCAGAGGCGACATGCCGCTGCTAAGCCCTGCTTCTGGGGGCCCTCACTCAACTCCAGGTGTTTGGCTCTGCTAAGCTCCTCCACACATCCAGTGAGGGGAGGATTGAGGCATAGCATCCCACTTTTAAAGCTGGCAGTGGGGGATAATGTGTGTGTGTGTGTGTGTGCCACCACCATTGTAAAATTCAGAGGTGCGTGTTTATCTCTCATTTCATCAGGTGTCCTCAAGGGAAATGCACATTCGCTGTCGAGTATGTGGATGAAATTTGGTGTTTTCACCAATTTTCATCAGCCTCTCCTGGAACCCCCACGCTTGATTTCTCGTACAACACTGCGGCATCAGATGAATACCAAACGCAACACGAGCATTTGCCACAGCATGTTACAATCTGTGCCGTTCTTCTGATTTGACTCACAAAGTGCAGTGTTATATTAAAACCCGTCCTCAAAGGAAAAATGTCGATGTAGGTCAACTGTGCAAGCAGCTTAAAATTAACTATATTAACTTCTCTTGTAAGGAATCAACCTCTTGCAAACTGATGTGAAACTGGTAAATTGTTCATATAAAACAATAATTTTAAAGGTGCTATGTGTAAGAATGTGTTACTACTCAAAGCAAATAGGAGACAGCAAATAAACAGAAAGTTGTGGTATCAACTCCTATCATCAGAATCAAGGAAATGCAGTCTCCTTTAGATGTTTCTTTCATCAAACAACAGATTTAGCACTATTCATGCTAACTGTAACGTTATACTGCTACCGTACAAGCTATCGCTAAATAGCCAACGCTAGCATCAACAGCTGTTTACTTACCAGTCCAGAAGAAGCGTGGCAAATTGTTCATCCTCTCCAGCGTTGGAAAGCAACACCAATGCTGACTCTCGTTTTGCTTCTGTTTTTCTATTCTCTTCTGTGCTGCTGAATGTGTTGTCTTGGTTGAAGCAGGTGTTCGAATTGAGGCCATTACTTCCTCATCCTGTCACGTTGGACTCAGAGCAGACTGAACGCTGCAGTGACTCTTGGGCGCCTCTTGAAAAACAAAGGTGGTATCACGAGGCTGGACAGGCCGAGGCTAGCTCGTTAGCATGCCAGCTCCCCAACACACATCTTAAATTTAATGTCAAAAACAGGTATTTCTCCACATTCTGTTGATATTGTTCATTTTTGCACCCTTTAAACCAAAATTCTCACATGTACCATAGCTCCTTTAAAAGGTGTTTCATTGGCCTGGCTAGTTCTTGTGCCTAAATGTTGCCTCCTGTCTATGGCGGCTGTTGGAGCCAGGAGAATGATCTGCAGTGTGTGAAATGAGCCACATACTGTTTATTACCAAATGGGCAGTCCAGGAGCAGTTCCCCACTCCAAGGTCCACTGTTATCGTGCTCTGTTGTTTAACAGTCAATAGAGCAGGTAAGTGGCAGTGACTTGATGTTGTGGCACAAGCTACATTCAGTTCCCAGATGAGCAACACAACAGCCAATATCCTCCACACATTCCTCTCCTGGCTGAGCCTGTGCCCATATGTGTGGCACGCTCTTATGGCAATAACCCAGATAAAAATGTGCTCACAAGTGAGCTGAAGGATTTTTTCTCTACAAGGTTTGGCTGTCGACACATCGACCTGCAGAGCCCAGGAAAAGTCTGTAATTGAGCCAAGGAGAGGAAACTGTAAGACTTAATGCAGTAATGAGACATGGAGCTAGTGGAGTTTGGCGAACACATGTGGGTCTTGTTTGGTTAAAAGACCAGCAAGCAAGTATTTTTATACTATATCTATAGGTGTTGTTTTTTTTAATGATTGAGGAAGAAAGATCTAAATCCTCAGGTGTGGCCGTGCTATCTGCCAGTGTTGGTACAACTGAGGTAGGAGCCACAACTTGATCGTTTTTAGTTTGGTCTTTCATTTACTTTCAAGAAAAACCTCCATTGTTCTCTGCTCCCACATCTCCACCGGCCCGGTTGTTAGGCAGGCTTTCAAACTGCTGCTGGAGACTCTGTGTGAGAGAAGCGTTGAGACAGAATAACCTTCTCCCCAGCTGAAATAGATTTCTCTCATCTTCATCAAAGGATCAGTACATCTAAAGTTGGACTTCTACAGCAATCCAAAGGACATATTGCTGTTATAAAAAAAAAGAAGCCTGCTAGCACATGGCACACACATGGTGTTTGGAGAAAGGGTTTGGCCTTTAGAGCAGGATCACTGTCTGCTGCAGTGTATGGGCAGACTGCTATACTTCTTGGAGGTTTTGAACCCAGCTGCAGAATATACACAAGCTGGATAAAGATGGAGGAGGACCTCTACACCCAGTGGTGAAGTGAGAAGGCCAATGCCGTTTTTCCACCGACATTTTTCTTCCCGCCAGGCAAACTGAGCCGCGCCGATTGTGCAGGTTTTACTGCGCTGACTTCAGCTGTCCACTATGGACCCGTTCCTGAGTAGGGCCAAACCACGCCCACCCCACATCCAAGTGGGCTGTGCTGAAGTTTCGCACCCATCTCCCCTTCAAACAATTTGTACAATTCTTACTGCACGTCCGGTACAATTAGTTAGTCGAGTACACACTTTCAAGCAGGTAGGCCAGTTGTGATGGATATGCAGATCCCTGCTGTGCCTAACCCTGAGAGCGGTCATCAACTTGTGTGCACCGGGTTGCATGGCAATCCGCCCAATAATTATTGAGACCTTTCCCTCAACGCCACAACAGTGCACCTCATGGTGGGGCTAGTGGAAAGGTCAGGTCAATCCAGTAATTGAGATATTTGTACCTGAACCAAAGAGGTCTCCTGCCTGACTGACAGCAAACACAGTTTCAAACACAGTTCTGAATCAAGGTGAAGTGTTTTAGCAGATAACAAATAATTAGGGCTGTCAAAGTTAACGCGTTAATAACTCGTTAACGCAACATCCTCTTAACGCCGTAAATTTTTTTAACGTGCGATTAACGCTTGGTATTAAAAAAAAAAGAAACGTGCATTGTTTGATTTATGGCCGTCGATGGCACCTGTAGTCTTGATCCAGAGGGTGGCAGAAGAATAAGAAAGTGAATCAGAAGAAGAAGAAGCAGGGTTGGCGTTCGGGAAAAACACGATGGACTGAAAAGCGAAAGTGAAAGGAAATGGAGAAAGGACTTATGAAAGTCAAATTTACTTTCAAAACACTGCCAGATGGTTCGGTCGATGGGACAAAAGTTATCTGCACGTACTGTCGACATGAAATGAGTTACCAGTGAAGTATGTCGAGTCTCAAATATCATTTGCAAGCCAAACACACGGCAGATGCAGAGAGCCCACTGCCCCCCCCCTCGCCAAAAGCAGACATCACCATATTTCGATCCCCTTTAGGGTGAGGGGATATTTTTTGAGCCTTTTATTTTCCTGCATGATGTGTTCAATGAAGTGTTGAATTAACATTTTCATAAAGCAAGTATATTTGCCCTTTCTTATGTTGTTAAAAGTGTTAAGAACATGAAAAAAATACATTAAGGTACATTTAGAACAGAAAAAAATGTGCCAAAAAAATTGCGATTAATTTGCAATTAATCGCGAGTTAACTATGGACAAAATGCGATAACCGTTTGACAGCCCTACAAATAACACTAAATTTGAGTTTGGCTTTGTGTGTGAAAATCTGTGATGGTTAAACTGCATGTTAAAGATTTATGTGTCGAAGTGGTGTTTGTATCTTATAAAGAAATTTACTTAGTAATGACGGCAGTGCTACCAACTTAATCTCTCCGTGTGCCTGACAGGCCCCGCGCACCAAATGTGGAGGTAGCGGCCCCGCTGGGATTATGACGCCTGCATTTTTTGATTATGGTTTAATGATATTCTAATTACATTTTCGTGTCAGTGTGTCTCCGCAATTGTCCCAGTGGCTTTTCAAAGTATATGGGCTGAATGAGCGCTCAGAGAGAAGGGGGAGCTATGCTGACTAATCCGAATTATAATGTGCGTAGAGAGATATTGAATACAGAGAGTTGTTTACTGCAGGTAGTCTTCTTTCGTATCATCGTAAATAGAATTAATCCTCTTCCTTTATCAGTTTGAGGAGAGCTCTCACAAAGTTTAAACAGGTAGAGAACTAATCATTTGCCTCAATGAGCAATCAGGTGTTTGTTTTGGGAGGTTATCGGAGGAAATCTGCATCTTGAATTAGTGTTCATTCACCAAAAACTGAGTCAGCTAATTATGTGACACGCACTGCCATTCTGAAAATAACCTTTGCCACCACTCTGTGTATCAATGCTGGTTGATTAACAGCAGTTCAACACCATGTCAACTAACACGTCCTCTGAGAAGTAGGGGTAATGTGACAAACACAAACTGGAGAAGCTCCTCAGAGAAACATCCAGCTAGTTATCATCTGTGATGCTGTGGCAGGGTACGTTTGACAAAAACTGAGATGTAAGTGGACATTTAGGCTGCTTAGATGGATGTTTTCACTACTGGGGTTAGGGACCTAACTGCGTAATTTTAGGGGTAGGCTATCAACGGAAATACATCAGTATTACAGAGTATACAGTAAACTTTTACGGTCCACTTCGGCCATTTCCCTTTGATTGCAGAGGGTGGGTCAATCGAGGGTGGGAAGCTCAATCTCACAAATTGTTGATCAGCAACTGAAAACCAAATATTTGATGACCCTGTTAGACATCAGTTAACTAGCATTCAACCTCTTCCTAGTGAACATTACTGTTTGATAGAGTCACACAATACGATAGGATAGGCTTAAGTTAGTTCTAAAATATCACCACACATCTTGGACACATTTCTTTAAGCCTGTGAAAACACACTGGATTTGATCTAACGGTTATATCAGTAAAGAAAGTGGCTGAATGCTAACGTTAGCAAACGTCCATCAAATGTGTAGTTTTACCTCGAAAATATGGCCCAAATTCCCTCCAGATTTGTATCATCCAATACCTTTTCAGTTGCCACTCAACCAATAAGTGATGAATTTATAACAACTTGGCAGATCACCGGTGTTTGTACGAGCTGCAGCATAACAATATCTCAGTATTCCGACGTCAGAGGATAATGGCCTTCGTGTAAATTGGGTTGATGGTGTATTGCCTCCCTTTTCTGCTTGGTAATAATGTTTCTTTTGACACTTATATTGTTTTATAAAGTCTCGTACTGTGCCGATAACATTTTTCTACACTTAAGTTCAGTTATCAAGGTGGAGTAAAGTGCACAAAGTAAGAACTGTGTCTCCAGCTTCCCTCTGGTCTATGAACAGCTTCCTACTTTGAAGCAATGCCGGTCAAATGTGATGACTTAGCTTTTACAGCTGAAATGACATTTTTGTTATTACAGAGAGTAAAATAGCAGGGGAAAAAAGGTACAGTTGGGCCTCAGCACCTTTTTCCAGGCACTTGTTTAGTTTCAAACGTGAACGGTACCCAATATGGTCACCACTGATGGTCTAAAAACAACATGGCTGGTGTCCCGCTGAGGTCTAGGTCATCCATCACATGTCGAGAGCTCTGTGTGGATGGAGTGGTTGTTGACCTTTCGACTCTCGCATCAAATCCATGGCTGAGATTACTGCCTTCCGATATCAGCCCCCGCTGAGCCACAGTGGAAGATTGCACATAAATCTCTGTGAGAAAATAATAAAGGGCCCGTTCCTCTCCTCTCATAGCTTTTCATCTTAGCCCTGAAGAAAACACCCACACAATCACACAGCTGACTAAAGCAACCATATGTATACAGACACACCTACGGTCGCGTATACACTCTGCTTAAGAGAAAGCCATCGGTCGCACATTTAATACACTGAAGAATACTGGAGAGAGGAAAGTGAGTGGACAAGTAAAAACCTAACCACACATCTATGAAGAGATGAAAAACCTGTGATTTCTTTCTTTAGGTGTTGCAGAAAATTGTAACACTTTTAATCCTTAAGGGCCCTAGAGGCGTCATTTCAGTGCTGTTGAGTGCACAGATGACAAGTGGCTCTGAAGATGAGCTGGTTACCAAGGCGCATCCTCACAAATGACTGTGGGATCTTCCAACTGTGGGGATGATGTATGAATAGCCCGCGCTGAACTTGCTGCTGAGTATAGAGCCATATCACAGCTGCGCTCAGGATCACAGACTCACACACACACACACACACCCACCCACACACACGCACAGACGCAAAAAGCTGGCCAATATGGGCCACCTGCACCCACATGGACAAACACAGCATCGCAGCTGTACCCATGACACATGCATACAGGCACACATGTGCAGCTTTCACACATGGCTGCACTTATATTCCAACACGCATATTTATGTAAATTTGGGATTCGGCATCCAGATGAATGAATATTGAATTACACCTTTTTCTTTCAACACAGCAGGGCGACAAAACGAGGCGCTCAAAAGCTTAAAAACACTGTATATGTCGATTCTCAAGCTGACATTTTCTGAATTAGTTGCTGAGAGAAATATACATGTTATTTAAACGTGTGTATTACATGTTTTTGTTAAAAAAACATGTTTTTGTTATTTCTTTGAACGGTGCATCTCTATTGTTTGTCATGGCCTAGAGCCACCTGTGACAATAATGCACATGCATGCATTACCACACAAACATATACATGTCCTTCTCAGCGGTAAAATGTAAACATCAATATTTGTAGAATAGCCAAATCGGACTGAAAGTGCCTGACATGCTCGTCAGTTGTCCCGCAGCTAATTCCGTGGCTTCTTGACATAACACTACATCACCAGGTCACCTAATTGCAGAATTTATGCTTATATTCACATTAGAAATGAAGCTAACTGGAATTTTGGAGAAGGACAGAGCCAATCGGAGGCACGGTGAGCGGTGCTGGCTCAGGCGTGTGTGAAATGACTCAAATGAATCAGAGCAGACTGCGTATCTTGGAGGAGGAGCTTAAACAGAGAGGAGCTACAAGAGAGTTTCAGACAGAGGGGGAATACAGAGCTGCAACACTGGACAGTATGAGAAAACCGATGTGATTTCGGAGCATTAAAGCTTCTAAACCTGTTCTAGGAGTAACCCAAAATAAAATTATGAATCTGAAAATGTGCATAATATGTCTCCTTCGATGGCTACTTGGGGCAGCAGAAACAAATTGTAAACACAGAGTTATCACCTTTTAAGTTAACTTGGCAAACATGTATTTTTAGCTCCGCTTTGGTCTCCACCAACTCCTCAGGGAAAGTGACTCTTCAGCTGTTAAATTCGCCTCTGCGTTCATCAGCTAGCCGCTAATTGTGTCTGTCTGCCATTTGGTTCTGAGTGGGGAGCGTACAGAGAGTTTTTAATACTATTTTTCTGGGAACCAGTGCCAAAGGAACGAGGCTATGAGGGCAGCGAGTGTGACCGAAAACAATACATCTGCAGATGGGAAAGTCAAAACAATAAGCCGGAAGCTGCTCTGTGAGCTGAGAAGCACTCAGGTGTTGATTCACTGCAGGTCTGTTCTACGAGCAACACCTCTGATATTACATGAGACATTTGATCCGTTGGTGAAATCATCCTTTCAAGTTTAAATGTTTAAGTAGATGTTGGAATACATCACTCAGTAAATCTGCATTGTAAAAATAGGGCTTAAACCACAAAACACTGTCATAATCAATTTGCTGAATAAAATGTCAGAAAATAGAAACAAAATGAACTTGCTTTGTTCAGGCAACAGGCTAGAACCCAGAGATGATCAGATAAAGAAAAGCAACACGTCCTCACAATCAAGCATTAATCAATAATCAGTCATCTTTAAGCTTGCTATCATGTAACGGCAGTGGAGGCATACGCTAAAGCATATTTTCCTCTTTGTCATACAATTGCTGTGATAATGTGTGTTTAATTCCAACACACACTGCGTGTTGAGAGTTTTTTTTACTGCGCTTCATGTAGGTGGGAGTCAATCTGCTTTTCAGGGAGGGCATGAGAAATGTGACACTGTGCTACTTCTAAAATTAAGGGAACCTATTATAACGGCAGTACATCCAAATGAAACGCATTGTGTGCGCTCGCACGGGCGCTAATAAATACAAGTAGGTATTAACATTTGTCTGCGCACCAGTGTGTGTAGGCCCGATCTGTCGACATATCGGCATGTGTATGTTTTCACACTTCGACAGCCGCCTCCCCGCCGCCCTTTGGCCTCCTTATATATGTGCACAGAGTCTTTTGGGATCCCGCAGAGTCAACAGAACCAGACAGACCTCCATGCTGTGTGTCTGTCTGTCTGTCGGCTAATCCCTCGCACTTCTCATCCCTTATTCCGAGTTAGATAGCAAGCAAATGAAATGAACACACATTCCCCAGTCGATGGGCTTCCATTTGAAAGCACGAGGCATTAATGCGAGGCCCCTCCGCACTCCTCCCACACTCTAAAGCTGAGGAGAGAGAACGAGGGGGGGGGGGGTTGAAATGACAAGGCGGAACACCCATGGGCTGCTATTCAAACGATAGATTTGTAGCGACGGCGCTTCATGCTAGGCAGAAGCATAAGGATACATTTCATCACCAAAGAAATGTGTCAAAATTCTTTATACCCCCCAAAAATGATCCCTGCTGTTTCTTAAATAATACAAGATCTCCGCGCGGCTTGAACTCCCCCTTGATAATGCAGCATGACAGAATGCTCAAATGCAATTATTTGGACATGGCATTAGCTTCACAGTGACTGGAAACATCAAAAACATTTTGCCAGTAGTAACCAGGAACACTGCGTCTTTTCACTATTTGACATGTACGGTCGGACGGAAGAGGTATGTTTTTATGTAACTGCAAGTAAAGCATAGGAAAGGTTCATTTATAATGCAGCCCTGGATTTTAGTTCCTTTATGCTACGAAACAGAAAAAAAAGATAAAGGAAGTATTTTATACAGTGGAGTGCAGAGGATGAATGAGCAGTTTCATCTCCTGAGGGAAGAAGCTGCTCCGTAGACTGGTGGTACGGCGACAAATACTTCTGTGTGAGGTGTACAGACTGAGAGGAGGGCAGTGGATATGACATCCTCTGTGGATGTTGTGTTTGATGTGCCAGAGAAACAGTTTCTCAAAGCACTTTTTTTAGGATGGGGGTGAGAGCCACAGGGCGGTATTCATTAGGACTAGAAAAGGCAGACTTTTTCAGGTGTAAGGACGGGGAACAGTCTCCTGTGAGAGTGAGATGTTCATCATCAACAGCCACATATATTCACTCTCAGCAGGATCTTTTTCATAGCCTCTGTGGTTACTGACAGTGGCTGGTCCTCTGGAGGCGCAGTACACTGTATGGTTTTTCTGTGACCTTTGCCAAAATGCCATGTACACTTGAGTATGTCTTCTTACACTGCCTGCAAACTTGGTGGATACTGAATCAAATTCTCTTGACCTTTTCTACAGCGCCATGCCCAACGGATTTGGTTATGTCAAGCATGCAGACGCATCGAAAAATGGCTTGCCAAATGGAGAGGAGTGGTGGCTTCCATTGGCAAAATACTTTGGTCCTTGGGATTCAACAATGGCATGGCACTTCATACAGCATAATGGCAGGATGTAGTCAAATGCAAATCATGTGCCTGTTAGCTGAATTAAACATACACTGGAATAGAGGAAGTCCGCTCACATGTTTTTCATGCTTAATGGTGCACGTTCCCTCCGTTCCCTCCAATTAATGGATCATCTGCGAGCTTCCCTGCTGGGCAGTAGCAGGTTTGCCATTTAAGCAGGGAACGTGGTATGTCCTTTATCTTTTTCTGCCGTTTCCACTGCCATCAGCTGCAGTAAGAAGGAGGCTGGAATGGCCCTTTTTTGTCAGAACCAGAATCCTTATCGAAGTGGGACATATGTCTCCCAGTCAACAATAAACACTGGCTTAGTTAGGCACCATTTTCAAATGCTATTCTCAAAGGCCAAGTTCATTCTGGCCTAAAGGAAACAATCATACTGTATGCAGCAGTATTGCTTCAGCCAAGTTGCTTGTTAATTAATTAAGGGTAATTAAACAAACAAACCCATCATTTGGGCCGAAGAGCATCCGTTTTTTTAATTTTATTGAGTCATGTGCTGGTAATTGCCGCTGGTGGAAGTAATGCATCCTCTATGGATGGATGGTGGTTTGAAGTCTTTATCTACTCCATGCCGATGGAAAGTCACGTGAAGTTTTATAGTCCACAAATATTCTTTTTAAACACAGTGTTGCAGCATTCTCCTGAACAAGTGAAGTAGATGGGGACCTGTATTGAGCCGCAAAAATCCCAAAAGGAAAAAAAAAAAGGCCCATTCAGCTTTTCCATCGTAATCAGAGTCTCTGAAAACACTCGGATGTCAAATTGAATTGAGAAGACGTTATTAGCAGTGTTTTTTTAAAGATGAAATCTTCACTGCAGCTGCTAAGCTAAATGTTTTTGAAGTGGCTGCACAAGCTCAACTGCGAGTCAAGGATGTAAATATTGTTTTTTCAAATCATTTTGGGATCCTGTTGTTTCTAGAGACTTTGATTATACCCGATGAGCTTTGTGGAGCCAATTTTCTTTTTCTTAATTTCCCGTTGATCTTCAATCATTAAAAAAAGCTCTCCATCTACTTCAGTATTTCACTTTTTCTTTAAATTAACCTTTTTTTATGAACTGTAGCTGCAGTCTTTTTATAACCTGTACATAGTTTTTGTTGCTCTCTGTTTCATCAAGGTTTTCTAACCTTCACCATTACCTTAGTGGCCACGCTCTGATATATATATTGAAAGTGAGAGCTGGCGAAAAAACTTTGGACGTAAACAACCTTGAGAGGAATAATAATCAGGCTGGAGCAGAATTGCCCAATATCAATGTTCTTGTCTGACAATAGGATTATGCACTCTGTGCCTTTTTTCCCCACCCACCATGCTGGAAGCAATGCATCACTTTTTGTCTTGTGTGTACTTTGGCATATTACGTAGAATATACAGCATCCTTGGGACGCTCACAGCAGCTGTTCACCTATACAAACAACAGCTCGTATGTTGGCTATGTGAAGGCTTCACAGCCAGGAGGGCGGGCTCTGTGCCAAGAATACAGCAACTATAGGGGCTCTGTTCAATGCAGCAACATCATACAGTACACATCAGTGTGGCCCATATCTTGGTCTTTTGTCCTACTCTGAAACCTTTTACTGTTGAGATTTAATGATCTTTCCAAGGTCCATTATACATTACGACACTGCAGGCGTTATAGATAAGAGGATATTTCTTCAGCTGCTTGATTGCCCCTGCTTTGCTCCAATTAGCTGGGGGTAGAATATCAGGTGTGGTGGTTAATCTGTGATTGCAAATGAGGTCGCTTTCAGTCCGTATGGATTTCAAGAGTTGTTATATTTAAAGAGCCTGTGTAATGAAGAATCATGCTTTATTCATAATGACTCTAGTTGTATAAAGACAGGCTATCACATGACTATGATTATAATTTGTTATGGTTGTTTATTAAAAGTCCCCATATCATGCTTATTTTTTAATTTGGGGAGTCTACAGGAAAATATTTACACGCCTTAGTAACCAAAACACACTATTTTTTTCATACTGTCGATTGCTGCAGCATTGCTATTTAATCTCTTTTGACCTCGCTGTTTTTAGAGCCTGTCTCTTTAAGGCCCCCCAGTCAGCTCTGATTGGTCAGCTCTCACAAACCTGAGCCAGCACCGCCCACTGCGTCTCCGCCTCATTTCTGCAGGTGTTTTTGCAACCTTGGCTGAGCTTGGGGTTGTGACTGTGTAGTTGTGACATCACACCCTTACAATGGCACAGTTTCAGATTTTTCAGCAACATAATTGACGTAATGTAAGTATCTTAACTTACGTAAATTGCTTTACTTATGTTACATGAGTGATGTAAGATACTGTATGTGAATACACTGACTGAACGTTACGTTAAACCTGAAGTAAGATCTTTTCCTAAACCTAACAAAGCAGTTTTTGTGGCTAAACCAAACGCTGTTGGACAACGTTAATAACATTCCAGAAGTCATAATCTCTCACCTGTTGACTCAGGAAGCTTTATTTTGAGCATCTAACCAGACATTGTATGTTATGTGTTAGTGCTAACTTGACTGCAGAGCCCTTTGCGTTGCATGCCAGAGGGGTTGATAGAGTTTGAAGCCTGAGGCCTCTGACCGAGCTGCTAAATTTGACGAGTTGGGAGTGAAAACATGTTTGAATCCGGCCATGTGCATTTCTCTGTGGACTTGGTTTGTGGTTTTGATACATCCACTGTATTAATATAGCAGCTAGACCTGCTCACTCTCTACGTTCTGGGACTTTTAATCACATAGCTTGTGGCTCAAAGCGATCTCTCTATCGGTCTGTGTCACATCGTACACCATATGCTAGACCTCGTTTCAGAGGTTGGATGACATAACCTCTGACGGTCAGCGAAACTTAAAACCGTCAAACATATTTTGGCATAAAAAAGAGCATGCCCTCGATTTAATTAATCATCTCATCACATCTGCTGGTTGATATTATAATGAAGCACCAAGGTTGATTATATCCCGCCTGTTTCAAGGATATGCTGTGTAAATATTTCTGTTGCTCTTTATTAGAAATGTGTACCAATGTGATTCTGGGCCAGTTCCAGCATCGCTGTTCAACAACATTCAGTCACTTTCCATTAAAAGAACTTCCCGGGGCATTAATAAATGAAAATTCCTTGATCATATCAAAGCAATTATTTGAACACAGTGTGATGTTCTCCAAACAAATAAATTGAGTCATTTCGCATTCAAACGAGTGTGAGGTGCTGCGGGGCAGCCGCCAGACACATACTGTAAGCATAAAAACAAAACAGCGGCGGCGCTGTGAGGAGAAGACGTAGGATTAGTGTAAAAACAAAGCCTCTTAACTCTGGAAATACTCAAAGCGTTTTCTTACTCTACCACCTCTCCGGGTTCATGTCTGTCTGTACCAGAAAAGGCTCGCGGAGCACTTGCGAGAAGAGCTGATGTTTGAAAGGGAATGAAAAGCAACTGAAAGAGAGCGAGAAAGAAAGGCAAATCCCATCCCTCCCCTCGTACCCCTGATTAATTAGTTCCAAGTTATCCATGAAAGTAATACACTGATAAGGCCAGGAACAAACAGAAGCCAATTACTCGCGTTTCCCTGTGAGCTCAGAGCTCCTGAACACCAGCAGCACTGATGGAAAACATTTAAGGCTCGTGGGCTGATTGGACAGGTGTTGGGGGGTGCTGGCGGCCGCTCTCTTTGCCTGGCAGCACATCTTTTCATTTCCCGAACCAAGTACACAGCCTTATCAAGCCGTTTCATCGATGATGGGAGATCAGACCTCACATAGAAATAAAAAAAAAAGCCATTGACAACAACAGCTGTGAATGTAGGAAACCTTGGGACTGGAGCCGAGTCTCAAGGACCACAAGAAAAGGCACATAAAAACACGAACACAGAGTCGAGCCTCTCTGATATCTAGTGTGCTTTACATCGCTGTGATCCTGCTGCTGCTGCAACATCATCAATACATTGATCCTGCCGCCACCGTGCCTCACAAGCACCCTTTGACCCCGGGATAAGAGTTTTTCCTGCAATAAACTGAACAGCTGGATTCCTCTGCCCACAGCATAATTAAGAATTGATCAGCGGCCCACTGGTCTGCTAATGCATCACGCTCGACGACCGCGGGGGTCCGGGGCTTTCAGCCCATCTCCATCTGTGTCTCTCGGAGCCTCCAGACTCTAAAGAGTGTGTACGTCTTTATTTAGCGATGACGCAAATGTAAAGTCCAACTCAACACAGCTGGATGGTCCTTAAAGAGCACATCGATTCTCATCCTCGTCGTGATCATTATCCAATCTCGTGAAACATAATAATCAGGCGCAATCACCCAGCCTGCAATCAGCCTCTTTCACTTGTTTTTAAAAACCACCTTCTTTTTCTACCCTCTTCCTGCAGCGTAGGTGTGGATGTCCTCCCTATACATGTCCACGATGGGCCTTTTTTCCCCTCATTCTCGAGAGCGTCGACAAGCAGGATTGATTTGTCGCCCGAGTCGAGCCTCGTAAACGCATCCGTGCCCCCGGGGGGGATGTCAACAAAGCCTTCACGCGGACTGGCTCGCCATTGGACGGGGGCTGTCATCGGGAGATAATTGACTGTCAATTAGGGACAGAGACAACAACGTGAGAGTCAGCGGGAAGTCAGTAAATCACTACCTGCCTGTCAGGCGGCCTCGGCTGCACTCTCTTGCTCTCCGTCTCTGCTTCTCTCCTCCGCCGCCATCCTGCTCTTTCACGTTCCTCCAGCACTTTCCCCCGCTGCTCCCCCTGATGGTATTCACAGTATGTGCAGCCTCCGTTTTGTTACTCCTCGCGACCTTTTCCGAGGAGCGATCGCCACCATTCACCGCGTCAAGACAGCTGAGTGAGCGGTCCCCCCGTTTTTTTTAAAGGTCTCCCGCCGCCAACAGGTGATTGTTGCCACTCACGTCCTGCTCTGCTTTAAAGGCCAAACAGTCTCAGCAACAGTCCCCAGGTTAGACACAGTGACTCATGTACGTGGCTAACCCCCCTTTTATCTCGTCATGCGGGGACCCTAGCGAGCTTGTGGCACTGAAGCGGCATTTATCCTGGTAAGCTCTATTGAGTCGCCGGCTTTTTGTCTGCGCTTACAAGCACAAACACAATGCGGCGAGGCAGTCAATACGTTACAGAGCTATTCAAACAGACAAGTTTACCACCGGGTTCAGTGGATCACAGCGACCAGCGAGCCCCCCGGTCCTCAGGCCCCCTCTACTCTACCCTTTGTTGACGGGGAGACTGAGGTTGGAGCTCCAGACTCTCAGCTCAGTCTTTACCTTCAGCGCTGACTTCCAGGTGTCCTCTCGCATGAGTGATCCTGCCGACAACGCGCAAACGTTTGTGGTGGCATTTTTCGGTTCAATAAATAATACATCAATAAGCCAGAGCTTGCCTTTCATGTAAGTTTATTTCAAGCATCTGCAGACGAATCGACAACTTCAGGAGGAGGACAAAAGAGGCACTCTGCTGGCTGGGCTGCTTCTTATCTCCACTTCAGCTGCGACAAACTCAGCATACAGTACGTCTCACAAAGTCTGACTGAGTTGTCTTCTCGCACACATGGCAGCAAATTCTCCAATTTCTAGTGTCGCCGGAGTCCTCGTTTGTTTAGAAGGGAGCTCCGCCGCTCATCGCAGAGGCTTTACCGCCGGAGCAATTAGCCCGGCTCATAATCACACTGTTGGTGGCAGCTGGAAAAATTCATTGTTAAGTGCAGCCTCCCATGCTTCTTGAGCTGTGAGCTCAGAGAACGACGGGTTTATATTAATAAAAAAAAAAAAAAGGGGACTACTCTGAGCTGAAACTCATTTTACAAACTCCCCGCACCAGTTCAGCTTCTGAAACTTCCCAACACTGCAGGGAGGCTGGTGTTTGACAGAGGAAACAGTGAGGAACAAGGAGAAGAAGCGAGTAGCGGCTGCAGGGCTTATTGTTAGAGATAATGACACGAGCATGTGTGTGCGGGGCTTATTTCCATTTTCGCGTTGCCCGTAGCTGCACGCCACTGTAGGCCTCATCTACTCCGAGGAGAGAAGCTCCCGCCGAGATGCCGTTAACTCAATCAAGCATGAGCGCGATGAAGACGAGGAGGTCCCGATGTCATCCGTCTGAAATGCTCTAATCTTTTAGGAATCATTAATGGTGACAGGTAGAGGGCAGATTTATTACTTGAGAGCTTTGCATGTCATCGTCCTTACCATTTAGCGTCTGACTGTATTATGGAGACGAGGCCATCTAGCATGATCTCTTCATCTAATTGGCTCACACACACACACACCGCGGTGGCATTTAACGACCACATACATGTGCAGATCTTAGAAAAAGTCATGTGAGAGAGGGATGAAGTAATTGACTCGTCCTCACTCTGCTGGGAGTCGTATTCTTGCAACCTTGACATTCGAGAGACAGTTTTGCCTCGTAGACATCGAATTGCTCTCAATTAACACGCGCAGAATTGGCACTATACAGTCGTAAAGGCAACGGATGCGCGTATTACCCCCACAGTGCATCGCTGCTTGAGGCAAACTGCTGGTTTTGATTAGCAGCAGCTCCGTCATTCTTCTGCCGGTGTGAAAGGTCTAAGCCCCTTTAACCGCTGCGCTGATTCCTTTCTAATGTTTCGGTTAATTAAATAACATTTCAACGCAACCTGTGACGCATCGAGACAGCAGCGCGTGTCGCCCACGCCGACGTTAAAGGCGTTGATGTTGTGGACAGAAGGACCGAGTTATCGCCTTTTTTTTAATCGCCAATACGGAAGACGAATACGTGCCGTTGAAGGCTGTTGCTCGGGATCGGCATCTGTCACCAGACTACCCGCAGCAGATTGCTTTGACCTGCTCAGTTTATTATATTTAATCCACATCCTGCTCCTCTTTTGTCCTGAGGAAGATAGCTTTTGATTTTGATAGTCAGTCGTGACTGCTGGGAAATGTTTATTAGGCAGACGACCCTGAACACACACACACACACACACACACACACATACACACACACACACACACACACACACACACAAGAAGCCAATACTGAGGGAAAAACAAAATGAGTTTTCTCTCTTCTGCTAAAATATGGACTGATGTGCTTTTGCCACAGGCAACAGATTTTAATGGCCATGTGTGTTTTTCTTGAGGTCAGAATGTTAATCAGTTGTATTTGGGTCATGAATTTTCTAACGATCTTGAGTCTGTACTCATCTTCTCAGGTGCAGATTCACTAAAACTTTATATTTTGATGACTGCTGACTTAGTTAATGACTGAATGAATGAAAAACAGACAATCGATACCACTCTCATGTGTGGTTCAGCGGATATGAAGCTACAGCCAGCAGCTTGTTAGTCGAACTAAGTACAAAGACTGGATACGGGGAAAAACCACTATCTTGGCTCTGTCCATCCGCCTACCAGTGCCACAATAAAGTCACTCATTAACAACTCATATCTCACTCTTTTTTTATTTTTTTTTAATGATACAAAACCTGCAGCTGCGACTTGTGAAACAAACAAGATGCAACATGTTAATTAGTGAGCTTCAAACATGTTTCACTCCATCCAGTCTTTGTTCTAAGTTAAGCTAACCAGTGGGTGGCTGTAAAGATTCCTAGTTCACAGACAACGAAGGGGAATAAACACTAGGGGTGTGCCAAAATATCGATACTACGATATATCGCGATATTTCGTCTTGAGGTACGTTATCGATACACTGGTGCCAAATATCGATATTTAAATTTATTTATTTTTTGGCCCACCACCACCACCCCTCTTCGGAGGACAGCTTTATCTTTATTCAAACATAGGTATACAACCAAATACAATTTGAAAAATGGTTTAAGTAGCTCTGAAACCCACACATATAGATATTTAATGATAGTTGTAGTCAGTGTGTGTGTTAAGAAGAGACACTGTTCAATATACTCTTTGTTTACTTGGCTGTCATTCATGTGAAATTGATTGACAATGTTTTGTAATTCCTGTAAAATGGATTCAGTGCAGTCAATAAATTCTGAATTTCTTCAGTGACACAGATATCGTGATGTATCGTGGATGAAATTTCTTGCAATATATTGATTATCGCAGAATCGCTGTATCGTGATATCATCGTTATCGTGGGCAAAATATCGTGATAGTATCGTATCGCGAGGTACCTGGTGATACCCAGCCCTAATAAACACGATTCATTAAAATGGTAGTCCAGTATCCCCAAAATCTGGGTAAATTACATTACATTATGACATGAAGCTGAGGCTAGCTGGTTAGCATACTGACAGCAGAAATCAACAGGATACAGAGATATCTTTGACATAACGCCCATAATGTTTCTTCTACTTAATTCATGATGTGTAAAACTAAAATTTAAGTTAGTTATTAAGGGTTTGTCATGCAGAAGTTCAACATCAGATTTGCTGTGAAAGCCAACACCAAAATACTTTGGGAAATAGACTTATTTTTAGTTTTTGACGAGTTAGTCAGATTGCTTTAACTGTACATTAGCCACAAGCTAACAAGCAGTGCCTCACCAGAAACTCCAGTTCTCTCTCTCTTCTTCCCTTTGTAACGTCACATTCACAAAGTACATTTCCTCTCCAGCTACAGTCAACATTACAGTATATAAGCGTTAAGTTATTTACTGAAGATAGCATGCCAACAAGCTAGCTCTGGCCCATCTCGGTCCAAAGCGCCTATATGCTAGCAGACACTCCCTAGCTAATGGGAGCTACAGGAAGCAGCAGTTAATGGTTATAAGGGTGTTGTTTTTGAGTATGAATTCTACAAGCACCCAATTCTTATTGCGCAAAAAGTTTAAAAACAATAAGTTGCAGTTTGAGCTGTACATGGATTGGATTTCATCCCTAAGCTAAGCTAACAGGCTGCTGGAGGTAGCATTACACTTCCTGCAAGAGCACAAGAGTGGCTACGGTCATCAAACTGTCTGCAATAATGCGAATTAGACGAACGGCTGCTTGTTGTAGCTTCGTTAAGAATAAGCATGTTTCCCAAATGTTGAACCATTCGTAAGTAAAGAAAAAAGCTTCACTTACATTCAGTTTTATCTGTCTGCAGGCTCGTGAAGCTGAAAAACACAAGTTGTAGCAGGAATCTGTTATCCACAGTGAGAAGTGCCTTGTCAGCTTTTTACTTTATCTTATCTTCCAAAGTAAAAAAAAAAAAAAAGATACGGCGTGTTCCCGCTCAGCTGCTGCCTCTGACCAACTTTGAAAAGCTGTACGTACATTAGATTCCTCTGTACAATCTCATGTTTTCCCTCCTTCTCTGACTCTGCATTCCCTCGTTGGCTTATTCGAGTTGATAAATAAATCTTTACAGGAGGTATCCAGCTCTCTCTCTCTTGCTCTCCGGAGGGGCTTCAAAATCCATAAAATTAGTTCCATCTCGAGGCCCCCGCCCCCCCGCTACATCTCTTCCCCTTTTGCTTACAGACAAACCAACAAGTGCAAAAGCAAGATAAAAACCCCAGAGTTATGTGAAAACATTATTATGTGGAAAACGCTTTCATAGCATTTGAAAGGGCTTTCCTGGAAACGCACCGCCTATACTCTTTGAGAGGGCTGCAGAGTCATAGATGAGAGAGTTTTTTTTTTTTTTTTCTTCCTCTATGTGTGAGAGGTTCTTAGCCAGACCTGCATTATTCACCGGCCTTTTCCAACAGCAGCAACAGTCTGGGGTATCCTCATGTTGGGAAGGTAAGTGCTGCTGCAAGGTAAACAAGGAAATAACAGTGCAGATGATAATCGCTTGATTTAAAGCAAAACTCTCGCCAAAATGCAACCTAGGCTTTATGTGAATGTTTATGAGTCAAACCTTTGTGTAAAAGCATAATTACGACGAAAGAGGCACTTGGGGGTGCTACGGGCAAATTAGAGATAGCATCAAAATCGCTATTTTTAAAACACTAAGAAGGCTCGACACAACATGCAACTTTGCTCATAGTATCACCAGGGTCTCTACACATGAACACGGGCATAGAGATCAATGTTTGTGTACACAGAGTTTACTAAAAAGAAGGTTACTAGACAACTCACGTTAGCAGATGTTTCATCCGCTCGCTGACGTCCTGCCAGTGAGAAGTGTCGATCTCAGAATGGGACGTAACCTGGAGGACAGTTAAGGTGGAACACTTCTAAAGCTTAGTTGCATATAAATGCACAGATAATTCATTGTTTTGTCGTTAGCGAAAAACAATATTGAGCTTGAAGTTGAAAAGGACACTCATATAAGAAATAATATTAAAATCAAAAGCTGGAAAAAAGGCACGTGAGATATTACGTGGATAATTGTTGCCGGAAGATAGTAGCGGTCCACCTTAACTGTCCTCCAGGTTACGTCACATCTCGGCTGCCATGACGGCAGCTAGCGGAACAAGCTAATGCTAACGTGAGTTGTTCAAAAACCTTCTTTCTAGTAAACTCTGTGTACACAAACAATGTTCTCAATGCTCATGTTCATGTGTAGAGACCCTGGTGATACTACGAGCAAAGTTTCATGTTGTGTCGAGCCTTCTTAGTGTTTTAAAAATAGCTATCGCTAATTTGCCCGTAGTGCTCCCACTGAAAATGAGTTTGCCCCGAAAACGAAAATACGGTGAATCTTAAAAGTGCCTCTTTCCTCGTAATTATGCTTTTACACGAAGGTTTGACTGATATACATTCACAAAAAACGCCTAGGTTGCATTTTGGCGCGAGTTTCACTTTAATTCAAATGGCTCTTTCGTGCAATAAGCTTTCACGCGTTCATTACGACGCCTGAAATCAAACTTTAAGGTGTCATGGTGTTTATGTATTGACGGTGATTAGATTTCTCTTTCCGTCTGCGCATATTACATACAAAAAACTGAAATAATCACCACAATTCCACATTTGCACAACGTGCCAAATTAAAGTAGGAGGGGGGTTTGGTGCACATCTATTAGTCTGGTTGTGGGTGGTTCCAAACTATTCCTCATGAATAGCTGACAAAAACCGTACAGCCTTCTAATCAGCGTTATTCAGCAGGGAAGCAATTTTTTCTCTTTTGTCCACTGAGGATTTCTCGCTCAACAAGATAACTAGAAGCACACAAAGAAGATCCCGTCTAAATATAGAGACTGGGTATAGTGTGTGTGTGGGGGGGATAGGTAAACGGAGATGGGAAAACGTTTTTCTACCAAAGGTTTTCTTTATGACCGGAATGCTTTTGTGATCTACAGCGCAGCCCCAGGGATTGCTGTGGAAATGGAGCCCAAACAGCCCGCGGGCCCGGCTGGTGCCGCCGTCCAAGATGAGAACATTTAGAGGATCTAACATCTGCGTGTGCCTTGTTGTTTTGTTTTTATTATCATGGTTAGGAGCTTTTGAGACTTCCTCTCAGCAGAAAAACTAAAAGGCAGCGCCACCTCCTCT
This sequence comes from Sparus aurata, assembly GCF_900880675.1. Classification (NCBI taxonomy): domain Eukaryota; kingdom Metazoa; phylum Chordata; class Actinopteri; order Spariformes; family Sparidae; genus Sparus; species Sparus aurata. The sequence continues at coordinate 24,288,525 of NC_044208.1, read as the reverse complement.
AAATTTCTTTTTTTTTTTTGCATTACAAATTCTCAAGCTAAGATCGGAAAAAAAAACCAGCACCTGTTTCACGGAGCTATTTTTATAAAGTGCCTGAGTCACATAAGCTAAACGAGCCTCTTTATTCCGAGGTTGCAATCTGTCCCCCCCCAAAAAGAAACGCTTTAATGCCACAAGCAATTCCATTAAACCTAAAATTAGCATAACACATTTTTTTTTCTATCCAGATCGATGACACACTGAGGCAGCATCATTAAACACACCAAATCTAATAGATGAACTACGTATGGATGTTTGAAAAAATGAGGTTTTTTTTCATTATTCTGCAGCTGTAGGGATGACCTCAGTGGGAGGAGGCTGTACTCTCTTCGTTTTTTCATAATGCATTTTCCCTCAGCTCCCTCGCTGGCATGAAATCCTCATATAGGGGCGCCTCGAAGGCTCTTTATCCCCACCGGACAAACCTCAGAAAGATTTTAAGAGGAGTTTGGAAGCAGGTATTGTAACTTATCTTCTGGCAGGTTAAGACAACAATAAGCAAAGAAAACAATTCTATAACACTTGCTATGAAATGCGATGTCTTTCTTTCCATTCCTCTTTTCAAAAGGCTGCTGTCTCCAACTCTGTGGGAAAAGAAGTGATTGCTCTAAGAAAAGAATCGCTCAGGAAAACAATCAGTGAGAGACGTGCGCCACGCGAGCTTTAATTAAAACACGAATCGTACCACCGTGTTGAAGCCGTCTCGCTGCTCCTTTTTTTTTTTTTTCACTAATCCACCTGTGAACAATTTGACTGACTGCTGTAAAAAAAAACTGACTCGCATTTTCCTGTAGTGTGTGTGTGTGTGGGCAAATATGGGAGCTGACGAGGGGTGGAGATTTCCAGGGTATTGCACCATCCCTGAGTGAAATACAATAACCCATCTCGAGAAAAGAAGCGCACTTGCAGGACGAGACTGCAGTCGAGTGCTTGTGACTCGTGGCTTCTCGTGGCCTCTCCCTGACGCAGGGCGAGAAAAAAAACGGCTGGTGAAAATTATGAAAACTGACTCATCTGTGGTTGATCAGGAGCTGGAGGAGACGGACGCCCAGCGCAAAAAAACCCCCCTAAAAACAGTCGACTGACAGCTTGTGATGATTATATTTGTGAGTTAACATAATAACAGGCAACGTTTCTCTGAAGTGCCTATAACTTCACAGATTATTTTCAAAAGAAGGAGCAAATTACATCCCTCTTCCACAAATCAGACAGAACACCAGAGGACGAGCAACATGTTTCCCCACTCATTGTCTTGTTTGTTCAGGCAAACTCAGCGTCCTGCTTTGATCTACACTGCTTATTAATTCAATCTTCCCGTGTGTTTTGCTGTTGAGCACAACCTGCTTATCGTAAACTGGTGCGATTGAAAAAAAAAAAAAAAGAAAAAAAAAAGTGGAGCACGCTCTTTGTTTTGTTTTTATTCGAGCATCTTCTCACCCCCGATGACTAGCCGGGCATCTCTGCGTTGTCTGTTGTGTCGCAGTCGTTGTTCGCTGACAGAGACATCAGCTTGTGACTCACCCCTGACTCACTCCTGTAAACGAGAGCTCTCCCCCAGCTGCTGCTGCAGTCACACCCACCGTTGTTGCATGAACACTGGCACAAACGCGGCCACGTTAAACCTCTCAACCCTCGAGATCGGCTCTCACACTCAAGGATTTGCCGCATGTAGGGTTTTAGTACCTACATGGGATGATTCTGTTATGTCACAGTTGGCGTTCACTTTTATGGATCAGCATTGGTCCAATACTGTTACAGATGATGGATGAACAGTTGAAATAGACAAACAAAAGTAATGCACAAACAGTGACTATAGCTATAAGTAGCCTAATGCTTAGCTAGTGGTTGAACTAGAGATCTAAACGTAAAGAAGTAGTAAGCTCAAAATAATTTTCTTTAAAATAGTTAGCTAAAAGTAGGCTAATGGAAAATGTTTCAAGAAAAAACAGCTCATTGTTAAGTAAGGAATAAATGTTTTTATTAATGAAAGTGATGGATAAAAATAGTTAGCTAAAAGTAGGCTAATAGAGTAGGCTAACCTTTGAAATACAGAGCTGATAATGATTAAATAGCTCTTTAAAAACTGTTAGCTGAAATAGTAAGCTGAAAGTAATGGGAAAACATTTGCGGTAAAACTGCTCAAATATATGAATAAATAATGGATAAATGTTTGAAATATTTTAAAAGATGGATAAAAAAGTAAGCTAATGAAGTAGACTAGGCTAACCGTTATGATACAACACTAAAAGAAAAAAAAAATACACATCTGAAATATTCGGCTAAAAGTAATACAAAAAATTGCTACCATGGTTTAGGATAAAGTTTTTTTCTGTTTAAGTGATGGATTTAACAGGCAAATACAGAGACAACTGTTAGGCTATTAGCAACTTTTTGCTAACTGTTAAAATAGTTAGCGTAGAGCAAACACCTGAAATAGCCTAGTTAGCTATAAGTGATGAAGTAGCCTTACTGTTTAAATAGTTAGCTCTAAGTAATAAATAGGCAGTTGAACTAGTTAGCTAGTAGAAATAAGCTAGAAATCAGCATGCTAACAGTATAAATGTGAGAGCCGAAATAAATAAATGAAAGTTAACTAAGAATAAAGTAACTGCCTAACGAATCAGGCCCAATTATTGATGTTAGCTTAAAGGTAGCCTACAGTTTAGCCTAAACATGAAACAAACAGTTGACAAAGTTAACTAAAAGTAAAAATAAACAGTTGAAATAGACAACAGTTTAAATTGGTACCTGAAATAATTTGTGTTGGTTGAAGATGACTTAGTTAGAACAATGGACAACCAGGTTTGAAATAGTTAACAGCAGTTAATTAATAGAATAATTGTTAACCAGCTAAAAGTAAAGATAAGCAGTTTAAATCCCTCCATTTAATCCTTTATGTTGATCCAGAGAGAAGCTGCTTGACCTCACCTGGATAGCTGCTGACAAAAAGTTTAGAAACCTCTGTTGTAGAGGTGACATACCTCCAAATGCTTACAATACTCCCTGTCCACTAAAATGTGTTCACTGCTCTGTGGGGCTGCAGTGATGTAACTATCACAACGACACAAAGGCACACTGTAAAACGCCGGTTGGTCCTGCGCCCGTATTGTTCAGCCTGTGAAGTGCAGCTCGGCATTTATGTTCAATAACCGTGATGGTGACAGCTCAAAGAAAGCCGTTCTCTTCCTCCACGCAGCGATGAGAACGCTGCAGCTCCACATTTCAGAGCTGCCTTTTTCCTTCTCTGGCAAAAGCCCACACCTACACTCCATGACTCAATCCCTGTGTTTGCCTTTTTTTGTTTTAAGGACAACTCAAGCATCTCAATTACTCAGCCAGTTCTCTCAGGTTGTGGAGGGTTTTGTCGGATATGAATCCGGCTACAGAGCCTCACGTTATATAAAAACCACAGAGAGTAAAAAAAAAAAACAGCTTTTTTTTTTTTTGCTTTTGAGAAAGGCCGTCCTTCCTTTCTGATTTATTTGTCATTACATTTGAACATTTCTTTATTTGCACTATGTACATGTTGCCTTCACAAAAACAAAAGTCCCCAAACAGAAGCATAATAAAAGAAAATGTCGTCTTCTCGAATTCGGCAAAAACGTGTGTACATCAGCTCGTCACGATGAGAAGAAAATAACTGTTTTTTTTTTTTTTTAAACACATTGCACAATACCAGGGTTGCCAAAAAGAAGCCAGATAAAAAAAAAAAAAAAAAAAAAAAACACACCATTTGAGTGACACGCTACATTAACACAAAGCATGTTTTCAGCATTATCAATTTGAAACTTTCTCCCGAGAGACATGAGCAAAAACAAAAACAAAAACGTACAGAGTCTTTCAGTATAGTTACAGTGATGGTCATGACGTGTGCGTACGCTCGATGTGGAAACCAGTGGCTCATTAGTCACCGCTGGACATGTGGTGTTAAGAAGGGTCGGAGATTATAAAAGGCCAAACATCTGCAGTGTGTAATGACCGGCTATTACTCAACGAGGTGAAGCTCAGGGGGGGCTGCAAACGAATCAATCAGAGTTCGGCTTCTCCTGAATCAAGGCCAAAAATAAAAATTCAAAAGGAGAAAAAAAGAAAAGCTCGGAGCCTTCGCTGCAGTTTCTATTTCTGCAGAGCCGCACAGGAGAGCGCGGGGAGACGTTCACTTTCCATTTGCACGACAGAACTGACTTGCATGTTTATTTTAAAAACGCTCACGGAGCCGAGGACGTGTAAATGGAGTGTTTACCTGCGCGCTCTGACAGCACGCCGGCAATGGCGGCAAAAGTGGCTTATTAGGGAAATGAATGTGCTCGTGCTATTTTAGGACTGAGCTCCAGAGAGTACACATTCCTTTGGAAAAAAAAGCCATTACGGTGAGCTAATTGTGCACCATAAATGTCAGCTATGACTAATGCGGGACCTGTGCAGAGAAACCAAGTGTATAATGTCACCTCTTGAGGCTTCGCCGCTTGAACTAGCGTCTACCTGTCTGCGTAATGAAAATGCAAAACGAATACATCTTTGATTAATAAGCCCTTCATACAGAGGGGATCAGTAATTTTGTGGGTCTTTTTAAACTCCTAAGCAAGAATTCTTAAGTTGTGAACAAACTGGAATATGTCAGTGCTTTATTACTTTAAAGGGGCAATACGGAAGGATTTGAGCTGAAAGCGTTCAAACTAAAACAGGTGCAGGAGCTATAAAACATCAGACTAGGACAGAAGAAAGCGTCCACACACTCAATCTGCGCTAAGATCTGTTAGATGTGCGCAAGCGTTTGGTCTGAGATCTTCTTCGAGGCTTTGAACAGGCAGCAAGAGGTTGCTGTAGTACGACAGGTTAAAAAGCGCATCACTTGATTAGCTTGCATGCAGAACACACTGGTGAAACATCAAGGGGTTGTAGTCCCGACCGAAAGCTCGTGCACATTCAGATTTTTGCACGGATCGAGTGTGCGGATGCTTTTTTTCCTCAAGATTGACTAAAATTACCGACAGATTGCGAAAAAAATGGCTTGAAAAGTTAGCATGAAATTAGCGTGCTAACCAGCTTCCCTCTGCCCTTTCCGATCCACAGCTCCAATAACCCTTCCCTTGTCCTCGAGCTCCCAGTCACACCCACTAGCTGCACAGCTAATCGAGCTAACTAGCTAATGGGAGCTCTAGTTAGCAGCAGTTATGTTACAGATAATATGCTGCCCCGTTTGTTCTGAATATGAATTTGACTTATTGCACCTTTAAAAGCCGAATAGGGAGTCTGTCGGCTAAAGCACTGCACAAAAATATGAGCTCCGTCGCGGCCTGATCAATTTTAATTTAGGCTTTTTTTTATGATCTGACAAAAACAAGTACTAAATCCGATCCATCATGCGTCGCAGCGTACTGCTGCTGTAGCTAGAGTCATGCAAGGAATAATTGATCACAGCTGAATCCAGAGCTGTCAGACGGCTGCACTTTGTTTGTATACGTGCAGCCCCGGGAGGATCAGTAAGGCCCGACTTTTCATGACATTATCCTACCTGATTTATAACTTCCTCGCCCATTGTGAGGGGCTGATGTTTCACTTCACGTTGAGTTACCGGATTCAGCGGGAGACACTGTGCGCCGCTTTCCCCCTGAATTCCTGACCATCTGGCCTCCTCACTTCTTCTGTGCTTTACTTTTTCTTTTTTTTTTTTTGCGAAGGCTATAAATAAACATTCCTTAAAGTGAGATTAATCAAGGTGCCTTTTGACAGCAGGGAACACAAAAACAAACGAAAAACAAAAAAGACATTAAGAACGAAGCACATTTTGCACGTATGGAGGCAAACCATATCTGGCGTGAACAGATTTGGGTAGATTTCAGGGCACGTCTTTGATCGATGGACACCTTTTTCTCCGAGGTGAAAACACACAAGCCCGAGGCTCCGTTCACATTCGATTCATGCCAGTGCATAATGTTCAGTGAAAAAGGAAACGGCCTCTGATTGTATTAGATCATGTTCTTTCATTCTTCAATCAGTGGTTTCTGTTTTTTTTTGTGTGTTTTTTTTCCTCTTAAGTTCGATGATGTAAGAATCTGACATTGTGGTCATCCAGAGACGGACGCAGTCTCGGGTGTTTTCGAGTTGATGAGGGAAGCTCACGGCCTCTTAAAGACAGTCCGGGGTGGCGAACTTGCGATGACAGGAAGGAGACAAGACTCCGGAGAGGCTACACGTTTAACTGCAGCTCACATATCAACAACATAGAGTCGGCTGAAGAGCGTCGACTTTCTAATCTTCCTCAACCTCTAATTGCTCAAGTTCAAGGAGTCCGTCAGTCCGTCCTTCTAAGCGTTTTTTTTTTTTGTCAGGGTCTTGGCGGTTAGAAAGGAAAAGAGGATGATGCCAACAGGGGTTTAAGTCAATGGGATGAACTCCAACGTGGAATATTTCCATTACTCAAACTCTGCTCTGTCTCAACAAAAAAAACCTTTGTCTATCCCGAGTTCCCTCTCTTCTCACCCTCCAGCTTGACCTCTCTCCAGTCACTGTGGATAATCTAGGCTGACAGAGGGCCTGTAGGGAGAGAAAGCTGGAAAGAAAGGATGGTGGAGAGGGGGGAAACAAAAAAAAACAACAAAAAAACTGTACATCCCCCAGAAAAAAAAAACTTTCGTCGAAGTTTTCAGGTGCGCTGCCGTTCCCAGGGGGAAGGAGAGGGGGGTCATTCTCCACCTGGGCTCCCCCGGGGTGTGTGGAGCGAGGGTGCAGCCGCTATATGTGTCCTGGTTTAGAAAGGTAGGCGATGAGAGCTACCACTACCCCGACATACACGCCGGTGCCTATAGTGATGGAGAGGGCAGCGAGGAACAGAGCCCGTCGGGACGCGATGTTGGCCAGCGGGAAGTCACCTTTGTTCACCGCCTTGGTGGTCTGGAAGAGAAGGAAATGCAAAAGGGGAAGAAGAAAGTCAGAAACAGTTTGAAGGGACCGAGAGAGAGAGAGAGAGACTGACCCATTTTTCAAAAAGAGGCGTAATTACAGAAGCTGTCCGGCATGTTTCTGCGGTGCTGTGAGAAAAATTTGAATGATGGGCCTGTTGGCCGAGCGACTCTGCGTAACCCAGGAGGAACTAATCATGCGTGGCGGGACTAAAAAAAAAAAAAAAAAGGCAATTAGTGCGGAAATGTCAAGGACGGGAGGTTATGGTCATATCAGCTGCTGGTACTGAATGATAAAGGACATTAAAGAAAAGCAGGTTTAATCATAACTTCTCATTAAAATAGAATAAAATAAAGATCAAGATCAAAGCTTTAAGAGATCTATAGAACCTCCGTGCTTTTGGTTATTCTGTTATTCATTTCCTGTTTTATTTTGTAGTTATGCCCTCTTGTCACTGTCTCTCTCGCCAAAATGCAACCTAGGCTTTTTTTTGTGAATGTACCCGAGTCAAACCTTCGTGTGAAAGCATAATTACGACGAAAGAGGCACTTTTAAGATTTACCGTATTCTCGTTTTCGTCAACTCTCGTCTATGTTACATTTGGAAATCGATACTTTTCCACTGCCATGGCGGCGGCGGGCGGAACAAGCTAATGCTAAGGTGAGTTGTCCAAAAACTTTCTTTTTAGTCTCAATGCTCGAGTTCATGTGTAGAAGAGACCCTGGCGCTCGTTCCCCAGCACTTGTGAGGCCCTTGTGGTCCTGATTTGTTCCCTGTGGTTTCCCGGTTTGTCCTCAGTTTTCATATCAATCCTGCATTTTCTTGTTTTTATTGCTCACACGTTTTTGGACATCGGACTCCGACAGTTCTCTTAATGTATGAAAACGATGGTGGAAGGTGAAAACACTGAACGCCTATTTAGGTAATTTGAAAGCTTCTCTCTTGTATGTCCACGTTGCATGAGCGGTGCCTACTTGTGTTTTTCCCAGTAAACAACCCCCATCTGCATGACCCAGTTAGCATATATTTAAGGTTATAGTGCATTATTACAGCCCACTATAGGCGCGTATAGATCCTCCGGGCGGTGTTGTTTTTAGCAGCCTGCTCAAACAACATATGCGTCTGAAGTGGTGCGAGCCGATCGTGGGCTTTGTCTGCACTCACGTTCCAATTGCTTTCTGTTGTTTTTAATCATGTGAGCTAAAAAAAATATATATATATATTTATATAATAACAGCAGTAGGAACAGGCGTGTGTCAAAGGGACCAGTGGAGCTATGTTTTCTGTCTGGGCTCATTATGTTGCTGGCCCTTTGCCCTCCTCTGATGAGTCTCTCTCTGGGCTTCAAACAGACGCAGACGCACACCTGCACACCACTCAACCACTACGCTGAATAACAATCACTACTTAATGAGGACTTGGCTATTAAGAGCATTTAATGCCATATTCAAATCACGTCATAGTTACTTTCCAGTTAATGAACGCAGAGTTTTTGGGGCTAAAATTCGCGTTTGACGTCTCATGGCCTTTTGAAATTTGATGTTGCTATCATGAGAGCAAGCGGCTGCTTCATACAGCAAAAGAAAAACAGGTTTTTGACTCCGAGAGCAGAGGGAGAAACACAAACAATTCAATGAAAACCTTTTGAAACTGTAGTCGAAGGGGAATGGAGGCAGAAACTGTCAGAGCCTGCTGTTTAAATATTTGTGAATGTAAGTTTTTGTAACGTATGTTAAGTTGGACCTGGAGTTTATACTGCATCACCTCACAATTCATTCTAAACAAAAATGTTACAAAGCTTAGTCCATATTTAAAAGTAATCAAGTGTTTAATACAACTATTCAAACACATCAGTGGGAGTCCAAAAGAAATCGCTCTCCTGCTGAGCCAACGCAGCCTGATAGGCATCATCAGCCGTGTTACTGCTACTGAAAGATGTTCTCGCCTCTTTGTATAAGTTGATACCATCTGAATGACGGATATGAACACTTCTACTTAAAAATACAACGGCGAAAAGTAGTTGAATAGCGGTTCCTGCCCATTGTTGACACAGTGCCGCTCGTGTCCTCTAGCTATCCGAGTGAACTCGCTTTCTGTGAGGGAATCGAGGAGACGGGGGGGGGGGAAGAGACGCCGGTTTTTGATTTCTTGTTTTCATTTATGCAGCTGAATGGAGGTCAGCTATGAGGCAGAGAAAACACACACACACACACACATTCACACACACAGACAAACAGCAGAAAGCATTACAGTGGAGTGTTTGGACCATTGTCCTCCCCACCAAAAACTAATTTCGATTCCATTTTATTCCAAATGCCGCCACACATTACTCTATTCATTTTGTTTTCTAGTTAATGGATGTAAACAGTTTAGCATGCAGCCGAATCACGATCATAGTTCATTGTACCTAAAAAAACAAACAAATGCACACATTAATGTGATGAATGTAGGCCGGCACACTTGGCTTGTGAGTGTGTGATATGACCTTTGTTATTCTGCTGAATTCAGCCTAGTGATAATGGGGCCGATGTGCGATGGAGCTGGTATCGGGGTCACTCCCCCAGTGCTCGGAGGTCACGATCATCTCCCACAAAAAATAAAAAAACAATTCATGGAGGAGGTGAGCTCCAAGGAGGCGAGGTTAGGTTTCATATTCCTGATTGAGAGGGATTGTGGCTGCCGTGCTGGATGCAGGCTCCTGCGGTGATGTGGATTTCACATCTGGCAGTGGCAGTGTACAGAAAACTAGAAACGCAGGAGCAAAGGCTCTGCATAAATCCTTGTTTTTAACCTTCGACTTTGCACAAAAAGCTCTCAGACTGTGGATAAAAGCGGCCAAAATGAGATTTTCTTTTCGTGGTGCCTAACCTTCCTCATCACGGCAGAATGAGAGGCTAAAAAAAAAAGAAAAAAAACTGGGAGGAAATTGGAAATGAGCCACTGCTTTTCTCACTGAGAGGAGCCGGCTGGTTCGTGTACCTGGCTCTGTGGCTCATAGTCGTGCTCTGCATAGTGTACAGCGGGAAGAGCCTAATGTAAATGTAACAAGCGCTGGAGAGTCTTAAACTTCAACATTACCACAGTCCCAACAGTCCCTGTTTGTACTCACTCATAGGTACCAGCCACCTTATAAGTATATAATTGTTTCCATCAAGATCAACGCATTATTCCCTGGGGAAATTAACGAAAATGTCGAACAACGGCAGAAGAAAGTGAGAAAAAAAATCCCTGTCCCTTCATCCAGATCAGCACCAAAAGTCAGAGGGCTCTATTCTGGGCTGCGACCCGTCCTCCATCCAAGTTCTGCGGAAATACATTCAGTAGTTTTCCTGTAATCTCGCTGACAAACCAACAAACACACACAGGTGAACACATAACCCCAACAACAATGCAGCTCACACACGCGGCGTACGTGTCAACCTTTCCTTTCATTTATGTCTGGCGTTTTGTTGTCTTTACATACTGCATGTTTTCTAATGAATATTTATCATGAACTGTTGCCTTCTTCATCTTCACGTCGCGCCTAAAATTCTGAAGACTACTCTATTATTCATACCCTCTTCCCATTTGCTCTACAGTCATGCGAACAGACCCAGAGCAGCTGCCGAAAGACCGCGTACTCCTCTATCTGCTCCCCGCTTGGCACGACATTCTGGATCTTTCTGTCCGCATTTTCCCCAGCAAGTTAATTCGGCGAGATAGAAGCAAATTAGATCTGACACAGAGTGCGCTGTGTAAGGCTGTATTCAGACCGAATGAGGCACTGGGGTGATGAGCGCAGGGTTCTGCAGCTTGTTGGAGAGCTCCTGGTTTCCTGCCCTTCTCCTCCTGCAACAGGTCTGCAGAGTATTTCTGCTGCTCCACCGGTGCAGCACCATGATATCTGAGGCACCAGGCAACATAACAGGAACTCTGCACAATTTGATGAACCTCTGAATCATTGTGCTTGTGTCTTTTTGTGGCCAATTTGACAGCATCCGTTTCACCCTTCCACTGAGCATGTCATGTCAGTGCCTGATTTGGGATCAGTCCCACATCCAGTTGTTACCTGTTTCCCCTGTTTGACTGCCCCCTTGCCTCTCAGGAGATGGTGGCTGAAATCTCCCCCAGTGAAATGGAACAAGACCCTCAAATGTCATCGATGTTGACGTTTCCAATATGCTGTCGTCAGCTGTGGCGAGTTGTCTTACGGTACCACGGCAATCCTTTCATTATCACAGTGACATTTACCACAGTCACACTTTGTTCACAACTTCACGCTATCAATTAAAAAAGGTGCAATATGTAAGAATTGGCCACCTGTCAAATTCATACACAAAACAAAATTCTTAATCATATAAGCAAAGTAACCGCTGTTAAAAGCTAGTTAGCTTGGTTAGCTATGCACCTAGCGTTCTAAAATGGGAGCTTGGCGCAGCAAGGAGAGCTGTCGTTTGCACCGCCAGCACAGAAGGTTTGGACCGGAACGGGCCGAGGCTAGCTGGTTAGCATGCTAACTTCAGTAGCACAATACATAGAGGTCATAACGTAAAAACTGCTAGTTATTCACAGTCTATTGACATTTTTAGTTACAATTTCAATATATTCAACTATAAGTCTCACATATTGCACCTTTAAGTGATTTGAAGATTTATATACTAACATTAGCAGTTAACCATAGAGTGAAACTGGATTTGGCCCCAGTAAGCCCCACAACCCCTTAGGGGGGAAAAGCGGCAACATCCCGCGACCCTCACGGATAAGCGGAAAAGAAAACGGAACGGAACATTAGCAGTTAAAAGTTGAAGTGCTGTTGGACTTTATTCACACTTCTGGCAGTGATAACAATGTAATGTTAGCCGGCTAGCTAGTTGGCCAGACATCAGCAAGCTAATAAAGAAAAAAGGGGGCATCGTAGGGTTAAGTGGTCGGGGGACGAGGTGTATTGCGTTGGTCTCAAAGGCCTCAGATATCTTGTTGCATTTGTTTCGGCAGAATAACGGCATAATGGCCACCTGCTCATTCAAGTCATTTAGCTTTGTTGTAGTATAGCTGCAAGTTCTTTAAGGGAACACAGCATGAGACTTTTTCGAGACGGCGAGAAACCGACTGCCACAGACTCACTGCAGCTGTATCGTGCACCATGTCAATTATTTTTGAGGTTGAATTGTTTCTCCTCGTGAAGCAGACACCTTCCCGTCTCACAGCACCTTCACCTGCACAATAATAAATAAACCAGACGGACAAAGGACTCAATTTACCATCCATCAGTGATGGTTGTTAGGAGCGAAAAAAAAACTGCACATGGGGTCTTTCCCCGCTGTGTTTCATTAGCGCAGAGGAGGTTTTGGAAGACAATGCCTAATAGTCCACGACAAAGACAGTCAGAGGAGAGCCAGAGAGAAAGACTCTTCTAACAAACGCCTGGAAAAGGTCAGGAGGCACATCCGGACAAAAAGACTTGTATTCGAGGCCGCTTCCGTGTCAATACTGTAATTATTGAAAACAAAAGCACTGTTATGGAGGCCTTATGGGAAATTAGATTTGAGTTTGCTTTCAGAGCTAGACAGAGCACATTGTTCTCCTACTGAGGATGTGTTACACCTCCAAGCAAGGTCTTTAAGTAAGAGAGAGAGAGAGAGAGAGAGAGAGAGAGAGAGAGAGAGAGAGAGAGAGAGAGAGAGAGAGAGAGAGAGAGAGAGAGAGAGAGAGAGAGAGAGAGAGAGAGAGAGAGAGAGAGAGAGATCCCGAAGAGCGTTGCAATGTGACGGTGGAAGTAAACGCTGTTGAAGGGCACACGCTTGTTATTGCATTTCTCCGTTGAAAGCATTCGCGTAAACCCCGTAATTGATTTATCAGTCTTTTCCTCCACTTCACGACAAATAATTACATCACAGCGTCTCCCTGGGGAACACGACTCTGAAGGACTAAAACCTAACTTTTTTTTTTTTTTTTAAACGCCATAACGTGGACAAAAGAGACGGGAACAGTAAAAGGTGAAAGTGTGCCCGCTCTCTTCTGTGTCTAACGTATCGTATGGAATCTTGAATCTTGAATCCCCCTTGAGAGGGAAACGGTTAGAAGCATTAAGGCTTTATCTCCACAACCTTGACAAAATGATTGAAATGTGGTGTCATAGAAGAAAAGATAACATCTCAGACGCCGCCACCGCATGGAGACTTTTGTCGCGACGTGCTTTCGGAAGTCAATCCGGCGCCCTTTGCAGGTTTGTCTTCAGAATAAACAAAAACAAAAAGCCCCGACTCTCTCTCTCCCCCCACCGTCTGCGTCTGCCTCTCGACCTCCCCCCCACGCGGACACACATGCAAATCCATAAAACTGTTCCACAATAATTAGATCATTCATTTTCACCCATTATGATGAATTGTATGCTGTAAGATAACTTCAGGGGAGTCGCATTTGCATAATCGTGAAAAGGAATTGCCGCGGCGCGCCTCAACTCTGCACTCCTCCTGGTGCAGATGTCTCCGAGCCGAGAGAAACATTTATCAGCATCTCCAAACAAAACACTCACCCTATTAGTGGCAATAATTGAAACTCAATTCCGCTTCCCAATCAAACGCTCTGAGCTAATTTTCCCCAGATATTCATAGCATTTTAGTCATTATCAGGTCTGCGTGTGGGCGGTTAGCGCTGAATCCCAGAAACTGTAAAGCGCTATTTACCATAAAGACGTTACACGGAATTAACGAGGAAGTCTTTGGCAAATTGGATAGAAGCGATTTAAAGCAGTGGATGAATACATGTCTGTTCCTGTTCCTTTACGTCCTTGCTGCAGCTCTCTCCCTTCTGATCGTCGGGGCCTGACCTTCCAGCGGGACAAAAACACTATTGATCCGACGTCCACAGACTCCATTACAGTCACTAACCTGTTTGTTTGTAAATGTCCTCCGAGTAAGTGACAAAGCTGATGCGCTATCATTTCTAAACTCTCCTCTCCCCGGCTCATTCTGTTGCCCTTGAGTAATCGTAAAATGCATCTGCTTGCGCTGGCGTACAAAAGGCAGGGAGCAGAGATCTACAGAAACTGTGAAGTCGAGGAAAAGAAAAAAGAAAAAAAATGGCAGGAAGTTTTGAAGTTTAATCAAAATGTACGCAGGAACTAGAGGTGCTGAGGCGGCTGCAGAAAACCCCCTAAAAACAAGGCATTGTAAAACAAAACAAAAAAAAGCATTAACTGTGCAGCAGCATGCCGACAAGCAAGAACGAGAGACTGAAAAGAGATAAAAACTTTGAGATCACGAAGGCTAAAGCTCCTTTACAGTTCTGTGGTTTATCAGTCAACTGTATGAGCTACACTGCAGACTGTACACAGACTGATCCGTGTTATATAAGCTCGTCTCCTCTGTGAAACGTCTGTATCCTCACTGCACTGCATTATTATAAACCGAGGCTCTTTATCCCTGCGCCCACAGTGATCTGATCACAAGGGGACGACATGTCAGTTCGCATCTGGCGTAAACATAGTCTCGAGACAGATAAGCTGGTACATCACTGGGATCAAACGAACACGATGTTTTTAACTCTAAGAGATAAATAACTTGTGTCTAACAAATGCCGAATTTACAAGGCAGCCCAAATAATTTAGATTTTGTAATGGACAACACTTCAAAAAGTTTGTTACGATTCTCTTGACTCAACAACTCACAAAATTGAACGATTTTACAATGGAGTCTGGGGAGTTAACTTCTCTCCTCATCTCCTTGCCGTTGTTGACTGCAGTTCATGTTGGTGGTCAAGTTTCTGTCCATTGCAGTGAAGAACATTTCCAAATAGTAGGACTTTCAAGTAGTATAATTTACTATGACATCATTATATAGAGTTACTCCTCAGCACCCCCAGCTGTGACCAACTTCCCTGTCACAGACCTATTCTACCAACACTGCATGAATGCAGTGAAATTATTCATATCAATAAGTAGTTACATGATTTTTTATACTGTTAAATGTCAAACAGATTACTATCTACTTATGGACCAAATGTTACGGTTTGAGATTATTGTTTAGTTATTTCCTGTTTTATTTTGACGTTCTGTCCTCTTGTGTCACATTCTGCTTTTCATTTCCTGCCTTTTTGGCTCCTCACCTACTGTCCTCTTAGTAATCACTCTGTGTATTTAAGTCCTTGCCTACCGCTCTCTCTTTGTCAGTGTCTCCATTCTACCCATTGTGTGTTTCTTACTTTTGTTTTTGGGAATCCTCCTGTTTTGTTATTTGCCTCTTGTTGGTGTATTTTGGATAATGATTTTCAACTTTTGTGATTAAAGCTTGTCACTTGCCTTTCTGTGAGTCAACGTTTGGGTCCCCTCCGGGTAAACTTAACACCTAATAGGTGGGCTTCTGTATTCTAGCTCTGCAGACCCCCTACAGACTTGGACATGGACGGGCACACACATAATCAAATTCCCAGACAGTGTTCTCCTAAAAACTTACAACATCCTCACGCTAACTCCTGCAGAATTAATTCATTTAGTGAGTTGGTTCCCTCAACGACTGAATAAAAATGAAGACCAGTGAAGTGGGTTATTGGGCTATAAAATGAAGCGATCCCAGACTCCCACCGTATCTTCTCCTGACAGCTCTTGTGGACGGCACCTTCTGAAGGAGGGAGATTGGCAGAAAAAGCCACCCATCCCTAAACACAGCCATCACTTCCCCATAATTACCCAGGAAGAATCAAATTAGCCCCTGACAAGATAATTCACTGACTGCCTTAATCTGCCTTGGACCTACGCGCGCCCGCAGATAAGACGGCTAAATGCTCGAGCTTTTGATAACAGTTTATAGTCAAAAGGCGGAACAGTTTACTGGGAAAAGCATGTCAATCTCTGCCATGTGTTTGTTTACATGTGCTTTTAAACACAGGTTGCGTGTCTGTGTGTGTGCCACGGATTGCCTTTTAACACTTTTTAGCCTTTTTCTTGTCGACAGCGCAGGCGAGAGTGACAGAATTGATTAGCAGCAGGGATAAGTAGCGATCCCTCCGCTCTTTGTTTGACTGACACACCATCACCGGAGTTGTTTTCTACAGAATCGATGAAGAGGGAGAAGTGCAAGAAATCAATTAGACAGCCATTATGTGCACTTTTTTTTTTTCCGATGAGGGGATATCGGCAAAAGCCTCAAAATAAACTGTCTTGCTAATACCTCGTCCTAAAGTCACATAGGTCTCTGGAAGTAACTGCTGTCTGTCTCTTTCTTCTGTCTCTAGTTAATAATAGTGGCTTCATCTTTACATCAGAGTAAATACATCTGGCAAGGCGATATTATATTCCATGCCTTTGTAAATGTAAAATATAAGCCATTTGACACCCAAGCTCTGGATATGTAGGGGCTGAACTCCCCTTTGGTTTAATGCTCCTACATTCAAAAAAAAGTATATTTGTTCCTGAAGCAAGAAAGATAAATAAGTCCAGAAAGAGAGCAAGTTTAAGCAAAACTTTCCCAAAGAAAAAAAATCAAAATAGACATCTTCTGAAGGTCTCAGTGTTTTTTGTGTGTTTGCTTCCATTTTCCACCCACGAGTTCAGATTTTTCCAAAACCGCAGCTCGAACAAGGCCTCTCGAATGTGTCTGAGAGCTCAGAAACCTTTAATACGTTGGCACACCTGTAATTGGGTTCATCTTCAATCCTCTTGACACCGGCGCCAGTTCAAAGGCCGTCTCTCATCCCAAAGTATTTTGAACACCTCCTTTTCTTGGCGTTTACAGATAGTGCCTTGAAAAAGTGATTTATGTGCTCTCCCCCAAAGGAGGCTTTCAACCTGTTTACAGAGCATCAAGCAGCCATTACAAATTGGCCTTGAGTTATTGAAGGCTGGCTCTGTAAGAAGTGGCCTTGCGTTGGCAGTAAGGGAGTCAGCTGTCAGTCCTTTTTTATTTTTATCCGTGATAGCCCTCAACATTCTGCCGATGAGTCACCGGAGCTGCGGATGTGCATGTTTTTCTTTTGTGTGCGCTCGTATGTCGGGGAATTCATGAAAATATGGTAGATCTCGACAAAACGGAGGCTGCATCATTCAGGTGTGATACTGTGTGTGTGTGTGTGTGTGTGCGTGTGCGTGTGCATCCTCACCCCCTGCGAGAAGTAGAACGCCGCGATTCCCAGGGGCCAGAAGCAGCAGAGCATGGAGAAGATGGCCAGGCCCAGGTGGTCTCGCGGCGGGACGACGATGAAGTTGTCCTCGCTCTCGCTGTCGCTGGAGCAGTCCGTCTGCACGGACAGACAAACAGGAAGTCGGGTCAGAACACAAACATTTTTGCGCCCCGTACACGGATAATCGTTGCAGTTCATTCGTGGTGACGTGCAGTGACATAAAGTGGGAAAAGAAACAAGTGCCGGTACTTCCCTTCACACGACACCTGAGGCTGTACTGTATAGAAGGTTAACAGTCTTTGTGTTGCGTTTAAATTGTCATAAAAATAACACACAACAACGCTTGACAGGCTCATGTGATCTTGTTTTGTTCTCTGTGGTTTCTCCGGTTTGTCTTACATTCCTTGGACTTTCCTTTGCCTGCTTCTTTTTTTTTGCGATCATGACGTACAAGCCTTCACTTTACGTCTCCTTCGTGTCCTAATCTGTTAAATCAGCTGCTGTCGCTCAGATATTTGCTCTACAAACATCAGCCTGCTGCTTGTGTCCACGTTTTTTTCCCCAATCAGATGTACTGGGACGCATTTAGATTGGAAGTCTGGAGAATATCAGCTTCTGACTTGCAGTTGCTTCCAGCATTAGACTCTGGTGAAGTATTTGTGGAGGCAGACAGATGGACTGGGGAACATTTCTCTGTATAAGATGAAAAAGTTTGATTTTGCGAAGGGCAACAGTCTGTGTACAGGTGGAGGAGATTTATATGTCACCTGGGGTGGAGGAAGAATCTGCAACAACTAGAGAAAAAAAAATGCATTTGTTTACTGGGAAACAAAACCTCGAGGAGTCACCGTATGCGGGATCATTTGCTTCCACGTAATGTCACAGCTCGCATTCATGGACTTTTTGTGCTGGCCCATTAGTTTCTCATTAGTTTGGAGCTATGCAGATTCCCCCTACGTTTCGGCATCTAAACAGCAGATGGTATAAAAGAAACGCTTCGGTTGAAAGTGCACCTCGCATCAGATGTGGAATAGTTATGAATCAAACGCACCTCTTCCCCTCGAGCTTCATGAAACCATTTCACGCTCCACGCAACATTCCTCACATGGAACCGAGATGACTTTCGGCGAAAAAAAAAAGACGTCTGTACATCTGCATACTGTTCAGGAAATACCAGAGTCTCAGTCCTGATCCAGAAAACGCCAGCGCGCGTTCCAATTTTAAGTTTTGCAATGACCACATTTGGCCGAACAACACACATATATGTACGACACACAGTGTGTCCTCCCCCCAACAACAAAGGCAGGACTAAGAACAGAGATTTATTTTCCATGGTGCCCGTAATGAAAAGAAATCGCAGATTGAGGCCACGGTTTCTATATGAACCATTAAGCTGCATCCTTCACACATCATCCTGTTTGAAGGATGATCCAGCATGAGGGCGGAACATGAAAACTAAATGAGAGAAATCAAGGCTAACAATATATTGCTGCGTCAAAGAAATTTGGGTTTTAATATACTGATCTGAATATTTTGATTAGAGATGAAGGAAACCGGGCAAAAGACGAGGCGGCGGGAGCTGCTCTCTGAAGTCAAATCACCACATTTAAGATAATAATCTTCAGGTTTTATTGAGCAGTTTTTGTCTCCGTGTAATCTTTATTTTCTGTTTGCATTTCCAACGGGCTAATCCCGGAGTTTATCTTTTCGGTTGTGGTACTCCTGATGAGTTCAGACTTTTATTTCAAAAAATACTAAAATTACAGTGTTTTATCATTCGCCACAGATTGATATCATTACTCCGTGGAGTATGTCGAGCTGGAGCCCAAACTAAATGATTTTGTGTTGGCTGCAGGCCTGGACTGGGATTGCAAGTGTCAAAGTAAGATAGAGTTGTTAGTACTTTTTAAAACCAGGTGCTGCTGCTCCGGGAAAAAAAAAAAGTTTTGCCCAACTATTCATCTCGCTGATGAATAGCTTGACCTTTGAATAAAACAATATGCTGTGAAATCCCAGCAGCATGTTACAGAAGAACTGTTTTTACTGTACTGGGCATTTCATTCTTTCATGACAGAGCCTACAGTGAAGAGGGGACACAGAGGACTCAATCTGGAACTAACGAAGACGTGATGACCCAATCCCAATATGCACCTTGCTCCTACACCTCTGTTTTGAGGAGGCAGGGTGTCAGGTAAAGTGTTCGAGTCATTTTTTGTAATAAGCATGAACCAGCCAGCGAGCTAACATTACTTTGGCACTACTTTAATTTAGGGGTGCCACGGTATACAGATATGGGCAATATTCATGTTTAAAGATAAAATTGATATTGTGTTAACAATACACACGTGATAATATTGTGTAAATAATCCAGCACCTATTAAACTATTTGCATTTGGTTCGATTCTCAGTGAAAGCACACGTTGACGCTCGTTCAGAATCAGAAATTCCTTTACAAGTCCCGCAAACGGGGAAATTTGCAGCCACAGCAGCCAAAGGACAGTTCAGTATTACAACATAACAATAATAGCAGTAAAAAGTAAAATATACTAAAAAGGGCAAGAAAAAGAGACTCTTCCCACTCTGCAGCTGCATATAACAATATCGTCATCGTGAATATTGTGTGATGAAAATCTGATATCGTGAAAGACTCAGTTCAGTGCTGCGTTCTCCCTCTTTGATGGAACATAAGGCCTTACATTTGTGGCCGTTGTTCCTTTTTTATTTGACGTCCTGTTTGATAGCGTGAAGTCGTGAACGAATTGCAAGCATCCACACTTTTCCATCTTCGTCATATGACGCCATATTGGAAATTGCGGGTTGCGTCCTTTTATGTTAACGCCGTCGTCAGCTGCCAATTTGAGGGGGGCGAGATTTCACCAACCGCTCCTTGTGACTCTGCTCTGCGGGTTAAGGGGGCACTTGAATGTTTTTGTGGCTGAATAATTTGAATAAACAAGGGCACTACATAGTTCATTTAAATAGCATTTTATTGTGAACAGTCTGAGCATTTTATTTCGATAAACACGAGGGGCAGCGCCGTAGTGTTTGTTCTGTATTCAAAGTTAAATTACTGTGAATGGCCCGAGAGTGTTGGGAATACGTTTTGCTTTGAGGGGTGAAACAGTTTTCAATTAGTTTTAATAACATGCAGCCCCTTACAGTCATGTTGCCCGACTGATGGTGGGGATTAGTGGGTGGGTGGTGGAGATGTGTGTGTGTGTGTGTGTGGGAGGGGGGGGGGGGGGGGCCCTGCCCACTAATGGCGGGGGGGCCAACACTGGATTAATTTAATCCAAAAATAGACCTCTGGAAGACAAAAAACAAGTGTAATAAACTCGTCGGGCGCTGCTTATGAATATGTGAGCGGCTGAGAGCGCAGATGATCAATACATTTTCATTGTTTTCATAATGCTGTTGCCGAAAGGGAGAAAAAGGTCATAACACACGAGCAGAGCGCAGCCTACATTCTGCATAATGTCGTTCTGCCTTCATGGCCTCAAGCAAAAAAAGGGCGCTGTGGTGCAATCTCTGCAGAGCCAGCCCCGCTCTGCTCCGTGCCTCAGAGCTCACTGACAATATCTGCACAGCCTCCTGGCTGTTTGGAGAATGAAAACACACATCATTCAGGGGATCCTGGCTGTTTGGTCGGCTTAGGTTACCGGGTAGGACGAAAGGAAAAAAAAAAAAAAAAAAAAAAAAAAAGGTAAAGAAGCCGTGGAAGTCAGTCAAGCACGGCAACAGTGAGGTCGGCTGGAGTTGGTGCAGACTGGTTTACGTGTGCTGGAAGCTACGAGCAGACCGGTCTGCATATCCAAGAAGGTCATTAAAAAAACCTGTTAAGCTCCGCGGTCAGCCCGCCCACTGTTTTTTCTCTTATTGCCAAATGTCCACTAGATCCGTTTTAGGAACATGTTCCGCCCAGAACACAGTATTCCATGATTAAGTGGTGACAAAATGGCGAAAAAACACCCTCCTCATTTCAAAGCAGTCGCTGTCACCCCTCTCTACACGAGAGATCCCGAGATGGCAGCCATTTGTAGGCAGCTCAGTTGAGCAGATGAGGAGCTTCTACTAGAGAGAACTTCTACCAACAACTGCACCTGTTTGACCATTTCATGTTCACAAATAAGAAAATAAGCACCTACAGAGCTTTCGACAGAAAAACAGCTTATAGCTTTTCAAAGAGAGCCTAAACCCGTGGCTCTGCTCCAAAATGATTCAACAGCAGCTTTGAATTCACCTCGGGCTGGACTTACATTTCCAGGGATGGTAACAGGTAAATCATACACCTTTCCAACCAAAAGCAGGTCACTAAAGCCTTTGCGAAGCCGTCCCACGGAGCGATCGTTAGAGTGCGATCACACCGTCATCTTCTCCCTTTCCTCGTGTCATCCAGGAGTTCGTATCGCCCTCTCAAGAAACTGGCTTACCGGGTTTGCTGACAATCTGCGTTTGATTTAAAGCAAACAGAATTTTGTTTACCGATTTTCCACCTGACTTTATAATGAGCGTGTGTCTGAGTGTGTGTGTGCGTTGCCATCAGTTCGCCACTTCCCTCCCTACACCAGAAAGGTCCTAATGACTATGCGCGGCGGTTTGCTGGATCTGCTGGCTGCGCTCGGATATGTCTCGCAGGGCGTGAATCCTGTCAACATGAGGCAACAGGCTGACAGGTAATGAAGAGCTAATGGATGGTTTCGACACGACGGCATAACCAAGAGGAGGGCTCGAGTAATTTATTTGGAGCCAAATTGCCTCCACAACATGAAGGAAACGCGGCCCCGTCCACTCATTGCACCCCTTGCTCCCCGCTGCCCTCGGAGATTTGTCTTTGTACCCCAGACGTTGTTTTTTTGTCGAGTGAATATCTCATACCATATCTCCCTGTGCGAACTCAGC
Organism: Sparus aurata; assembly: GCF_900880675.1. Lineage (NCBI taxonomy): Eukaryota > Metazoa > Chordata > Actinopteri > Spariformes > Sparidae > Sparus > Sparus aurata. The sequence goes on along the minus strand of NC_044208.1, from coordinate 24,266,589 downwards.
AGGCAGGTAATCATATGAAGATGGTATCAGGACGAACATGAATTTTAATGCACCTTTGAGTTGGATGACTCTCCTGTGCACGAGGCGTCTCACACCGGATATCAGATTTAATGTGGTGTTCTTTTTTATTTGTGATGTGCTCACATGTCTGATTTCAAACTGTGCACAAGGAGATTGTACCTGTTCACGATCTGCTCGTGACTGGAGGAATAAATGAGTAAATATCGGCTCAGGACGCAGAATCCACATGTTGTGACAGCAAAGTCCACTGTGAATCCGCCGGGTGCACTGTTACGTTTGCATTTTGTGTACCGTTATTGTCCGATTCCGGTTCGTGCGTGTCCCAATTGCTTCATAATTTTAAAATCGATTGTGTAAACAGAAAAGAGGGCGCTATTTTTAGTCTTTGTTTCCCCGTATACTGTGTGCCAAACCATTCACTGGTGTCCTCAATCTGCTGGATGCAATATGAAACATGACTGCGGCGCTTTAACGTTGACGTCATGAATGCTGTTTAATGCTGCGGTGTGTTGATCAGCGATTCAGTCATTGAATTAAGAAAAGCATACTTGCAGCCGCTGCCTTCTTCATGGTAACTGTGCTGTATATCGCCTGGATGCTGCACCATCACACTTCAGTCCAGTCCAACCTTATCACTCTGTTAATTAACATTTAGAAAGTCTATTTATGACATTTGTGAACTGAATCGTAGGAGATTAGATGTGATTCTTATGCAAATCATTTTTTTTTTGTTTTTGCCTGCTTCACTTCATATTTTGGATATATGAGCAGAGAGAATCCTCCCTATTCTTGGCTCCTGTCACCATTATGTTTCTGTTCCTGAAATAAAACATTAAAAAAAACAGCGTATCTGAGGCCGCTTGTCCTTGAGGACACGTCTATATCAGATGCAGTTCTCTTTATATATACACGCACACACGTCTTTGATATGCTTATGAAGGTAGAGTCGTGTTGTGAGAGCTGACTCCTTCATTTAGATGTCACCAGCCTCAATAGGGGTAAAAAAAAAAAAAGTGAATATATTACCAGTATTTCCCGTCGCCATGCTGTACAATACGTCCAACACAGCCAGTGTGGGTCCATAACAACTGCACAATCAAAAAAAAGTTGTTAGCTGGGAGGAAAAAAAAGAAAAAAAGCACAGGCGTCTGGATGTGAGCATTGCAGCTGCCTGCCTGAAGAGAGGCGAAAGGAAACTGCGCAGCGACAAACTCATCACTAATTAAAAAAAGCCAGTGACCACACTGAATCACATTAACGCACCCACAGAAATTAATGTTGTCTCTCCAGCCATTTCATAAAGCAAAAAAAAAAGCCAGCGGTTGTGATTACATAAATTAATAGCCTTGCTGTGCGGCTACACGGAAAAAAAATGGTAAAGAGTGTGGACAGAGGTCTGGATGCAGAACGGAACTTCCTCACAACCAAAAAGGGAATTCAATTACGTGGCTGAATGCATAAGTACAGTTAATGAGCGAATGCCATTAAAGATGCAATACGGCTCGTAATTACATCTTCAGCACATTTGAATGCTGATACATACAGCAGGTATATATGATAAAGTGTTCCTGGGAAATAACACAAACCATGTACGATATTGTCTCATGAAAAGCGAGCAGGCACAAGTCATTACGATCTGCGCCCTCTGAATCGTCTCCTCTCATTACACTACATTTCTGTAAATGACGGTGAATGTTCTCTTTGCGTGAGAGAGTCATCCGCGGGTCATCTGGACTGATTTGCACCCTCTGCTTCCTGTCAGGGCGTCCTCTCGGGTCTGTATCCACGCCATATCCAGGTGGTGGAGGTGTTAAGTTATTCGGAGACGTGACGAGGTTGTTGTCTTAAGGGTTTTAAATTTGTCAGGCCGCGTGATAGAGTGCAACCCAAAGGAAAGAAATACAAGCCTTACAGCGGGGTTAATAAGACCTCGTGATTTACAAAGCGCCCGGGGGTCAGCAGCGCCGCGAGGTCGAGCACTCAGGAGGAACCTCAGAGGGACACTCAGTCACCGAGCATGTGATCGCAATGATACAAGCCTCGCCGGGATCGCAGCCCTCTCAAACATGTACAACAGTTGTTGGGGAGGATGTGATACCTGCGGGGAATTAATGAACGATATGTTTGTTGTTTTTCCTTTTCATTGCCCCAGTGGCCCGTTGTTGACAGGTGTGCAATTTAGGCTGGTGTAATGAGGCTACAACACGACACATCGCGCTCAGTATTCACATCACGCTCCGAGAACAGGTTGGAGCGCGCGAGAGCTAAACCGTGTTGTGCTGTAAAGAAATCACTGATTAATGAGACGAGGTGACGACAGATTCTCGTGTGATATAACCGCGTGTGTTTCCATGTCTGCATACCACGGATTTGCTGGAACATTTCGTTGTCTTGATGTTTCGACTTAACATTTCTTCAGGTTCAATTTGACAGAGCTTTGATTGTGGCCTGGTTAGGTTTAGGCACAAAACCAGAAAAAAAAAAAAAAAAATCATGTTTTAGGTTAAAACACCTGTTTTGGCCACCACAAACCTGGCTGGAAACTGTCCCGAGGTTTCCCTCATAATATCAGGTGGCGTCACTCTTACGAATGTTGAAACGCAGTCTCAAACTCTGGTCACTGGCTTGGTAACCTTATAGCTCTTAACTCAACCACCACCCGTTCCTGATATCATAGGTTATAATCATGTCATGTGAACGTGATATGACGCATATGTAGAATTGTCTAAATGTAGATATATTGGCGAATACTGGCTGAACAGAAATATATCAGTACAGGTCTACATGTTGTCCGATATGCACAGATATGAAAATATCGGCCGATATTTATTGATATGGGAATTTTTTACTCCCTAGCATTGGTGTCAGAATCCACACACACAAAAAGAAATCCAGTATGGGTCGGGCTCTGGTATGCATGACAAATAAATGAACGCATCAGCTGTTTCCAGTTTAGGAGCTTTAGGACTGTAAACCCAAACCAAACACCTCGCTGCTACATGTTTTAAGTGCCTCTCTGACTGAGGCAGCAGCGAGTCGAGCAGCCGGCAGCTATAATTCATCAGGCCATCGATTATCTTGTGCCTATAGACATTCAACATGCGATATGACAAGGCTGCATTATATATTCACACCCCGATGAGAAGGTGACCTGACAGACTAATGGGGAGCGGTGGAGTGGATGTGAAGCTGACAGGAGCCGCAGATTATACATGCAACGTGAAAAAAAAGAAAAAAAAAGAGCCTCATGCGCCTTTGGTTTGTTTTTGAATAAGATATCTTAATCCATCTAAATCCAACAGACTGCTGGACAATCATTACACGTCTGTCGTTACACCCCCGCCCAAAACAAAAAAACGTGTAATCATCCCCAAAGGGCTGATATTACTCAAAAGTCATTGCATTACAGAAGCATCGCGCTCATTATTCAAGTTTTAATACTCTGCCATTCAGGAAAGGATTAAGGAACAAGCGGGGAAGTTTGGCAGAGTAACAATACTGTGCTACTTCATTTCTCCTTTCAGGAACTTCATTCAAAACCAAGAATGAAGAGGCGGAGGATGCACTTCTTATTTTCCCTTTGACTGGTACAAGCACGGCTAACATTTCATCAAGGTTAATGCAGCGTTCAATTTCACATTCAAGTGTTCGCAGGCTGATCGAATATATAACACTTACATTCAAAGCATTTTCTTTAACCAGAAAAACACCTGGAGATGATGAATGAGACCGTATTCCTCAAAATACAGAGTTAATACAGTCATGAACGTTTATTTTGCAAGTGGATTTCACCAAAGTATACGCCGCTTCTTTCATATCCATGACTTGCATCCAATACAAACTGTGTGGTGTTATTCTCTAAAATTTGGAAGACAAACTCTGAAAGTGTCTGCTTTCACCAACCAAAAGGTGTTGCACTGAAGGGAAAGAGTGGAACCAAGTACCCTGAGCCAAAACATGAGACTGAGAATGAATGTTAGCTTTAAGTAATATAATGATTACTGTTGCATAAATGCATTCGCTAGCCAACTTCTTGTATATGAAACTAAACTATACAAGAGCCTCTTGAACCGTTAGAGCCATTTGCTTGTTGTCAGTTTTGGTTGTAGTATTTATTTTTTGTGTGATTATTCTAGATGTTTGAGTTTGATATCATTTTCTTTTGCTAATAATTGGTTTAGTCTGATTATTTCCTTCTTTCGCATGTTCAGTTTTGTCTAGTTAGTATTTCATTTTGTTTTATTTTGTGCCTATGTTTTTTTTTTTGTTTTTTTTTTTACTAGAGCAAGAGAGACGTGCAGATTTCCTTTGTTCCGAGTTTGCTTTACTTGTTTTGGAAAATAAATCACAGAACCCAAAGGAACGTTGCATGGACATTGAACTTATTTTGCCTTTTACACGCCCGTGGTGCAGCAGTGGCTCTTTGACCTTTATATTTCGATTTGATTTATTATTTATTAGCAGACAAATACCACAAACAATATCAAAAACATTTTCAGATTCCAAGTGTGATCAGTTACTGTCATATTTTGATCCGTTTCACTCCTGTGCTCAAACATTGCTGATAATAATAAAGCCAAAGCAACATGAGAGCAGTTTAATCAACCTAAGACTGAGTCATTGTTGAATATCGTTCCTTGTACTGCACTTAATCCCTTTGAGAGAGTTTGTGTATCCAGAATGTACTTTTAAGTTTTTTAATATTTTATTAGGCAACTTGTAAGTGCACAGACTGAGCTACCATCTGCTGAATGATAATTCAGCTATTTCTGCAAATAAATCATGATTCCGGTGAAGTCTTTTAGGGTAACGCCACCAATTTAATACAGTAAAGTCTGTTTACAGGTTTTGCAGAATACTACTGAAAACTACTGTCGTCTGCATCTTGCACTGATGGTGCAGTCTAACATTCAGAACACCAGGGAGGTTCTGGTCTCGGTGGTGGACTTCCTGATTAAATGGTGAGATATTATCATCTCAACGCAGACTGCCATTTTGTCTTGGGAAAGACAATGTTTGCAGTACTCCTGTGCATCTGGCAAGTTTCTTTGGTTCACTGCCTCTCTGTTGTTTTTCCTCCTTCCTATCTTAGCAGACCATACTTGGCTGTGTTCCTTCATACTGAGCAATGACAAAAAGGTTGAACAGAATTGAGTCGCTAGTTGTGGGTTTTGTTTTCCAGATGAACAAGGACGCGTCATATCAGAGGCGAGAAAAAGCAGCAGCTGTGAGAAAAATTTTTTTAAGAGGAACGGAGCAGATGTTTGCTGCGTACTTTCCACATCTGACGGAGCACAACACCACCCGATTGTTGGAGAGGTCTGCGCCTTATGCAGGGTTGGACCTCACAAGTTCTGGTTTCAGCTCCCATGGGGTTTTGTTTTTGTAAAATACAGTAAATGTACTTGTTTGGCACTGTTGATCACAACTGTTGTTTTGTTGAAGGTATTGCTAGTGATGTAAATCCAATCTGCTTCATCGTGTAGGCACCACAACTGCATGAAGTCATGGAGGCTTGTATTTAAAGTAGAGAGACTCACACTGGCAGGGTCAAAAGGACTACAAGGTCTAAACTCTGATCCCTCGTCCTCTACTCAGAAACAGTTCTATCCAGACATATGTTGTTCTTCCAGACATATAAGTATTAATAATATAGAGATCATGCATAAGTCTCTCGCCATCCAGAGTCATTTTTAAACTGTTTGACAAGGCGGTCTGTGGTTGCTGTACTCGCATCAGAATTTTTATACATGCAACACATTGTCTTGATTTTCCTCTTTGAAATTTAAGAAAAGGTTCTATAAAAAAGGAATAACCAGCTTCAGTTATATCAAACCAAATAGGTATTGTGAAATACAGAGAAGAATGTGTCTCTGAAGTTCATAAAGAGTAAAAATCCAGTCCCTTCGCTGTTCTTTGACTCCACCGCGATCCTCTTCCAGTTCCTCAAACAACACCCCGCCTGGCGGAAGAACAAGACGCTCAGGCGATGGTTCTCCAGTAAATGGAGTCTGTGTACGAGTCTGATTCAAAGCCGTCAATTTTGTTTTCTGTGCAGCAAAATGCTAAAGAGCAGCACTTTAGTTCGTACGTCACCTGTTTGGATTACTTGCTTGGTCATATCCTGTTTTATTTTGTCGATCACGTCCTCGATTGTCATATTTTACTTTACACTTCCTGGCTTTGTTTGTTTCGCCCTTTTTCCGGCTCACATCTGGCGTGTGCATCTCTGATTTGGGGATTTTGTGACATCATCTTACCATTAAAGCTTGTTTTGCTTCTTACCTCTGTGCCTCTCTTTGTCTTGTGTCTGGGTCCCTTTTAGCAAAGCTTGACATCACTTTAAATTCCTTATGCATTTGACTGTTAAAACGATTTTGTGACCCGAGTCCTGAACCGGAGCTGGGTTAATGCATTCGGGAAGGATGACAGAGGGTGCCTATCCTCACAAAAAAGAAAAAAATGCAGCTGAGAGACAAAATGAAACATAGAAACGCTCGTATCTGACGGGCTAAAAGAAGAGCGGTGTCAGTGACACCACCGCTGTGTTGCAGGATTTCCTGCCAAGACATTATCAAAAGGTACGACCGCAATCCATCAAACAACCAAAATAAAAATGAAAACATAAATGTATTGTCGGCTTTTGTTACTTTATCTTACATCATGCGCGTGTTACCTGCATCCCACTGATCCCCCTTGTTGTCCAATTAAATTAATGTACTGATGTAATGATTACACTGTTGTGTTGCAGCATATACATATCTGAACTCTGACACGCTGCGTATGTTGTGGTACTCATGCATATAAATAGAATCCTACTGCGGCGGTGCTGGCAGTGAAATGCTTACAAACCAGCCACAACAAAACAAACAAATAATATGTACATCTACAGGGAATGCCCAATATCAGCTTCTTGGATAATGAACAAACGCCTCTTCGGGGGATAATCAAACTGAAAACAGCTTTTACAAGCTCTCAAGTCCCCAGTGAAATAAAATGTTAAAAACTGAAGTTTTCAAGTGGCTCAGTTAAGATAAACCACATTTAATCAAAAGAAACACTTGCACAAATAAGGACGGCCCCGATGCAGCTGACTGGTGACTTTTTGTGGTCAGAATAAACAGAATTTCCCTCAATTAGAATGAAACGGGGCAGCAAAGAAATCTCAACGGGGGCCTAAACGGACCAGAGTTTCTGGCTGGCAGGTTATCAGGAATTGGTCTGCAGTGTGTCAGGGACAGATTCAGAAAAAGAGTGAGTCCAACCTGGGCGCCGTTCCCCACCTCATGTCACACCCTGATTGGCTGGGAGGGGAATGCCCCAAGCTGCCTCCACTCGTTAATTAGGAGTCAGTCTCCCCCATCCTGCACACAGGTGATCTGAATCCACTGCAATCAGTCCAGAGGGATCTTTTTTTTAAATTCAGCCCAGAAATAAAAGATAGCAAGTCTTACACAGTGGGACAGCTCCTACTTCAAGCTCACTCATTTCATTTTAAATCTAATTTGCTGGAGGACAGACATAAACTAACTAACCATCATCAATCATTTTTCCAAATACATGTGGACCTAACCATACACAGACCGGTGACACCTTAATGGAAAGACCTAAATGAAAATGTAGAGAAACACAAATGATAATGAGAATGTAAATGATGTGAATTAATTGAACACCTATGGGAGGATGAAGCCGGGTCCAGACACCAGGAGACTGGTGATGCTTTTTTTTTTTTTTCCCTTTCAGTCGTCAGCCATCTGTATAATGTGGCATGAAATAATTTAATCTGTATGTGGACAGAGATACATTGAATTAAACAGCAAACGTTCGAGTGGCTGCCGGGTGTACAGCCAGAAATTCTGCCACCGAGACAAACCGAGATAGTTTTGGCAGAGCACACGGTGACAAGCCACCAGGAATCACTGATATTCACAGAGAGCCAGGCAACATCTACCGAGGAGGCCAGCTTCAAAGTCAACAGTCAGACAATGGACACCATTATGTCATGTACGTGTAAACGCTGGCAGAAAAACCAGCTCCCATGTCAGGACTGTTGTGCGGTGTTCAGCCTGATACCTGGCTGGGATAGTCCCTGCCTGACATACAGATGAGGTGTGCCTGGGGCCACTCTGTTGACGGCTGAGGCTGCCACTCAACGATGACTGAACGCTCAGACTCTGAGCAACAAACCCAGGACGGCTGCCCCTCCCGCCTCCACAGCTGTCAGGCCACAGAGCAGAAGCATGGAAGAAGTGTGGTAGACAGGGACTACCACCACTGAGACCAAAGATATATATACACAGGCACATTTTGGTACTTCTTAATGAAATGTTAATGTGCAGCTTGCTCTCTTGGGAACGAGGATAAGGGACTTGTGTTTTCTTGGTGCCATCAAGGTTATTCAGGAATGAAGATATTTTCTCTGACATGTTCTCTTCTTTGACACCATTTCCAATACTTTCCCTGAGCCACAGCGTGCAGCTTAGGAATTCTGTAGCTCAGAAGAGATGCCCCAAACCATGGAATAAATATCCCCAGTTAGCAGGGAGGAGCAAGCTTTGAAATCCATTGGACATACCCGCTTACTGCAGAATTGAAATGATCCAAGAGATCGGTTTGTCATTTACTGCTAAATGAGAAATGGGATATCGCTGAAAGATTTCACAAGAATATATGACACGGGCTCAGATTGGGTGCTGAACCCTTCAGGAAAGGAACTATATGTGTGCACTGGACTGCAGCATGACTACATTTCAGATTTAATGAAGACATGAGCGCTCGTGTCCCTCCAGATTTACTGAGAATAGATAACCCCTCCTATCAAACCTGGTCTGATCTAAAATGCTGCAGAGGACAGTTAGAAATATACCGGTTTTTAAAACCTAGCTCTCAATTGATTTCACACCCACAGCCGTGATTTTAGCACTCCAGTACCTGTGCTAGAAAAGAGAAAATAAAAAGGTTCAATCAGAAAATGCTGAGAAGAGGCCATTTTTATTGAAATGCTGCACATTGGCAGGACGGCCGCATGCTCGAGTTATTATGTGAGTATGAAATATACTAATAAATGCAAATTGCATGCAGTGGAGATGGTGTAACAGATGGCAGACAAATAGAAATGGTGGCTCTCATCCCGAGTTCGAGTGCTATTTCTTTATGCAGGTTAAAATACATGAGAATTTTAATGGACTGAATGCACTGACAGCAAGATCAAAGATGTCCAGGGTCATGTCAGCTAGGGGGCATGTCCTTAAAGTTATAATCTTACAATTTAATTTCATCAAAGCTATTCTTTTGCTATCCAATTTGTGACTGGTATTCTGCCATAGCTATTCAATGTTTTTCATCAGTTACTTCTCTTCATAGTAGCTTGCATTGTTGGTGGTGGAATCTGCAATACAAGTGATCCAAACAGCATCACGTCATTATGAAGATAAAGCATATTTGGGTTGATACAACATTTCGATCCATCCACTTGATGCTGCTTATCTGGGACCAGCTCAAGGTGGCAGCAGGCTAAGCAAGGTAGTCCTGACGCCCTTGTCCCCATCAACTCCTCCTTGGGGATCCGGAGGCATTCCCAAGGAGGATGAGATACTATTATCACTCCTCAGCTTGTTCTTGGTCTACCCAAATGGGGGCGGCAATAGCTCAGTCCGTAGGGACTTGGCTTGGGGACTTGAAGGTCGCCGGTTCAAGTCCCACCCGGACCAAGAAAGAATGATGTGGACTGGCAGTTGGAGAGTGCTTGTTCACATCCTGGGCATTGCCGAGGTGCCCCTGAGCAAGACACCGACCCCTAACACTGCTCATTGGGCGCCGTAGCATGTGTGGCTGCCCCTTCGCTCATCTCCTCTACACTGCATGTGTGTGTTTGTGTGTGGAAAAAGGAATTTCCCAATTTGGGATTATAATAGTATATCAAAAAAAAAAAAAAAAAAATGTCTCCTACCAGTTCATATGCATGAATAACCAAAACTGGCTGCTTTCGACGCAAAGAAACAACAGTTCTACTTCAAGCTACCTTTTGGCTGAGACTACATGAAAAACTAACTTTGGCCGCTCTCTGCAATCTCATACTTTCAATCACTACCCAACGCTTGCAGTCACAGGTGAGGGTTGGAACGATCGACTGGTAAATCCAAAGCTTTGCCTGCCGGCTCAGCTCCCTCTTCATCACAAAGGTCTGGTAGAATGCCAGCATTGCTTCTGACGCTGCCCCAAAATGACCTGTGCATCTCAAGCTCCATTTTCTATCCTCATCCATGAGCCAGGCCATCAGACACTTGAGCTCCTCCAGTCAAGCAACTTAATCCCAACTCAGAGGAGCCATTCGTCCATCCATTCTTTTTCTGCTAATCAGAGTCAGGTCACAATGTCGCAGGCTAGGCAGGGTAATTTAGAAGATCTTATCTCAAGCACATTTTCCAGCTCTTCCCAGGGGATCCTGATGCTTTCCTAGGCCAGATGAGATATGTAATCCCTCCAGCGAGTTCTGGGTCTGTCCTGGGGTCTCCTCCCAGTTGGTCATGCCTGGAATGCACCCAGGAGGCATCTTATCAGACGCCCAACCACCTAATTTGGCTCCATCCCACATGAAGGAGCAGCAGCTCTATTCCGAGGTCTGTCTGGATCTTCCTCACCCATTCTGGGGTCATCCGATCGGCTGAAAAAGAGATGGAGCACTTTCGTGAATATGGGCCCAACCTCTGAAACCAGACTTGAGTGGTGAGGTCACGAGGGAAGGTCTGGTGGCCGGGCCTTGTTCCATGGGACTTGGCCAAAAAAAACATAGGCACACAGCCTGGCAAAACAACATGGAGCTACGACCTTGTGAGCCAACCATCCGCAGCGAAGGGCAACAGGACTTGGTGCAATTTGTGCCGGGTGGCGGGCGAAGGTGAGGACCTGGGCATCCTGACACCTGGCATCGCATATTGGTTCCAAGTGATCGATACACATGTCTTTTCTAATGGAACTTATGGAACGAGACTTTATTTATATGCTCGTTATTGGTCTGCAAACCCAGACATGAGTGAGGAAGATGTGCAGCAACGGGATCTGGTGAAAATCAAGATAAATCAATTCTGGTAAGTTCATTAAACCTAATGTAATTCCTCAATCTGAGGCTGCAGCCATTATTCACGGGGACGAGGACCTTGGCCTGTCTTGTTCAGCCACTTTATAAATGCTAGAAAATCTGTTGTTCAGATCCGTGTCTCTACCGTGACGAACCTCGCAGCTAATTATGGTTTAGTTATGAGGAACAGTATTCTGTCTCCACTTCGCCAGGACTGTGTCACTGCATCTTACACCGTCGATCTACGGCAGATACTTCTAAAAACTCTGTCACAACAGCACCTTCGGATCATTAACCAAAACCAACAAACAGAACAAATGACAAACAAGTCCTCCATGATCACTGCCGTCATTGATATTATTTTCTGATTTTGTTGTCAGACAGCTCAATGCGTGCAAAGCGAAGCAGTAATTTCCCCACGGCTCATAAATGCTACCTGTTAACCATCAGTAATTTGGGGCACTGTAGCATCGACGACATCAATCAAATCACTGTTTCATGCATGAGGCAATCTTCAGAAAGCATAAATATAAACAAAGGTTTGCTGCTCCTGTGTGATCTGCGGCGCCGGCAATCAAAATCCAGTGTCTCTGTGATTACAGCAGGGATGTGAGCTGTACGCCTGTATGGAATCCATGGCCCTTAGTTTTTGGGGTAGAGAGAGACTTTTTGAGATGTGTTCTCACCTCCCAGTGAGCAGTCAGGACGAGGAGGGAGGCCGAGACATAGGGGGCCCACTTGGCAGACCTCCAGCTCTCACTGTATACTTGTTAAAGCTGATCAGGTGAGACAGATAAGATTTGCTTGGTTGTCCGGCACAGGGGCCTCGAACGTGGCGAGACTTCAGCTCCGTGTTAGCTTGTCGGCCTCTGAGGTGAAATTCTATTTTCTTTAATCCGCTGCTTCAAGGGCAGAGTGCACAATTCCGACCTTCCGGCGCCGTGCTTAAGGGCACTTCGGCAGGGCTAAGAGGTTTACCGCCATGAAGTTCTGCCTACAAATCACACTTTTGTTCTTCAATAACTGCTCACAAAAAGACTAAAAAAGTTAATGAAAGGGGGAAGACAAAGACTCGAAATTGATGTTACTTGATATACAAACAGATGAATGTTGTATAATTTAAAAGTAATACAGCGGGCGAATAATAGAGGGAGATGTAAGGCATGAAAAGGCTCTAGACAAAGAGAATACATTCAGTAGAGAAACGCTTTCAGAGTTGATAATTGGATGTTTTTGATGCTTGAATAAAAGATTTGTCATCCCCGGCTATTATTCAACTCTAAAGTGAGAGCGAGAGGTTGAGATTGCGTGAGAAACGCAACTTGTCTCAAGTGAAAGCGACTCGTTTTTTTTTTAACACGCCACTTCTTTGACAGGTGGAAAAACAAAAGTAAAAGAAATGCAAATGAAATTTCCTTGAAGTGATATCTCCTCTACTTTATCTCCTCAAAGGCCATCTCATGCACTTTGATAATTAGTTCTGTACTTAATAAATCCTTTTCACAAATAGAACTCAGAACTCTTTAATCCACCGCGGTAGTCTCAAGACTTTTTTAAAATGTTTTTGCAATAAATTCTGAAAACAACAGGGTTTTTAATATCTGCTAGTTAAAGTAAAAGCAAAACAAGCACATCCTGTACCGCCTGCAGTTAATGCCTTTCAATGAATTGCTGAAGATTTAAGGCTTATTATCGTACAGCGTTTACAGGAGCATACCTCCTAAAAATCCTTCTGTCTCTTTCCTCGGGCCGAGTCCTCGTGAAGATGACAGCGGCAACTCTGATCACTGTAACCGATCTTGATTGCATGTTGCACTTTATCGACAAACTATTTGCCGCTGCATCGACCTCCGAGGGACGTGTCACGGCTGACAATAGCAAAAGTTTGCTGATCTCAAAGGAAGCTGCAGTTTCTGCCGTCAAGTTAAAAAAGTGCTGATGAAAACTTTTCGGATAGCGAGTGTACTTCCACATCTCAGGATTATGATCATTATGGATTAGACGTTGTACAAGATTCGGCTTGGTCACGTGATTGGTGAAAAGCATAATTCTCAGCGACACAGACTCTTTTTCCGTGCTGATTCAGGCAAAAGCCATTACACCTTACTGATCCCTTTATTAAATCAATACAGCTCACGGAGAAGGAGCTGCATATAAAGAGAAACAGATGAGATCGAGAGCGGAGGGATTTTAAAAATTCTAACTCACAGTTGAGATGTGGAGTGTGAGAAAAAGCAGCCGCAGATCAATCCCTGAAAAGTTCAGTTCCTGTGGGGCCCGGTCGCACCAAAAATGTGGAGACAACTGGCGAGCAGTTAGCGAGGCCGCTGCTGGGCCAACAAGTTCACACAGTTTATTTAGGAGGTGGTGAACGTTGGGTCCAATCTCATTACTGTCTGTGAACCGTTTCATTTTGGAGCAGTTATAACACCAACTGAGCAGTATCACAGCTAACTCGCTACGCTAGCTTCCTCCAGTTTGGACCCTTCTGTTCCCTCAAAAGCTCTGCCACGCAAGACGACTTACAACAGAACCAAACACAATGTCATAACTATCCAAAATCCATGTTTGATGTTTTAATCTAATAACAATACATTAGGTTTGAGACCTTATTCACTTGTTGGGCCACAGACAGAGATGCAGGGTTTCCTTTTTGAGAGATCCTTTATTCTTTTGTTTGGGCAGAGGGTTTACTCCGGACAGATTTGAGGAAACAAACACTGAATCCACGAACAGCTGTGCATTTTTATCTTTATTTTTGGTTAATATTATTTGAACTTGCCTAACCCTGACCTGTAATAAGCCTCCTGGATAAAGTCAAGCCGTTATATAATGATCTTTTTCAATAAGAATTTTGAAAATGTAAATGACATGTTGTCACGGCATAAAATAATTCTCTGCAGAACTTTACTAATCCTGATGCAAGATGCCGGTCTAACAAAGGCACAGCTGTCAGCGCAGACAAACAAGAACATTTAAAATCCAATCCAACGGAAAATATGCAAGAATTCTTGAATCTCTAGCAGTGATATTAAACTTTTGGGTAGATTTGGTTTAAAAGATGCTAACAAGGTACCAGAGTAATTAAAACAAGTGCATCAGAACATTAAATATGGATGGACCACCCGTTTATACTCGACATACCCCTTTAAAATGTCATAGTTAAAGCTGTAAATGACAACAGACATAAAAACTATTATAATAAAATAAAACTATTCATCAAACATGTACGTAGATCTGTTTCACCCACACGAGGGAATCTGCTGACTGATCATTGATCACGCTGTTAACTAAATGTAGTTGTGACCAGACTGAAATCCTTTTTTGTGCATTTCCTCAAGCAGAGCACATGCGAGGCTTTCAAGTATGCATGCTGTCAAATGACAAAATGATCAAAGACGGTCTATTGCTGTTCATTCTGGGATGCATCGCCATCGCACCTACAAATGTCGCCTCTCTCATGTGATGACAGCTCCTCACAATGTTACACCGAGCCTCGCCACCGTCATCAAATAATCATCATACGGAGACTTTCCTAAAATTGGCAAACACAGACACACACACACAGCCGCTGTGTAGCCATGAAGAACTGAACAGTTTAGACTGTAGCAGAAAATTGCCTGGATATAAAGCTATCATGCTCCATCCCTTTTGTCACACTTCCACTCCCAGCCTCCTCAGACGAAGCCTCCGCTACCCAAACCTTTCTTCTCCTTCTCCTTCTTTTTCTTTGTGCCTCCTTCATAAAGCAGAGAGGATACTGAAGTAGGTCTGTACCGAGTTTCTTGAGTAAACTTGTTGTTTTTTTAATGCAGTATCCTGCGCTCAGTAACCTAAAACACTGCACGTGGACTAATACGGTGACAGCAGGGTTCGTGATAACAGCGGGAACAACGCAAACCTAATTAAACACATTAAAGCACACACGCACAAATGAACTGCCGCGTTGCACATGAACCACCTTATGTAGATTAAATTAAACTCAATTTAATTCAATTAGACTAAACCTGAGCAACAATAAGTATTTACAAAGTGCTGAGAAAGTACACGTGAGCCAGGAAGAAGTTTTATCTGAACTTAATGCAGGGCTCCATGCAGCTTTTACAAGCTCTACATTTAATATGTGTTTCTAGTTCTGTAAGTTACTGGCATAGAAACATGAGACAGTCCTGAATAATGTGACGATCAGTTACGACCAACAGTTAACAGTTACCAAAATCATCTTTTGTCTGCCACTTTGGCACGCTGCCTTTGCTTTTGCTTCGTTAACAGGAACATTCTCACAAACTCCTCCACCGTCGCCATGTCTGTTGTCGTCAGCAGCTATTGACTCTGAACGACCCTCTGGTAAATGTTTCGCTCCACATATCCAGATAAACAAATTTGGTAGTAAATTAGCCTCAAGGAGACCTAGTATGCTTTTTCAAAAAATGTTTAATGTTTCGTTTTGTCCACACCAACCGGAGCTCCTTTTTCCCACAGAAACAACTGCTCCTGAAGTGTCAAACATTTGCTTAATTGATGCAGTGTGAAGCTCATTGAAAGCTGACAACATGACCGAGCCAGCTGGAGACAAAGCAGGCTCAGGCGTGTGTCAGCTGACCAATCAGAGCAGACCAGGTATTCTTAAAGAGGACACTCTTCACTAGACATAATGAGAATAAAAAAGCATTACAGCATGTAAACCTATTCTAGCAGTAACCAAAAATACAATAATGAATCTGAAAATGGCTCCTTTTTTATTTATCGCATGAATGCAAATATTCAGAAAATCGTCTTTCTAATTGTCTAATTAGCATCCAGCAGGATTGTTCGAGCTCAAGGACACACACACACACAATGCACATAACTTTCTGCTCGTTCACAAGAAAAGTCCACAGGGTACCTTTAAGCTAATTAACATTATTTCCAAACAAAACCCACAGAACAGTTTTTTGCCCTCAACTTGTTAGGTACAACCTCTTCGGAGAGAAACTTGCAGAGAAAAGCGCAGCGTGAACAAATAATGAGTAATAAGAACGGTTGGGGAGATAAACCGCGGTGTGTTCGCCAAACATGCAATTCAGACTCCGGTTACATAATAAACACAGGCTCCTTGTTAAAAGCTGAAGAGTTGGAACGCCAACCGGTTCATCTGAGGAGGGGCTTTCTTGTCCGAAGTCTCTACGTCGTGTCAGACTGAGGGCAGATAATGGAGACAACCTGCACTTTGTGGTGTCAACGGTCTACTGCTGGGAGGCTCCATAATAAGTCCCACTGTGTATTGTCCTCTGCACATCTCCAAGCCGGCTGTGGGGCTTTTTTTTTTTTTTTTATGCATGTGCTCAGGAAATGTGAGGAAAAAAATACCAACACAATATGGTAATGTGTTAACTCAACCTCCGTACAGTTAAGAGCGGCCTCCAGTTGGTGCATAACATCATCTGCCGTGTTTTGCGAGCGCTCAGTTGGCAAGAGAGAGAAACGCAACGAACGGACAGGAAATGTGCTCTCTGACATCTGCACATCAACGATTTTCTTATTTCCGTCTCTGATTGATGTCAGCGAAGGACTGCTAGCTTTTTTCTTTTGCTCCCGTTTCCTTATTCGTACCGTGAACTGCACTCTTTCTCTGCAGAGTGATCCCCCCCCCCGCCCCAACAAGCTATATGTACCCATGTCACGTTGCATTTCGGCAGCCACATGTTTATCACAGCAATCCGGGTTAACTCTGGTGGACTCGTGTGGCAGTCAGTCCATGAGGTCTCGCAGGACACTGGTCGAACTCAACAGCCTACTCCCGCCCGTCCAATCCCCCTTAAATCCTCCGGAGTACCTTGTGCTATTGGCCGTGCCAGTGGAGAGCCAAAACACTGTGGCTAATGCTGCGGCACTGTGGCACCTAATATCCCCGGGTGATTTATTATTATCTGAATTTTAGAGTCGGGGAATTGAGGCCAAGGTCAGTGGATCAAATGGGATTTGCGGTTAGTGAAATGTCAGTCTGATCCAGGCGTCGAGCCCAGCATGTGATGATACAAGTGTACAAACACCCCCCGGGGAATACAGGCGCGCTCGCTCTCCCGCTTTATCGACACAAACACGCTACAGGTGTCCAAGCTCATCACCCCGACGCCGGCTCTCATTGAAAACATTTAGATCGCGCGCGTTTCTCCCTGACCCCCGGAGAACTGTACCTCGGCTGCCTTAAAACCTAATTCATTCATCTGTATCTGTCTCTCTGCAGAGCCGAGCGTCCTTGATGTTTTATAATAGCGCTTTTCAAATTACAAATTCGCCTGGGCAAAAATGTAAAAGCAGAAATGAAGCGAAGCGTAAATGGACCAGATGTTTTCAGTAGGTTATATTGTAAACCTTTTGTGGAGATGCAGCAGTTACTCAGTATGTGGTGCGATTATCGATTTAGCCATTTTTCAAGCCTAAAACGTCAAACATTTCCTGGTTCCGGGGGTCTTGAATGTGAGGATTTGCTGCTTTTCTTTGTCATTCGTGGTTGTGAATCAACGGTCTTTAGGTTTTAGACCGCTTGGTTGGACAAAAGTTGATGCAATCTCATTCAGATTTGTATTGATTAAGACTTTTTAAGACATTCTTTAACATCTTCTGGATGTGATGATCTGCTGAGATCGACTGTTCCCTGCCTTTCCGGTTCTCCCGTGACGCAAACGTGACCCGCAAGGAGGCATTTTTAACACAACATAAATGCAAACTCGTCTCCTGGCAACGTAAAAAGGTCAAACGTCTATATTTAGAATGGTGTGTGTGGAAAAACCTGCATATACTAATGCTAATTTGCTAAATGCGAATAACATCACAGAAACAGGTCATTCACAGCTGAATCCTGAAAGAAGAAGACGAAAAATCCCTTCTGGTCAAGCTTGATGATTCTTGTATTTTGTCTCTTACCTCATACTCCACGTACTCCTCCTCCTCCACCTCGTAGGACACAGTTTGGATCTTGACGTGTTCGCCTTCTTCCAGCAGCTTCGCCTGGGGGTCCTCCGTGCCGGGCGTGTCCGCCCCCGTTGTGTTGGACGCCTCCTTCGCCTTCTTCTCCGTGAAGGTGGTCTCACAGCACTCGCTTTTGTATTCCTTAGCCTTGATGCTGCCGCTGTCCTCCTTGTACAGGATGAAGTTGGGCCTGTAGAAGGCCTCCACCGCCAGGTGCAGCGAGGTGGCGTCCAGAAGCTGCTGCGATTTCACTTTCCCGTTGGTATTGTAACTACCTCCGCTCACTACGTTGCCGTTGTTCACCTTTCCCCCTCCTCCTCCTCCTCCTCCTCCACCTCCGCCTCCTCCTCCCTCACCTCCACCTCCACCTCCACCAGCGAAGTAGTTAATGATGTTTTCCTGGTACTGGTTATTGGGGAAGTCGCCCCCGTAACCGTTCACCATGTGCTTGCTGTTTTTGTCCAACAATGGATTCTGCAGCTCACTGAGATTCTCCATAGCAACAGGGGTCACCAGGTGAGCAGGTGGAGTCTATCAGCGCGATGAGACGGGGAAAGTGACGGGCGGAATCGAAAAAAAAAAAAACAGGACGTGCTCCTGAGATGTTGTCAGTGAAGGTGTTAACGGCACTCAGCGTTCAGCCTTCTGAGATCTGAAGAGGGAGAAAAACAGGAACAGGAGAAATGGAGAGGTTTTTTTAGATTGAGTGAGTATAAAAATCTGGAAGGAGGATCATATTTGACGGGAACCTGGCAGCTAACAGTTTACTGAACACTCGCGCGCAATCAGATCAAAGTTTAGCCGTCGTTCGCTCGGCGGCGACAACTTTTCACAGCATTCAGCCCGCAGACGATTCAATCAACTTTCATTTGCTTCCTTAGTCTTGGCACGTAAAGTTAAAGACACACACACACAGGCACACACCGCCGCAATATATCAACACTTTGCTGACTGCGATAATATCATTTCATTGTTACTGCTCTGTTGTTCGGGTCCTATTAGGTGTCATCAGCCTCACTTACTCATATAGATCGGTAGAGTCAAAGCTGAGAGGGCTCTTTACCGTGTGGATATATGATACGAGTTAAAAGACAGGTAGAAGACGAGCATCAAAGACACAATCTGACATCTTTCCGTGGATCGCCACTGGCCAGAGAGATCTGTAGCTACTACGCAACTTCATACATAACTGTGAAATATAATCACAACTGGCTCAACTTCATTCGGTCTTGATTTTTATGTGAACTTTGAGGAAAATCTCAACCCCAGCGACCGATGAATCGAATGCTCTGTCAAAGAAAAATCTGTAACCGTAATCTGCGGTCCAGCCAATCGTCTTATCCGGCCCGGAAAAAGATCGGATAGGCTACTTGTCTCTTTACCTTATGTAGAGTCTTCCAAATAACCGAGCAGATGTATTCTTAAAGCTACCAGCGAGCTAGTGGCACAAGAAAGGGCCCGATAAACACGGCGCTGCAGCACACTGCCTTTAGCGGCTAACGTTAGCACAAAACATACACCTACAGCACAGCAGCAAGGAGGACTGTCACACCTGGTAGCCTCCATGTTACCTTTCATAACAGGTATCTTTCTTGTGTTTCAATGATTGTGGTGTTTAACAAGAGTTGTTTGTTTCTGTATGCATTTGATTATTAATGCTAAGGGAGCTCACTGAACCTACGAACTGCCGGCTGGTCGAAATTCAGACCATGACTGTAGCCATCGTCTGCTTCCATTCATTCCCCCCCTTTCAAAATAAAATCAGTGAAAAAAGTTCAGACGCTGTTTGAAAGGAAAGCTGTGGAGGTTCGGGCCTTGAGAATGTTCTGACCTCTCACCTTTTAATGTAAACTCAAAATGCACGACTGTACAAATATACGGTTGACGGCCTGTAGAACCTGCGTCGATCGAACTTTAAAATACCAACGGCGACCGTACAGTGAGGCTTTCATTCATTAACGCAGAGAGCAGCCAGTGGCGAGGCCGAAACCGACTGTAAAATGATGCGTCTACTTTCCATTCAACGATCAAAAAAGAGAAACTTTCCCTCCCAGCTATTTGCACGCTGTAAAAAATAACCTCTCTGCGCTCTCTGCCCCTCATTTGTCACCGTGACCTTTTGTCTGATTAATCTGCGTTTAAAAATAGAAATACCAGCAGCAGATTATTTCTGGGGGTCCCGACCCCAATCGTGCATACTGCGCTATTCCAAATGCTTAAAGGTATTTCCAGACAACAAGATTACCGATAATACAAAAATATCACTGTAATGATGGGATACGGATAATCGTCTGTTGGCGCACAGGTTAATAACTCGGGGATGATTTGTGTGTTTTTCTTGATCCGCTGGTTAATAACGATCAGTAAACCTCTGCTGATTCATTTTTTGCTATGGCTCTAGATTGTGTTCCGTACGTTGGTATAAACAGAACAGACATCCAGTGTACACGGCTGCACACAAGAGGTTCAGGGGAAGTAATGAAAAAATCTATATCTCTCCTCCTTATTTCCTGCATTACAATTTCTTACGTTATTGGATGTTATGGGACTGTACTCCTCATCCTCGTCCCTTCACTTTCAGTGCATCTTATATACCCTTACTTTTTGTTGTGTTGCAGTTCTTTCACTCTGTCTTTCTGTTCCTCATCCCCCCCCCCTTGCCAACATGGGCTTTTTTGTTTGCTATACTTTTTCTTGTTTTCTGCCCCATGAATAAAATACAAGCCCCCGGCCGCTCGCGGGCATCCTGGAGCTCAGTAAGCACCGGACAAGCCAACAAAAGTTTTTTGTGGTTCCTCCCCCCCGCCCGGTTGGACCTCCTGCATCTCAATGCTCGTGCTGACATTGTTGTTCCATGCCACTGCACCCTTTGGGTCGCGGTTCTGGCTCGAGGGGGATCGTGCACTCACGCAGCTCTTCGGTCCGTGAGCACTTAGAAATTCTCATAAAAAACTAAAGGCGAGCAGGTGCTGAGGTTGCTGTCTGCGGAGGATGTCGCTGCTGCACACACTGCTGCTTTTTTTTTGAGGGGGCGGGATGATCTCCCCCCTCCTGCTCGCTCCAGAGGTGATGATTTGTTGATGAGAATTAGTTGGGACCTCCCGGGTGGGGGGTGATAAATAATCAAAACGGATTTTGTGGACATGAACTGAATCTATTTATTGGCTCCAACTGGGCGTCAAAGACAACTTTTTACATAACACACCCTAGTGGGTTTTTAAAATGTCAGAAGGCATTTTTTTCAAACCAAAGGACAGATGAAGTTAAAGCGGCTCCGGATGGGATTTTAACATCAATAAATCACCGCTACATTAATAGTGAAGCGCTGCTGTGATCAGCATAATCTCGTGAGACAGTTTGCAAGAGGACAAGCTACTTCTACTGGTTTTCTCTACTACAGTTGTAGATCTGATGGTGGGAATCCTGCAGCTCTGAGAGATGCAATGCAATGAAATATGATTAATTTCATTTTCGATGAAAAGACTCATTTTCGGGAAAAAAACATTGTCGGCAGCGATTGTATCTGCTTCCTTAATCTGTGTCAAGCAGGGAGTTCATTGGCATTGATCCGTTTGGACAGAACAGAAAACAAAATGGGCATTTTTGCCTGAGGCTGCACCATCTGCCGTGGTTAAAAACAAACTTCTTCAGCTTTGTTTGGAGGAGCAACATCGCGTGTTTAGTTGTACGAGTGCAATACCAAACTTCCTGAGGCTGCACTTTTTTTTTGAAAGGTGCAATACGTAGGAATTTAAGTTTTAAACCTTCAGGAATTTACTTCAGACTAACCAGCTAGCCTTCCTTTTTCCACGCCAGCTAACCAATCTGGACTGCTAGCAAGCTAACAGCATGAGTTAGCAGCAGTTAGCACTTAGCCTGGTGATACGCTGCCCCCTGTTTGTTTGGTGTTCCATAGCTTTTTCCAATCCTAACACAATATATCACCTTTAAACAGGGGTGCTTTATTTACATGTGGAGATGTTTAAATGCTTATCAGAAGTTCTAGAATAAGTCCAGTAGATCGCCTCAGTGACACGCAACATAATCCTTAGGGGCAACTCCGACTGTCACAGTTAGAACCACTGAAAGTGGATGTTTTTGCCGCTGACAGGCCGAGGTTGTTGTTCTTGGTGTTTGACATTACAGAAACATTTTCCTTTTGTTAAAGAGTAACTCCTTTTTGTGACCACAAACACAAGTCATGCTCTGTTGTTGCACTTGTTGCCTCATCTAGACAGTCAAAGTCAGGTAAATGTTCAGCCGTGACCTTGGACAAAAAAACAAGAACTGGCTGTCCATTTGCTGTGAAATCCATCGGATTTCACAGTGAGACTTCTTCTTGAGCGAGACATGTTGTCAGACTCTTCAAACCTCAACCTGTCAGTTACACAAAAAAAGCCCTTTTAGTGGATGTAACTTTGACTTTTGCAGTTGCCCCAAAGGATCACACTGTAGCCATTGTAGTAGCTGGCAGCTGTCAGCTGAGGCGATCGACTGGAACAATCCCAAAACACTTTGTATTTTTAATCAGTGGCAATTTATAATATCCACCATTAAATGGTTTATAGTTAAAAGTACGATATGTGAGAATTGGCTAGTTGTCCAATTCCTACTCCAAACACAAATGAGGCAGCATACCACCAGAGTAACCACAAACTGCTGCTAACTGTTAGCTCGGTTAGCTGAGCATCTAGCGGTGTTGGTGTTAGCACTTTACGACGGGAACTTGGAGCCGGACTGGACAGGCCAGTGTTAGCTGGGCTAGCATGCTAACATAAGTAGTGGCCATAATAAAGCTTGTGTTTACAAACCTTTCTAATTGCTAAACACATGGTATAAGAAGCATTTAATCGTTAAGCAGTGAAATAACTATCAACTAATGTCAAATTAACTATTATTTGACCAATTTGTTATTAACGATTATCATCAAGTATTAATCAATTACGCACCAAAATGTGAAATTAAGGGTCCTGGTTTGAAAATCCTGGAATTCCCCTTTGTTCATAAAATTGCAGCTTCTTTGATTTTGATTTTGCCCCTGGCCAAACTGCAGTTCAATAGATTTCTTATTAATTGTGCAACGTCTAGCCTCGGCATCACTAAACAGCATGTTGCTCCTCCAAACAAAGATTTGAGAGTTTTCTAACGGGGGGCAGATGGTGGAGCCTCAGACAAAAAAAAAAAAAAGAATCCCATTTTGTTTTTCTCTCCTGTCCAAACAGATCAATGCCAATGAACTCACTCTGGCTGAAACCGTTGAAGGCTGCAGATACGGAGGCTGTCATGCATATAGCCGTAATAAGTATTCTTCTAAGTACTTCCCTGTTTCTGCCGCTGGAACACTCCAGACTTTGCACAAACGCTACAAGCTGACAGCGGATTACTTTTCGTGTCATTACTTAGGGATGCTCTGAGAGAAATCTTTTTGGTGTTGTCATGCTTCCTAATACTTTGCTGCTGTGTTGTTGGCGCAGAGGGGGGGGGCTATATGAATTTTTTTTTGTCTCGATGGGAATTTAAGTGTGAATAAGCCATTTTCGGTGCAGGCTGAGCAATGTAGGACACCTCCAGACTCGGAGGAGGGAGTGTGTTGTGGAAATAACCAGCGTCCCTGGGTGTTTATCTGCATGCGCATGTGTTTGTGGGCGTTTGTGTTCGGTGCATGTAACGGCTGTGAGTAAATATACGTGTGTGTGGTAAGTGGGTGGATGTGTTTGGGAGACAAAGAGAGAGCAACAAAGAGAGAGAAGAGAAGGGAAGAGAGAGGGAGATCGTACTTATATGTGATTCTCTGGTTGAGTGCGTTCGGGCATGTTCGACAGGGAGGTATGAAGAGCTGGGAGATACGGCTGAAAGCCAAATGAGGCAGAGCAAAATGCCGCCGCGAGGAAAACACCTCAGCGCGACAGCGACGGCTGGAGCGCCGAGGCCCCGGCAGTGTGCTGGCGGTGCAGGAGAGCCCAGAGGTGTCTGACAGGGGGGGCTAATAGATTAGTGAACAACCTGTAAGCATCCAGGTGCACGCTGGGTAAGGGCGAGAGCGCGGCATCGCTAACATGCCAGCCACGCCGATACGCCTGTGCTCCTCAACCCCATTAGACTCCAGTCAGCACACTCTATTTCCTCGTGTCAGCCCGGTGCCAATCAACCCCCGGACCTCTGACCCTGAAGCCGAGAGCGGGTATTATCAGCCGGGTCTGGAGGCCGGCGCGGCGAGATGCAGCTGAATACCAATGTGTCTTATCTGTCGGCCATGTTTACCCACCCATTTCATCCATCTCTCTCTCTCTCTCTCTCTCTCTCTCTCTCTCTCTCTGTCTCTCTCTCTCTTTTCCTGGATACCACATGTGGGGATCTGCTCACCGCGCTCGACAACAACAACTTCATCTCCCTGTAATCTCATTTGCCAAGCGGAGGCTGGCGTATAATATGCATAATAAGGTAACGTCAGGTAGTTATTGATGATGGTGGGAGAAACGCCAACCGGCCCCCAAACTATTTCTGCCAGTGGACCTTCCCCCACCCCCCCTCGGCCCCGGCACATGAAAGTCCACCGACAGATTAAGCCACAGGAAAAAAAAAAAAGGATGAAGTGAGTAATGGGCTTAAAACTGTGTTGACTGATCCCTTTATGAACCATTATCATCAAAGGAGACTGTGTAGAATGTCATAATCCACTTGAAATTAATCTGAGTCCTAACTCCTGTGTCAGCAGAAGCCGCTGATAGTCTGCCCCCTCCGTCGGCTCGGCGTCTATCTGTGGAGCTGATAAAACGCTCGACTCTCAGCGAGGAGCCTTTCCGACCAAGGACTCGGCAGTCACACTCTTATCACGCGGCTTAGCGTCTTAAACACCTCCGTCAGGTGAGCTCTTCAGTGTTCCTCGATTCAGCCCTCCGTTAAAAATCTCAGCCACGTGTGTTTGAATAATTCAGCGAGGAGACGGCTGTCAATAGCGGCCGCGCACACTGTTGCTACAGTGGTTTGTTGTTAGTGAGAGGCACGCCAGGAGAGACAGCCAGACAGATGCAGCGGTGGACCGGTGAATAGAAACTGTTTGAGGTGGGGCACTGGAAGGGCAACCCAAGAGGGCACTTTACCCTGTTCTATCTACAGTAGGGGCATCCAGAAGGGCAGCGTTCTAACAAGGGGGCACCAGGGGGTCTGTTGCCCCATAGGTAGATGTGCAGAGAGGGGTAAAACACATAAAACGAAGGGCACCAGCTGCTTGTGGTGGGGCACCAGGGCATCCTACAGGGCATATTTTAGCTCCCCTAGAGGGATCCAAAAAGGGCACTTTCGCAGCATTTCTTTTAAACATTGGGGCACCAGGGTTGGCCATGGCCCCTCTCCCCCACCCCGAGGACCACCAGTGGATAGATACATAGATACACTGGCGGACTCAGGATGTTTGAGGGAGAGGGGCGGGGATGGGAAAACAGGGGGTCACCAGCTGTACGCAGTAGGGCACCAGCAGGCAGGAGGGGCTCGCCTGAGGGCACTTTATCAATGTTTTATGCATCCAAATGGGCAATTTTGGTGCATTTTTTTTTCTAACATTGGGGGCATGAAGTGTGGACCGGATTAAATCTGGAATAAATCAGAGAAAGAAAAAAAAATGCATTTCCTGAACATGCAGCTGAGGCTCTGAGTTGGAGACCAGCTGCTTTCTAGCGACAGTTTAAGAATCTATCAGAGGCGGACCTGAGACCGCTTGTGCCGTCCCAATTGTTGCAGGCAAGGTGGGGATTGATAGCTCTGTGTGTGTTCATGTGTGTGTCTGTGTTCATGTGTGTGTGTGTGTGTGTGTGTTTTAGAGAGCGATGCCATAAGCTCCTTGCTGCATGCCTCTTTAAGCTGCTAAACCTTGACTGAAACAATCACCCTGCTTTCTCTCCAAACAATGACAGACCGCATGCATACAAATGGAAAAATTACACCTGAGCTTACATCACAGACCCACAAACCGCTCCTATTTCCCTTTCCTTGGCTTTTTTTGTTTACAGAGTGGAACATATTGTTGAATGCGCTCTCTGGAAGAAGTGCTCTGGACCAGTCTGTGCCCAGAATACATACGAAAGAAAGGAAAAGGCGCTATCAGAGCACACAGAGTGACTTGATGACTTCACGCCTGGGAAGCCTGTCTCAGTCCCGACACACACACACACACACACACACACACACACACACACACACGCACACATGCACGCACGCACACACACATAAAGACAAAGTGGATTAATGCTCCTCCATCAGTCGCAGGTGGGAAACTGTGTGCGGAGTTCTTCATCAGCATCCTCCTCCGTCACAACAGACACAACGCGCTGCGACGCTCCGCCAACACTGAGCCATGACCGTGCGTAAAATGTGAACACAGATTAAATTTTTTGTGTTTTTTTTTTTTTTTTTTTTGGCGTGAGGACAGTTTGACGATTTCTGACATGCTTTAAAACAAGGACAAAAACAAACAGGAAAAAAAAAAAAAAAAGCAATCATAACAATAAAACAATAAACCAGTTGTTTGAGCTCCGGTGGGTGAATCATCTCTTACCTCTGAGTTCTTGACAATCCAGAAAATACTGTTTGGAAGCTGCGAACACTCGCCGGTTTCCGCCTGTACATTATGGCTGCTGAAGGTGTCGCCCGGGGAAGGAGGGGAAATAGAAGAAGAAGGAAAAAAAGAGGGACATTTCTCAAGACTTTCTCATTTTGAAGAAATAGCCAATCATTCCGGGAGAACAGGTCTCCTGCTCGGCGAAACGCGCCGCCGTCACACTCCCCGTGTAAATCTCTCTCTCTCCTCTCTGTGGGAACGCGAAGCTCTCCCTCAGCCTGGGAGAGCTTTTTTTCCCTTTTTTTTACCTTGAGAGTCGACTGAAATGTTGAAAGTTGAGACACCTTCAATACAGAGAGAGGAGGAGGAGGAGAGAGACACACACAGAGAGAGAGAGAGAGGTGAGGTTCAGGAGGGAGGGGAGCAGTCCGATGCGCGTCTCGCACTGCGCGTAAAAAGAGGGGCAGGAGAAAACCGCGTCCAGCCTCCCTGCGTGCGCCCACAGCCACTGTCTACATGTGAACGAGGTTAATCTTCTCTTAGAGCAGATGTTTTTCTGTTTCTGTTTGTTTTCTTTTTTTTCTTCCCCACCATGCAAATCGCCAGCAGGCAGCAGCATCCACACAATGTAAGGCACCTCCTCGGTTCTGATTCAGATCTTACAGCCTGTCAGGATGTTATATAAGGAGAGGGGGAAAAGACAGAGCTGTCAGAAAGGGTTCTGATTAAAGGGAAGGGGGCTGTCATCTCTCAGGAGTTTTTTTTTTTTTAAGTCCCTTTTTTCCCAAACAGCCTCTACAATTACTGTGAGAGGGCCTCTGATGTCTGCCGAGAGCCCCGCTAATTTGATTTGTCCAAGTGGACGACAATAATGTCAGCGAAAGCACCGGCTGACATTTTTGTTTCTTTCTTCGCGGCACTCAAATTAGCCGCTTTAACTTTTTTCTTCCGTTTTTAAAAATAGACCCGGAGAGTTGGAACTAATGAATGTTTCTGACTTTAAAAAGGTCCCGAAAAGCTGGTTTCTCCGTCAGCTCCTCGTTCTGAGCAATGGTTGCAAAAAAAAAAAGCCCAAAAAACCTTCAGCAGGAGTCACAGCAGCTTCGTTCTGTTTTTACACGACTCATTTGTTTTTTCTGTTTCTCCTACTGGCTTGTTCTCAGCGGTTTGAAGTGGGCGGGGCTCTGTTGGATAAAGGTGATGTCACATATGTCGCTGCACCAATCAGGTTTAAGCAGCTTTTTAATCAGAGCATTGTGATGTTTGTTGTTGCCAGCCGCAGCTGACACGATCAGATCAGTTGAGTTTTGATTGCATTCTGAATATGCGTCGCCCCGAAAGTCACTCAGCATGTTGTGTGTTATTTATTTTAGGAACGTTTTGAGTTTTACTGTTCCTTTTTTGGTCCTTGAAACAAGTTACCAAGTGAAGCAGAGGAATCATTTTAAGTTGCTAAAATGTCTTAACTGTTGATAGAACAGCTGAAGACATGACAGGAAACAGGTTGAGTGACATACAGCTGTGGGACCCGGGCCGGTACTCGAACCCAGGTCCACTGCAACAAGGACAAAGCCTCTGTACATGGGACGCTGCTCTACCCTGTGAGCGGAACGGCGCCTCAGATTAATCAAAAAATCATAAGATATGAAGCCAAAAACAACAATTACAATAGCGGTAATAAAACAGAGGCACTGACATTTTGCTTTAATTGGAAATGACTCTGCTGCCTGTGTTAACCATCAGCTAGCTAAGATTAGTCGGACACAGCGAGTCGGCCTCGTGCACGTCCTCTGATGATGACGGTGACGAAATGTGTGCGTCCCATATTGACATTCAAAAAGACACATATCAATATCAGGGCTGAACCTGCGAGCCGCCGCCCAGCTTGAACATATCAATCAAATAAATACACAATAATCAATACGCACGCGCGTAAGCCTATTTAACCAATACAGACTGACTTCCTAATCATTTATTACGTATTTCAACCTTCCTGTAGTCTAATGGCTGATTAATCACCATAAACCTCCTCTGATCAGTGTTG
The DNA here is from genome assembly GCF_900880675.1 of Sparus aurata. Classification (NCBI taxonomy): domain Eukaryota; kingdom Metazoa; phylum Chordata; class Actinopteri; order Spariformes; family Sparidae; genus Sparus; species Sparus aurata. Next base: position 24,237,942 of record NC_044208.1, on the reverse strand, counting down.
TATGAGGGGCTACCAATGTGTCTTGTAGAGAAAATAAACAATAAATAATAATTCAGCTATCAATATCTTCCTCTCTGTGCCGTGTGTGTGTGTGTAAAACATCAGATAGGTCATTTAATCTGCATGTCCTCTTTAACTTTGGCCCCTAAACAGTTCTGCACAGCTCTGACACTGTCTCCTTGTCTCGAATGTTTTCTCGTTGTTGGTGCAAAAAGAAAAACAACTGACTATATTCACACGGCGGCCATTATCCTCTGATGTCACACCCAAGTCGTATAAACGTAGTGAAACTGACAGATCGTTGTCATGTCCTCGCTTCCTGATTGATCAGCAAATGAAAAGATGATTGGTAGAAAACAATCTGGTTGGATACTGAACCATAACATTATCGTTTGATTACGCCCACTGTGTTTCTCCTCCAGGGTTAAATAAATGTGTCCAAGATGTGTGGTGATGTTTTTTTTTTGTTTTTTTTAATTCAAATTACGGCTGTCCCCAATGTGCACAAGCTAGGAAGTGGTTGAACGACAGCGGAAGGGAAACGGCTGATCAAATATGTTGTTTTTACCTCGAAATAAAAGGTAAAACGTCCCTCAGAAGTTTCCTAATTCATCACCGTATCGGTTGCTGATCAGCTAAGAATCGCTGTGACGATGACAATTTGTCAGATGCCAGATGTTCGTAGGACTCGCAACGTGGAACCGAGCGGCGCAACATTTTAGTCGGTGTAAAACGGCTGCTGTCTCGTTAAAGTCTGTAAACTTGGAAGTGGGGATGAACATGTTTCTTAGTCCAAACCAGGTCTGTGTGCACACATTTAGCTTGTTTTTTGGTCCACATGAGATGTTTTTAACCAGGTTTTCCAGGAGTTCAAGCGAGACATTACTCCCGGAGAGTGCGACTGAGGAGAATAAGATCCCCGCGATATCTCCGAAAGCATTTAGACTGATAGGGAATCCTATTAACAGCGCGTGGAAATGAAAACCGGAGAGCGTTCCCGACTGTTGTTTCCGAATGCGCGGCACATTTCACCGCCGGCCATAGATTCGCGAGTGTGATGTGATTATAAAAAGCGGTGGTGTGATTTAAAGTACGTAAAAATATATGTCTGAATATGTTAATGCGTGTGTGAAATTACAAATATATGCTCGTGTGCAGGCTAAAATCTAAAAGGGGTCGTTAATGCTCCGAATGCTAATGAAGGTCATTACTTAAAGTTCAGGGCGGCCTTCACGGGGTTAATGCGTGGTTCAAGCAGCTCGTTTAAGTGAATGAACTTCAAAAAGGTAGCCAGGCACCTGGTGTGAAAGCTCATATCATTATCTGGGATCTAAATCTTCTTTAAGTGGAGTCCTGACCACAATCTTGTCAGTTTGATCTCTGGGAGAGAAAAAAAAGGGCTGCCACGTTCGCAGCGGGAGGAGCTGCGGTATTGACACTTCCTCTTTTTCTTTTTCCGAGCGCGGTATCGCCAATTTGGGCTTTCGTGCGCCGGCGAGCAACACGCGGAGAGAAAGAAAAAGGGTCAACAAACAAAGCCAGAAAAGTGAGAGGTTCAGAGATAGTCCCGTAACAGTGATCAATGCTGAGGATGACCGATGTGAGGTGGGGAGGGGGGGTTGAGAGGAAAGAGGCCAGGCACGAAGGGAGGTGGCTCTGACAGGCTGGGTAATAGCCTGAGCGTTCTGAAACACTGATCACACCTACGTTTCATCATTTTTTTTCTCTTCCCCACCACACACCACCCTCCCTCCGCTCTCTCACCCCGCAATGCTTCCTGTTATTTGTCTTTTCCTCTCCCCCCAAACTCAACACGGCTGCAATCATATCTGACAAATAGATTCAGATCCAAACTGTCCAGCAGCACTCAGGACCTCATCAGAAACCCATCAATCACAGACACCACACGCAGCTTCTCCTTCCCTCCCATCGGTACTTACGCTCCGGGCCCGGCTTGACCACCGAACTTGCCGTCACGCCACAGAATTTTTTTTATTTTTTTTTTGTCATTCTGCTCGCCGCCGCCGCCGTGCCCCACGGGCGTGCCTCGCATTGCAGATGGGCTGCGAGATCCAATTTGTTTGTGTTGAGATGATTCCAATTCCGTTGCCACAGAACATTAGGGCCGGCAAATTAATATCCCTGGGCTCAGCGGCTCACACGTCGAGACAGGAGACAGGCACTCTGGGATAATGGCACGTGCATGGAGAGAATTCTTGAAAACCTGATGTGTGTTGTCTCTGTAAACCCTTGCTCTCCCCCTCGTCTTGCCCTGTCCTTTGGGGTTCCACCTGTCACCTTTAGAGACCTTCTCCCGCGTGAGTTTAGAAGGTAGGCCGCTCGTCGACAGTGCCGTGCTCTGAGTTACAACGTCTACAGTCACTCCTGCCTCTCAGCAGACACTCGCAGCCAGAAACAGAAGGGAATACAAATGAGCAGTGATGCGAAGGTAAAGTTCTGAGAGGCCCCGACTTCTATACAGCTGGTCCAGATGATGCAGATGTTTTACAGAGGCTGGACGGTAAAATCATACATCACACAGTGTTTGCGCTGTACGCAGTGTTGTTTTCATTCATCTCCCAACACGTACATTTGTAGTGATGACACACACGACACGAAGGTCGCTGAGTCGACGCTCCAATACATACAGCGTGTCGTAATTCAGAGAATTTCCCCTTTTGTGACAACGTTAGAAATGTGCTGCTGGCAACACGGTGAAGCTGCCGCCATCTGTTGTTGAACATAAACAATGATTACGCTGCTTAGCATAATGCGCTTCAACTGGAAGCTGTGATTCGGCATATGGCTTGCTGCTGTATGGCGTAGAAATAACAAACAGAACAAAACCAACGTGTAAAATGTATTAGCATATTGTCATATTGATAACATTTTTATGAGGATGTGTCATTTATGTAGCTTGTAGAAAGACACATTATTATGTGAATGATTGATTTAAAAGTGTTTTTGTTCATTAAAGTGACTTCTTGCAGGTTTGAGAGCCAATAGTATGACGGTGTTGGTATCACATGGTGTTTGTCTGTGTGTGTTTGTTGGGCTTATTGCACCAAAAGTCATTCTTACGTGCACTTAATTAAATCATGCAAAGTGTCTCCACCTGATTTAATGGCTTTCTGACAGCGTTAAGCAATTCTGTTGCTCCAACTAAATGTAATTCGGTTGGATCAACATAATTCACCTTGAGTCATGTTTTTCTACTGTCTCTTAAATTCAGTCACATCCAACCCTTGTTTATCACTTGATCAACCCGAATGCATGTCCTCTGGCTCTATATCTCTACAGCTCCAGCTACTTAGTTAGCGGATAGATGTTGGAGCGGCGTCGACCTTGTAACTCTCGACACGAAACTGAATAACTGTATTTCCTGAAGTGTTTTAAAGGTGGTTTATGTAACAAATTGTAGCAATTTACATGTTTTAATCACTTTTTTATTGGCCGGACGTCAGTGAGTTTGCGAGGCGTTCCATGTCACTCTCGGTTGCCCATACAAGCCAATTTGTTTATGTTGTTTAAAGGTGCAATGTGTGATTTTGGGGTAGAAATTTGTATCAGAACATAAACAAACTCAATTAACAACATCTCTCCATTTTCAACCACTGAATAAACTGACCAAACAAAATGATCTTAAAGGACAACACAACACAAACAGTTTTACTTTGTTTATATGTGGCGGACCCTGCCACCTTTTCAGCTTCAAACAGTGTTCATGGGACCTTAGTTTCCTCTGAGAACAGCTTGTTTATTCAGTTATGGAAACGATTTAATATTTCTGAATTTGTATTATTGCCTCATTAAATATTGTTGATATTAAAATTTGGTGTGAGTGCCTCTTTGTTGCTGCTGGACCGTTTCTTTGTGAACGACTTGGATCTAAAAGATGTGACTCATTTAACGCTCTTGAGTGTTTCATCTCAGTGCCTGTCTCTCTGCTCTGCTAACAGAACACAGCATTAGCTAACATTGGGTTTAGAAACGGAGTCCTGCACAACACAAAAGTTCCACAGAGCTCCTTTAACTCTTAAGTTATCAATCGAAACAAGCAAAAACATTAAATACCAACCAGTGACTTACAATAGCTGTCATTTCTCTGTGATATTTTATCAATTACCATTGAGAAGAGCTCGTGGCAGCGGTGCTGGTAAGGAGAATCCTCAAATATTAAAAGGACAGAATGTGTATTATAACCTATACAAAACTGGCAAAAGTTTTTCCCAGAGACTGTTAAAAGTCACGCCGCACTCCATCAGAATATATTCATGACCCTCAGGCCAAAGCGTTGTCTCGTGGCAATAGCTGCAAGCCGGGTAGAGTCTCACCTTTGTTTTCCTGCGCTTAATGTGGCTATTGGAGGAGAGCTGCATGTGCGTATGCAGCATACTAAACACAACCACCTCGAGGTAAACAAAAAAAAAGAATCTGTTTTTTTGTGGGCTCCGTATCCCTTAAAAGCCGGCTGCTGAAGGTAAGATCAGTAGTTAAGAACATCAGTCACGTATACTCGGCTATAGCATAGAGCCGGCACACGAGCGCCGCGGCTTCTGAGGAGAGAGCCGGTGCCTGCGTGCCATCAACATACCATTGTCATCCCTCTGAGCTCAACAAAGAAACCCATTATTTCTGTAAATTTCTCTCATCTTTTCACTTTAAGTCCACTTAAACGCAAACGCGCTCGCATCTGTGATTTCAATTGCAGTCCCATTCCTTTTTTTTCCGTTTTTTTTTGGGGGGGGGGGGGGGGGGGGGGTGGTTGCTCTAACTTTGTTTACACGTTGGCGGGATTTCACAATGAGTGAGCGTGAGAGCCGATCACAGTGGCTTCTTTCAAACGCAGCTTTGTGTTCTCGGCACCAAACGGAAAAACGGAGAACAAAGAAAGGTCTGCGAATAATCAAGCTGAGGGAGGACCCGTCCGCCGCGCCGGGCTCACGCTGCAACTGAAAAGGACTTTGAAGGTCTTTCATGAATTTTTTTGTTCTCGTTTGAATATGAGCGGAGCAGTCGGAGGAGATTATTGCGGGAAGCAGCGAGACTGTCAAAACAGACCGTGTCTAAACATATCTCTCCACTCCAGCTACGCCTTTAATGTACTGTACTTCCACGGCCGCAGTTTGATTCGGAGGAGAGTCCGCGGCGAAGCTTCCTCTCCGGCCCACCCACGTGTCAGACATTAATTGTTTTTACACTTGTAAGCACCCCTCTGTTTATAGTAACTGGCCTTTCATTAATAAGCTTCACTGGGAATCCATCATGTTTCTCATTTGAATACTTCCTCGACCCCTCGTGGAGACCGACACTTGCTCATTTATTGCCTTTAAAAAAAATCATGCAGAGAGATATTTCACTTTCCCCCAGAGATCCTTTTGTTCGACGTCTATTAGATTGCGATAAACAGTAGGAAGAAAACCTCTATTTGCTTTTCTGTCTCTAGTCTAAGTAATGTAACACCTCTGGATAAAAGATGGGTAAATAGCCAACATGGCAGCAACAAAAGCACTCTAGTTAAGGGTTCATAATTTTAGTTTGGGTTACTTCTAGAATAGATTTACATGCTATAAAGTAAAAAAAACGCATCTGTTTTCTGATTAATTGCTCTGTTTTAGCTGCTGTCTCTTTAAGGGCCCACAGTCTCCTCTGATTGGTCAGCTGACACCTGCCTGACCCATCATCGCAAACAACAACAGAGCAGCTACGCTAAATCAATTCTTACGTGCCAATCGCAGCATAAATCGTGCAAATGTGTGACACGGTGATGTAGTGTGATGTCACAAAGTCACCAAATTAAAGGCGGGGTCACTCACGAGGCGTTTCAGGAGTGGCGTATTCTGTGGGAGACGGGAGCTTGGGTTGATGTGGATCTTTTACATGCACAAGAACATTTATAGCACACTGAAGGAAAGGAAAACAAACAAACATACATATACAAATATGTAAATAATATGTATGTACTGTATTATTTATGAATATGTTCATGTTTATACATATATTTATTATAAAGTATGTATAATGTTTATAAATGCGCGTGTATATATACATTCTGGCGTATAAATATGTATAAATACATAAAAATGAAGCAGATTTAAGACATTTTTCTTTAAATGAGTAGAGTTAATTCAGGCATACAGCACTACTCAGACTGCAACTAATCCTTTACCACTAAGTCACTTGTCAGAGTAAAGCTAACATGGTTCGGCAGGTTCAACCATGCACTGTAATTTCTCAGATGTTAATGAATACTTTTCAAGATAAGAGAATTAAGCCCTTTTTGTATTTGTTCAGTCAAAAACTGAATAAATCTTTCCAGTGTGTAACCAGCTTGACAGGTTCTTAGTGCTATGACTGATAAGGTTGGAAAGGAGCCAGTCTTGACTTGAAAATGTAGCCATTATGCTGCTCAGGAACATGAACATGTGATAAAGTGCATGAAGGAGATCCTTTTAATGATGGATAAAGGGGATAATGGGGCGGAGCTGGCCTGAAGTTGAACCTCCCGGCAGGTTTCGAGGTTCCCCCTCGTGTGGGTCGATGGAGTGTTCTGCCTCTGTTCTCCAACTGAGATACCTCAACTGTATCTGTGGTGCAAAGTAAAAACCCTAGAGATTTATCTTTAACATGTTTATCATGCTTTAATTGGCAGACAAAGTTGATTCTATAAAAAAAAAACACACACACAAACACAAAAAAAACCCTCATAAAGGAAGTTTAACATCTATTTGGCTAAATATCAACTGCATCTTGTAGTTTCTGAGTCGCAGGCGTTTTCTGTATTATACAATATCTAGTCACGGAGTTGCTCATTTTATCATTCGCCAAAAAAATACACATAAGCAAAATGAAGGTTACTATGTTCCCTTGTGACTGATGACTGAAAAAAGGATGTTAAGAAAACCGTACGCCGTACTCTCACACTCCAAATTTCATTTTCTGCTTACCTCAGCTCTTTAAGTGCTTTAAAGGAAATTATTATATTCCACCGCTGTCGACATTAATGGGTTTTAAAAGGCCAATGTATTGTACGTACGAGCCTGAATGGTATTTTGCCTGCATTGATATTAAGCCATGTATCAGGTACAGTGAACTGTACTGTACTATGGCAGCTCTTTGGGACGCTCCCCCGCTGATGGCTGCACTCAGCTCACCCCCACTCTTTGATCAGGACTCTCTCCATCTCTGCTGCATCACTGCCAGCCTTTCGGGTGTCGCATTAAGCATCCCTCTCTGGTTCTTTGATTCCACCACCTGCCTGCGCTTGTTGTGCCGCGCCTGGCCAAGACTGTTTCAAACCAGCGACCAGCCACGGCGCTGCTCCTGCGACCGGGGATAACCCCCTAAAGACTGGACATCAAACGCCCCAGCATGCGTTATGATGGCTGTGATTAATTAAGCTGAACGTTTAATCATCTTAATGGGAATATCTTGAAGAAACAGTCGCCCAGCTGGTAGGAATGCAACAGATCACGAAACTCACAGTTCAGATTGGATCACGGCTTTGATCAGGGCGGCAGCAGGCGGTGGGGGAAAGAGTGCTGGAAAACTTTTTAATCCTTGATGCTTAAGAGATTCAGTCAAAGCTGGTTTCTGTTTCTCCATATCTTCAGTCAATATGATATACTGTAAGTATTAATACTCCAAACTCCTGCGCTATTCTGCTCAGTGGTCACATCTTAATAAATTAGTAACTTCCTCCCAGGCAAGAAATGCAACTTTGCTTTCGATTGGTTTTTGGAATATAAAATACTAAAATCCACTGTCATCTAGCATTGAAGTTGCCGTTTGCAACCTTCTGAACACCCCTCTTCTGTGCAGAAGGCACTAAAAACGCAGACAAACGTGAAAAGGGCCCTCTGTAGAACCAGTGTTGGGTTTGTCCATTCTGGGCAAGTGTTGGTGCAACATGGCAGACTTTGCGCAAGACGACCAACTTTCTTGATGATATTATAATATAGTTTGTTCAGGCATTAAAGGGACAGTGTGTAATATATCAAGTATTTAGCGCCCTACATTGCAGCACTCCTTTGCTCACCCCTCCCGTTCTGAAGACGTTGGAGACGTTCCGGAAGCTACGGTGGCCCTGACGGACAAGAAACTCATTTTCAAAATATGGGCTCTTTCCCAGCAGCGTTGAGTATTTCTACTGATTCAGGTAATGAGGTAAAGATGTAGTTAGTTATTGTTATTGTTCGTGACGAGCGCTTTCGCTGAGCTCCCTCTCAGTTCCGCAGTCAAGCTGGCTCTGAGCAAAAACGCGCTTAACCTTACTACGTAGTACCACGTAGTGCTCTGTGTCCCTCTCGGCAGTCCGTAGTCTTTTTAAAACCGGAAAGACATGGCGGCCTCCATAGAGCTTGCCCGTGCTATGTATATTCAGATAGGTAATTCTTCGCTCAGGAGGATAGGTCAGATTGTTGGCAGAGGTAACTGTACACCAATGAGGACTTACTTATGAACTAAGACTATGATTTGAGTTGATAAATTACTTAAATCGTTACACACTGTCCCTTTAAAACATTATATTACGTTCAATTTCTGCCCTTAAATCGCCTGAAACCCTCCACACTGGACCTTTATACCATCATGAGTAAATAGGCCAGAGGTGATCATGCTAACTTCTGTAGATGTCTTCCAAAAATAATTCATGGATATCATAATTTTTATACTTCAACAATGGTATTTAACAATAACAGTTCATCTTTGATCAGTTTCTTGCAGTCTTACATATTGCTCCTTTAAATCAGCCATTTCTTAATTTGGTGCAGTCTGTCATCCAGAGGAGATAAGTCATGAATATTAACTTTTAGCTTCCTTCAAAGGTAAGAAAACCTCCGTTTTTATCAACAAGGCAGCACAAATCAAACACAAACACAAACGCTGTACATGTGCATCATGAAATGAGGGTGCCTGTCAGAGCACCAGGCCTAATTTCACCATCCTTTAGTGCTCAGCCAAGCCTCCTGTGGCGGTCTCTGACTTGATCCTGGAAACGTGATTGGCAACTGTTTAATGAGGGCCTGTGTACCTTTGATTACCCGGCCCTGCTAATGAACAGCATGTCAGTTTTGCCCTATTAGCTGAGAATACAGTCCTGGCTACCCTGGGTAATCAGTAGAGCAGCGTGTCCAAATGCCAGTCAAAGGGCACAATTGACATTGAACGCAGCCCCCCAGTGGAAAATTCTAATCATCAAATCAGACTTTAAGCTATTTTTTTCCTCCGGGGTGATGTCATCGGCTCTGCGGAAGACGACTGACACATGTGCTGTGATAGCACAGTTGCGTTTATCGACGTTCTCCCAATATTCATCACGCACATTCACACAAACTCGCTGACTTGATGTTTTTCTTTGTTTCCTCTTTCTCTTCTTTTGCTTGATCAGTAGTGACATGCAGACATATTTTCAGCTTGCTCTGGAGAAAGAGACTGCAGCTCTGGCAGAATTCAGGGCATCGTTTCTATGCTACGTCTCGTGAGGGACGCTGGTCATAGTGTCACGACCACAGAAACGCCAGCTGTTATTGCAGAGTTTAGTAAATTCAGAGTCCTCTCTGCCTCGACAACTCTTCTTTTAAAGCTCCAACTCCAGAGCCTGACGGAAAGATTAACATAAAACCAAATTACCATTGACCATTCATCCTAAAAAGTCCTTGAATCATTTGTAACTAACCAACTGCTAGATTACCATGCTCTGAAAAACCTTTTAAAGCATTTTCAATCAAATTAGTCTCTGAAACTCACTGGACCTGCCTTAAATGGCCTTAACCCAAGTGGCTGACAGTCTATTTCTTTTTTTCATCACTCCTCTAAAAAAAAAACAACTCAGCTTTAGTTCTCTTTCATCCAAGCAGTTTTCAACAAAGTCAATCATATAAGTTTACTTCAGGCCGTCCTCGCAGCTGTGCACGCTGCTTTTTACAACTCATATTTACATGTACTGTTGAACAGCGACCTCTAGTGGACATAATTATGATGGGAGCAAAGGAGGAAGTCAGGTGACGTAGCACAAACAGTGTAAAAGCAAAAAACAGACTGAGAATAACAAGTCTGATGCTGACAGCTATGATTCACCCTGTATAAGGCACTCTACCATCCACAGGATTTTGCAGCTGTTTTCTTCAGGTAAAACATTTTGTAATGTTCCTCTAAATGCTCAACACTGATCTAAATTCTCAAAATTTCCATTTGCACACATTTCTGCTCGTATGCAGATGACTCTCCGCTGTATATTGCTCTCAGAGCTGCGCGACCTGTTGGCTTTCCTCTCGCCGTCCTCGTTCTTCTCTGCCTCGGGGATTGAATGCTGCTCTGTTTTCTTTTGGGCTTTCAAGCTCACATTTTAATTTTTCAAATTTGAGCACCCTTAGCTGTACAAACACTCTGCAAGTCAGCCAGGTTATTATTGTTTTTTTTGTTGAACTGGAGGAACTCTGGCACGTAATCACACACTCATTTGCATTTTTTCTCCTCATTAGTCTTTTCTTTTCTTTTAGATAAACTTGAGATGTGGTTCGGAAGCAGACCTTATTTTAGGGAACGTGAAGTCTTAACTGTATGACATATTGAGCTTGCAGTATGAATAAACTAACACTACTGTGTTGAGATCAACAAAAATGTCAAATTCAAGCGGACTGACACACAGCTGCATGTTTATAGTATCGCCAGGAAGAATGAGAGCTTTTGTAAAGAGGCGACGTAAATGCCTTCCTTATCTGTGCAGAAAGGCGGTTGTGGGGAGTCACCTTCATTGTGGGCAGACATCTGAAGAAATCTCTAGATGAGTCAGAATGCGCAATGAGGGACTGCAGGAGGAATATTCACAGCTGAGTGCTAAAGGAGGCGAGGGAATCTAATCACCGACCTGGAGAGACCACATTTTCTACAAAACAAGGCACAGGACCACGCTTCACCGCTCTCTGTTTCAAACTGACGCAAGCACTGAGCTCATGTTGACATTAACGCAACATTTATGTGTTTTGTCTATGAAATTTTATTTTAGTAGCTACATCTATAAATATACGTCCTTAGACTGACATATATTTTCAGCGTATTAGAATATTAAAGGCATGTCTGCACTGATACGCTGCGGTCATGATGTGGTGGGCATTTCACACAGAGCTGGAGCACTGGACACTTTGAGGAAACTGATGTGTGATTTGAGCATTAAAGCGTTTGAACCTGTTCTAGTAGTAACCCGAAATAAAATCACGAGTCCCAAAAATGAACAAAATATGTCTCCTTTAAGTATTGGAGAGTTATCGCCGTGAGTTTTATTAAAATTGGGGGACCTATTTATTTATATACCGGAACATTTCCGTATCTTTATTGCCTCGCTGTGATTGTGTGGTCCACAGAGCGGCCACAGTTCTAACAGCAGGTACTCACAGCTGAATGAAATCAACCTCGGGGCTTGATAGGAGTGAATAGGATTGCGGCCATGTGCGTCTTATAAAAGCTCTGATTCAATTAAAGCCTCTTTTAGCATTGTCTTATACGACCTGGACTCTTTGTGAAAGATATTGATGACTAAGTGGTTGATGTATTTATATATAATTAGATATATATATATATATATATATATATATATATATATATATATATATATATATATATATATATATATATGGAGCAATACATTTCCTGTCACTATGCAGAAAGCGACCCTCCAGCTACAGAGATTATGACTGAATGTCTCAGCCGGAGTGGATATTGGAAATAAAAAACTTAACTTGGAGTTGCTATACCGTGCTCACACAATCTGGCTGTCAAGGCCCTTTTCTCTTTAAATTCAATTAAAATATCAGACTCTGTGTTGGCCCATGCATAACACGGGGTGTATTCCATATTTTCTACGACAGAGGAGTGGAGTGAGCGGGCAGTGAGGTTGGAGCTTGAGTGGTTGCCCTGCAAGTAAATTACTTTTTCTATAAAGCAGCTTTGTAGCAAGGTCCTCAGAAATATAGAATAGTGATCCAGGAAGTCGAATGAAGGAATGGTTGACTTCTCACAATATGCTAAACTATAACTGAACTTTATTCAGAAAGGGCATTATACGACTTACAAGGATTTGTGCTAAAAGTGAAAAGTTGGGCCGATATGGGCATTTTTCCACTCCATTTTGAACGTGGACCTAAAGCTGATTTTAAATTTTTTTTATGTCAGAGCACAATTTGTGGCAGAACTCAGATGTGCACCTAACATTACTCTGGCAAACCTGTGGATAAAATGTCTGCAGTGGGGAAATAACTCAAATTAGAAAGCGAAAGCAGTCCAACGGCAACATGTAACATCTGCAATACGGCCGTTTTGCGAGGGGGTAACAAAAGAGCTGCATTTAATACCACACATCTGACAATAAATATCACAGAGAAGGTCATTAAATTCATTGCTCTGGATAACCAGCTCATCTCCGTGGTAGAGAATAAGGGTTTTCTTCGTCACCTGGAGTTTTTGAATCCCTGGTATGCCCTGCCATCTCAACATTACATTACATTGATTCCACTTTCGAGTCACAATGTGCCGGTATACACGCTAGTTTTGTGGTTCTCATACAGCAGAGCATGTAAAACAGGCAATCGGGGAGATGCTGAATGTGTGTGTAATAGACAAGCAACGAGTCCACGTCATTTAACGTGACAACATAAGGAATATGTAAGAAAGCTATTTATGATATGATATCACTTCAGCTGGCTGTACACGAGGGTCTGCTGTGTCACAGACTCACCTGGTAACACAAGGAAGGTGGGCGCCATTGTTGCAATAGCATATGCAGAATAAGAAAGAGCCATATGAAAGTATATACTTTGTTTCAACAAAATAAAATAAAAACATATTAAGGAACAGCTTGGATGCAGGTACTTTATTTCTTAATGCAGCTGTATTATCCAGGAAAATATTAGTTAAGGCTAATCAGGCCTCGGTATCAGCAGATACTGAATATTAAAGGATCGGGATCAGGGTTTAAAAAAAACCTGATCGGGACATACCTTGTGAAAAGTCTTTTTCCTCTACACAAGGAGAAACGACACATAAGGTTATCTAAGTAGGCAGACAATTAACTCACTCACAACCTCTTTACTCACCTACTTAGTTTTGTTCCCTTCACATTACCTCTTGGTAGGTCGACAGCATTAATTAGAAAGTCTGCACGCTATGTACAAAACCAAATCAATTGCAATTTTTAACATATCATCTTCGCTCCAGCAGACAGACTGAGGTGCAGCAGAGCTCTTTGTGAGTATTATAAATCTGCCATTTCTCACAGATGAGGATTGATTAATGCTGCAGACGAACCATTAGTCCTGTCATGGGGGAGGATTTATTCATCCGTGTTGTTTTTTTCTCTTGCTCGAAAACAGTCGGAGTTTATGAGTATTCCCACACCGTCCTCCTGCAGGTGTGTCGTGCGCAATCACTGAAATGATGTTGAGTGCTCTGACATTATGTCTGATAACGAATACATAAAGAGTGACCGGCTAATGTGGTGTATGAGAGAGAGCAGCACGTGCATGTAAACAAGACTACAAGTCCCTCAGGGTTGCAGTGTTCTGTTGTGTAGCAGAAATAACATATCGATAGTTTAGACACTAAAGTGTACTGAGGACTGAAAGGTCACATTTAGTAAGTAAAAGTAACGAAGTTAATACTCCAAAATGTTTTTAAAATGTGTCCAGAGCTCACATTCTGACTTCAGGGTGCCGCAAGAGTGTCCAAATGACGAGGGTACATCCACTAGGGAGCATGAATATGTGTTAATGTTTCTGAGGTTGCTCTTATTTAATAAACATCAACATGACACTAATTAAGTGGTGAGTTTTGCTCGAAGCAACTTTCAGGAAGTGCATTAACCTCCCTAGGAATAGATGAAAAAAGATGGATGAAATGTAAATGTCCTCTGAAAAATCATCGAAATGCTAAGATGCTATGTGTTCAGATAAATGATCAATTATTCAGAGTTTTTGTTATTTGTTTTCTTCCTATAAAAAATGAGAAAATTTGATTTAGTGCAAGCATATTTTTTTTTAAATTGCATATTTATTGATTTCCAAACGGTCGAACCCACAGACATGTTTACCACATTTTAAAAAGTCACCTGAAAACATCCGGATCCATCTTCACTATGCCAGATCTACTGTCACTGGTGGAACTTTGGACAGAAGTCAAAGGGTCACCAAATCAATGAGATTCATTCTTTGGGGACAATGAGCACAACATGTCATGCTCAAGATCTCACTCTGGTAGCTGGATCACAACCCTTGAATGGTAAAAACTCAACATACATGTCAAATCCTTTTACATACTTCATCTTTCAGACATTTTAGGTCGTTCTAATCACGCTGATGTGTTTATTTTTCTTCTAAGTTTGGGTTTAAACCATTTAGTTACATGTGCAACATGTTCCCTCCATTCATAATCTTACTTTAGCATCTCAATTTTGTCATCTAAGTTGCACAGTTATCAACAACGTGAGCCAAACTTCTAATCTACAACAGCTGTTACAACACGGTGATGGTTTCGTGCCACGCTTGCGAGAAAAAAAAAAGGGCTCGGGCTTAAGCTTTTCATGTGTGCCTGCTCACATTCATCCGTCACCAGAGTTATATATAGCATTTCCTCCAAATCAGCACAATATTGATATTGAGCAATCCGGCCAAAATTAGCGCGTTGTTTATTTGTTTCAGTCAACACCGTCCCACTCTGCTCCTGCCTTCCAAAAATCCCTCATCCCTGAGCAAGCAGAGGCAATTTTCGCTCCATTATGCTGTGAAAAGCCGAACAAGGCTAAATGAACAAGCCAGGAACAAGCCAAGCCATTTAAATGGTTTTTGCATGTAAGTCTATTTTTGAAGCGGCACGACATTGTCGCCCTAAATTGGCTGTTTAAATCAGCTTGCTGTCTTCTCACACTGCATTTACGAATGAACTGCGGTGACACACGGCATATTGTGTGTGTATATTTGTAGCTGACGTATAGTCTACAAAAATACACATGGGGATGTGAGCACAGCATGCCTTCCGCTCTTAAATGCGATGTTTTCTCACGCTGTCCCACCAAAATACTGATGACTAACATCCAGTAAAAGGCACATAAATACAGGCTGTTCTCGGTGACAGGCGGAGATTGACGGCGTCGGTTGGAGTTCGGGTTAGAGCGGGATGTTGTGAGAGGCAGCACTCTTGGCATCGGGGTTTGACGTGTTTTGTTTTCTTGTCTTTTCCCTCCCGTCTGGGTCTTTGTGTCTTCGCGGAGCCTTCCCTTTTCTTCTCTCGCCCCCCCTCCCTCTAAGAGACGCTTTTTTCATTACAAACAGACGAATCTCGGAGGAACTGCCACTGATGCGAGCTATTCACAGTCATTCACCTGACAGCCGGTGTCACATGTCGTCTTTGTGCTCGCCTTGTTTTCTACAGGAGGCGTTTTGCGTGTCAACGCTTTTAGGAAGCAGCGCGAGTAAATGAACAGTGTAATCAGCGATTTAACTGATGATCTCTTTGCAGTGTTTTATGTTACTGCACAGTTCTGCATTTTAAATATTGGACCTTAAACCTTGTTGGCACGTAGCAAAAGCTCAGTTAAATTGCAAAATATTAAGCGGTACTTCATGATGTTCTAATTTCAGCAGTAAATCAAAGTGTAATCACAGGAATGGAGGAATCAACATGTCATGTTTGAATGCAGATCACAGAGACATCCTTCAAAGGAAATCATTAGAGATTGATTTGCATGTGTGTAATATGCGAACACCACCGGTACGTTTTCGCCCTCCAAAGGATGAATGTTCCTGCTAAAGGCCAGCTGGACGCAGAGAAAATCTAGAGAGCCTCTTGAAGTTTCATTTTAATTTCCTCCTGACAAGTCTATGATTAATACAAAGGCGGCGTTTCTTGCGATACCTTTTGTCTTTGCTTGGCATTTCAGCTAAGTCGCAGGGGGCATGTTACGGGAACTGACAGACTTCTGCAGAAATGAATGAGCCTCCAGTGTTCGGAGTCTGGAACAAGAGGCGGGAGTCTCTGCGCAGGGAGATAAATTTGGGAGAGAAAATGTCAACTTCTGTTGTGTGCTAGATTTGAAATGCACCAGAGATGTGAAGGTGAGGCTGGTGCAGCAGCTTTTGGTAAAGCATGCCCATATGCAACCCTCCCCCGCCCCCGACACACACACACACACACACACACACACACACAAACCCACCAAGACAGAAACATCACTCTCTCCAAGGTTTTTTGTTTGTGTCTTACACCGGTCTCATAAAAAATGAAACCAGACGCAGACCTAGATTTTTTTTTTTTTTTTACATTTTATCCCAAATCTCATGCATTTTGTAATAATTCTTAAAAAGGTCCATTGTGTGATATTAAGCGGCATCTAGGGGTTTAGCGCATACTGCAAAAAAAATAAAATACTCTTTGGCTCACCACCACCTTATGTCTATTTGGGTGAGTGATGCTAATTAAAATAACCGTGAACCACATCAGTATGAACCCAAAACAAAGAGGTTTCTCTGTGATCTCCCTCCAGTAAATGGATCACAGGGTAATAACATCACAATGCTGGCTTGCAAAAAAGCCTGAATTCATGCTTCATCAGGTCTGTCGGCCAGAAGACAAGGAAACAACTTTTAAGATTCTTGTTCTCTGCATGGAGTTCTGATCGATAAGAGCTATGACGTGCTGTGCTGAGACGTATTTCCCAAACTTACCAGGTCGTCTCACTTTCTAGCTCACTTCCCTCCACGGCAGCTCCTTGTTTGTCCTGTCTTGATACCAGTAAGTGTGTTGTCGTACAGCTCTGGGTGTTGCGCTGAGTGGCCAAGAGCAATAAGAGACAAATTTGTTTTTCTATTCACATCTTATCATTGAGATTACCTTGTGTTTGGTAGAATAAGCCATCGCCGAGAGCGCTGGAATTAGTTGCTCACCTTGGAGGATCCTGCTCTCTGCGGGTTCACAAGGAGACAGGACCGCCTCTTTATGGAGTTCACTGTCCTGATTGGATAAAGCAGGCAGGGATACCGGAAGTTTTTCTTTGTAGATGAGATGTATCAATATGCTGTAAAACTGCAAGTACATTCTCGAGCTACCTGCGGATGAAGTTCACATGCAGCACAGCCAAAGGCACTAGCTTGCACTGTACAGTGACTACTAATCAATCTAATTCAATTGAAGTGATGAAGAACCTTTATTAGCTTATCAATCAATTAGCTAATCATGAAGGAACACTTTGCGCTCGGACGAAGGGACGGAGAATTACAAACACCACAAACTACATCCATGCTAGCCACAAATTAGGAAAGACAAGCTAGTTACCATATCAACATGTTGCGACAGGAGTCTGCCGGCACACTGATTAGTTTAATGGGATATTAGCATATAGACGGTGGCGACGTCCCCCGGACGACATGACTGGCGTGACACAGCGGTCAAATATGTTTTCTGAATTTTTAAGCTGTGAGGTCTAGCATATCGTAGAACGGATTCATCATGAGAGGCAGGGCAAAAGGTGAAAAATAAAATAAAATACAGCATCCTTTGACGGCTGTAAGCATGCACAGCTCTGTAGAATGGATATTTTTTTTATGGATTCCTCTCTGCATTTATCGGTGGTGCTCCCCTTTTATCTGTTTGTCCATCTGTGGATCTATTGGACAAGGCATCCAATACATTAGATCCTCCCACTGTGTTCATAATATCCCCCGAAGGCATTTTACGTCTGCAGGCCCAGTTAGGAAGAATTCAACCAAGCTTACAAATCATTTTAAATGAATGGCTGCTCACCCAGACTCCTCCTTTCCACTCTGCTCCTCTTATAACTTATCCAAAAAAAAAAAAGAAAAAAGAAAACTCAATAGAGATGAGCTGTCTACATGCCTCCTTTACCGTTTCTAAGTCTGCCTCGACCATCGCCCGCGTCGGCGCCATCTGATATGAGGGGCGAGAAGAACAAGTGTGATATTTGTTTAATGATTCCAAGCAAATTATAAAGGCGGCACACGCTCTGAAGCACCGAAAAGAAAAGTTTATTAAATGGATTGGTTTCATTTGCCTCGGAGGCAGCTCGCATTATCACTGGCATGATAATACCGAGCCTCTGGCTGATATTAGACTGCCTTGGAGATAAAAAATGTATGCAAGTGCGCTTTTATGTATTCTCACAAATATTCATCACAGTGTGTGAAAGGAAAACAAATCAAAAGACATGGACGGAGGAAGAGAAGAATGACTCAGAGATGGCAGCAGAGATACGTGGTATAAAAAACAAGTGAATAGAGTCATTTAGAGATTCTTGTTTTTTTTCCTTTAGTGTGATCTTTCACTCAAAAGTCCTTGGACAATTCATCATACACAACAAATGCATTGACACATGCAGGGTGCAGTCGCAGTGGCCTAGAAACCCCCAAACAGAAAAGCATACCGTGTGTGCCCGACCGCTCAACTCAAGCACGGGGGCGAGACACGCCCGCACTGTTTTTCCCACGGGGAGATGTAGCATGTTTTGTGTTTCAGGAGGACTATAAATAAAAGATATTAGAATCGCACTTTTGTGCTGATGAAGCAGGTGATGTGCTTTGGTTTTTTGTTATCTTAACTTTCCTCCTGCTCTCACCAGGCGCACGGAGGGAAATTGCACTCTGTTCTCTGGCCCCTAATGAGCGTGCGGTCTACTGGATGCTACACCGATACACCATCAAAGAGAATGATCATCAGTGGCGCACACTTCATTTACTTCCTCATCTCTCTTCCTTATATTCTCTTTGCCTCCCCCCCCCCCCTCCCCTCTGCCTCTCATGAGGAGCAGACCTCACTGCAGCTGCATTAGGACCACTCTAATCTGTGTGGCAGTGTGGAATGGGATGTTCAATGGCTTTTTCTCGTTTCCTGGCTGAGAGGGCCGTGTAATGTGCTAATGGACTCTGCGGCTGCTGCCTGACCCCCATGGTAGAGTGTGCAGACTCGGGGCACACAGCTGTGACTCCCCCCCCCCACGCAACTATCTCAGCCAAACAAGTGTAGCTCGGCTGAAATCTTTTTATAGCTGCGGAGAGACCGGCCGTGCACTTCTAAGGTCATTAGAGCGTCCCAGGTGAGGGATCCGAACCCTCTCTGCTGCATGTCTGCGTGTCTGGCCAGTAATAGGTTTGGATGGATGTGCACTCTGACATAAACCTGTTAAGTTCTTGTACATTATCGGCAGCCACATGGGTCTATTTGTCCTGGATTGATATTTTAGAGAGGAAAAGATATCAGGCTTGTTACTTAGTGCAAGTAGCTGCAATAAAAGAAGAGCTTTATGGATCCAGGGTTAGTGTGGCTCTTGACTCGGTCACGCATTCATCCAGAACTTATCTGCTCTGAGTGGCCATTATTAAGGTAATGCACAGCCACATCCACTCATACCGTGTTAAAGGAGACATATTATCCTCACTTTCAGGTTCATCATTTTATTTTGGGCTCCTACTAGGAAAAAGTTTACATGCTTTAATGCTCAAAAAACACAGTTTCCTCAAACTGCCCCAGTATTCCCTCTCTGTTTGACATGCTCATTTTTTTAGCTCCTGTCTCTTTAAGGCCCCAGTCTGCTCTGATTGGTCAGCTCACACACGCCTGAGCCAGCACCACTAACCGTATCTCCGGTCGGCTCTGTGCTGCTTTCAGCTTCCAGTTAGCTTTACTTCTACTGTGATATATGCAAATGTGCGACATGATGACGTAGTGTGATGTCAAGATGTCACAGAATTCGCAACTGACGAGGCGTTTCAGGCTATTCCGTGTTTTCTGTGGCAGCTTTTTAGCTTTCAAGATCTTTTACATGCACAAGAACAGATTTAAAAATCACTGAAGGAAAGGAAAAACATAAGACAGCATATCCAGTCTCCTTTAACATTTTGTGCTCTTCTTTTATTACTGATTCATTATCACGCAGGATGTGCAGCTTATTCATAGGAAAGAATATAAAAACATGTTCTTTGATTGCTCTTATTCTGATGCATAACCCTCGCAAATTAACGATGCCACAACAGAGTTGACAACAGAGTTGACAGCTGAAGAACGGCCGACATTTCAAAACATTTCTGGATCCTGAGACGAATCAGCTTCCATTTACATTCCCAATTTTTCATCAGCATCAGCAACAATCATTAACATAAGGAGGAGGCTGTGGAAGAGACAGATGCTAATGTAGCAATAATGATTTTCTATCACATCTGTATCAATTTTAGTCCTATTGACATTTTAAAAAAGGCAGCAGACCCACCAGTGGAAGGTCTTTACTGTGAAGCAGCTGCAAGTTCTACATGCTGAATGAGTTCAGCCACGAAGGCCTAAAGTTTATACAAAAACACATTTTTAATTCTTTACTGTCAATATCACGATTTCAAAATAAAAGACATACTGCATTCAAAAGGTATGTGTGCTTAAAGGTGCAATATGTAAGAATTAACCACCTGTTGAATTCATACTAGAGACAAACAGGGAGCAGTATATCGCTAGAGTCACTGCTAACTGCTGCTGATAGCTGGTTAGCTCAGTTAGCAGTGCAGCTAGCAGTACAAACTGGGAGAAGTGGCACAGGAGCTTCAGACAGGGATGGCTTGATGTTTGCTCGTTAGCGTGCAAACTTCAGTAAATATCTATTTTTACAATGATGACATTAGAAACAAGGAGCAAACTACGAGTTTCACATGTTGCTTCATCAGATTCTCTCTGTGCTCGATCGCCAACAGGCGTTTCTTTGAATAATCTGGTGCCGTTTAGCCAGTGAGGTCACATTCCCCCGATACAAACACACTTAAGAAGTTCAACAGCATGAGGCACAAGCAACCACAGTTCTACAGTATTATAGGAAGAAAAAACTATTTTGCGTCTATACAGAGATTAAAGATGGATGATTACATTGGCCTGGAGCCTGTTAACATTTTATTGCTGCGAAAAAAAAAAAGCTTGCTGAGATGTAATGTAGGTGTTCTTTTACCTCAACAGCTCCCCCTAAAAACCCCATCACCTTTAAAGAGCTCGAGGAAACCATCATCACACTTCAGCGCTGGATTTCTGGCTGACTGCGTAACCTTGGAACATCCTGTCAGAGGGGCTTGAGAAACACCTGCAACAGTACCGATGCAGGTAAAACACCATTTTTACAGTTCTTCGACTGCTCGGAAAATGTCCACCCTATTTTAGTTTGTCCCTAAAGCCACTCCGGTGACCACATGCAGCGTGGAGAACCAAATGGGATGCTGGCAGCCAGGGGCGGCGTGACATTTTCAAACTACAGGCAGCGCCGGGAGAGTTAAACTGAACTTTTTGAGCATTGATCACAAAATCCGTACTCTATTTATCCTGTGTGAGCGTATTGTGTGACGGTATGGACAGTCTGAAATCACACTGAAAGAACTCATGGGGACAAAGCAGGTTGATACCGGCGTGTCTGACCAGCCACTCTCTACCAGTCGGAGGCACAGATACCCCGAGATCAGAACCAACAGATCAATAAACTCATTCATTCCCGTGGCAGTAACTCAGTTAAACAGGGCGCGTGAAACATACGGACTACAGGCAGTGATACAAAGGATACAAGGGGGATTTTAATGACTTTACTCTCGAGTGAATGTTGACATACACCGTTAATGTCTGCCTGCTCTGTGACGGCTTTGATGATGGCTGCTGCAGATTATTTTAGGCCACTGTTGTTGTTGCTGTCTGCTCTGATGCGATTTTAAATGTGTCCGTACGTTCTGTGCTGGATCACAAATTGCCTCTCAGAGGACATTAAAGTTTTTTCTAAATCTATCATCTGATGGAAGCGTGGTGGAGCCTTGTTTGTGGAGCCCTCTTTCCCCCCCATCACTGCACAGTATGATCAGTGATATTGTTCACAAACAGTCTAAAAATTGCCTAAAGTCTGCCTTGTGAATCATAAAATATGGGAAAACTGGTTCATTTTAGATTATTAAGCCTTGTGCCCATTTCATATCTCTGAGGAAGACTTTGATAACTGGAAGAATTTTGGTTGAAAACATTAAAAACTTGAAGGAGTAGCAGTTATGATGTCTATGTATTGCGTGTTGTGTATGAGAAGCGGTCCAAAGCTGTTATGCGAGCGGTGTAAACAACACCACTTCCCCGGTGATTTGAGCTTTCAAGCCTGGTCTGCTAGCTGCACGGCTAACTGAGCTAACTAGCTAACTGCAGCCTTAGTAAGCAGGAGTTGCTGATGATATGCGCCTGCTTATTTGTTTTGGAGTATGAATCTGAAAAGTGGACAATTCTTAGATATTGAACCTTTAATATACCTAAAATATCACATTTTAGCTTTTAAAATATCCGTATAGCGAGTTTATTATTCTGTTGTTGTCATAACACCTCGTATCGTGTTTTACCCAGGAGGCAATTCGAGTGGAGACGGCGACCCCCTTTGTTTAGCTTAGTCCGCCCGACTCATTGCTTCTTTATCTAAGGTTTGTGCAAGATACAATCTATTGACCTGCGCATGGCTTTGAAATGTCAGTCGCCCCGGTTGTGCATTGATAATTTCACGGCGCCTGTGCTTCTCCTCAGTAAATGCACTGTATGTACCTTGACAGTCAGATAAACACTTTTCCCAACATGGACACTCTGAAGACAGCTGTTTCCTTGTCCTCAGGTTTATTGCTTTTGCAAGAAAGATGAACAATAACATATAGAAACATAACCAACATCATGCTGCCTGTTAACATTTGCGTGTTTCACATTTTATATATTCTCTTTAATATGAATTGAACCCTTTGTATTTTACTATGTGATCTTATGGGGGTCGGCCTGCCCTCCATAATACCAATTTTTTCACAATAACGCTCGGTTAATATGAAGTTATTCTTCCCTTTGACTGGACTTTTTCATCTTCGCAGGCAACGGGAAATTGAACCACAGGGGCTCTTTGTTGTTATCTGGCAGACACTGTAAGTGGCATCCAGCAGCAAGATGTTTGTGTTTTGTCTTTTTCCTTTGTTTTTCCCTGACCTTCAGATATAAACACATTAGATTTTGAAATTTGACAAATAAGCCCACAGTTGAAGCATTGAATTCAAACTAGTAATATATCTATGTTTTCAAAAATGATTCAAGATTGTGTTGTGAATGAGAGATGATCACACAGTACTCGTTCAGGGAAAGTGGAAATGTAGCAAAAATGTGCTTGCAATGGAAATTATACAAACCAACAATTAATAAAGGATCTTGCTGTGATGTTAATGTTCTGCAGACAATATTGTGTGTATATACACTGTATATATAGTATAGTGTACAATATATATTTTGCTCTGAAGTGTGAGTTACAAAAGTATGAATAACACCAAACTCAGTATTTGTCACTGTGCACTGACAAATACCATGAAAACAGCAACTGGGTATCATCTGATAATCTCTGCTTCAGAAATAATTAAAAATAATAATAATAATAATAATAATATGGTCCACTTTTTCGTTTAGTTTCTTCATTGGTTCAAACGAAAAATCACACTATAAAAACATTGTTTGAAAAGTGAGATTTGGGGCAGTAAGTGGCACTGTGTATCACTGTGGAAGATAATTCATAATATACCAGAAGAATAATAAAAGTTTGATGAATACATATGTAACTACAACTCTTGTAGTCTTGTGTATGGAGAACAATAAAAGAATAAACAACAATTCATGGTTGATTAGGCTGATGTCAGTATTACTGCCTGTAATGAATGTAATAAGCTAACATTACATTGGTTCTACTACAGCTTAAAGGTCCTCACATTATGCTTATTTGTAGTTCATTCCTCTTATTTATGGACTCTATAAGACAATGTCAAGATGCTTTAATGTAAAAAGAAAACGCTCTGCTTTAGTGTCCATCGCCCTGGAATGGATCCTAGACCGCTGCAGCACTTATCAAATATGACCGGAGGCTGCATTTGCATGGCCCTTGACAGGAAATGACAAGGATGTCTGACGGCGATGCTGAGGCGGGGCCACAACCTCGGTTGAGATCCATGTCCACGTGAGCAGCCAGGATTCTGCTGATGACGAGCGCACCCAGGAAGTGGAACGGGCCGGCGAGGAGTCTGAGATCACACAAAGCCCACCAGAAAATCTGTCAGCTCAAGTCAGAGATGATGCGCATATGTTGAGTCAGCTGAGAGTCAAGTAACAACATTTATTAGAAAAGTTGCTTTGTCATAATGAAGTCACAGTCAGGCTATAAGTCTGGAATGAGGCAGGATGGTACTGACATCCCCAGGTGATAAGATGAGCCTCAATTAAAAAATGACCTTTCATCGTATTTCTACTTTCAAGCGTTCCACCTCTTCATCTTCATCTTGAAAGTCACTTTTTTTCACTCCCTGAAGCTATCATGTAGTCAAGCCCACAGAGATGTTCCCTGAGGTCCGTCTGCCCACAGAATCACCTGCTCCCATGGGAGAGGAAGCAGAATCGATGCAGAGCAAGAAAGGAAGATGACCTCCTTTGTCTTTTTTTTCTCTGCAGTCGACAAACCCTCTGATTTGTTTTGTGAGCGAGCTGAGCTTCATTAGTGATTTGGACCCTGGTTTGTATTTCAAAGCCTCTCGACAGTGTAGTGGCCAATACATTTGGTGAAGGACAGGCTCTCATGTCTACTTTTGATCATAGCCCTCAGCGTTTCCCTCCCCTCAGCAGGCCATGCAAAATCACAACATTGTTGTACTATTTATGATTTGTTCATTTTCAATATGCTCAGCGAACCAACAATATTGGCACAGCAGCTGTCATCAGGTAGGCCAACATGTTAAAGTTGTGGCTTTTTGAAAATGATGTTGTATGTGTCGCCTTGGACCTTGAGGTGAACTGAGCCATAATAATAGCATGCTCCTGAGTTGCCAGGTAACGGATTTCACCCAAATCTATGAATAGAGTTAAAAAATCGTGTTTTGTGCAGTAATCCAAAAAGATCTGGTCCCTAGCAACACAACGCTCTTGTGATAAAAGAAGTGTTTGTGGAACAAAAAATTAGTAGACTCCCTCGAGTGTCATCCTGGAAGTTGTAAATTTTGAAATACCACACAGGCGTATCGGTGAGATATGGAGCAAGACATATGTGATAAAAAAACTTTAGACACCTTGGGAACCTGAAATCCACACTACAGACAACACTAACTAGATTTTTGTGGTCCAGCTTTGAAGAACATGATTAGCTTCAAACAGCTGTCGTTCAGTCAGTCCACAAAAATGTCCTTGCCCTTTGGTGGACGCAGTTTTCATTGAAAATGTTTGTGTTGATAGACCATATACACGGCAGCCATTTTCCTCTGACATGCTCAGCGCAGGAAGCTCAAATTCCGTACTGCTGTGCTCGCGTCTATATACATAAACGTGGGGAATCTGGTGAATTGTTACCCCTTAATTGCTTCCTCATTGATCAGCAACTGCAAAGACAATGGAAAGTGAAGATCTGGAGGGACATCAGGCCATATTCTAAGGTAAAACAATGTGTTTGATAGCCCATAATCTTCTGTTGGACAGCAGCTAACGTTAGCATTCAACCACTTGGAAACATATTATGCAATACGCTTGGAAATGCACAAATTAATAAATTAATATCTCACTCCAAACGCTAATGTAAGCTGCTGTAGAAAGTGGTTGAATGCTATTGTTAGCTTACAGGTTTTATCTCGAAATATGTCCCTCCAAATTTTCACAATCCGTCATCGTTTCAGCTGCTGATCAACAGTGTTGGGCACGTCACTTTTAAAAAGTAATTAGTTATAGTTACTAGTTACTTCTCCCAAAAAGTAACTGAGTTAGTAACTGAATTACTCCACTTTAAAAGTAACTAGTTACCAGGGAAAGTAACTATTGCGTTACTTTTTTTCTTCCCCCTTTTGAGCTCGGCATTAATTTTAACAAACTCGGCATCTATGTATTTAGAAAATACACATGTATGTTCTTGCCTTTTACCTCAAGGAGATTAAAGTACTTCAACTTTGAAAACGCCAACTTACCCTCCGGACTCGCCATTGCTGCAGCTTACCTCTGCTAGTTTGTGTGTGTGAGGCTGCTGTGTGCGTGTGTGGTTTGTGTGTAAACTGAACACTGCCTGTGATTGGCTTACGAACTCTCACTCTACCTTAGCCAGTCATCATCACTAATGCGGTGAAATGATAACAGTTTGTCAGAATCTCTAGTTTTACATACCGTAAATTACCAAATAATAGCCGGGGCGTTTATTTGTTTCAATCACTTAACAGACCAGGTGTTTATTTTGGACAGGCGTTTAATTCCTTCCTCACAAAAACGCCTCATCTCTGCTGTCACTCACGGGGGCATACATTTGTTTCGCCGTCGCCCTGATCATTTTGTGGGACACTCTCTCGTGGTGTGCCCGTTTGCTGATAACTCATTCCCGCATGTTTATCTCAGGCTCCTCGCGAGCCTTCTTCCTCCCTGCACCAGGCAGTCTGGCCCTCTCGCTGTCCTCCTGGGACAGACGCTGAAGCTCCGTTTTATTTTTTACGTCAGTCTCTCACTCTCTCGGGTCGGCAGAGAAACGTCTAGCGGCTGCTTCTCCCGAGTTTTCCTCTGCATATTTTGCGACAGAAAGTTTGAATTTCAAGTTGTACTTTTATTTTTGCTGCACTGGAGCCACATCCTCAATGTGATACTGACTGACAGAAAGCAAGCGCAAGGCGAGAAGAAAAACGTGCAGTGTCAGTCTTCTTCCTTGACGTTTTTTAAAATAAATCAGAATCGGCATTTATTCAAAACCGGCGGTTATTTATCAAGACATTAACCTGCATCCGCGTTTAAAAGGGACCCTGCGGTTAATTGAAACCCGGCTATTATTTGGTCATTTACAGTAACTTACAAACTGATAATAGCTGCCGTGTGAATATGGCCACAATGGATTAAACAAGAAGGTGTGGCAATGGGAGGGGCAACGCAATGAGGCAACTTCTGAACAGACTTACGTGGCCAGACTTTGTAGAAAGACGTACACACACAACATTGGACTAAGGAGATGTGCCCATTGGTCCACAAAGTTGCATCCACCCTATGAGGCTAAAATTTGCCATGGAGGTCAAGTGTGACATCATCGCCCTGATGCCCGCATGCACCCGGTCGCAGCTACTGCAGATCTGCACTCGTCTCAACGCACTACTTAGTTTTACTTAGTCAGGTTTGAAATGTAGCCTTCCCTCTCAGTTCAGATGACGCCTCATCAGCCCTCTCGCTAGTTTCCTCTCCGTCCTGTCTCAATGAGCACATTCAAACGGATGCCTAAGGGAGCGATTGGAGGTGTGAACTGGTCCTTTTAGAGGAGAAAATGGAGTTCACACGAAGCGGCTGACATTTAAATTCTCGGAGGAACAGGCCGGAAATACTTTTAGTGGAGAAGAACTTTCCCTTCAGGAGGAGGATTTTTGGAAAGGTTTAAAAGCCAATGACTGAGAAATAGAGAAAAAAGGTCAAACGGTGATATTGTTTTATATTTGCTGTAAACTTATAAGATCGACATCTACCGTGCTGATTTAAACATTTTCTTTTTATTAATTCTGTCATCTGGCTGTAAACGCTAAGTAAAGATCATCATCCTTATAGGACGCATGCATCGCTTTAGATCCTACAAAGTTCAGTTTAATCTTTGTGGAAGCACATAAATGAACCTTTATTAGTCAGGGAGTTCCTATGAAAGAGCCTATTGAGTTACAAAATAAAAGTTGTAAAATTCATTGTTTTTGTAGTTTAACTAGATTAAAAATGGAGATATCTGTGATTTATTTGTGTTTTAAGCCTGTGTTTCACAAGTTTCTCACCTTTTATATCTCTTGAATACCCCTTTAATATTAGACCGGTAGGTTTGATGAGCCTATATGGAGAGAAATAAACTAAGTATATTAAATCTTAGCATATTTGAGTATATGGCTGTTAGCGAGTGTTTTGTAAATACACAGGAAGTGTCTTTCTTCTCGAAGTTTTCCCGCGGTGACATCACACGGCGCACGTAATCCTCACGGTGTGTTTGATGCAGCAGTGTGCTGACGGCTCCTAAATGTTTCAGTTAATACCGTTCACCCTGAAGATATTTATGAATATCTGTGCTGAAGCAAAAATTAGAAGCTTCGTTTCAACGTTTGTCCTTTCAGTTTTGTCAGTTAATTAGAAAACCGTTAAAGGTTTCCTAAGGACATCAACACGGAGACTGGAAATAAAAAAAACAAAAACACAATTAGTGGATTCATTTAATTTGTTTGTTTGAAGGATTACTCGGCCTCTGTCTCGCGATGACTTTATTTCCCTTTTTACTCCTCGTGAAATGATATTTGAAATTGAAATAGCACCTCGGGAGTATTTCTTATTTGCGCTGACTGCTTTCATTATCAAAAGCTGCAATGCGTTTTGTCTTCTCTTGGTTTTATTGAGTTAATGCTGTGTGGTCCGTCAGCGATAAAAAAAACAACAAAACAGCATGAGTAGAGAATCACCGCAAGGCCGTTTCATAGGTGGATATGTGGTGCAACCCTAAGAGGAATATAAAGCGTTTCGATGAGCCGCATTTGACAGCTTAGACCCCGCTGGAAACATGTGAAAAGAAACGTCTGCTGCTTTCAAAAAGACTAATCCTGTAACGCCACCTCATCGGGATTTCTTTCTCTCTACTTCAAAATACAAAGCCGATTTCCAGAATTGAACTGAGGCGAATTAAAGCCTCTGGCTGGACAGACATGCATTTGGTGTAAATTCAATTCCCTAAAAAAAAAAGAAAAAAAACAGTTTGGAGTTAATGATTCTGAGCAGGTTCCTCATTTTTTTTTTTTTGAAAAGATATGACAAGTGTGTTTTTCTTCTTCACTTTTCATTCTTCTTTTGAGGCGTACTCACTTGCTGCCCTCCATCCCGAAAAACCTCTTTGCTCACATTTTGTCTTTGTGTCACCTCGCTTCCTTTCAACCCCCGATTCATTTCGAAATGGCTTCTCCCATTTTTGCATTGCATTTCCTTTTATCTCCCCGTTCCCATACTTTGCCCTCTTCTACCGGGTCACATCATCCTCAAAGACCCGGGAAATGACTCTCCGTCTTCAACCCGCTGAACGCTGGTTATTACACAAAACATTTCAAGTATTTCCTGAAAACAGATCGAAGTGCGACATAAGACCACTGCGGCCAAGTGTGCGCGTCTAAACCTCCCCAACAGCTGACCTTTTTCTTCCGACGATCCATCAAAGGTCTTCTCCCTTTGTATGTTTTCTGAGCTGTCACTGGAGCTGTCAATCCACTGTCTACATCTTTCCCCAGCTGGGAGTGCTGTGCTTTGCATTGTGGGACAACGGTGTCAATCCAAGAATTGCATTCGTCAGAAACACAGCTTTGTATTTCAAACATCTCTGTCTGCGCTCGCGTTGCGGTGGAGAGGACTTTTTTTTGTTTCTGACAGACTACAGCTGATGTTGTGACAACTGCAAAATGCAGCTTTAGATTCAATCAGCTATGTAAAGCTACGCAGTTAATTAAAGCCAACTTGGTAAGTTATTCGAGGAGAATGTTTTGTCATTCCTGTAGACATTTCTCTGGAGACAACAGTTGCTAGACTACTTCCCTCCTTTCCTCGCACTTCAGCTCTTGTACTTTTGGCCCTGAAGAGGCCTGAAAACAGACGCCAACACTCAAACTCTGGTATAACTGTAATGACAGCCCCACTGCAGAGGAATCCAAGCTCGACAGACTGGCTCTTACTAGACGCTGTTGCAATGATTTGCAAGATTGCTGCTGAAGCGAGGGGTCGGACCTTGAAATCATGCTCCATGTAAACTATAATGATGTACCAGCTGTAGCATGGGATGTTCAGCGCTTCAAGCGGAAACAAAGATTGAGAGACAGTCGCTGAGGCTGCAGCACCTGATGTTGAGGTGATGGAAGCGACAGGACAGTCCGCCCCAGCGACAGGGAGCACTGACAGCTTGATCGACTCGGGGACGGATGTAAACGAAGCACTGGCGTACCCCGTGAGTATAAAGTGGCAGATTCAGCCCCGCTGACAGGCCCTCTCAACCTCTACTCCTTAATGCGATTATAGACTTTAATTAACCCCAATCGCTTCCTCCCATGACTCTCCGACAACAGGCTCACTAAACAAACTTGTTCTTTATTAGTTTCTCTGCTCAGTGTGTATGACGTCTCTCCATTTACCAGCTCGCTCTCTGTTTATTTCTCTGTGTGTGTCTGCCTGTTGAGAGTGTTTTTCCTCACTCAGCTCATCTCTCATTCATGAGCTCTGTTCTTGTATTCATTTCCCCTATGGAGTCCATTCTCTGGCCTGATGTCATTTTATTCCAGAAAGATGTGTCTTCTCTGCTGCCTGCATGAAGGAGAAAAAGGGGGGTTTTGAACGTTGTTCCTCATGTTGGCCTGAGTATATTGAAACAGCTTTAAAGCTCAATACAAGAGGAATATCTGATCACTACAAATGGAGTGTGTTATCTCATACATATTTACTCACTTAATTATTTACTAGTCTAGATAGCAGGGGGGGAAAAAAAACAGCTGTGCAGCTGTGATTCATTTGACTGTCTAAGAATAGAGCTCTTACGTGTGTGATTTAATCACCTGGCAACTGTGATTGATTCCCCTGTGTTTTCATGCATTGGCTGCTGTAATGCCCCGAACACCTGTCGTACTCTGCAGAACATATCTGCCCACTAGTTCGTCTGCAATGCTGCTAAGCAACGGCAAATTAGCTCCCAGCATAGGATTGATTTTAAAGTTACTTTCATCATTTCGCGGGGCTCATTTTGCACAAGAGCTTGATTGTATCTCCGCTTCGACCTTTTCGTGAGGACAATTGCAGCTTGATGGTCATGGACAGAGCCACAGCATCGTCCAGCTTGGAGTCAAGACGTGCCCTCAGGGGGGCGAGTGTCCAACATGACGTCCATACATGAGGAATGATTATAATTACATTTTATGAGATGATAAGATAAGATTGTTTGACCACTTTATTGGTAGAGGGATGGCACACTTACTACTCACTTCCTACACGACAACATACTGACTACATGGATGTTTGCTCTCTCTTCTGTACTTGTTCAAGAAGAAGAAGAGATGATGGTGCAGTGATATATAATAATCATTAAAACAATAACTGTCCTGCTGCCTTGTTGCAA
The DNA here is from genome assembly GCF_900880675.1 of Sparus aurata. NCBI lineage: Eukaryota > Metazoa > Chordata > Actinopteri > Spariformes > Sparidae > Sparus > Sparus aurata. The sequence goes on along the minus strand of NC_044208.1, from coordinate 24,206,792 downwards.
TTAGGTACGTCCGGTTGTTTTGCTGGTGTTTGCATGATTGTGGCATTTAACAGAGTTGTTTATGTATTTATTTGTCAAAAAAGCTAAGAGAGCTTGTTAAACTAGCTGCTAAACAGCATATAAAAAAAAGCCCCAATTGGGAAAATTCCCAGATTGAGTTTAATTCCATTTTCTAGTTTTGTATTATCGCATTCTGCCATATCTACCGGGGACATGAAATCAAGTTTGCCACATCGTTTACATTACATTTAGCAGACACTTTTGTCCAAAGTGATTTAAAGTAATTCATACATACATTCATACACTGATGGCCATGCAAGGTGCCGACAAGCACATCAGGAGCAGTGTCTTGCCCAAGGATACTTTGACATGCAGAGCAGGGGAATCGAACCAGTGACCTTCCGATAACAAGAGACTGACTCTTGGGACTGGGATCGGACGGAAGATTTGAGATTTTCTTCTGTAGCCACAGATGACTGAAAGCAACATCTGCTATATTCAAACCAATCGGCAAGTACGTTTCTGCAAAACAACAGACGAATTGAAACTTTAACTTTCTCTATGTTGCAGCTTTACGTTTGTTTAACCTGGATTTTCTATGTTTCTCTAGTCATAACACTGTGCTCTGGTTGGGTATACGCACAAAAAACTTGGTTAGAGCTGGGAAAACATTATGATTTGGCTGAAACATCTGTTTCGGTCACTACGATCACGGATGGAATTGGTCCGACTTTACGTGAAAATCAGAAGGTTTCCTCAAAAAAATATCCAACGATGTGACTCGAACTGCAGTCGGCCTTTAGGTAGGAAGCTAACATTAGCACATACGTGTAGCTCAGCATCAGCCAGCTACATCTGTATGCTATATCTGTATGTAAGTATGTATCTGAACATACAGGTACAGCATACAGATTTAGCTGTGCAGGTTTCAAAGCAGACCGGATAGATATAAAATGACCCGAGCATCTCTGAAATCTCCACATGGGAAATACATTTTACACAGGACATAAATTCCATGGTGCAGGATCTTCCAATATGAACGTAAATCTTTAGGCTCTTGGGATTTATATGAGTATCTGTGTGCATGCATGTGTGTCCATATATAAACTGGACACGAGGCCATGTGTCAGCTATGTGTCAACTGGCCATTCGTGCCCGTTTTATCCCTTCCAGCACGGCAGCCCGAAATAATCAACAGTTGGAAGCAAGAGCGAGCCGGACATGTGGGCCGTACCCATCATGCCACCGTCTAACAAGCAGACAAGTGGCTGTAATGGCTACCTGCCGTGATCTGTCCAAACTGGCACTCAGACATGCACCTGCAGAGTGCCTCCACACCCACAGCTCTCCCGTCAGGAGGCACCAGACGGACGTCAGGGATGGCAGCGAAGGTAGTGTGTGACCCAGGGCTCCAACCATCCGTGAAACCGGCTGAGAAAAGAGGTTTTTCTTCCACAAAATCCGGCAGCAGAGAGGAGCTGTGAGCCGCCCGCCGGAGCCCCATGTGCAGTGTGATCACATGTTTTGCATATCTAACCACATGCATGTATGAGGTACGGTACATCCATTATCCCCTGCTGCAGGAGGACTTGAACATCCCCAGCGGTGAAACTGAAGCTCTCCATAGCTCACCGCTCCAGGCAAGGCTTATGAGGCCAGTTGTCCGGGAAATAGAAGACCCATCCAACAGATTTCATGCGTATGCTGTGTTCCTCGCTACAGCCTGATGATAAGAACCATATATGACTATGACTATCAGTTTTTTTTGCACAGGAAATACAGAGCTAATCTGGTAAGCCGGGAGCATGGCAGGCCATTCATCACTCCGGCTGCGTCTGGATGCTGTCAATCCACAACAAATTGAATCGTTAAAGGAAGATGATGGAGAGAGACAGTCAGACATGCCGCTTTCTGACAGATGTGGTGAACCTCACTCTTAACAGCAATCGGAGCAAGAGTGAATGCAGCAGGATGAAAGAGCGCGCAGTAATGTTTGAGGACTTGGGAGTGCACACAGATCTGAACAAGAAGGATGTCTGCAAATTTTAAGAGAAAAACCTTACAATGTCTTCTTTTCTTTCCTTTCTTTTTTTTTTTTTAGCACATTATAAACGCTGATTTCTGTCCACACACTGTCAGTAATCAGTAATCAAGAGTGCCACAGTGAAATCCCAGGAAGATATTCTCAGTGGTATTAAATGACCCATAATTTTTGCAATTAAATGCATTAGATGACTGGTTGGCCATGAGTGCTTAATACAGATGCGGAAAAACAAACAAACAAAGCACTGAAAACATGTCGTGTTCATACTTATCTATCAAATAAATTGATGAAAACGTAGCTTTGATTAAAAATTGTTTTAAACATCCCATGCTACGTCATAACTATAAGATAAAAAGACAAAATTATGAAATAAAAAGTCATATGAGATAAACATTTTAAATTGTGGAGTCAAAGGTTTGAGTTTTTTATCTTATTATCATGACTTATGGGACATTTTTTCCCATCAAGCTTACTTTTTGTCATCTTTTTTCCTTAACTGGTGCAAATGGGCTCCCATACCCACCTACGGAAGCCCTAAGCGGTCATGGGCCAAACATAATATTTCCTCAGTTTTCCCACGTTTACAAGTTACATTTTGTTGTCTGTAGTTATTTCTATTTTATTATAATGGAAAAACTATCGTTGTTTTCCAGAGATTTCCAGAGAACGACTTCATAAGTAAACTAAATCGTTGCATACACATGAACTTTTTATGACTTTTTCCATTAATGATTGGTTCTTCTTGCAGTGGCATGCTGGCTAAGCCCACATGAAGGCCGGTTGGGTCAACGATCCACAAATGGCCCTAACGACTCTGTAAGGACAATCCCACACAGGGTCAAAGCCCAAAACTCCCCTCCAGTTAGTTCAAACTAAGGACGCCTCTTGGATGAGAGGTGAAACGTCTTCAAGAAACTGAAACAAGTCCAGTTGCCTACAATACAGCACTTAGAGTAAAGCTAGAAGGAATAAGAGCGAACAACTTTTTAATTTATGATTCATTTATCTCGTTGTTTCAGGATAACAAAGCAGGATTTCTCAAGATCACAAGAAAATGTAATCGCTATCTTGGGAAAACATCACTTGCTATTGAATGAATGTATGAAGGCGGTCTACCTATGGGTTTCTATGTGCTGATATTTAGGAACCTCGCATAATGATAGCATGCAGTGCAGATAAATATAAACCTGACAAAAACACAGGCGTCTTAAAGTGGGCTGAGATGGAAGCAAAGCTCTAACCCTGACTCCTGAATCCTTTTCAGCTGAACAACACAAGTTCCGCCTCTTGTCCATGTGGGTGGTAAAAATCTAATGTTGATGGGTGCAAAATAATAGAGACGGCATGCGGCGGAAATATACAGAGGGTGCACAGACTATAACATTAAAGCAAATATTGACACAAGTGGGATGTCGTGTGGGTTGACTGGAGCATTAAAATTCAGACTCCGCCAGCGAGCCCAACCGGAGCTGAAACATTAATTTGAAATTAATGATTGATAATAGGGGAAAAGTTTTGGGAAAAAAAAGGAAAAAGAAAATGTTTTGCTCTGAATATGCCTAACTTTGCACCTGTGAGGCAAATTAAGAGAGACATTACGTACGGTGTCACGCTGCAGCAATCACCTCAATCATCACACAATCAACGTGAAATTGTATCCAATTTAGGACATTACACAGTGACCATTTCCATTTAGCCAAAATGTAATCTAATAAATAGCTGTGGTGTGAACATAAATCAACATAAACCTTCACCCTGAGAACATGCTGAAACACTGTCGTCATAATGATGTTTCAGTTTCCTAGCAACAGAACATATTCGACACTCTTCTTCTGTCTTTGTTTTTTTTTCCACCTTTTCTTAATGGGAGCTGATGACTGCATGACCAGCAGCGAAAACCAGCCTCTGATTAAATTCAGACACTACATGGCACTTCAGAGGCGGGAGGGAAAAAACAACATGTGTGTTCTCTACTAAAAATACACCCAATGTGAAATTCTCCTCCGACACCAGCGCTCCCCTGACGACCCACCGTCACATTCTGAGCATGACTCGCTGCTCGAACAGAAAATCAGTATCCCCAGGTGAGGAGTCAGAACGGCTTGATGGGTGGAGCTGCAGAAGGACTTTTATGACCCGCCCGTCCCGGGTCACAAGCTGTGGGGGGTTTGGTTTTACAAGTTTAGATTTCATAAGGTTTTGTGAGAGTGAGAAAGTTCAATAAAGGGAGCTGACAGTGTTGTAAGACACCGTGCTAATGTGCAAAATGTTTCCTCTAGATGACAGTCTAGCGCATTAATAGTACAGTTAAAGGAATATCAGAATCAGAATCAGAAAACCTTTAATGTCTCGCAAATGGGGAAATTTGTTTGTCCCAGCAGCCAAATGACAGAATATTACAAAAGTTAAAACCAATAGCAAAAATAAACAATATAAATAAAAAGGTAAGAAATAGAATAGACGTATATACATATACACACGATACAGTACAAATAGTTTGAATAATTCAACCTTCTGGGTAACATACACATTACTTTCATGATCAATACCATGTCCAGTAAATATGTAGCTGGAGCCAGCAGCTAGTTGGCTTTACTTCAAAGTCTAACATGTGAGAATTTTAGTACAACTCATTCAGAATCTAGCATGTGAACCAGCTAGCACACAGCCACTTTGCACCCCAGGAAGCGGTTGTATAAAAACAACATCAACACTACGCCGGTGCTCCGAGTTATATAGGAGTGCTAGCTGCACAGCTAGCTGAGCTAACCAGCTAACGGCAGCTAAAGTTAGCAGCAGCTAGCGGTTTATCTAGTAACATGCTGCTCCCTATTTGTTTGGAGATCAACAGGTGGCGAATTCTTACACATTCACCTTGAACATGAAGGCAGGTAACAGGTGGAAGCTTGACTATTTACTGTCTCAACTAGAAATAGTCTTGCACATAACACCTGATGCAATGCCAAATTAGTTTTTTATGAATTAAACAAACAAGAAATAACTCGTTAATTTATGCGCTTTTAATGCAACATGTGGAATTAGCATTTGGCTGATAAATCACACAAAATACCAATTTCTACATACCCTCACGTATTACCCGACCTATTTGTTAAAACCTAGAAAATAGAAATAGCTTCTACACTAATATCCTGTCATTACTGAGACAATATTACCTTGACCTGATTATTGTGAGCAGGTGAGCCTGTTGTTACATCCTCTATTGTTGTCATTATGTCATTATGTAGATTAAACACCAACATTACCACCAGCCTCATTCATTACAAAACTGTTATGGGGTTACTTTAAGGTAAGAACCATGGTTTTAACCTGATGTTCCCAAGATATTACCCTCTCATTACCTTCATTAATAATTCATAAATGACCGAGCTGGAATGCAAAAAGCGACACCAGCAGCGTGACAAGTGTTTTAACCGCCTCACTTTCTCGCCTCAAAACTTCTCATCGACGAGATATTTACAGATGTGGATGATTTTTCTGTGAGTTTGCCAAGTGACCGCCATGTCCTCTCAGGAGAGTCCAACAAATTGCTCCACTTCCTGATTTCCATGGCAACCTCCATTTCCATCACAGTGTGATTTTGGATAGGAGACTCAGTTTCACCCCGTCTGCCATCTGTCTCTCCAATATGGAGGTTTGTTTAGGTTTTCCTTTTTTTTTCCACACACGGACACACACACACAAAAAAAGCCTTTCAGGTGGAAGTAAAAGAGGAAAGGCTTGGCAGAGCACCAAACAGATTCCCTCCACTTGTTTATGTAAATTATTCATGCTCTTGATGCATTATGCATCCGGGATGAGACACACGCAAATCAAGCAGCACTGTTTCATGTTTTGTCTCCATGTAAGCAAGTAATAATTTGGCATAGCCATAGACGCACTGAGGTCCTTCTAGCACCCATTCACCAGCTATTCTGGGCAGCGGAGGCTCGCGTCTGAACACAAAGATGAAGCTGTGAGTTTGTTCTGTGTATGCTTTGGCAAAAAAAAAAAACTATAGATGTGCCTCTTACGCAACGCTGAAGGTCATTCGGAAACTTTGGATGCGGCTCGTAGTTTGACTGTAACGCGTAAACTGAAAGTGACCGAACAGTTGGTAATCTGACTCGGATCTATGAGGGAGAGTTTCTCTGCCAGCCACGCAGAGAGGACATAAACTGTGATAAAAAAAACCAAAACAAATAAACACTTGCTCAAACATTCACCTCATCCAGTTATTAATGTGTTTATTTCCCCCTTGGTGGCGACTCTACCTGGACCCAGCGCGCCCACGTCCTTCACGTCCACCTTGTCCCTGCTGGAGAGAAATGAAACGGAGATGTGGTTTGTTGTTTCGGGCGACACGGCAACAGAGGCAACGTCTGCTCTCTTCTAGCGTGAGCCTCAAAGCAATAACCTCACACAGCTCCGTGCATCTGAGGCCATCCTATACAGTTCTGCAGCACGGCAGAGCGAAAAGGAGACAGTTCTCAGTGGCTGCTTGGTGCCGACCCGCTGTGCGAAGTGTGAAAAGTCCGTCCCACCGACATTTTTAGCCCAGCTTTTTATCCTGTAACTCCACTGACCAGAGACCAAACGTGGTGTTTTTTTGGCAGGAGCAAATTCTCTTGCGATCACAAAATTGTCATTTGCTAATTAGGCGCTTTAATTGTTGCCATGATAACAACTTCCAATTATATTGCGATCTGATTTCATGTTTTTGTTGCAAAAATGTAATTAGAGGACAAACTTTTTTTTGAGACGCACTGTCTTGTGTTTTTAAACGGGGGCCCTCAGGGCACAAATCAGGACAATTTAAACAAGCATTTAAACAAATAAAACACTGATAATGATTAAAAAAAAAAATTAAACCACCCAACCACACAAAACAACCAACACGACATCGATAAGTGTCTTATCGTCAGAAAGACAAATGGTCCAGTTGTGTGCTGATGGATCCTGGTTAAACTGTAAAAATCGCAAGGGAGTCTTTACAGCCACCAGAGGCTGAAGCAGAGGTGAGTGATGTGAGCCACTTACATTGTTAATAAATCAGCCTCTTACCTCTGCCAAGGGCGCTGTGTGTTGAGCTGTGTGTGTTTGTTTGTTAGTTGGTTGGTTTGTAAGCAGAATTACACCAAAACTACTGAATGGCTCTCCCTAAAACTTGGATGGAGGACAGATATCAGCCCAGAATAGAGCTTTTGATTGCAGATCTGGATAAAGGGACGGATCCAGGATCTTTTTTTCCCTTTTTTTTTTTCTTTAACCCTGTGAGATGCATGTAGTTTTACCATCAAAAAGTGTTGGATGAAAGAAAAACCATATACTGTATTTGTCATTCACTTAAGTCATCTTGGAGGAGGAGCCAGGAAGTTTATCTGCGGTTCCTTGTGCACAGATGTGAGTGTTTCCACTGCTTGAGTCCCGCTGCAGGTGATGTCATTAATATTTTCTAATTCAAGACGTATTTCACCCACCTGCTATCGATCAGAATGATAATTTCTATGACCCCCCCCCCCCCCCCCAATCCATGGACTGAGATCCGTTGACACACAGTGAAATATCAGTGTATTTCTTTCAGTTGGAGTTGTAGATGGGACGGATGAATGTGAGACAGCAGAGACAGCAGGGTCCACCAGCAGAGGACCACATCCACCGTCCCTCAGTGATGATGAGTTGACACCCTGAACTGCCCAAAAAACAACCATGACTACTGAAAAAGTCTAAATACAACCCTCATTTTATGCAGAGATTATTATTAGATCTTGGACACGTCCTAGAAGTAATTGCGCTTGAGATCGTTTAAATCGTGCCCGAGGCGACTGTGGTGGAGTCCAAGCTTGTTGCAAGCTTGTATCAGATACAACACGTAGGGTTGAGCTCTGAAATTAGAATCTGGTACGAGTATCGTACCAGAGAAAATGTGTAATTATCCGTATTCGTGGTGAAGAAAAATCCTCATCGGGGAGCTGACCAGAGTTTATTCTTTCAAGCATATAAAAATGGGTTTTGTAAAACGTTCTCTTATGTCCAATTTTGTTTTTTGTCTGTTGACAGTAGCCGGGCTGCTAGTTGTAGCCATGTTGCCAATGCTGTCTGAGTTGTTAATTCAAATGTCATCATGCGTCTCTAATTTGTCATCACAGTGTTCTGGGGCTACAGTCGTCGCCATCTTTGATGCATAATCGACTGCAGTGACGGCAGCTTTTCCTCAGATGTTAGTTCTGTAGCTGCTTTCATTGTCTCGTTCTTGCGAGGACAGCCTTGACATTACCGGAAGAGACAAGACGCCTCTGAAAAGCAAGACGCTGCTTGTTAGCGCAACAGGTCGAGCGTACAGCTAAACACAGTTCCAAAGTGGAGCTACTGCGTTGGAACAGGATGTGAATGTGTTCACGCTGATGTTAAGAAAGATTCATTTGCCCATTTGTCTTCTGCACCTTTTTCATCACTGATTCTCGGTCCTTGTCTAATTTTCACGGAGGAGGAAATGCCGCCGATGAGCGCTCTTCATCACAGTCTTCATTGACAATTTAATCCCACTCTGTATTCCAGTCAGTGTCCGAGGGGCCCTGACAGAAAAAAAAAAAAAACCTACAGTTTTAAGGTGACGCCGAAGCTTTCCAACGTGAGTTATCACCTCTGTTGAGGAAAAAAAAAAGTGGGGACAGCTCCCGGTCCCCAATTCATCAGACTGTCCAAATACAATTGCGCAGCCGGCCCCAGATCAAGCACACCATTTATTAACTCGAATGTCTCGGTGTCAGGCACAACACCTCATTCATCCCACCACTGTGCTGATCCCATGGGCCTTTTACTCCAAGACAAGTGGATGGATCCCCCCCCCTCCGTTCAGGACCTGTGGGTGTCTGGCACATATAAATTGCAACTCTTTTGCTTTGGATGTAATGTTTTTTACCGGTGTAAGACCTCTCACCTCCTTTGCTTCCTCGGGGGAAGGCAGAGTGATCCTTCCTCCATCCTCTTTGCCTTTCAGACTCGGCGTGGTTTATTGAAGGGGGAAGCGCTCGTAGAATACAAACAAAGACCAAATATACACAAGTCGAGTGGAAGTTAATGTAATTCATGCGTTTCTTTTTTTCGTTTAAGTGTGAACCCATTTTTGTATTCTTAGAAGGAGATTTGATATTTATGATTTTTTCTTTTCATAAACCAGTCCAATTTTCAGAAAATTACCAAGGTACGTCCCCCGAGTGCGTTTCAGTTTTTAAAGCTTCAAACGACTGTCTGTGTATAGATTTCTCTTCCTCTCCTCCTCGCCTTCCTTGATTTAGTTGTTTTCTCTATAGGAATTGATTGCTCGTCTCCCTCCGTGTGTGCAATTACCTTTCAAACTGGAAAAGGATTTTTACATAAAGTTGGAGAAATCGTGCCATTAGAGGTGTTTGCGGGACGCACAGGGACATTCTTGACAAGTACAGTCGACAGGCATGGGAAGACTCGGAGAGAAACAGCAGGGAATGCATTTATGAGAGCACAGAACACCTAAAGACATTCACTTTGGACATTATCCAACTCCATTAGCCACGAAAGCGGCTTCTTTTCTTGGCGACTCACTGAAGCAGCGCTGCTGTACATTGAGCCCCGGTAAGCTTCATATAGGTGGCATTTACAGCATCTTATATTACGATCATTATTCTAAATTGGTGTGTAACCATCAAGTACGATGCGGATGGAGCAGCACTCTGAGTGTACATGAAGCACCCAGTATACTTTATTGTATTAAAGTACAGTTTTACCTTTTGTGCTTAATTTAATGTAGATTTAAAATGTACTTTTAGCACACTATGACTACAGTAAAAAAAAAAAAAAAAGCTGCTTTTATATTTACAAGAGACTCACAATATCTGTTTAATGTACATATAACAAATAATTACGCTTTAAACGGATATTCCGGCATAAGTTTAATCCATGGTCTAACACACCGCGACACCGAGTAAGACCACCGCTGGAGAGATCAAGATTTCCGACCGCTAGCTTATGTAGTTTTAGCAACCTCAGAAAAGACCGCACGATAACATTACTCTGCAGTCTATGCCTCCAACCAAGAAACCGCCATCAAAAAGCCACTCTTGGCTATAAATAATGCTCAGGACAGCACCAAACTTCAGCAACAGTACAAAAAGGATTCCAGCACATAGTTCTGGGCATCAAACATCTGCTAGCTTTGCCGGATTTCACACAACTCACCACTCTCCTGCAGCAGCTTGCTTCGTTGTGGGGAAGCCCTGACCGAGTCGGTTACCGAGTGCAGTTAGAAATGCTCAATTCCGTTCTTTTCCCTGTCAAGCGCTCGATAATAACTGTTATAAACTGGTAGGCAAGACACATATGAACTTTGATTGCTTTCCCAAAGAGTAATAATCACACATTTTCATCCTTGAGCTGGGGAACTCTGCTGCGCTCGGTAATCAACTCGTCAGGGCTTCCCCACAACGAGTGCACACATAAGTACACTAAATGCACTTCAAATGTGCTTTTCTACAATTGAATTACAAGGAAAATATACAACGTACAAAATGTGTCATTCCCAATTAATATTTTGACAGCTAACTAATTATTAACACACTTTAATTGCACTGATGATTATTCTGAGTACGCTATGATTTGATGTACTTGGTGTATTGTTTGGCACAAGGGCGATGCAGCGTTATTTCACGATCAAATTCAAAGTTTAAATTTCAATTAAGTCTACCTTTATTTCTGTGTACTGACTACATTTTAGACATAATTGCTAGACAACAGCTCTTTACTGAGGTTGAGTTCGGTCCATTATATAGATGGTGGGATCGTTTCTCTTTAGTGAATGTATGCCCAGATGACTGCAGAGGTTTTTAAGAAAACCAGAGCTTGGAGTCGTCCTTTACAACTGGCTCGGTCGACAAAAGGACAAAAAACAACTTCTGATAATTGACAATTCGATTCCCTGGTCTCACTGTGTCACCCCCTTAACGTTGACGACCAATGAGTTCACAGCAGTGCTTCATCTCATTTCTCATACAAGTCAAACATTTGGACTGTGAGCCCCAAACACGCTCCCCCAGCAGAAACTTATACCAAGATCCCAATCTATTGTATTGGCACACACACACACACACGTTTCAAACTTTTGTTTACAGCCATAAACAAGCCTCACACCAGCCATCTCCCCCCTCCTTTTCTCTCTACGTCTTGTTTTTCCCCTTCTGTTTCTCGGGATCCAAACGTGACAGTTATAAATGGAAATGTCAGCAGCGGAGCAGCTACCCAATCCTCGGCACGGGATAATGGCTGATCCGCTGGGGATTTTCCGATGGGGCCTCGTCTCTAACCCCCACATCCTCAATTACCAGCCCTCCAACAGGCCCCCAGATGGTCTCCACACAGCATAGATGAGCTAAGGAAGAAGGGGTTTCGGGAGAGAAACAGATCTATATTTCATAGCGCATTCTCACCAACATCCTCAGGAGCTTGAACATAACCAACCGTGGAATGGTGAACTCGCCTGTTGAGACACAAACAATCAGCAATGCCCGCACCATGGATGCAGTTGGTTGTACTCTTATGGGAACATCATGGAGCTGTGCTGGTTGTTTGTTCAGAATCCAAGTGCTAATACAGGTGTTGAACACCAGCGGCGTAGGCTTTAATGCTGGCGGGACGTCTTTTAATTAGGTGTAAAGTTAATGTAGCGCTCACATAATGTTGGTTTTGCATGTAAATGAACCGCTGCTTTTTCAGCAGGAAGACATTCTCAGGTAAAAAAAAATACTACAACTTCCTGATTGAATGTGGTGTCACTTTAAATCCACCTAAAAACAACTTCCTGCGCACACACATTTGCACTAAACACTAAATGTTACAAATTCCTTTTTGGCTTTCCCTTTTGTCATGTTACAGTTCACTGCGACACACACACACACACACACACACACCACTTTCAAGAGACTGTGTTTTTGTTCTGCAGAAGGGACTGTGACTATCGCTTATCTTCAGAGGGGCACTGCTGCAGCTTCACAGATGCATCCGTGACAGTAAGCTTTGTTGTCACAGTTGCCAACGTGTAACACTGATGAAACACTTTGGAAAAATATGCTTCGCTGTGATTGGACTAAAAGAAAGCCGGCTGCCAACATCTGCTCCTCTGATGAAAGTCTGGTGTCCTCTCTTTTGGAAGGATACCGCTGGCAGGTCGGGAGAAGGTGTTTCTACGCCGGAATATCTCGCTCATTATTAATGAAGACTGCAGACAGGAGAAGAGTGCATATGGCAGTGGCGTTGGTTCATGTATTTTTTTTCCAGCCGTGTGAGCACGGACATCCCGTGTCACCGAGGATGTTGGAACGGTCTAATGAAGAGGAATTGTTCCTGTCGACTCGCATTAGCCCACACGCTGTAGAATGCAAGCTGTGAAATCCATCATATTGCAGGAGGTAATTATGCATGGATAATTTAATCGCGTACAGAGCGCTCTTACAAAAGCAAATAAATGCTTCTTTTTTTTTTCATACCGTGGAAATGTCATGTTCTACATGCCTCTGGAGAGCCGGAGTCACACCCATAGATTTATAACCAAAGAGGCTAATTGTAAGCTTGAAGTACCTTGTTTTGTTTGCACAGTATGACGCTGTTGTATGTTAAAGGAAAGCACACGTAATGTAACGTGAAGGCGTACAAGCTTATTCAGATGTGCTGAGGAGGTTCTGGTATTAAAACTACACTGACAGTCTACCACTCTGCTCACAGCTGTGTTAGACTCCACTGCTGCTGCTGCTGTAGAGCAAACAGGCCGGCTGTGCCCACCGCTGCTCCACCACCTGGCCTGTTTGCTTCACCCTACAATGCCAGAGACAGACAATAGCTATTGTGACTTGTCGCTTGAGGTGAGTAAGCAAGAATCAGCTTCAGGCCTATTGTCCAAAACAAATGTAGACAGCGCCCTCCGCCCTCGAGCAGAAGCGCAGACTCACTAGTCGTTTGCCTCGAGATTTATTTGCAGCCCAGCAACAGGTCCAAATGTTTGATTTAGCTATATGCTAATGTCACTGAGCAAACTGAAAAAAAAAAAAATGACATAGCAGATGTTAAAGGAGAACTTCGGCCATTTTTAACTCATATTCCTGTTGATCGAGGTTACCGAGTGCTGTCAGTAGGAAAAATAACGTGAATTTTTTTGCACAATATTGACCAGATATCAGGACGGCAGCTAAAGCGAACCCATGGGGGCGGACATCCTTAAGTTTCACTTTCGGTTATGTCTGCCCCCATGGGTTCGCTTTAGCTGCCGTTCTGATACTCGGTAAATATTGCGCCAAATGTTCTCGTTGTTTTTCCTAATGACAGCACTCGGTAACCTCGATCAACAAGGACGTGGGTTAAAAACGGCCGAAGTTCTCCTTTAAACAGGTTTTCCATGCGCACCGTCTGAGTTTAACGTGTTAGCATGCCGACTGTCGCTATTTAGCATTGAACAAAAAAGTGAAGCCGAGGCTGAGGAATGTGAATCGTTTTTCAAGTAATGATAAACTGGATCAAGTGACTCGATTACAGGCTAAATATGTGCAAAAACACAGACTATCATTGGCATGAAGTCCTCATAAAGACTCAGCTCAGCAGCTAGTCTACATTGCACCACGTTTAGAATTAGGCGCTGATCCTCATTCAAGTCCGTTCTGTATTCTTCACGCCACTGAATCACTGTGATATCGCACACATCGACATGTTCTCACTTCTCTGCATTTGACAGCAGCTCCCCCATCTCTGTTTTATCGCTCGCCAAAACATATGGGAGGGTGTCTTCTTTCTTTTTTTTTTTTTTGTTTCTCTGGAGAGGAAATGTCCCATTTGTGTGTCTGAGGTGAAAATGAAGTGAGATGCACCTTGGGTATTGCCAGGGGCCCCGTACCTTCTCTGGGTTTGACACCAGGAACAGATATTACCACTATAATGGAATTCTATAGTCTGGCAGAGGCGTTTGTAAAAAGTGAAAGAGCGGCTCGACATTTTGTGCTACCTCAGGATAGATTATGTCTCGCTGCTTTTGCATAAAGTCACAACACGGGCCTTCTGGTCCAGTTCTGTGTTCACGCTTTTCACTGAACATAAGGATAATTATATGTGCTTATCCTCATTACCTGCCTTGGCCTGGGTCAAACCAAATCGCACATCATCCATTTGAAGAGATTACACGGCCAATGTATTAACTGGAAACTACATCCAACATCCCACATCAGTTTTCGCAGGCACCATTATGAGACTCTTTGCTTGTGTCCAGTTAAGTGACTCATCTTTATACATCTGCACCACAGTCCTCTGCATCTACACCGGCCGCTGTAGTGAAGTTTCAGCTTTGCTCGATGGCATGTTTCATTCACCAGCTTCTCACTCTCACCTGTCGATCCCCCCCAAAACCCCTAAAAACCTCCTCATACCTAACTCACCCTCTGGCCACGCATCAATCAATCAATAAATATGATGGCATAATTTTCCTACCCCCTCGATGAAAGGGCGAGAAAGCGGGAGAGGTAAAGAGAAGGAAAGAAACTGCCCTTCACCTGTTGTGTGTAGTCTCTTCATAAAACTGTAGTGAAACGCCGGTATGATGTCGATACAACCGTCTACAGGTCGTTTTTAGGATTATTTTTGTCGAGATCCACGCACATGTCACGGTAACAATTCTCTAGATGAAGCGCCGCTGCTGCCAGCTGGCTGCTCTAACCTGTTACAATGGAGGCCGAAATTAAAAAAGCAAGTCGTTCTGCCGCGCACACGCGCTGCTCACGCAATCCGGCCTGGAAGGAGACTCACTGCCTCCTCCGCCACTCCTACACTGAAACGGTAAAGGAACGAGGATGTGGCTCAGCATCCACTTCTGCGTCGGAGAAATTGTGATTTCCAAAGTGACGATTTCATGAATCGGTTAAGGAGAAAGTGTTATGGCTGATTTGGAGGCAGATAGTGGAAAGGTCAGATAAAGATTACATTGGCACGGAGCTGCTGCTATTGGCCCCGGCAGTAGAATACTAAAAACTTAAATTGGACGGTCACTTTAATCCCTTTGGTGCCGCAACCAGCTCCGGCTCTGCACAGATTGATTGGTGGTTGTAAAGCATAACAATATCAGGCAGGAGCAAACTGTTCGATGGAGATTAGTGTGTGTGTGTGTGTGTGTGTGTGTGTGTGTGTGTGTGAGAAGAGTCCCAATTCTCACAATAACAATAAACACGCCAACTCTGATATTTTCCTTCCTTTTCCACACACACACACACACACACACACGCACACACACACACACACACACACACACATTCACTTCCAAGTGTCGGTTTCCATTTTTTGGAATGGGGAACAACTTTTTGATCACCACCTGTGGGATCACTGTTTTTAGAGGAGGATCCAAAGGAATCACAAAAACATAGGTGAAATTTACATTTTCTTAGTTGGCTTACTCACCTTCAAACCTTTGCACAGATGAAGGAATTGAGTTCAACGTGCTAAATCAGGACTTAATTGACAACTGGGGACCTATTTTTACATTTATGTGTCAACTAATATAAATCAAGTGTATCGATTCGATCTGAACAATTAGTATTGTAGAGAACAAGTAAAGAGACAGTTTGCCCCAAATTCAAAACAATGTATTATTACTCCTTAACTGTAGCACTACTTATCAATCTAGATTGCTTTGGTGTGAGTTTTGGAGATACTGGAATATAACGGAACTAGCTGGCTTAACTGGTGTGGAAAGCGCCCAATAAATATGTGCAATAGCAACGTCTCATTCCAGAAATCATTATATTTGTGTCCTGGATATGGTGAAATGTTTGCAAAAAGTTTGTTAACATATCCAGCAGACACAAAGCAACAAAACATTTAATTTAGTGTTTTGCAGTGGATTTGTGTCCTCCTGATGAATGTAAGTCCATGTTTCCCTCTGCTGTGTCTCTGTATCTGCTAAATGCTAAATCCACTTTATGCACCAGCTACTCTCTAACTGTGTTCGCCGGTTGTTCAGCGCTGAGCAGTGAGTGTGCAGTTTTTTTATTTATACTGAGAAAAGCTGAATATTCTCAATGAGGTGTGTCTGCGAGTCACTAATTTCACATTGCAGTCATACTGAGACCAACACAGGAAAATACTGAATATTGTGGTATTAATTAAAACATCTCATGAGACAGTTTTCCTGATTTTGATTTAATTTTTCATTCACTGATTGAATGTTTTTCTTTTTTAAATTTGGAATTCAAAGTGGGAGAAACCGGAGAACCCGGAGAAAACCCACAGTGCTAACCACTGAGCTTTCCCTCGCAAGTAGAGATGCATGATTTGGTCGTTGTCACCGTGTTGTAATCCGCCTGATTTGTATCATGCACCCCTACTCGGAGGGTCTGTGAAGATTTTTTTTAAAGCACAATCATGCTTAAAAAAAAACCTTCACAGACAGTTTTCCTGATTTTAATTCAATGTTATATTGACAGATTACATTTTTTTCTGTTCACATTGGAAAGCGGGAGAAACCGGAGCAACCCGGAGAAAACCCACAGATTCACACGGAGAACAAACCCCACACAGACAGGAAGAAGCCCTCGACTCAAAGCCACCTCCTTCTGCTGCGAGGCCACAGTGCTAATCACTGAGCTTCCCCTCACAATTAGAGATGCATGATTCGGTGCTGATGCTGTAATCCGCCTGATGTGTATCATGCACCCCTACTCAGAAGGTCTATGAAGGTTTTTTAAAGCTCAGAAAATCATGATTAAAAAAACCTTCACAGACCTTTTTCCCATCACCCATCACGTCCTAGTTAATGCAGGTCACACCGGAGAAGTTCGTCTTTATCCAACACCAGAAGCGACTGGTATGGCTCTTCTTCTTCCTCTTCTTCTTGGTAATGATCTCGTCTGAAAATCAAGGGTTAAATATCAAAGTTCAATATCTCAACTGTCCTCCAAATGCACAACAATTCACCCTCAAGCTGATGCGACTTTTTCCTACCACGTGCGGTGGAGTCTTGAGACATCTGGACCGTCGCGTCCCTCGGAATGACTTCCACTCTGGACTGAAATCTGAACACACACACATACACACAATCAGAACCTGAAGTATTTGACAGACATCTTAATACATATTAATCTCTTGAACCTGTGGGTTCAAGTTTTAGGACCACAGGAAGTTATCTCACCGAACTGTCCTCTCCTTAGCTTTCAACACCAATGTTTCAGCTTTCGCAGGCTGAACCGCATTCGCACGTGATGGTTTGTTCGTGTGAAATGATCTGCGGTGGTCTGGTTGAATGTCGGCAGAAGAATCGTCCGTCACAGCGTTGGAAGAGTCCTGACAGTTTAGGGACTCATTGACAGAAGGCGGGGCTCGACTTCTGGGCGTGTTCTTCACGCGAGTCTCCAAACTAAAAACACACATACACACAATCAGAACCTGTAGTATTTGACAGACATCTTAAAACATATTAATCTCCTCAACCTGTGGGTTCAAGTTTTAGGACCAGAAGAAGCTATCTCACCTAACTGAACTCTCCTCATTTTCCAACACTGTTGTGTTATCAGGTGTCGGACACTGAACAGTAATCGCACGTGATGGTTTGTTCGTGTGAAATGATCCGCGTTGGTCTGGTTGAACGTCGGCAGAGGAATCGTCCGTCCCAGCAGTGGAAGATTCCTGAGAGTTTGAGGAATCGTTGATAGAAGGTGGGGCTGGTCTTCTCGGCGTGTTCTTCTTGTGAGTCTCCAAACTAAACATACACACAATCAGTATCTCTGTTCGACAGACATCTTAAAACATATGAATCTCTTGAACCGGTGGGTTCAAGTTTTAAGCCCAGAGGAAATTATCTCACCTTACTGAACTCTCCTCATCTTCAAACACCGCTGTGTTCTCAGGTGTTGCACACTGAACAGCAATCATACGTGATGAATCGTTTGTGTGAAATGATCTGCGGTGGTCTGGTTGAATGTCGGCAGAGGAATCATCCATCACAGCAGTGACAGGAGAAGCCCTGGGAGTCTTGAAACTAAATGCACAAACGCACACAGTCAGCTTAATATTCCTGCTTTTGTTCTGACATCAGAAAAGAGAACTCAACCTGAGCGACAAGAAGGATCAGAAAAAAATCATCTCACCAAGAGCTGCTGTCTGATTGCGGGTGGGGTGTGGGCACTGGAGGACAAACCATGGGTGGTTTCTGTGTAGCAGATCCTGAAGCATCATTGCTGTCAAAGTTTTGGGTAATGAATGGATGTTTGAGGACTTCACTGGGAGAGATCCTCTCCTTTGGATCCAGTTTCAGCATGGCCTTCATGAGCTCGATACATTGGTCCCGCTCTACAGCCTCAGCTTCGTTCCACTGCTCCACGCGTATCTAGTTACAGAAACAATGCTCAAATCCACCATCAGCCAAATCATCGTTATGTTAAATATAAAAAGAAAATCAATCATAGTTACAATATAAGTTACTTAGTACTTACCCTTTTTAAATCATCCAGACGGTTTTTTAAGTCCGTGTAGTTCTTTCGAGGGGTCAGTCCATAATACTCCAGAGGTGTCTAAAAGAAGGTTCAATGCAATGTTACGCGTGTATTCTTAATAAATATAAATGAATAACTGTTTTGAATAGTAAACAAGTCTGACAAAGATTAAATAACTTGTAAAGTAAGAGAAGGTTTATTGTGGTACCTTGAACTTCCAGTTCTGGGTGTGAGTTCTATTGAAATACCGCTTTGTCTTTTTCCCATTATCAAGAAGATGGTCCGCCGGCTGACCAAAGAGTTTAACAATAGCCCACATCTGGAAATAAAACACAGCATGTTCTGCAACTCCCTCTTCTTTTGGTCAGGATGCTAAGTTTATAACTCCCATCATGGCTACTGTCAGTTTAAAGCATTTTCATCAGTTTGAACAAAGGACTATCTTAATCCTAACCCGATGGATGTATTGTTTCTGTCCTTCCCTGCTTTATTTGTCACTTTTTAATTCTGAATTTGAGCTAATAGTGATGAATTAACTGTGTTGTGCGAAGGATCCCTAACTGGTAACTTAACAAGGCAGGTTTGTCAAGCTTTCGATTTCTCATCAAGCAGAAGGGATGTACACGGACAACAAATAAATTGTAAAATAAAATGCAGGAAAAGTGTGAGGTGAACCCTTTCTTTTCTAGCTAGGCTAGCAGGTGAAAAGTACTGAGGCAACTCGACCTATTAGAAACAGAAAAAACATAAGAGCGTCACTACAGTAGATAACATACCGATTCATAGTTGCTGTTTGTCGTGTACAGCAGTTCTCCGGTGACCAAATTGAATATTATGCTGCCAAGTGACCAGATGTCAATGGCCTCAGACAAGCGTTGGCCCAAAATGACTTCTGGGGCCCTGAAGGTGGAAGAAAAGCATTAAACAAAATGTGTCAATACAGTATAAAAACAATGAGTGCCTTTGAGAACCCTACCTATACTCCATTGGCTGGAATCTCCAGCCCCGCTTCATTTTTGATGTTCTCATGGCCAAACCAAAGTCTATCAGCTTGAGTCGTAAGGGTTGTCTGAGATGATCCACCAGCATTATGTTGTCTAGTTTTAGATCACTGTGGGTTACCCCGATGCCCTTCAGTGCATCCAGTGCCGTGGCTACCTGCAAATACGCAACAAGCAACACAAGTCAGAGAATTTCCCCACAATTTGATCGGATCAGGGTTTCGCTTTCTATCTGGCAGCAGTTACTGTATTCATACCTGTTGGACGACGGTTCTGACGAGGTCCAGTTCCACAGGGGGCTGATTAACCTCGCAGATGTAGTCATATAAACTTATATCCAAAGCCTCAAACACCATCGCCTCGCCAAATGGTGTTTCGAATGAATCAAGAAACTTGATTATGCAGCGTTGGTCGAAGTTGTGGTCCATTAACATTTTCAGCATGGAAACCTAAAGACACACGACAAGTTGGTCAAGATTAGTTGTTTGAAGAAAGATGGTGGATCGCTGACCCTCATCCCCAGGTCATCAGATACTGATGCTTTGGGATGGCTTCCTGGGATGCCCACCGGAAGAGTCAGTATTTGACCATCTGGAGATAAGAGTCAAAAATCAACGATACAGAAAGTTCTACTTTGTCGCATTAAAGATAGAAAATATGTATTAAAGTCGGGTAAACAATGTTGAAAAATCTAAATCAACAAACGGCTCCACCTCGGTTTCAATCAGGCGGCTCGTGGGGATCTTTACAGCCACGATCTGCATCGAGTCAACGTCCTCACATTCCAGCACCTGTCCATAGCGACCTTCTCCCAAAACCTTCAAAAATCTATACTTGTTGGGGAGTTGGAAATCCATTTTCCTTCTCAGAAAGCTGAAATGAAATGGGATGAAAAAAGCACGAAGGACAAGTTAACTTGTGTTCCATTTAATACCTTTCAAAAGAATGTAACAGTGTCCAGTGGTTTCCATCCTGCCAGCAACAGTGCTTGTAAAAACTCTCATTTGTATGGGTTTAATAGAAAATCATGTATTAATCTCATGTTCCACAATTCAATGTTCACCTGACCATCGTGAAATCTTATCAGAACTGCACTTTAAAACGTTCAGTATCACGATTTTAAATGTGAGCTTCACTTTAGTTAACGTTACATGAACATTTGATTCTCTTTTTTGAGATTTGAAGGCAATAAAATATAGAAAAAAAACAGTCAGGGCCTCCCCATAAATGACTGAATAAATCTGAATGTTGTTCATCTCTCTCTTCTTTCCAACACTGGGTGTAAAATGACAGGACATCTGGAGCTCTGAAAGAAAGAGGGAGCGACTTACCAGTATCGCAGTACTCGATCGAAAGTTGTCTTCTAAAGTACTTTGTCAACTCGAGGGGTGTTGCTTGTCAAACAGCAAGAAATAATCAGATTTCCACCAGACAGACCTGCTTTATACTAAAGTATGTGTGAAAAACCATTCTAAACCGCTTTGATGTCACCGGGAGCAGCCGCTCAGCTGACTTCCATACTGAGTGTTCTCTCACCAGCCTCAGATGAAAGGTGCATGTTGTTGCATGAACTGCAATTTAAACAATAACAAATGTTGAATTTGAGCATATGATCTGTGTACAGTGTGTTTTTATGACTCTCAGGTGTGAAAGTAGTATATTATCAGGTTATTTGAACAAACTCAGTATAAGTCAATCGAACTGTATCTAAGTCTCTGATGGACAAATGTGTAATTATACGGATGTATGTTAGCACATTCACACACACACACACACACACACACACACATTCACACACACACATTCACACACACGCATTGGATGTGCCTTGTTTCTATACATTTGTGTATTATGGACATTTAGCACAAAGAGAAACAAAAATAAAGCCAAAAATATTGACAATGATTCTGTTTTAGTATCATTTCTAGACAACCTGTTAAATCTGCCTTGAGTAATCCGTCCATTCACTCAGGCCCTGTTGTGCATTTCATTAATTAAAATTCAATCACGAATATCCTCAAAACACAAAAAGTTTTATATTGGTGTCCTGATTCATTTCGAATTGCCTCAGCGCGTGACTGTTGCTGAAGGCGAGGCTTGCACAATAATATCAAGTTAAATCTGATGTGTGTAAATACTATTCTGTGCAAAAAATAAACATATCGCATGTTTGTTGGTACAAATATTTAAGTCCAAAAATGATATTGTCCTAACACCCAACTAAACGTTTGTTTGCACCTCAACCTTACAAGACCATAAGTACATTATTATTACAAAATGTAATAGGAAATTCAACCGAAAGAAACTGAAAATCAAGGGTTTGCAGAAACATTTTATCACCACGATCTTTGTTGGTGATTGGGCTGTTTAATCAACGTCAGAGGAGTGATGCTGCTTCTTGGGGCTAAAGTTGATCACAGCCAGTTACAATCATGCACACACATACACAGACACACAAAACACATCAGCAATTCAATCAACCCACTATTCAAGCAAAAAGCTATTTGAATTGTCAGATGTAAAAAAAAAAAGATGAAATCGTGATCTGTAGTATTGCTGCCTTATTTTAAGCACAATAAAAGTGCAGCTCTGCCAGCTGTTGATTTGAGGCGTTTCATCACTTTTATGCCCCTCACCACACATCAAATCAATCTTAATAAGGCAAAACTACTTTTATAGGTTAAAAAAAACACAAACATACACACACACACACAAACACAACTAAATGAAAAGGAATAAGATAATAAGAAAAAAATAAGAGAGCATATCAAAAGAAATCACCTTGATGAATCTTTAACGAGAGAAATATTTTATTGGTTTGCTCTTACAGTTTCTTTATTGCCTTAAATAAGGTCTGCATTGACTGAATACAGATGCAGCCTCTTGAGTGTGTTTTCTTCTTCTTTCTTTGGCAGGAAATTGCAGGTCAACACAAAACGAAAAATAGAAATGCAAAGCGTTGTTTTTCCTACGACTTTAATGTGATTGCACTAAAATTCTCACAGCACATTTCCCACTTTTTCATTATCATTTAAATGGAGCCGTTACACTCAGTGTATCCCTCCACGTCTGGATATTTCCTTCACCCGGAGCCATTTCTCTTATCCTCTGCCCATCTTTGATCACACCTGACATCCCTGAGGAGTTAGGCTTTTCTTTTTAATCAGTGTGTGAAGGCCTGAGAGCTGCCAGTGTCTTGACAATATTTACAGTTATTCCATCAGTCAGAGGAACCGGCGGAGACATTGTTCAGTTGCTTCAAGATTTTCCTGACAAGAAAAGTTTATTTCCACAAGGCCGTCTAGACAAACATGTCTCCAATCAAGTAAGTTTCTCTATCTCGGTTTTTTCCCCCCCTAATATCTGTATTCCACACCCTCAGCACACCATAGACACGACTTTGAAGTTCAAAAAAGGTCCCAGTCACAATCGAGGGTAGAGATATCGCAATTTTGAGCAAGAGAGACGAAAACACCAGAAGAAAAACAGACGGAGAATAGAGGGTTATATACAAAGAAATAGGAGGGGAAAATACTTGGGCTTCTCTGTGTCTATAGTCTGAGAGTGTATCATTTTCGAGCTGTCTCCTCCCCTCCGCGGCATATTGCTGAAAGCGTTCAAATGCCACTGAGCTGTGAAGTGCTCTGTAATTCCATTTCAGAGGTGATTGGAACCTCCATTCTTGAAGTGCCATATCTGCAAGGCTTCTACCTGCAGACACTAAAATGACAAAGGACATTTTCCACTCACTGGTTTGTGACACAGTCCAACCCCCCTCTTTTTTTTTTGTCTCCCCTTTTTCCAAGAGCGCTCCTATTTTGAGGGGGGAAAAAATGCATCTGATGCGATCACTTCTTTTCTTTGTTGATGTACTCAAATTTTCTCCTTGGAGGCGAGACAATAGGCAGGATTTATGCTGTCACAAGTTGAATCAACCGGCCGATTGCTTTTAACTTTTCAGAAGGATGACAGAGAACGGATGACAAAAAATAAAAACAAAACCTTGACAGTATCCCTCTGCAAGTGCCAAGTGAAAACATTTAGTCTCTTTCTATGCTACTGAAGAGTCCTTGAGGGGAATCTTATCAATTTAGTGGAGTTTTTCTATCCACAGAATGAACAAACACCCTGTGCATTGTAAAATAGGCCTTGCTCCTGACGTATGCCATAATTATCTCTTGCTGCGTATTGATGGATCCGGCCTTTGTCTGTTCAAGCGGCGCGACAGAAACTTCACTTTCCCAGCTTTACATCCAGGCGCCAATTCAAAAGGAAATGCGTTTCCCTGCGCTTGCAAAGGCTTTTCTCTTTGCTAAAAGGGAACAGTGGAGGCTATAAATCGCCATGCAGTAAAGGTGTGAGCACAAGGGAACTGAAAGAGAGAGAACAAAGAGCGAGGAACAGGAGAGAAAAAAAACAGGAGAAAGACAGAAGGAACATTGAATTCTCACTGGAGCATATTATGAGTGAAATGGAGGAGTGGCTGTAAATTACAGGTAATTTGTGTCACGAGCTGGAGGATTTAAATCACTGGAATCAATGTCAAGGAGGAGAGGAGAGATATCGCGCCCAGTCAACACCACAGGGCCGAGAGGAAGAGTTGAGCTGGCGTTAACGGATGGGCGGAGACGGGGAAGGTAAAGGAGCGGGAGAGCGCAGGAGGAGGTCAGGAGAAGGGACGGATGATTTTTCACTCTTCTCTCTCTGTCTGCTGGCAGCTGTATGCACGCATCATTAAAGGGGAGAGAAATGTGCGAGGAGGAGGCCGTAATGACTCACTAATGACCTTGACCAGCAACTTTAGCGAAGGGGGGCTCTTGTCTGCTTCTACCTGGGCAGCAAGAGGAGTGTCAACATGATTAACTGCATTACTGCCAAGGACATGAGTGAGGAAAGAACTAAATTATCCAGACTATAAGCGCGCTCTTTGTTCATACATGAATACTTGCATTTTTTTTTGTCTTCTCCTGGACCTGAAAACAAGGACAGATCCTTTGTCAACATGTTTTCACTCACAGCTTGGTTAGTGGCCTTGAAGCTGTTAGAAGTGACAGAATTTAATTAAGAGCAGTGTGTGGAGGTGAGCGTGGTCAAGGTGCAGCTGCAGGAGAGAGAGAGGTCCCTTTATATGCAGTAGTGTGCTGGACTTCAGATGGAGGAAGCCTGGGAGATGCTCAGGAGAGAAGCCAGGAAGCGAGACGCACGAGCCGTGTTCGCCCATTGTCAGTATTGTGTGTGATGGATTTGAGCAATAAAACTTAAATCAACCACTGTGTTCTTTGTGACTACCGAGACGACTCACGGTAGCCCGGAACAGGCTACATTGGCGCCCAACTGGACTCGGCCAGCGAGCGCACAGATACATGTCAGAGCCACAGCATCTGCAGCCAGTCACAGCACTCGCTCTCTCGTGCATCGCGCTCCACAAACTGGTTGCGGAGGACAATCCCCAGAGTTTTCTGGAGTTTGAATTGACGGCGGTGGCGTGTGGTTGGCTAGCAGCGGAGTGGGCTGTGCGGCTGCTCACTTTACTGTTGGGTGAGGCCCAGACAACGGGGAAGCTTCCAGGCGGTAAAAAAAGCTGTTCTGGACAGGATGGGTTCTCCCTTGAGGATCACCGTTATCGGTACCGGAGCATCCAGTTAGGGTCTGCGGGCCGACCCTTCATGTTGGCGCAGCAGCTGAAGGACGCTGCCACCAGGTGGCTGCAGATGGGGGAGCGGATGCTCGAGAAAGTCGTGCTCGAGCAGTTCGTGGAGGGGCCCCCGGTGGGGACGTTGGAGTGGGTGTGGTACCACTGACTGCCGGACCTGGCAGCCACAGTCACCCTCGCGGAGGATCACCTGGCGGTCCGCCACAAGGGCCAGCCACTAGAGGGCCAGTCTCCGGCTCCCGTCCGCCCGACTCCGGCCACCCGCCGAAGAGCTGTTCCGCTGCCCCCGGTCCACACCAAGCCATCACTGGGCCCTCCCCTGCACTCCGCCCTAATCCTCCCTATGCTACCTCTCCATCACAGGTTCCAGCTGCTATGGGATGTTCGGCACGGATTGGTTGGTGTTTAATAAGTTAGTGGGGGTGCATTCACGACCAGTAGGGATATGTGTGCGGTGCTCAGTGGTGATGCGACGTTGTCCAACACTGCAGACGGGGAGAAGGTTCCCTTGTTACACTCCATGGAAGATTTTCCACTCGAACAGTAACGTGATGATGACTCTACGCTTTGCCTGTGATAAAAATTGATGGTCATTTGGTGCACTCTGACGCCGCACAGGCATATCCACACTTTACATTGATTAGAGATAGATTGTATAGAGTGAGTCCCGACACTCAGACAGGAAAAGAAATTACCCAGTTGCTGGTACCAAAAAGCCACCGGGAAGCCTGATTCTATTGGTCAGGCATTTGGGGAGATGTACACCGCTGGTGTGCACCACTCATGTCCCTTTTGAGCGGATTGGTATGGACCTCGTTGCACCGTTTCACCGGTGCACAGGGGGGTATCATTTTGCATTAGTCCTCATGGACTACACAACATGATATCCCGAAGCAGTGCCCCTGCGCTCTATCTCTGCCAAGAGTGTAGCACAGGTGCTGTCTCTGGTCATCTCCCTAAGGGGATCCCAAAAAAAGGATCCTAACTGACCAGGGCACCTCGTTTATGTCACGTACACTAAGGGAACTTTATGGGTTATTAGGCATCATGTCAATTTGGATCAGCGTATATCACCCGCAGACCATCAAGCGTCTGAATAAAGTCCATGATTCGTAAGTCTGTGCACGAGGATGGCTGCAATTTGGATAGGTGGCTAGATCCTCTGTTGTTTGCAGTGCGGGAGGCACCCCAGGCCTCCACGGGATTTTCTCCCTTTGAACTTCTGTCGGCAGAACACCGCGGGGGGCTCCACCCTGGTTAAGGAAAGCCGGGAGGAAGGGCCAAGCCCAAGTAAAAATGAAGTTCAGTACGTCCTGGGCCTTAGAGTAAAACTCCACACATAGGGCAGCTATCACCGGAGAATGTGCTTAAGGCCCAGGAGCATCAACAGTGCCTGACAGTGCCCAACAGAGGAACTAGATTAATATTATTTGCACCGGGAGATAAAGTGCTTGTATGGCTCCCGTCATCCAGCTCCAAATTACTCACCAAGTGGCAAGGACCCTTCGTGGTCACACTATGAGGTGGTGCATTCTAACAGGGGAGGGGCAACACAGATTTAACACCTCAACCTCCTCAAAGCCTGGAGAGAGGCGTAGCCTGTTTCCCTGGTGACAACGGTGACAGAGAGAGATGAGCTGGGGCCTGAGGTGCCAAAATCCTCAAATTCTGCAACGCTCCTCTGTGCTGACCATCTCACACCGTCCCAGGGAGCAGATTTGGCCAGGACCATGGACCTCATACAGCACCATATTAAGACGCACCTGGACATGGTGGTGCATTCACGGTCCTATCGGTTACCAGAACACAAGAGAAAAGAGAATCAGGAGGAATTGGTGGCAATGCTGAAGATGGGGGTAAAAGAAGAGTCTAACAGTGCCTGATGTAGTTCTGGTGGCAAAGAAGGATGGGGCTGTCCGGTGACTAAAAAAAGAGGTGAGGCAGTTCTTGGGGATCTGACCAGCCCGCCCCCTGACTGACCTCACCCAAAAGGGTGCCTCAGATCCGGTCTAGTGGACGGAGCCATGTAAGCTGGCGTTTAAGAATGTCAAACAAGCCCTTTGTGGGGAGCCTCTCCTCCACACACCTAACTTTTCTCTCCCTTTTCTCCTGCCGACTGATGCGTCAAACAGGGGGCTGGGGTTCAGACCACGCTCCCCTCCAGTGTCATCACCGCATGAAAGATGCCAACGGCCGCATCACCCACTGGTACCTGGATTTACAGCCCTTTAAATTTAGGGTGGTACAATAGACTTTCAAAATAAAGCCTGCTGACAAAAATTTCCAGAGCCTGTCCAAATCAGATAAACAACCATATGGGTCAACAGTGAAAGCAGCTTCACTCCAAAGGTGTGAAGGTTCAACAAGCACAAGCAAAGGTGAGTGCTTTTGACTTACTATGTATTTCAATTACATCCCCTACATTAACATGACATCATCTATCAAAAGTTACTTACACACTGTAAGAATTTTTGTAACTAAAGTCACAGAAGTTGTTTTAACCCAAACAGATGTTTTCCTAAACCTAACCAAGAAGTGTTGGTGGTACGCATCGACCATCATGGTTTGGGAACGGGGATACATGTCATTTTGAGAGTCACTCAAGCAGCAGCATATCACTGCCGCTAACTGAAGCAGTTGTTAGCTAGTTAGCTCAGTTAGCCTTGCAGCTAAGTGGTCCAGACTGTGAGCTGAGAGACCAGATGGGAGTCGATGTTGACACCACTAGCACAGGAGCTTTAGAGCCAGAAGAGCCAGGGATAGCTGGTTAGCATGCTCATTTCAATACAACACAATTAATAGATGTCACAGGGTCCGTGTTGATTTGATAAAATATTGCTGCTATAACTTCTCTCCACCCGATACATTTTTCATGCTCCTTACTCTTTATACTTCTAGGCTAGAGTGGAGCTTCAGCATCAAACTTTGAAGCATAAGACAGCTGACTAGGCTGCTGTATTTGACGTGTTCAGAGTGAGAATGATCTGGGTTTCTTTATTTTCAAGGTGCAGTATGTTTGATCCATCCTAAAGGTTTCCTGTCATCTGAATTGGAAAAGTAAAATCTCAGACCTGCAGTCTACCCTTTGTTCTCTTTCAGAAGGATATCTCCCGAAACGGATAGATTGCAAATGCAAATGTGCACCGTGTTCCGAGAAAGAAAAAAATATGGCCAGCTTGCATTGCCATCCATTCTGCCATCCTGTGCCTGTGTTGTGTGTGTGTGTGTGTGTGTGTGTGTGTGTGTGTGTGTGTGTGTGTGTGTGTGTGTGTGTGTGTGTGTGTGTGTGTGGTACTCGATAAGCGTAATTCTTTCCGAATGCAAATGTTAGATTATAAACACGGCAGATTAGCATACAGGAATAAATGATTATCAGAGCTGATAGCACTGCAGAGGCTCTTCTAGAATTCAAAAATTAACAATTATCTTCCTCATTTGCATGTTAAATAATTGAAAGTGTGTATCAATTTTTAATTATTAAATCAAATTTGGACGCTCTGTGTAATCCTCTTTTCTGTGTCCAACTTGGCTTCTTAAGAGCCCAGCGGACGGGCTTGTTGCACGATCCGTACTCGCGAAGTCGAGATCCTCGGCAGCCATCAGAAAACAACCGTCTCGCACCGTTTTTTTTATCTATCTCACCTGTCAGAGAGGACGAATGTGAGGCAAAGAGAAAGCCCGGAAAATGAATTAGAGAGCAAAATGGAGAGAGTCATCTATTGCTGCTGACAACAGAATACTCTCAGACCAGAGATAAGGAAATCCCATTTGTAGGAAAAGGGCCACTCAGCAGTTTCTCTGGCATAAACCCGTTAACAGAGCAGGTCAGTCCGCAGGTCAACGGGGGAGATAATGCCGCTTTGATGTTGGTCGGCGAAAATATGTGTAACGGGATATTGTCGCTGTGGGAACATGGTTATCTCTGTAACATGGAAATGAACCTGGGCCGGTGGCATGCTGCTCAACGACAGTGATGTCAGATTTAACACTGTATTATATAAACTTACTGCAGCAACACATGGAGATAAAAGAAGGATTGAAATAAGGTCGAGGTGGATATTTCAATGTGTTGCTGCAGACTCAACAGTTCAGCGTGTCTCCAGCTCTCTACGGTGACAGGCAGTTTCCAGGAGAAGTTTTGATGATGGGTTATTTGCATGCTGCAGGGGAAACAGGGAACATATTTAATGTTGTTGTGTTGTTGTCTTGTTGACAGTAGCACTCGGTCGGGGTGAAACACTTTCAACACTTTCCACAAAATATATCTGTAGATATAAATGTGGAATTATCTGGATAACAACACAGAACATTATTGTTCAGAAGAAAATTAAATTGGTATCATTATCTCCCCTCTGTCTGCATCTCTTTTAATTACAGGCCCTGCTTAGTAGGAATCAAACGGAAACAATCAAAAGAAGAGTGTTTCCAAACCACTTGATCCAGCTAATGAATGGCCTCGGAATACAAACTAGCTCCAAACTTTCTACAGAGTTTAAAAGGAGCAATTAATTGGTTTGGACTCGGGGAGATTATGTCTTCGACAGAGGATGCTGTTGGTAAGGATGCATTTTGCATCTTAGATTGAGGAAAGGGTGTTTAAGCCAGGCTTATTATTCAATACTCTCATATAAGCTGACATGTGATGTATTTAAAGCCAGAGACCGAGACTTTGATGCCGTTTTAATCATCCTCGATAGCAACGGGCCGGTTTGCCTGCAACCGCATGAACTTCATTGGAGGCGACAGATGATGAGTGAAGGGAGGGCCCCTGTCAGACATGGAGCTTAAATGAAGGAGAAACCCCGACGCCTCGGATGCATGGCAACACAGAGGAGTCACATCAGGTGGCTGTGAAAGGTGACGCAGCAGAGGGAGGGTTCAGCCTGGGAGGCCTGAGTTTGATAAATTGATATACCGACTCACGAGCCTAAACCTGATGTTTGCAGGTCCGAGGCAAATCAATTACATCTGTGGTACAGGCAGCAAATCTCAAGTGAGTCCTCTGCAATCAGCAACATGTCAGCTGGACATAAAGCCTATAATTATAATTTTTTCAGTAATCAGGCTGGTATCACAAACCAGAGGACTGAGGATTAAATTGTGCAATGCACAAACTAGAAGAAGTGAGTGCTGCCGTGTGTGTGTGTGTGTGTTTCTTGAGGACACACATATTTGACACCCATAGGACAAATATGTGTGCGCTTACGTGAGCGACTGCTGCGATCAATACAGATTGAAAGGAGTTATCTGGTTGAATTTTCTGGTTGGATGTATTTCCGCGTAATCTGGCTCAGACATTCATGTCCCTCCATAAAGTTTAGTGTCCGTAGTAGAAATTAACTTTTTGTCTCATACTATTATCATTTCAATTTTTCTAAACATTGGGATTCATGACCAAATACAGTAGCTTACTTCCTGCAAAACACAGTGTTAGCAATACCCTAAACAAGGCAGGACACAATCTAAATTTAAATTTTAAAAAAATGTCTGTAACGCTAGAAATGGTGGTTGTATGACACACCCCCCCCCCCCCCCCAAAAAAAAGCCAATCATCTGCACTCAGGCAAGCGCACAGTGAAGATTCATGAGAGCTTCAAGAGATCTGACGCTGCTGCAGATGGACTTCTAACAGCCCATAGGCTACAAGTCTTTTTTCGACAGAAGCGGGCCACATCTGCGTCGAGCTGCACAGAGCAGATAAAGCCGGACAGGAAGCCAGACGGCACGCTGGCACTGTGGATCCAATCAATTTTCAAAATAAAACACCCTGTGCAGAGGCGATCTGTACGCAGCACAACAG
Source organism: Sparus aurata (assembly GCF_900880675.1). Classification (NCBI taxonomy): domain Eukaryota; kingdom Metazoa; phylum Chordata; class Actinopteri; order Spariformes; family Sparidae; genus Sparus; species Sparus aurata. The sequence goes on along the minus strand of NC_044208.1, from coordinate 24,175,813 downwards.
AGTCAGAAATAATAAGAAACACTCTTAAAACAGACACAGTAGAAGCGAGAGATAATGACATGATGGACACAATCTGACACGCCAGGTAAGACGGATGTGGCCAATGGGATCAAGGGGTTACAGAGCCAAGCGTGGCAGTGGATGCACAGGCAGCATCATTCTGTAAAGAGGCGACGTTACGCTCACGAACGATCTGATTCTTGTCAACACTTCCTCGGCACAGACGAAAGGAACCGAGCTGTACCCGGTGAGAGCCAATATTTTTATTCTGAGGCACAAATTAATCCAGTCACCTTCACATGAACAGTTAGAACATCAAGTGTTATACTTATTTTACTCAATGCACGGAAACTTAACATACCATTTTCAAACAGAGGCCATCAGATCATTGTCATTATGTCTGGCAATTAGAGTTATTTAGTGCCTAATTCTGGCCACACGTGACAAACAGATGTTACTGGTGGGATGTCTAACTTTGAGTCTGATCCGAGTCTCGCCCTATCATTATCCCAGTGATTATTTCAGCAGACAAAATCCAGCGCCTAGGAACGATGAGCAGCTCTTGGATTGTAACAGAGCCGTAAAACCCGGCTCACAATCAAATAGCCGTAATTCCCCTCACCGCTATGAAGGCCTAAAACCGAAAAAATCTCCGATAAAGACTGAAGCTCAGCTCATCAGTTTCCAGCCGCGCAGACGCTCCATGTTTCAGAGTGAGGCCATCACTGTAATGGATGGAACTGCAGAAAGTAATGGGAGGAAGATATTGTACCTGCACAGAAGGGCTGCATCAAAGACCAGACAGCATCCTGCAGGTAGCTCATCAGCACACTTTTCAGACAGTTTGCCGAGATGTCTGGAGGCTTTCGTCAAATCCCCCCGAAAACTATTCCTTATGTCTTTGAACACACTGCATGTACTGTAGGCACTGGAGATATAGTTTCAAATTGGATAATGTGATAGCTTAGCATGCATTTGAAATCATGCAAACTGAAAGCAAACCGACTGTAGCTGAGTGGGCGTGGGGGCTCGAGGACGAGAAGCCGAGAGCTTTTTTAATATGCCACATATAAACTGCTCTTATTTCTAAAACTCGGTGCGCTCGTTGGATGATTGAACAATTACTAAAATTACAGGTTTCACACTGAAAGTAACCAAAAGTCTGCGCTTTTCTTTAAAATTTCAAAATACAGCCGGAGCAGAACAGGTACATAAAAAGGGCCTTTTTTTTCCTCCAGGCACATCTTCACAGATAACACGTCTACCACAACAAAAGAAAAAAAAAACGTGAATGACGCCGTGCAGCTCTATTTGCAAGTCGCCATGGTTACGCATGTACACGAGGCGTCGTGAATGGCGCCGGCAGCGAGGGGGGGGGGAAGAGGAGACGGAACTGAATGGGAGTCAGAAATTGCATAAAATGGGGATGAAAGAGAGAGAGCGAGCCGCGCTGAATTGGACTGGGTGTTGTAAACGAGGAGGTAACTAGAGGCAGAATCGCGGATTGGGAAAAGTGGCTACTTAGAGCGCTTTCACAAGTGGCACCTGCGAAGTCAGTAAGCGCAGGTCTGATTAGTGGATTTGGTGTTGACACAAACATGAGTTGATGAAACTTGATGAAAAAAAAGGTGTCTCCAGTCTCTTTTCCGAACTTCCTGCCAGTCCAAGAGAGACTGAGGAAGCCCCTGGATGTGAGGTGGAGCAACAACACACGTGGCCCTGACCCCTCACCGATAATTCGGGGTTGTTACATGTGCAGTCCAACTTAAATGTAGTAATGCCTCAAGCTTTTGGCTGGGAAAAAAAACAACAAAAAAAAGATAATAAGGCAGCTGAGCAGGGGGGTGGATATCGGTTGCGTCTTCAGAACCTTGGATTCCATTCAATGCCAGACGCTTTCATGTTCAGGTTTTTACAATTTATGTTTCTTTACTTACTCTCTGATATCTGCTCATTACGGCGCGCTGCAGTAACTCGGAGGAAAATAATTGTGGTTGTGATGCAGTGAGGGCGAGTGGAGGACTGTAGATGTTTACAGATAGCAAGAACCAGAGTCTTTGTTTGGAGGAGTAGTGAACAAGAATACAGGTAATAGTGTTAAGTCCACTTAAAAATGTACCCTTACCCTGACCTTTAAGCAACTGTTTATTGCAAAGTTGCAGTTATAAACCTTTATATTCGCTTAATGAAATGATTTATAAAGCAATTCATTCTTTGCCAACAGGGAAATACATTTTAACTAAAGTTTAATTTACATAAGCTACAATTTACAACTTATTCATGATTCATTATGAAGTGTCACACTAAATGACTGCACATCCAGACTTCCTCACTCTGACTTTCCCATACCTACATAACGAGGGACAAACTAGGTGTCCAATGGTGAATGCGGATATAAATTACCAGGCATACTGAAATAAAGACACCACAGAAGAAGAGCATTGGAATGGATCTGGATGCTGAATTGAAGGATTTAAAAAAAAAAAAAAAAAGTATGCCATGTCTTGCGGTTGAATAGCTGTCATTAAACTGACAGAATTACACATAATAGGCAGCACCGGGGGGAAAATGCTGGTCACCACTTAAGCACTCAAAAAAAAAATAGCTGCCTCTGCAGAATCTCTCAAAGTTCTGCCGATGTGTGTTGCTTTGCTTACGTCGGTATGTTTTACAGGCCACTTCTCGCAAAAAAAAAAAATTACTGTCTGCTGACACCGTGTTCTCGTGAAATCAGCCGGCAGTTACAACAATCCTGAGCCTCCAGTATGTTGTTGGTATGCTGCTTTATGTTATACAGTGTGTGCCATCCCCTCCAGCACAGCACCATCAATGAAATGTGACCGATGACGTCATCAAATCCATCATCCTCTTGTTTTTCTATGCTGTTGACTTTCATTAACAAACAGCCCTTACTCCGGTGCGGTACCAAAGATGGGGTTCAGCTCGTTGGCGGACCTTTTATATGAGTTCATAAATGGCTCCTTTTGTCCACACCGGAGAAAAGAGTCCTGCAGCAATCAGCGGCTGCAACAGCCTTGATGGAATATTGTCTCCGGCATCTGTTTCCGGAGCTTCACAGCAAAACAGCGTTGCAGCATTCTCCTAAACAACTGCAAAGAATAGACAGAGCCTCCCGTCAAATGAAAAAGAAAAAAAAGAAAATGGCTCCCCAAAGCTCATGCAGTAGTACAAGTCTCCGGAGATCCGTAATTAATTTGAAAATGCAGTACTTAAAACCTCGACACCCAGTCAAACTCGTGCAAACACTTGACAGGGGGCATGCGCTAACACCCTTAGCTTAGCAGCTACAATGAAGATGTTGGCCTTGAAAAAGAGCTGTAAATATTACCTTTTTAAATCACAGGGCTTCTGGAGACCTGGATTATGCCGGAGGAGGATCTGCCTGGAGCCATTTCTTCTTCTTTTTTCAGTTGTTTTCGTACGTTTGAACAAATCCCCGTCTATTTCAGTTGTTCGGCTGAATGCTGAAATGCTGTTTTGCCGCCTGACATTCCCTCTGCATGGGGGTGAGCAGATGTTGACAGACTTTACATTTTTTGGGTGAACGTACCGTTTAAGGAGAGTCAAGTCAGTGGTCGAGCTTAAAGTGCATTCATTTGCTGAATAAGTGTCACGCTCAATTGGTAGCGCGTGGACGCGAAAGTGGACAATGAGGCTGAAAGTAGGTCAGAAGGTAATTTATTGATTTCACAACGGTTTAGCAAGAGATGGTGCAGAGCGTCCCCGTCTGGGAGTGTGGAGGTGGAGGTGCTGTAGCTCATCGCGGCGCTGGTGGTAGCATGGCGAGTTCAGACTCCACAGAGCACAGAGCGTGCTGGTAAACACTGGATGAGAAGAGAACGTGAGAAAATGTTTGATCTCCAAGAGAGCAAAATGAAACACCTAGAAGCCATAAAAACTGACAATCTAACTGGAGCCATGTACCACAGCAAACTGATAAAGGAGGGTAGTGTGGACAGCTGGGATTTATCAGCAGGCTCTGATTGCCAACCTGCTGCAGGTGAGCGTGACGTGGAAAGCTCCGCCCAGTCTCTCAGTGCACCTCTGCAAGCAAAACAGGAAAAGAAAAAAAAACACCAGGCACCAAAATATCCACCACAGAATTTGACCGAGCACGACAATAACAGTCCTAAGTTATCCTCAAAACCACAGACAAATTCACACACGCACAATTTATTCCTTCTCACAAAGCAGCAACACAAATATCATCGTAGGAAAAAAACTAAAAAGAAGCATTATCTCCTCCACTGCAGTAAGAGCCCCTGTGGTCTACACACGGTTAGGTCATGGTTTACTCCGCTTCACTGGTGTGTTTCACCCACTCGCCTCTGCATACATGATCCGGACTGTCATGTAAAGAGAATAAAAAAAAAAAGAAAAAGTGACTTTCCTTCAGTCCAAATTATCTCCACAGCAAGCTGTCGTCAGTGGCGGAGGGCTCTGCTCCAGCCTGATCATATTACACAGTGAGCGCCACCGCTCAGGAGCCTCGGAGGCTTCTGGGGATGAAGACGGTTCGGTCCCTACAGCCGGGGATCCAAGCGGAGGTTGAGGATTAGCCGGGTGCAGGGGGCAAGGATGCAAGGGGCCATGGGGGAGCTGTGGGGTGGGTGGGAGCATGTGAACGCACGCTTATCAAGGAAGCAGGGGGCCCTGGTGTCAAGGTCCCATCATCACCGGCAGCAGAGCATGAATGAATATGAGGCAACGTTCATGAATATTCTATTGGGTGTTATCTTTCTCTTTCAACTTTCTTTTTCTCCCTCTTTATTCCCCCCTTTTTTTCAAGCACTCTCAGATCCTCTCTCCGCCGCTCTAATCTTCCGCTTGCTCCTCCTCGTTTTATCTCCCCCTGTCTCCGTCTTTTTCGTCTCTCTCGCCGCGGTGTGTCTGAGGACATGGCGTCCTTTTTTTCCCCCACAAGGGGTAACAAGCCGGCTCCCAGATCATATTTAAATCTAGCATGTCCCAAAGTCTCGCACAAAGCTTCAAAAAGACAAGGACTGTACCAAAGAGCTCCGACAGTGGAGCAGTATTTCAGGCTTCTGTAGATATTTCTCGTCTTCCTGTCTCTCCTTCCTCACTTCCACCGTTGCAGAGACGTTTGCTGCGCTCTCAGCGAATCTTGGCATCCATCTTCATGGGAGATAAACACGAGAATGGAGACCAATTTTGCTTCTTTCACAGTAGTCACAGTAATTAAGCGTTTGGTTTTTTGGGTTGGTTTTTTTTTCACAGTGTGATTGTTTGTTTTCCCACCGCTTGAAGCAACGTCTCCACACCTTTATCTATCTCCTCCCTCTTTTCTAGCATCTTGGTGAAATAAGCACACAGCAAAAAAAAAAAAGGAAGGAAGTTACTTGAAGCGATTGTCTAAACAAGCTTAGTTCAGGCTGGTTTTATTGTTCCAAAATGCGTCCTCCTGCCATCGTAGATAAACAATCAGCGAACATGTTGTTCGGTCTCGGGGCTCATGCCGGCTCGGCTTCGGTTCTTTGGTTTTCATTGTGCGATCGGGGGCCAAAAAGGCGGTAGTGTTTGAGTCACAGGGCTGTCCAGCTTTAGTTGGCACGCGGGCCCGACCAATGGTGCCACGGTCTGTGGGCCGTAAAATGAGCAGAAGGGCACGGCTTTAAATGTCTCTTCTACAGCACCCCTGGGCACGGCTACAACAATAAGTTGCTCGAAATGGAAGTGCAATTGTAGGTGAAAAGGGCAACGGCACTCTGGCAGACACATAGAAGAAGTAAGGCGGCGGCCCCCACCGGACCACTCTCTGCCTGATCGGTTCTGGAGTTGGCAGGGTCCAAGCAGAGGTCATTGTTTGGGAAGAAAGGAGGAAGGAAATGGGTTTGTGCTGTCGGTTTCGCTCAGTGTTCTGATACAGTTCGTCTTTTCAGAGAGATAATTTGAATGATAGTGAGGGCTGTGTGTGTGTGTGTGTGTGTGTGTGTGCGTGTGTGTGTGTGTGTGTGTGTGTGTGCGTCTGAAAGCTCAAATTGGCAGACGATTCTGTTTTTCTGATCAAATGGGCACACGAACAGCAGCCCTGACTTCAGCAGTCATCACTTTCTTGGCACGTCCGAGCAGGCAAAATGATTTCTTAAAAATACTTGGCCTTGAGAACGGAAGCCTTGAGCGCACTTGGTTTTGTTTTTATTCAACTTCCCGTCAAAAACTTTTTGCGACAAAGACTGCTTAGCTGCACAGAATTGGGAGTGATAAAACCTTTTGTGTATTTCTTGACTTTTATGGGGTCACATTTGGTCAAGTTAAGTTAGTGAACCCCTATCATTCCTGAAAATGTACGAGAATAATGTAAAGTGTGACATGATTCTCGTTCATTTTCAGGAATTGTTTCAGTGGAAGGCAATCCACTCTCTGTAACAAAACACAATGATTCTTAATGAAAACTGTGATTACTGTATTAGATTCCCTGTAAATCCAACACACTTGACCTTTAAAGTCAGTTTCTTTAGGAATATTTTACACACAATTCCCCAAACCAAAAAGCCTTGTGTGCTGTTTTCCTTATTTTCCTTCCAGCCTTTTCAGATTAGTTCGATTCGCTCTCGAACCCATGGCGCTTCTTGAAAATCGGACATGTCTGACCGACCGTTTCCATGTCTGGAGAGCCGTTAAGCGCAGGGGGGATATCTATACCTCCCCCTCCAGAAACGATTGTCTGCGCGCCCCGTGTGGTGCCACAGTGGGGATACCGGCCAGATGAGGAACAGGTGATAGACGACGGACGAGTGGATGTGTGTTTTCGCCTCCTTCAGTCTCGAGCAGCACAGTGGGGCCGCGAACCCTCCTGCCGGGCACGGAGGAGCTGAACACCACATATCCCATCAGGAGGCTCTGTCTATGAAATAAATCCTCACAATCTCTGCGTCCCTACCCCTTTCTCTTTCGTCTTCCTTTTGCTCTGCCTTCCCACACACACACATCTCGCAAACAATAATCTGCCGTCTCGCTCTTTTTTTTTTCTCCCTGTATTGGCTGCGAAGCTAAAGGAAGAGAGCAAACATGCCCCGGCCGAACCCCCCGAATCAAAATCTAAGATAGGCAACGGAGAACGGAGAGTGATATGTGTGTGTGTGTGTGTGTGTGTGTGTGTGTGTGTGTGTGTGTGTTTGCCGTGTGGAGCTGTGGGAGGGTTATGAGTGAAAATATAATCATGAAGCAGCTGGGGGTAGAAATAGATGATCTCCAGTGACAGATAGGTGCAGATGGGGAATAGTGGTGTGTGTGTGTGTGTGTGTGTGTGTGTGTGTGTGTGTGTGTGTGTGAGGGGAGGAGGGTAAAAAAAGCAAACAGTGATGAAAGAGCAAATCTGCAGTAATAGTTTCAGCAGCTGAAATGATTAAAATGGGAAAGTGAGTCAGACCGGTCTTTGCTTTGCAAACAGCCACTGCTGACTGAACTTTATTACAGACGGTGTTTGAGTGACAAAGAAGCAAAGAAAAATAACCTTAACCTTTGATGGCAAAGATTAAATATATATATGCAGTATATCAGCCACTCGCAGACTCAAGATTAACGCAGCCCAGTTTGACATTGGAAAATCTTCTGGAAGCAAACTTCTAATCATAACTCTGATCGACTCGAGACTAAGATGAAGTATTTCCCTTATTTTTGAGATGCAATGCAATGAATAACCCACTCATTAACACGTAGCAATGTATAAACTTGCGAACACAAAAGGCCACAAATAATGCTCAGAACAGCACCAAACTTCAGCAACAGTACAAACAGGGTCTCAGCACATAGTCTGGGGCATCTAACCTCCGCTAGCTTAGCTGGATTTCTATTGTGAAGCTAAAAACAGATTTCAACTCTCCTCTATCAGCTTCCGGGTCGGGGGAGTCCCGACGCGACGATTACCGAGTGTGGTTAGAAATGCTCAATTCTGTTCTTTTCCCTGTCCGCTCTCGATAATAACTGTTATAAACTGGCAGGTAAGACACATATGAACTTTGATTGCTTTTCCATGGAGTCATAATCATACATTTTCATCCATGAGCCGCGGAACTCTACTGCACTCGGTAATCGACTCGTCGGGACTTCCTGTCAACAGGAAGCTGCTGCAGAAGAGTGGTAAATTTAGTCAGCTTTTCAGTAGAAATCCAGCTAAGCTAGCGGAGGTTAGATGCCCCGGACTATGTGCTGAGACCCTATTTGTACTGTTGCTGAAGTTTGGTGCTGTTCTGAGCATTATTTGTGGCTTTTTGGTGGCGGTTTATTGTTGGATCCATTTACTGCAGTGTATTGTTGTCGTGCGGTCGTTTCTGAGGTTGATAAAACTCCGTAAATTAGCGGTCTGCTAACTTGATCTCTCGAGAGGGAGTCTAACACAGTTTCATGGTGCGTTAGACCATGGATTAAATTTACACTGGAATATCCCTTTAAAAAAAAACAAAAAAAACAACAACTTGCGAACACATATAAACGCATGCAGATAAAACTCCCCATCATTGATTGTAATATAAGACACGTCCAGTGTTGTGTTGAAGTCTCAGATGGCACACATCAACAGGAAACAGACTTCAACACATCACCGCATAAAAACAGGTCAGATAAATGACGGACAACATGTCATTTACTCCAGTTTAGTCAGTTCTCGTCTTGCGGCCCGCCTGCAGTAACTTCACTGCCCACCAGCGGCCTTTCATGCACTGAAATTAATCTTGAAATGAGTCATCCACGTTGTTCTTAATAGAACGATTTAGCGACTCTAAACTCTCCCACTGCGGAGACAACACCTCCTCCAGGTGTAAATTGACCAATCCTTGTCTCGGCCTGTCTGAGAGCTTTTTTTTCCTGATGAGCTGATATTTCTTTCCCCGGTAGCCATGCTGAAAAAAGTTCGATATACTCAGCAGTTTCCAAAATGGTTTGTACCCACCGCGGGGCGGACTCAAATTGAAAGGGAGCGCACAATGGCCTGAAAGCAAAGGGGTCAACCGGGGTGAAGCCAGAGCTTCGTGACAGCTGTGACTGCAAGGACACACACATGGGTAGAGACTGTGTGTGTGTGTGTGTGTGTGTCCCTGAGTATACGTGTGTGTCTAAGAGAGAGAGAGAGAGAGAGAATGAATCCTCTATCTCGCCCACTAATTCGCTCCATGAAACTCCATTCAGCTGTGGCCCATGGGAGCATTTCTGTCATTCCCCTGTAATTAACACTTTACCTGGCGATGAGCCGCCGTGGCTCCAATGGTAATTTAGCCTTAATGTATGCGCACAGTTACGCACATTATTCTATTACGATCGCAACGGCACAAAAAAAAAAGCAATTACCAAGTAACTGATGATTGCGTTTCCAATCAGGGACAATTTGATGCAGTGAGCGCTACGTCTTGAATGTCCTTCTTTAAGTCAGACACAGGTGCAGTTGCTTCATAGGCGCGATGCTTTTACCTCAGCTTCGTGTTGTAAATAATCAACCAGGATTATTTATCCTCCAGCTCCTTCTCACTCCCAACGTGTCAATTACGCAGCGTGGTCAGTGGCGCAGGGCAAAGAGCTGAGGGAGTCTAGGTAGGGTGGTGGTTGGATGGGTCGTACACTGGAGACTGGAGTTTGCGCAAATCAGACTTGTTATGCTGAGTGAATAACACACGTAATGGCGTAACTTTTGTGATGTGAGTTATGTAAATTACGAGGCTTAATGTAGTTATTTTAACCCAAAGATCTTTTCCCAAACTTCACCAAGCAGTTTTAGTGCCTAAACCTGACCAAACTGACAATTTCACCACGTTATAAACAGTCCAAAAGTCATGATATGTCATATTATGTGAAGTGAAGCTTTATTTTGAAAGTCTAACTGGATGAAGTTTATCACGTTTCATTGGCGTGGCCCATAACATGCAAATCTGACGTGCAGCGTCAATAGTTTGAATCTTAAGGCCAGTGTGTTGAGTCATGCTAATCGCTACAACCCTAATTGTGGATTATATCTAGTGTCACATTAATATTTGAGAATCTATTTTGCAGTTTTCTATTCAGTAGTTAACCTTGAATACATCCGCAAAGTATGAAGCTGCCAAGTGGCCGAGTGGTCAAAGGTTTAAAATGTGTTTTTGATTTTCTTTCGACTAGCCATTTTGTTTTCAAAGCAGGACAAAACTGGCTCAAACGGATCTGCCACTTAACCACAGCGGCTGAAACTGAGATTTATCTGCACTTGTTTTGAAACCCCGACTTTTGAAAGATACTGCAAAAAGGCAAATTTGTTTCATCCCACCAATTTGTTATTTTTTCTGTGCTGTGATAAGATGTGGCACAAAAACTTAATTACCCGCTGCAGCATCCAATCATTTTGCTTTTCGAAAAGGTCATTACTTGATAAATTGAAGGCTCTGTTCTTTCGAATGTGAAATTAGTAAAAAGAAAAAGAAAAAACAACAAAAAAAAACACAACTTCTCCCGAAACGACCCTCTCGCTGTGCAGTTCTGTGACACTTCTCGCTACTTAAGAATACCAATTTTCCACTGTCTCGTCTTCACAACTATGGCCGGTATCTCATTCTTTTCAAAGTCTTCAAGAGGCAGTAAACTACTTCATGTGAAATCAGCGCCGCCATCTTCAAAGTTGTGCTCCGTCATGGTCAGAGCGGAGAGAAGCGAAGAGTTTAACAGCTTCCATCCCTTCATCTGTGTGACGTCTTCACAGCCCTCTTTGTTTCTCTCCTTCCCTTTGCTCTCCACCTCTCTGTGCATTTGTCTTTAATCACGCATTCGTCTTTTAATAAATATTAATGAGGCTCAAAACCTGAAACGCAGCCAGTTGAAATTAAAAAAGATGCGCTCTTTTCTCCCTCTCTCTGTCTTACGTTGAGAGAAAAATATGCAGTGATCTGACGCACTTTTTTTAAGAGGTCATGATAAGACGGGATGCCCTCTCCTAATTATAAAGTAGAGGAGATTATAAAAGTTATTTGCAAATGTGTCGGCATTTCATCAGACTTGATGAACCCTGAACATCCACTTCGAGTTCTTTCTAAGGTAACAGACGAGGAACATCAAGATCTTGTTCAATTGGCACTCTGTGTTCTTCAGACAGAACTGTAGTTTCTCGAGGTGAAGAGCATTTTTCTTTGAGCGACTGTTTGAAAGTGGGTTTCTGTCTAGACTTTATCCTCACATATCATCTCTCATCACCAACAATTGTCCTTATTTCATTTGGTAATCGCTCCTGATTGACTTGTGGGTTGATATCGTCCCAACAACGATGAGACCCGACGTTCCGCTTTTGTCCCAGAGAGAGGGAATAAAGGTGCAGAACTCCCGCCTGGAACAAGCTGCATAAAAGAGGCCTCATGAGGTACTAAATCAGCACCATGGACAGCAACAGTCAAAGGCAAATGTTAACAGTTGCAGTACAATAGAACATCACCCACACACTGGAACCGGCGCTCTCTGAAGCTTTTATTAGAAGTGCTTTGAGCTCTTTGCCGGAGGAAGACCTGCGCCGGTTTGAAACGCTGCTAATAAACACTTCAGATAGCTCGGATTTTCTGTTTTTACTCAATTTAAAAGGCAAATGAGTAACACGTCTGTTTTTCTCATTGCTTAACTTCATCTCCTTTAACAAGGAAGTAAACAAAAACAATCATTTTAAGCTCAGCTGTACTTCAAAATCCAAGTCAAATCCACGCCTGTGCGAGATCAAGAGATCAAGTAAAAACAGTAAACTCCTGCCCGATGAAGATCCAACATGCCCCTTCAGGATATGTTTGCTTTTGTTCGGCTGGTTTTTATCTTGAATCTTAATGCAATGTTTTACATCTGCCGTGCATTTAAAGAGTCACTGGTCGAGGCCGTAGAATGGTAAAAACAAACACCCACCCCAGCTGCGGCCTTTTCACCCCGCTGCTGTGCAGCGAAAGATACAAAAGACACAACCCTCAAGTCATCCGCCAAAGATCACCATAAATAATAATTTTTTGTTTTGTTCTTGCGTATCATAAAGGCAACCTGCTGAAGAATAAAATGTAGAACGTTGAACCTTGTAATCTTTCCTCCTCTCCAGGTACTGAGACCTGAGTAGCGAGCGCTGAGAAAACAGAATTCTCGTCAAGACTTACATCCAGCTGAAGGTAAGACGAGGCTGCGGCAGTCTGACGTAGCCAGACTGAATGGCTCACCTTTATGTAGTCTTTGACCCACGTAGGTTTGTTGCAGTAACGGAACTTGAGCAAAACTTTTGCATTGAACTGTCAGGACATCTCACTAAAAGGCAAGAAATCTCTGGCGGTCTGTGTTGTTATCCGATGTACTTCACAGCAAACATGGCTCTGTGCAGCAGCTGCGACTTGGCTTTAGTGTTCTGGCTTTTTGACTCTGCAGACTGAGACTGAGCTCACACCTGATCCCTCTTCTTGCGCTCTCTTGGGGGAAGCAGACATAAACAAAACAGAGATTAGCGTGGTGCAGCAGCTTGTAGTAGTAGCAGTGTTGCAGTGAGGAAAATAAAAACACAGAAGTAGACGGTTATACATGTCTGAATGAGTGGGGATATGAGGTTTACGCGCGTTTTCGCTTTCTTAGCGAGAACTAGAGGTGAGATTTTAAGTGTCGGTCAACGGTAGCATGCTAGCTGACAGTAACCTTAAGGGCTACAATGTGTGTCGTTGCTCGGCGGCGTCCATCAGCTGCTCCGCGATGCCTTTATCACTGGTTGTCGTGGTCTGTCTTTGAAATCATCCAGATTTTAAATGAAATGTTTAAATATCAAACATGCTTGCTGGTTTTAGTTCGGCCCCAGTGAGTCTATGAGCCGTTCAATCTTGCTACAAACTCTGTTGATGTATTCTTTTTTAAAACTGACTCGTCGATATAAAATGTGACCTTTAATACTGAATCTGTAGACCCGTCACATTAACACATGATCATTTGCTGAACAGCATGTTTTGAACGGGCAATGCACCCTGCAGTCTTATAAAATGTTCTGAACGTGCACACGTCAGCATGTGACAGGCTTTAAAAAGAAGTGTGTATTGCACATGAGCTGTTCTGCAGAATTCACAGCCACAGAGACAAAATCGAGCCTCACTCCAGCTTTACAAGATCGTGTTGTTTATTTTTTCTTTTACTTCTCAACAATCACGTCCAGGACCCTCAGTGGCACCAGCCTAAGAACAAAGCTGAACCACTTTTTATCCGTTTTCACATAATGTGCGCCAACCCTCGACTTCTTCCTTTCACCTGCGGCGAAGGTCACGACAGAGGATTCGCACTGTATGAACGCAGACGCCCCGTTTCATAATGAAGCTCAACTGTGAACCATCACCGAGGTCAAGACTAATACTCCAGCTCCGCTCTCTCCTCTTTACAGTCACCAACCAAGGCAAGTGTGTGTTTGCATGCCTTGAAGGGACTTATACACACAAATACACACAGTAGAGACTCACACAAACACACACACAAACACACGGAGTCCCCAGATGGTCTCGGTAAGGTTGAGCGATGGAGTGTGTGATAACACTGCTGGCTGCTCCTCTGCCGAGACAGGTCAGAGTTGCATGTTCCACTGGTTTGGTTAATGACCTGCCATTCTACCTGATGCAGTTTCCCTGTACTCCTTCTCTCCACTCTCTGAGGTGTGTGTGTGTGTGTGTGTGTGTGTGTGTGTGTGTGTAGCTGAACAATGAACCACCTCAACATGTTTGTGTGTGTGTGTGTGTGTTTTTGTCTACCCATCCATCTATGCGTGACATTTGTGTGAAATACAGAGACGGCGAAACAGATGTGGGAATGTCAGACAAAGAGAGGCGAGTCAATTGATTCGTACAGATTGCCTTCGACATGGCGGCCCTCGCCGCTAAACAAGTTCCTCCACCTGTAGCTGTAATTAGTGAGAGAAAAAAAACAAAGAAAACGGCGGCGAGAACGAGGTGGGGAACAGTCAGACGGGAGGGAAATGATCACGACGTGCAGAAGAGACTGTTCTGTTCAACTAATGTTTCCGTCGCCACAGGCAAACTGGAGACTATTCCCAGGGTGCTTTGTTTCATTGTTTGAGTTTATTGGGGTTGTGTGTATGCATGCTGTTAGCGTACGTCGCCCATGTGGGTGGTGCTGCGTTTTTTTTTACAACCCCGTTCTCTGGTCTTCGCTCTAATAAACGCTAACCTTAACAGTTTTTATCATATTTCTTTTTATTACCCTTTCGGTGTTAGTGTGCGTCTGTATCCGTATGCTGAATGTGCATGAATATAAAGTGAGCGCAACAGCTTGAATACCTGTTAAATGTAACCTAGAGTGCCATAGCCGTGCGTAAGCTGAGCGGGGGGTTATGACTGTGTCAGACTCAGCAGTTTTTGTTGTTTGGGAGGTGGCACAACCTTTATAACATTTAAATACATTATCATAAAACACCATATAGTTGTATCAGCGCCACATCAACATGTATCACAATAACAGTAATTTCATGCATACCAAATTCATGTTGTTGGTGTCAATTCCCTACATGTCCCGACATTATTAACACACATTTTGAAAATGCCTCTCACAGTGTTTGTTATTTGTTATACGTTGTTGGCTGGCGGAGCTCAATGGTCCACTAGCCTATGTTAGCTCATTGCTAACTTACCATTAACAGAGAGCCAAAGTGACACCTCTTCCAGCGAACCACCATGGGAACTTATTTTGGAAAAGACAGAGAATAAAGGAAGACAAATTATTTTCTGATTACAGTTGAATTGTCCCATGAAGTACACATGATGTGATGTTTGTCAATTTAAAAGATCACTTTTCAACTTGAGGATGTTGCAGTTTGACATGAAACTAATGACATGAAATCACAAAGACTACACAGAGCTGGCCCTGTATATTAGCTTACTACCCTTTCACACTGCTAAATAATAATTGTGATTTTCACCTTTTACTGTGCTGAGTTGGCAGCCATGTTGGTGTTTGTGACGTATGTTGAGCGAGACGTTGTAGTTAACTGAGCGCTTTCACAGAAAACGAGATGATATTTTACTATCTTTTTACAAATGTGGCTTTATTGAGTCGAAAAACTATCTTTTTGATTCACAAACATCATTTGTGTGATTCATGGCACAATTCAGACGGGATCGAAATGTATTCGTCCTTTCTCCATTGACTACTGTGGACATTTTTAACGCTGTGACTTCAGCTCTTCCTTCCCTTTGTTGCTCGGTATTAAAAAAACGTTTATTTGCGTGTGCTGATAATGTGTTGCGTGAAGGATGTGGTTGCATTTTGTGCGTCTTCGCTAAAGAGAAGACAAAGGATGACACCAGATGGCCATCGCACGTGTAAGCCAAAAAAAAAAAAATAGTCATACTAACAAAACTGCTGAAACACTGAAACAGTCATTGATTTTTGAGTAACTATCTGCTGCTGTCTGCTGATTCAGTCACCACCTCACCTGTTCTAATCCGCTGTAATGAAAAAGAGACTCACTCAGCATCCGCTAATGTACGTGAAGGTGTTAATTAGACAGATGATGACTGATACATTAAGGACAGAAGGTGGTAACATGATGACACGTGTGTACAGACACACTGCTCCCCTCTGTTTCACTATTACGGCTGCACACACACAATAAAGGACATGTACAACAAATATAACCTACCAGATTTCCATTAATCCTTCTTACATCTGGAGATATGAGATTTTGAAGGTCGCTTTGCTGTTTTCACATCGTCTCCGATATATTACTGGTTTTCATGATCGACTGTATATAAGCTGCGTCTGCTTCCATGGTAACAATGTCCTGTGATATTCAGTGGCGACATATGAACATGCACTTTAAAGAGTTTATATTTAATACCTTGATTGAAGGAGCGGTGAATTATTATTGTATGCGCGCAGAGGAAAGGCTGACCCTCCTTCCCAGTTTAACGGGGAATCCAAATAGCCTCGTTTCTCAGCTATAAAACATTAGACTGCACTATTAAAGTCCACACAAGTGGCAAATTGCCTGTCCGCCTCTCGTCACCGATGGCACCGGTTTCGCGGCACCCCAGGCCTCATTGTGTTTCTCAAAGTTAATTGATTTGGAAATCGTTTTCAGTCGACACCGAGCTGAGTAAAGAGGCACAGAAGAGGGCAGGGAGGTAGAGAGCTGGTTAGATGAGATTGCGTGTTGTTTTTTTAAGATGATGAAGCCAACTTAATTTGATGTCTTTTCTTTTTTGAATCCTGCCTGTAGCGCACAACGGCGCCTCTGCCCGCCGATCTACTGTGCGCACAGAGATCTTCTGATCGGCTCGGGCGACTTTCTCGGAGAACCAGAAAGAAAGAGACTGGGAGGAAAACAACAGAAAAACAAATCTGTTTGATTACGAAGAAAACATCTTTTGCGGACAGATTGCAAATCATGATCTTGATTTACTGCAGCCTTGAGTAAATGTCTGTCAAATCAACTTTTTTTTCCCATTTTAATTACCGTCTATAAACAACTCATTACATCAAATAAATGAATCTCTGCAGATTTGTATCAGAAAGCGATTTTTTCTTTTTTAGCATACTCGCCTGCCTCCTCTGCAACATCTGTTAAATGGAATAACATGTCAACTTCACTTTCTTTTTAATTATAAATGTGTTTTTCTTTCTATGTAAAAGATTTTCCCATCTATTTCATCAGAGGGACAGTTAAATGAAATTAACCATGCATGGCGGGGACATGAAAGCCAAAAGGTAATCCAATTTCCATTAAATGGGATATTCTTAAGTTCCAACTGCAGACCTTCTGGGGGTAAAGCCATGATTAGAGACCGTGAATGCATGTCATTTTATTCCACTATTTCAGAATGGGAGCCCTATTAATAAATGTGGGCTCTTGGAGATTAGTCGTTTTCCCCCTCCGTCGAGTGCCGGAGCCTGCAGAGATGTCAGGTATTAATGAGAATTCGGGATTCAGCGTGTGACAGCTCCCACTCATCAGTATCACGATATTTTATTACACCTCTCGCTAAAACGACAAAACATTATCCGGACTTCACTGAGACGGATGGCACGCGGATGCTTGAGTTCTTTAGCAAAAGCCAAAATCGATCCGACGAACACCGTCCCTCTGATACATAAGCTTAAATCTCACATTACATTCACGACACAGAATCTGCTGCTGCTTGAGATTCAGCTCTCTGCTCAGGCAGTGAATGTCGGCTTATCATTGTCCCGATCATCATGTGCATCAAAAGGAGACCTTTCGGGATTAAACATCAAGAGCGCTCTTTATACTTGGAGAGCGTCGAGGAGCAGGACAAATAAAACGAGTCGCTAAAGGAGGGGAATTCCTCTAAGAGTTTGGACATACACAGCGGCAGTCATACAGATCAGTCCTGAGCCACTACACTGATATCTTTGTATCTATATCCGGCTCAGAGATTCGGTCTGGAGGATCAGACAGCTGACGGCTATACAGCGCCGCCGACCTGTCTTAACACTCCGCACAAACTTGAGTTTTGTTTGTAAAAGCATTCATCCAGACTGTGTTATAGGTCTAAGTGAAGAGCAGCAGGGTTACACAGAACTGACACGATGCAATTTATAACGTTCTCTTTTCCTCTGAGCTGAAAAGCCTTACCAGGAAGCCGGCCCGAGTGTTCAGGACAGGGTCTGTGAGGTGTCGCGGCAGTGCAGGGTGGAAGCTCAAACCACCAGGTGTCTGCGTTGACCAGGGCTAGCTGGTTAGCATGCTAACTTCAGTAGATAGCGCTGCATAACAATACACAGCAACATAGCATGCAAATGTCTTTCTTTCTCTTCACATTGTGGTCAAAATTTGGTAAATTTGTTTATGTTTTCAACTCAAATTCATACTTACTGCACCTTTAAGATGGCAGAGACATTCCTCTGTTCCAGTTTTTTTTTGTATTATCCACATTCCCAAAGAAGTTAGCTTCTTTACCTTGGAAACATCAACTACCTGCTAAACATCATGACAACATTTTCACTGTGTCTATATTAGCATGGTTAAGTTAGCATTGTGTTCACATACACCGTTCATGGGTGTAAAATAGGGTCCATAATTTTGTTTTAAAGTTGCAATTATTAGAATATTGCCTGAATTCAAAGGTAGCAACAAAAACATAAAGGGGCAGCATATCACCAAGGTAACTGACAACCGACGTGCTGCTCTTTGCTAGCTATCTTTGGCTGTAGCTGGTTACCGTTAGCTAATTTGCTCATGGCTCAGTTAGCGGTGCAGCCAGTGGCTCTAGAGAATGAAGTGTGTTTTACAATGAGTTAACGGGGCAATTATGCTCAACTTAGTTTGGTAAGAGAAAAACTTGAATTTAGAAGTGGTAGAGTTACATTTTTCTGTATAGTAGTTGTAGTAGAGCATTTTATTTCTAGACATTTTATGAGTTGAACAGATTCCTCACCTGTCCTCCAGTACATTCTTATCATGTGAAAATCTTTTTTTACATAGAGAAAATGTTGAACGTCACCAAAATGTGATTTTTCCTAAAAGGCCAACTCAAATTCTATCAATATTCTATCTGTAAATTCAACAATTTACCATGACTTACTCAAAATTCTCAACCACAATCCATTCTTAAGCGTTTAAAAAGATGAATAAATACATCTGGCGTGATAATAAAAGATGTCTCACCTGCAAAAAGCCGCTCATCCACCACCTGACTCTACACAGCAGGTGCCTCGCTGCAGGGGGGCTCCATGAAAACCCATTTTTCCAGCAGGAAAAGGTCAGAAGAAGTTTTGCAGTTGATCAGGTATCCAAGATTTCATTTTTACAACAACAGGTTCCCCCTCAGGTCAACTTGTGTAGAGTCCAGGTGCAAAATGAGAAATGAATAAGGCCTGCAGCTTTTATAGCTTTGGTCGACAGTGTGTTGCCATGACTTACAGTGACAATAACAAAGTCAAATCAAGAATTATTAAGTATTTTGTCTTGTTTCTTGCATGTTTTAATCAACTACTAAATATATATATATATATATATATATATATATATATATTCTCAGGGGACAAGATGAAGTAATTAATAAAGCAACAAATTAGACTGAACATTATTTAACTGCTGCTCCTTTTTCAAAATGATTTTATTGAGCTATGCACTTTAATGAATTAAAAATACAGGCATAGAGAGTTTGAGGTTTCTTTGCCTCAGGGTGTCCTGGCAGGTTAATCTATTCATACCTGTGTCTTCTTTTTATTTTCAGGCTTTCTGGTGGAGTGCCTGGCTTCGTCTACAGTAGAAAAAGATATTCCTTTTGCCAACCTCTCCACCGAAACCCAAGAGAATTCGCAATATTTCGTCTTCTTAATCAAATGTATACTCAGGTTTTTTTATGCCTCAACTGAAAACATGCACAAAAACACTTCATCCCGGTGTTTTACATTCCCTCTGTTTAAGACTGCTGAAGGCAGCACGCCAGTGTTGCCAGATCTTGTGAGAGAAACAAGCAAGTGGGCCTATGAAAACAAGCCCAAAACAAGCGACTTCTCCGGTCATGGTTAAAAAAAAGAGATATCATTACACTTTGCACACTCACATAAATATCACCCTGAATCCATACATTTATTGAATTGTATCATTGCATTTGTTATTGTTTTTATATGTTATGATCCTTTTTTGTTTTAATTCCAGAACTTCCAAACAATATGACATACAATACAATAGGAAGAGGATCGAGGAAGAACAAGCCCAAAACGCCTGCGACCCACGACTACCACTATTTATAAGCTACTTTACAGAAAAACAAGCCCAAAGTCGCTTTTAATAAGCGGACTTGGCAACTGTGCAACATGCTGATGTTTTAGATCAGGGTTGCCATGACATGGACATGGTTTTGATTTGACCAGATGTTTCAGTCCTTTTCATTTCTTACGCTAACGGCTGACAACATTTGCAATTATGAGAGAGGACAGACTGAGGCTAGCTGGTTAGCATGCTAACATCAGAGACATTTAGTACATCTTTCACATGAAGCCGACACTTTTTCTTTCTTCACACTCAGTTGATAATTTCAGTTTATTTTTTTAACGTTTTAAGCCAAATTTCTGTCCATATCTTACAGATACCTCCCTCTAAACATCGCGTTTGGAGTGTTTGGATTTTAGATCCACTCCCCTAAAAAAGTGGGTTCATTATCTGCCTGCATGTATTCATGTAACGTATATTTATCTCCTATATGCTTAGGTTCCTAATTCCTGCTTATTAGCAATCAGCTAGTTCGTACATTGTAATTAGTTGATTTATGAAGTTTCAAAAACTGTTGGAAGCC
The DNA here is from genome assembly GCF_900880675.1 of Sparus aurata. Lineage (NCBI taxonomy): Eukaryota > Metazoa > Chordata > Actinopteri > Spariformes > Sparidae > Sparus > Sparus aurata. The sequence goes on along the minus strand of NC_044208.1, from coordinate 24,155,558 downwards.
TTTTCAGTCAGTTTTTTATTTCTGCCCACCCCTCAATCAGCAACAGTCTGTGCTTTTTTTTTTTCATGGAGAGGGTTAATTTCTTTTATTCTGTCTAGCATGAGTGGGTGTTCGCATGATCAGCGACCAAACAGACGACCCAGGGATTTACAGGAGGAGAGAGACGTGAGAGACAGCGTACCGACCCGGGTAAACTCTGCACAAACACCCGCGGGGGGACGTGTTTAAATGCTAAATCTCACTCCGAGTGGTGGCAAAACAGCATTTACATACGGCTGATAAGTGAATTTGTTTAACACATTCTGTGTCTGCAGCTCCGCTTCAAGTAAATCCAACCTCCCACACGGAGTCGGAAACCAGCTCTCCCTGGCTCGTTGCCATTCTGTGCCCTCTCACTCCGACTCGAAACTCTCTGCAGCCTTTGCACTGAGACAAATAGCATCGGCAAATTACCCGAGAACACTCTGCCTGTGATTGCCTGTTTACACTGTGTGTGCCCACACTCCTGAGGCAGTTGTAATAGATGCGTGGTGTGCTGAACCTCACAGCAATTTGGGCCGAGGAAATATATATTTTTGTGCCGTCCGCGAAGAAGTAATAATGCTTCTATTTGTTTTTCAATTATAGATAATGAGGGATGAAAACTGAGACCACTATTTTTCCGAAGACTTCAAAAAAAGACTATGAAAGTGAAATGTTCCTCTAAGCTTTTGTTTTTGAGCTTGGTCATTGTGTGTGTGTGTGTGTGTGTGTGTGTGTGTGTGTGTGTGTGACAGAGATACACACTGAAGCGTGAAAGCTATAAAATAATAACTGAGACGGAATATGTTTGTAATAAAATCATCTCAACACACTTTCAGAAAAATTCAAAAAGCACGTTTATTGTTCTGTTTCAAAGCAATAAGGAGCACTGACTGTCTATCTGACACGAAAAAAGCACGTACCGTACGTTAAATGTTCAATGATTTTACCTTCAGGCGCTGTATTTGAATTTCCGCCCTCCACCCCCTCAGATCTACAAGTTCACGTCCCAGCGCTTGTCATCTACCTTGACGTGCTGTTTGATGAAATCAGTGTGTAATGTTGCACCAGTCGCTCTCTACATGGAGAGCATCGTTAACCGGTTATCGCTCTTCCTGTCTCGAGGTGCACGATGGCAGCTCTGAGTCACGCCTCCTCCCTCCAACCTAATCTCTTTCCAGTCAAAGTGCAGTTTTCCACACAATAATGGCGTTTGAGTGTTACTTTCTAAAAGTTCATTTTCAAGCTATTATTCAGCATTTCACGACGGCCCTCAGTCCAAAGCTATTTATAAGAATTCTGAGCTCAAGCGACGTCTCTCCTCTCTCTCACTTTCCCTCACTGAACTGCTTTCTAAAGAAGCAATATGTAGGATTTTTAGTTTAAAACGTTCAAAAATGAACTTAAAATAACAACAGACTTATGTCAAAGACTTTAAGATCTGAAACAATTATTCAAGTAAATCGAATAATCCAGGAGACATATACAGCACACTGTATTGAGCTCAGATGATTATTTCTATTCCTGCACTGACATCAGGACAGGTGTCTAGATAAGTAACATTATCTAGAAATTGGCATTTTGTGTGATTTGGCCGCTGAAGCTACATAGTGCAGAGACATATGATAGTCAGATAGAGAGAGAGAGGGGGCTGATAAAGAGACACCATTCGCCCTGTTACAAGACACTGTGCCATCACCATTATTTTCAAGCTGTTAAAAAAAAGTTACATAATGTTGGTTTAAAAGCCTGCCAACTGAACTCTGAACCAGTTTGAGGCATCAAAGTTTCTTTTAAGTCAGCAGAAGAGTTGAGAGAGCTTCAGTTGTTTGACCTTCTCCGTGTCACTGAAGGACAGGAAGAAAAAGAGTTCTGGAGATGGTTCTCAGCTGCAGGAAACAGGCTTCAACAGGTTTCATGGAGGACAGATAAACTGTTGTCGTTCAGCTGCTTATAGTTGTAACAGACATTTGTCTAGTTAGACAACTATCCAGTTGAATTGTAAAACTGATGGGTGTAAATTGGTGTCCTCAGAGGTAAGAAAAAATGTCATTTTGTGACCCAGATGAAGCAGCAAGAAGAGAAAAGGAGTGGGCCTAGAGGGCAACCATGTGGCACTCCTCAGAGGGAGGATGTGAGCAGTGGAGGACAAAGAATTGAAAAGACTGACACGATCCTGACACACCAACCCAATCCTTAAGATGTTTTTTTTTTTTTTAAAAAACAATCTACTGGATCTGTTTCAGTCTACTAAAGTGGTGCTGGCACATAAAGAAAAGACTTGGCTTATCACTTGTTTATTTCTACACTCTGCATTAAATGACATCACTCTGTGCTCCTATACTGGCTCCTCATAATGACATCCCTTCCCCGTCCTCTGCCCTCCAACATAATAGCCCCCATTACAGAAGCTCATGAAGCTCAATATTTTGCCACGGCAACAGTAGATGAAAAGGCGTGCCTGTTTGTGATCTGTGATCTGTGATCTGTGTCTGCTAGGGTGACAACACCACTGAAAACACAGCAGGGACTCAGATGTCTAGATGTTTATAGGCATGCAAACTAATGCTTCAGGGGAAAAGCGAGTGTGTGAGGGGGTGCAGGGGAGCGATGATGCCCCCTATGTTAGAAAAAAAATTCAAAAACTCCTCTTTCATGCCCCTATAGCGTTAAAACATGGCAAAGTGCTCCCTAGGGTGCCCTTCAATGAACATATTGGAGTGCTCTCTCTTCATGATAAATAAACAATGATTTCCTGCAGCTGGTTCCCTTTTCAGTTTTTCCACCCCCTGCCCCAAAGCATCCTGAGTCCGCCCCTGGCGCGAGGCTTTGTTTGTGTTCCTGCCTCTTTGGTGTTTTAATCATGTTGTCAATAACCAACAACATCAATTGTATTTGTATATGAGAGTCATAAATAGTCCTGCCTTTTGTAATAAGTGAAAGTTTCCATTTCCATGGGAATTCCGTTCTTACCGCTGATATATTTCAGCCAAAGACAGCTTGTTCATCTCAACCCAGCTCTATATTTCACATTAAGTATTCCAGCAGTGGTTCAGACTGTCCTGTATATTTAGGTAAACATGCTCTGCCCTCACTTAAAGGCGCTGGGTGAGTGGGTGGGCTCCAGCGCTCATTCTGAATTCATGAATTCAGGGGAGCCGCACACACGCATGTACAGAGACAAACATAGGAAAAAATAATGTTTGCATTCCGCGCATACTGTATGCACACACGGAAAAGAAGGAAGACTTGGAGGGCAAACTTACAAAAAACATACAGTCGCGCACACGCAGGCGAGAAGACGTGTTGTGATGTTTGGACTTCTACATGCACACAGATGCAAACTCCTACACACTGTCTGCAGGGACTAAATGATTTCACGCTGACATTTACAGGAATGTTTTTTTTCTTTTTATGTTGCCGCTGCGGCTGATCAATAGCGAGGTCACACTTGGCTGTAGCCCTCTCTCCCTCTGTCAGCCCCGATCGATATCCTGAACATATAGTAAAAACTATTTTAAAAAAATCAGCATCGAAGGAGGTAAGGGATAAATATGCAGGACACGGCACCACTTCATCGTCATTAAAGACAAAAGAAAGACTCGGGGAGTCATGTTGGGTGACATTTTAATCACAGTGTAGCTCACATCGCGCCTGTCGTCCTCCTCTAATGTTTTCATCTCTCTCCTCCCCTCGTTCTCATATTTTCTAAAGCACCGCTGTGCGCGTACTTCTTTGTATTTCAATTTAAAAAATGTTTTTCAATTTTATTTGTGTCTGTTTGATGCCCCACACAGCAGCATCAGCAGCAGCTGCAGCATCCTGTGAATTGATTTGGTTCCCTCTGTGGACACCACGCACGGCCCAGACAGTGTTGTGCTACCAGTAGAAAAAACCAGCAGTGTCCACTTTAAGGCTGACCTGTTACCCCTGCATCATCTCAGTGAGTCCATCTGTGTGTGTGTGTGGCAAAGGGAATAGAAGTACATGCTGTGCTTTTTAATGGATGGATCAGGCCAAAAAAACACACCCCACCGAGTAACTGAAATATGCCGAGGTGTCCACCGTATTTTTTCGGGCAGCGGTGAAATAATAAATATGGCGCCCCGAGGTTTTTTCACAGAATGTCATGTTGTTTCACAACTTTCTCCCCACTGGATTGACTGGATTAAAGAGATATTTCACTTTGGCAAATTATGTCGAGTTGCACTGTGACTGTGGGCAGCCGAGCCGATAAATGAGCTGGCTGGATGAGTGGCCGCGTGGTGTGTGCGTAACTTCAAAAAGTGACACTCTCCTTATTGTAAACCACTGTAACTCATAACTCTGGGCTCCGCTCTTGCTTTTCTGCTCTTCCAATAAATCTTTTGAGTGTTGTGAAGTCTGATCCCAGTTTTTGTATATATTTTTTATATTGTAGGTTTTCTGAAACATCTACTCCAAGTCTTTGCACCATTTTTTCAACATTTGTTTAAAAATATACTGTGTGGTGGAAAGGTGCTGCTTTTCTCTCTTTTCTGATTAATTAGTTTGTTCTTATCTCTCTGAGTTCATCTTGTGGTGAGCTCTCTTAAAGCTGACTGAGCATCTGCACCATTATTTATTATTCATACCTTTAGTTTGTTTCCTTTGTCGTTGCAGAGAAGGGGTAAAGATATATTGTTACTTTAAAGGCCCAGTGTGTAGGATTTAAGTGGATTCAGGGGCAGAAATATAATATAATATTCATAATTATGTTTTCATTAGTGTGTATTAACCTGACTCAAAGAATTGATGTGTTTTCATTACCGTAGAATGGGCTTTTTATATCCGGGGAGCTGCTTCTCTTCCATAGAGTCTGCTTTGTTTCTACAGAAGCCCGGAAGGGACTAACAAAAACAGTGGCTCCTAAGGGGGCTTTCGCATTTTGAGCATCTCTGTCTTTTGATATGTTGATCAGTCGATCATCTTATTGAGGACACACATCCATTGTGCCGGGATGAACCGTGATGTTCTGGAGATGGTTCTCAGCTGCAGGAAACAGGCTTCAACAGGTTTCATGGAGGACAGATAAACTGTTGTCGTTCAGCTGCTTATAGTTGTAACAGACATGAGTCTAGTTAGACAACTATCCAGTTGAATTGTACAACTGATGGGTGTAAATTGGTGTCCTCAGAGGTAAGAAAAAATGTCATTTTGTGACCCAGATGAAGCAGCAAGAAGAGAAAAGGAGTGGGCCTAGAGGGCAACCATGTGGCACTCCTCAGAGGGAGGATGTGAGCAGTGGAGGACAAAGAATTGAAAAGATTGACACGATCCTGACACACCAGCCCAATCCTTAAAATGTTTTTTTTTTAAAAACAGTCTACTGGATCTGTTTCAGTCTACTGAAAGTGGTGCTGGCACGTAAACAAAAGACTTGGCTTATCACTTGTTTATTTCTACACTCTGCATTAAATGACACCACTCTGTGCTCCTATACTGGCTCCTCATAATGACATCCCTTCCCCGTCCTCTGCCCTCCAACATAATAGCCCCCATTACAGAAGCTCATGAAGCTCAATATGACTCATGGTCGAGCATCCCAGCAGTTCAAAGTCTTCACTTATCAGGTGTACAGATATTCACGGTTCCCAGATGATGCATCCTGGTGACTTTCGTGATCCCCTGACTTTTCCTTCAGTTTCATATTTATTGAAAGGCCTGCCAATGAATTTGTCACCCACATTCGTGTTCCCCGCAGAATGAATTTTAACAACTTGGTGACACCATCAAGTCAAATTAACAATTTGCCCAACACCCTTGGTTTGGTTTTTGACAATCCATCCATCCATTCATATTATCTGTAGCTCGTTATTATGTGCTGGAGACGATCCCAGCAGACATTGGGCACACGTCGGCGGACGTCAGGTGATAACAAGGCTGACAAACTACCACTCACAATCACATTCACAGCTGTAGTAACCAATTTATCTAGTCTTCTGCCAGAGTAGCCGGCGGGAACCTTTCAGAAGGACCATCCTGGTTCCGCTGGTTGATGCCAGTTCTGGCCAGCAGCGTTGGGAAAGAACAACACCTACAACAAGAATGCAGAGAGCTGTATTTTGTTTCAGAGTCGAGCTCTAAAACTTCTCTATACCTTTGAGTCTACAACTCAAATCTGTGAACAGCTATCATAGTTACATTTCTGCTGCCCCATGAAACAGCAAAGCACCTTCAGCAGGGATCATCGGACGAGTGATGGCAGCGACCAAGAGCCTTCAGGCTTGGAACAGCATTACTGTTACTGTGCTGCTATGTACTCAATCTGGCCTCTCCCTGAACAACTACTCAGCTCCTCGGGCCAGTCATTTTCTGAGCCTGGGTTCTGTCGATATTGACCTCCCACAGGTACACGACTCTCCTTTCATCATTCCCTCTTTCTACCCCGCAGGAGTAAAAAATAGGCACGCTTCCCTCAGCGCCTAGATTCATAACCTCGCTGCTGTCAGTCAGAGCTTGTGGTGTGTGAGTTTGTTTTGTGCACCCGTGTGTGTCTGTCTGTGTGTGTGTGTGTGTGTGTGTGTCTCCCTAAGATGTGTGCAAACAGGAGAGATTACCATGAAAGTAAGTTGTAACTTCTTTCAAGGTTGCAAAAGTAAATCATCAAAGCACTCGTATGCAAATGTTTCATGCATTCTACATGACGGCTCGACTTTCAATAAGTTTCACATATAGTATAAAGTGTACATTAAGAGCGACGCATTTTTATTTTTAACGTGGCCTTTGTGCTTTCGTAAGCACATTCTGGAAACACGCTGCTCGTTATGCCTCCGTAGATGTTTAATTCATAAAGGGGAGATTGAATTATCCAATTCTCTTTCCTAGAAACTAGAAGCTGTTCTTGATGGCGAGCTGCAGCGAGTCTGTCGTTAAGACTAATAAACTGGGGAATACAAAATGTCATACGCATGCATTACAGAAAAATATGCTACATTCCTGCTCTGTGCACACACGTTTCCACAGTCCACAGCCTTGTGTTTTAAAGGTTAGAACTAGACACTTTGTCAGACAGGTCAGATGTTATCAGTTTTATGACAACACTTGAAGGAGCTGTTATGTGGCTGTTCCAGCAAAACAGCTAACATATGTGAGACTGTGTTGCTGCACTGAGTGGCTGTAAGGAGGTGATTTACAACAACCAGCACTATGATGAGAAAACAAGAAGAAGTGAGTATACTTTTTGTGTATTTTAGTGTTTGCTGGCTAGTGTTGCTTTGGGAAACCAAAAGATTAGAAAAGATGCCAAAATGCAGACTGCAAGCCAGCCACGGAGCTCCATTCTGGGGCGCAGTACGCCCATGCCTGAGCAACCCAACTGGTTTGATATCGGCAACAAAAGGAAGTGGACAGCACTTGATATGGAGAGGGGAGAAAAAAGTCACGTTACACCAGAAAAAAGTCAAATGTAAATGAAGCGGCAGATCGGCGAGAGAGTTGGGGATCAATTGGCAAAAACCGCGTGAGGAACCAGGTTTATTTGGACCAAACCAGAGATGATTGTGGATCCGACTAGCCCCCTCAGTTTACCCCATAGCGGTACAAAGTGGTATTAAGAGGCTTGCCGGGGCTACCTGGTTAGCATGCTAACTTCAGTTGACATCCCTGCAACACACATAGACGTCTCAGACATGATGTCAAAACAGTTGTTTCTTCACACTCTGTTGATAATGTTTGTTCATTTATTGAATGTTTAAATTAATTTTTTTAAATTTAAAATTCTGGCCATATCTTTCAAAATTGCCTCTTAATATTTGCTATGTGGCTAGTCTAGTCAAAGAGCTGACATGTGAGACAGTGTCATTGCACTGAGTGGCTTTGTCTTTGTGTGGTTAACAAAAGCACTTTTGAAGATTGAAACGTTCCGTCTGTCGTTATTGCAAAAAGCTAACACAATCTACACGAACACAATCTCCACTCACGCTATCTGGATACTTTCTATGAAGATCTGTTTCTGTAAACCTGCAAATCTTCCCAGTAAATCTAATAACTGGAGGAGCCAACACAGCACATTTCCACCCAGCGGATATGTAGTACGGCGCAACGTAGATCTGATCTGCAAACAGCAAACTGCTGATAAAAATACTGCCCGACAAAGATGCTGTATATTCACTTCTTGTTCTCTCGATGCAATAGTTGGTTGCATCACTCCCGGTACTCTCTTGCTCCTCTATTGCACTCTGGCTTTTATTACAGTTTTAATTACATCATTTTGAATTAATCAAACAAATCATTATCAGTAGCTAATCAGTATTTATTTTGTTATCAGCTATTTCAAATATCTCAGGCATGTAATTTTCAATTAGGGATACACAAACAGTTTAGCATTGTTTTTTCCACCACCGCCCCCGACTGCCAGTTTCACGAGTTCCGGAAGGTAAAAACTCAAATATCTTGGTGTAACATATGTCTGAGTGACCTATTAGTGTTAATTCCTGTCATATATAATCACCCACACACGGCATAATATCTCACTTATGATCCCACTCCCGCTGTCGACGAAAAAAATAAATACAAAAAGATAATTAATGCCCGAAGTCTGTGCCCTTTGAAATGAGGCTCACAGGAGCCGTTCTGATAAGAGCTGAGCAGAATGAGCGAGAAAAGGCTCTCCAGCGTTTCACCGAGGTGATCCGCGGCACTGGAACAATACTTAGATACTAAGAGTCCATGTGCTGCTCTAAAACAAAAGCACCAAAGGGAGCCGGAGAAAAAGTTCCTAATGACACTAAGCCTCATTAAGGAGTGGAATTTCACCACTAGAGGTTGTAAACCAATATGTCAGATCGCACTTTAATAGGCATGAAAGTCACAAAATCATCTACAATGATAAAAGGAAATGTGCATGAAAATGTTTTCTCCCTCATTTTCAGCCACGACAGTAAAGCACAAGAAGCTATTATCATTAAAAAAACTGCAAAACCAGAAAATATTGATTTAGCAAGCAAGACAAACAAATACTGGAAGATGACGTATAATATGGCAAGAATCCTAAATACATCTTTTAATTTTACATGCCTAAAATAATACGCCTCTGAAAGCTGCATATCAATGTCCACAGTGAGGTAGAGGAGAGAGACATGCAGTGGAGCTGGGTGGTTTATAGAACTGGAGGACCCCCTGCTGTGCATTTGATCTTCTCTAATTTCGGTTAAAAAAAAGAAGTTATTTAGTCATAGCTACGCTTTGGGTGCTACAGAGACTGCAGCGCCATTTCAGTACAATCCTCCTCTGCGGTGGTAGAAGAATCCCCTCCCTCCAGTTTAAAGGTTTGAAACCAAAGGCAGCTACAATGTTTGAATCCGGCACACTGATTTGGATTAATTATCTTTTTATAGGCCCGAACCGAAAATAAAATGCCCCAATCAGCTGTATGATGTGTTCACGTTAAATTAAGTCATTGCAGTTGTCTGCAAGATCACAAGTCATATGAAAGGAGTAGTTCAGCATTTTTAGCAATATGTTTTAGCAAAGCAGCTGCTTAGCTTAGCTTAGCTTAGCTTAGCATAACGACAGGAAACAGGGGGAAACAGCTAGCCTGGGTTTGCCCAATGTTAACACAGAGCAGCACTTAAAAAAGATCATAATTATCATTTTAACAATATATCTTGGCCTGCCGTGCAAGACGGTGCAAACATTCTTATTGAACTCATGGCACAACAGCTGAAAGCAAAACAATAAATAAAATGTTCGTCTCACTGAACTACAGAAGATCAATAAATAACTAATGGAACTGTTTAATGAGTGTTCAGGGCCCAGTATTTTTTTTAAAAAGCCCTACAGTGTTTCCAATACATTGATTCATTTGTGGCAGTTCCCCATAATATCTGCATTGATCGCAACGTATCGATTCTCTGTTTTGTTTTTTGCCATTTTAAAACGAATGAAACCTTATTTCACTGTAGAGCTGCGTGCAACACATGTATTCACACTCTCTCTCTCTCCACCTCTCTGTGCTCCCAATCAAAACACGATCGTGCACCAGAAACAAAGGCAGGGTTATTGTGCCGAGCAGGAGCGCATGTCGGCGCGTGACCTGAAAGCTCTCGGTGCAGTTAGCGTAGCGCTGAACATGCGGGGCAATTTCTTTCCCTTTTATTTCCGTTTACGTTACATCACAGCAAAACAAACACATTTTGAGTGGAGGACGAGCAGCAGGAGGAATGAAGCTGCTCCGTGGCTGATGTCACTGATGTTCCGTGGATGGGTACCAGTGATGTTCTGTTCGGATCTAATCGCCCTTCTTGTGGAGCCTTTCTGTTCTGGGCTCTGCCAGTTTGTGATGTTTCCAGTCAGGATGCTTTTTATTGCTCATCTGCAAAATCTGCGAAGGATTTGGCTCCAGAAATGACCTGTCGATCATCCTTAAGCAGCCTCCGACCTACCCGACCTACCCGACCTACCTAAAGTCAGCTACCACTACAAACACAATCGATTCTATGGGAAATTAATATATATCAATATATATTTATAATATTGCCATTGCTTTTTACCAGTACTAATGCCTGATGACAGCCTATGCAGCTCCTTTGACATTAGAATGCATTTGGTGGCATATCATAGCTCGGTCATGGCTCAGAGGTATCATTACCTCCGTTTTCCTGTGATAGCAAGTTAACATTTTAATACGTTTTGAAAGCATGAGTCATTTGTTTTATTATCACAGAATAACAAATGTTTTCCCAGAGATAATTCTCTTGAGATCTCAAGAAAACAAACTTTATGCCACTATCACAAGATAACAAATATTGTTTTCCTGAGATAACAAGATCATTTATCACGAGGGAACAACTTCATAATATTTAAGTGGACTGCTACTTACACGCTCTTCTGTGGGTTGGATTTTGGGAATTACTTTTAATTACTTTTTGCCACTAATAATCTGTAAACTGACATTTTCATCTTAAATCAGTTGCTACATGCTAAGAAGCCATGCAGTATATATATATACTGTCATGCCACTGCTGATGTAATGAACATTAAGCCGTGACGAGTAAGAGGAAACAACATTTAGTTTCTTGACTGAATTATCTTATCTCGAAATAACAAATCATGTTTTCTCGAGATCTCAAGGGAATGATCTCGTTATCTCGGGGAAAAGCACATTCGTGATTCCATGATAATGAAATAAATAGCTCTTGATCCTGAAAAAAAACAAATCAACTTCGTAATATGTTTGAGGCATGACCGTTCGGGGCTTCCATACTTTTCCTAAAGTTCCCCCTTCTGTTCTATAGTAACCTTCTGTCAGGAAATGACAGAAGTGTCTGATTTCATCTGGCCTCTGGGGATGTCTAAGAGAGGTTTGTCTGCTCAATATTAAAAATCCAAATGAAGAAAAACGACGTTCCTCTCTGATATCAGTCAGGGTCGAATTACCTGGATGGAGCCCGACTCTCCTCAGATTTGGCCTCTCATATATTCCAATTTTTTTCCCAAACCAATTCCACCTCTTTGCCCCCGTGTTCACCCGCAGACAGATTCCACGCGGTGTCTTCTCACGGTGGCATTGTGCTCTTGCGCGACTCCATTATTACACTGCATTTCCTCTCCTCAGTTTTACTGTCAGCCCCCTTTTCCAGAAGATTAATCCTGCAGCTCTGTTTTCTTCCTTTTAACCAGATTTTCTTCCTCGGCCTCACTGCTCTCACCTCGTCTCTGCATAAGCCCCCCCTTTTTTTTTACCGTGAATGTTGTCGCACCTCAACTCGACGCTAAATTAAATTGTGGAGAAAGCAACGGTGGTGGGGGGGAAAAAAACAGAAAGTTGGCGATAATAGCTCGCATGTCTTTTTATCCTCTCTCCTCCACTTCTTTTTCCCCTCAATCCCTCATTTTTACTCTTTTCACCTCTCAGCCATCCCCGGCTTTGACCTCCTTTCTCACCCGGGTTCTCTCGTCTCTCCCCTCGCTTCACGGCGCCTCTTTTTATATATACGTCTCCAGAGCTACAGCATGTTAGCGTTGGGAGCTGCTCTGATTCCATCTCCCAAATAAATGACTGCGAGGAGATAAAGAGAGGGGAAAAAGGCAGAAAACGATTGTGCGGTTGGAGAGGGGGGCTCTCGTTCCTCGGAGAGATAAGCGGGGGGAACATCGAGTGTGTGTGTGGGTGTGTTTGTGCGAGAGAGAGAGTGTGTGCGTATAAGGAAAAAGGGAGGAAGGCAAGCAGAGAGGAAGCTCCCGAGGGCGCCGCGACGTGTCGGCTTATCAGCCACCAACACTCTGGCTTTAACTGAAGACCACCCCTCGCTGCTTCTTCTTGATCTGCGCTGATAGGCCACTCTCGCTTTTGGGGGCTCGCTCTCAAACAGCCAGAGGTAATCATGTGCGGAATCATACAACCGTCCACCTGTGAACTCCCCGGTATAACCACACGAACGTTGCATTCAGACAGGAGGATGCTTTCTTCCTTTTAAGGGTTGGGGAGAAGCCATTGGGTTTTCTCTCCTGGAACCCCCCGAAAACGCTCCACGGGTCAGCGGCAGCTTTGTCGGATTCTGAGCAATTGTTCGATGATAAATAATTTCGCTCTTCCTTCGCGAGAATCAGACTCGGCGCTCGATGTGAATGATGAATCGTTCCTTTATTTCCAACTCCCAAAAGTTCCCTCACTCGCTTTTGCCGCTAACAGTTTGGTAATTAGGACCAACAGCTGCCATTTCTGACACAACTAGTCAGCATGTCACAGCCGAACGTATCCCTCGCACTTCCTTTCACCCGTTCACTTTACAGTCTGCTGCCGGCGCTCCCTTTCCCCTTTCTTCCTCCGCTCCTTCCCACCGTGACAAATTGGGCTCGGAAGATGAATGCCTGATGTTTTGTTTTTTGCCTGTTTTGCCTTGCTGGTCGCTCACGTTGCAGCGGTAGGCCGCCTCTTATCGCTACAGTCGAGTGAACGCCTAGTTACATACATGAAGGGATGTGCGCCGTGCCGAGACGAGAACCGGTAAGACAACAGGTTTGCGTACGAGAACTCACAAAAACATGCAAGGTTTGTTACCTGTAACTTGTGTTGGCAATTAGTGAGAGAGGAAGTGACAGCAGGGAATGGTTTTCTTAAACCCCTGTTTGTGAAAACCTGTTCATATTTCCATGCTTCATCCCTGAGTAAACACCACATTAGACAAAAGGAATAAATATAGCAACAGAAGGCGTCTGTTCAGCGGAGATTTGGTGCAGCCAATCAAGACAAAGGCTGTGATCAAAACCCAATGAACTCTATAGTGCACTGGAAGTCTTTACGAAAAATGAAAGTTTGAATGGTTTAAGATGACTTTGTTATGACGACTTGACATTAACCAGGACACAAACTGTCATAAACAAGTCATAGCAGGCCTAATTCTCAAACTTAAAGAAACTATTTAGCTTTATTTTTCTTCACCTCAACAACAGTCGTGCAAAAGACTTGTCATTAAAATGTGGAAGTAAACTGTCGAAACAGTGTTATGTATTTTCAGGACCTCAGCTAAGATGGTGAAATGTATAGTTGTCATCAGGACGTCATTAAATGTTACAAGTCCAGTTTGTCGAAAGGGAACGAGCACCGAGGTGATTTAGGGAGATTTACTTACTGCTAAAGTCAGCGTACCGCTAATTTATGCTTTCTGTAGCCAGCTGCCATTAGCTAGTTAGCTCAGTTAGCCATGGATTTAGAACTTCTAGCAGCGGTCTTTTAAATGATGACTTCCCTATCTTGTGAGATTATCTTTTAAAGCTCCAGTGACCATATTCACATAGCAGCCATTTTCCTTTGGGTGGGATGCTCAACTGTGCTACTGATTTGATCCAGATGGAAAGCCGTATAAACACAGGGAGTCTGACACATCGTTATCATTCACTGCTTATAGAAGGATCAGCAAGTGAAAAGACAATTGATAGTTAAATTCCAGAGGGACAGAGTAAAACTGCATTTTTAATGATCTGTTAGCTTCCAAAAGACAACAGCTAACGATAGCACGCAACCACTTCCTAGCTAACGTTACTGATTGGTAGTGTTACGATAGGAAACGTTCTAAAATATCAACCCACACCTTGGTGGTGTGAAGGTGTTCATGGAAGAGGACTCCCTCTCTGTAGATATACAGGCCTCATTCTAAGGTAGCAAAAATCTTAGTTTGAAGGTATTGTATACTAATAAAAACATCATTATGAATATCTTATTCAATTTCTGTGTATAGATTCCCCTAAATCCTGCACACTGGATCTTGGGTAGTGAACCCTTGACCGCAATTAATTAATTAATTAATCAATTAACTGATCCATAAAAAAATGTATAAAATATTGGTTACCATGAATGAAGCCTCATTGTGAAAGATGCCTCCGCAAAAGGGTGGTGCTGTAAGAAAAGAAATGAATATGACTGCATCACTATTAAACTGAGGAGGATCTTTTTCATAAATTAAAATGTTCATTCGTGCTCCGACAGGTGACCTTTTCAGCTACTTAGTCTCCAACGAGAAATAAGACAAATTAAGCGATGAATGTTAATGGTGCGAAGTCATAATCGAGGCTCTTAAAGCGAGTAAAAGCAGCACAGTGGGAGAGAGTTTCTTAAAAAAGAGAAGAAAATAACCTCTCAACACTCAGCTGTCTTCATCCATTCAAGGTTTCCAGTCTGTGCTAACACTGTCTGATATCTCTCTTCAGTTTGTTGGAGACATTTCTGAGAGGTGTTTCTCTGCAGCAGGTGCATTGAAGCGGTGACCTTTTCGTGACTTTTCCCTCTGCAAAACCAACACGCTTGTGCTGTCCGTCCCTATGGACATAGTCGAGGTTCTTCACCACAGAATCACCGAGCTATTTTTCACTCTATTGTATCTCTCGGCTCAGACACAGGAGGAATAATAAGCAGAGCTCATGTTCTCACGGGCAAATTGTGCCAAATTATACGGTATTGTTTGAGGATGACCATAATGACAAAATTCTGCAGCTTCTGTTATCCGCTTTGAAAAAAAAAAGCAGTTACATTCATATATTATTCCCTCTGCGCCAAAAAGAACAGACAGAAAACCCTTTTGTAAGCCATCATTAGAGCAAACTCCAAACACAATTACAGAAAGAGTCTTTCCAGTAATTTAGACTAAAATGTTACAAATAATAACCCCCTTTTTTCAATCTCTGAGAACTGCCACAGGATGAATGACTGTTTATTTGTATGTGCACCTAAAACTCCTCATTCTCCTCTCTGTTTGGTTCTTCATTAGACGGAGAAAGGCCAATTATCTCCAGCCGGCTTGCTGAGGAGTGACCTCGAGAGAGATAGAGTGGGGAGTGTTAACAATTATCCAACCTCCAAGATAAGAATTTGATCCATTTACTCTGAAGTATTTGGCAGCCTGCACATCCCCTGCGCACTCTGAAACCCTCCAAAGCGAAAGTCTCTCTCCTCCTCATTTTTTCGGACGGAAAAATCTGTCTTCCTGTCGAGTGTCGAGAGAGAGAGAGAGAGAGAGAGAGGCGACTCGGAGTGGGGAGACAGATGGGCTTTTATGAGCGGAAAGTGTGTGTGGGGGGGGAAAGACGCCGAGATGACTTTTTTAACCTTGGGCACATCATGTTCACGTGCACTTGTCGGTGCTTTAGTGGGAGTGAAGCAGCACACAACTATCCTATCAACAGTAGTTGGAGTGGCATGAAACAGAGATTAAAAGCATGCCGCGAATAAACTGAACCAAGGACGGGATTGCTCTGTTCTTCCTGTGACATTAGGCCCGGTAAAACTCCTACATTCAGCTGGTGCATTCATGTGTACTTACTCACCGTCACATGTGACGGTCACAACACCGCTCATTAGCAAACTCCAATTACTTTAAGTGAGTGCGTATTCAGTGGAAGCTGCAAATAAACCCCGTGCCCTGATTGATTTTAGCAGAAAAGTAACAATCAGCAAGCCATCAATGCAGGAAAGCTTTACTGCGGGTGTGTATGCGGAGGGTTGGATTTTCATCGGGAAGAGTGATGGGATTAATGTATGCCATAATTGGGGTGATAGAGGGTCAGAGCTGGGTTCTTAATGAGGCTCTTGGTTCTGGGGACAAGGTGCCCTCTCGTGAATGACACATGTGAACCAAACGTGTTTCACTTTCACAGCTGATCCAGCTGATCCGGAGTGTTTTTGAAAAACAACATGTAGAGCGCACGTAAAGTCTGTGTTTACTTAAAAAGAAAGAGTTTGATGTTGGAGTTAGAGTAACATGAGCTTCCAAGAAAATACACGGTACAAAAGCAAGGTTTTATCTAACAAGTTGATCTGAAATTAAAATTGATTTTGCTTAGAAATCCAATACATATCCTTGGCGTTTGTTTTGTACTTGTGTACCTATTTCGCCCAAAGTCCAACCTACAAAAAAAGAAAACTTTCCGCATTAGTGTTGTCTGATTACTTCACAGAAAATGGATATTTATGTTGGTGCAATTTCTGTCTGGGGAAGCACAAACAAAAGTTTCAATTCCAAAGGCTGCACAGGCAGTTAACGAGCTAGGCTAACCTTGCTTAGAGGTACAAGTGTAATAATTTAAGTTGACTATAACGAAAATTATTAACAGCATGTAACAAAAAATAACAGTTTAAACACCAACATTTCCCCCGGTGACCCAAACTCCCGTTTTGGACAGCTAGCTGCACGGCTAACTGAGCAAACTGGCGAACAGCACCAACAGTAAGAGTTTAATAGGTGGCCAATTCTTGCATATTGCACCTTGAATGCTGTTTCTCACATCAGTGTTTTGATCATTCCCGACAGTGTATCAGCTGGTATGTTAGTCTGTGCTCCGTGTCATAATTTGAATCATGGCGTGATGTACAGAGCGCTGAGGTCACAGGACTTCCTGTTGCTGTGTTGAGAGTGCACCACCTCAAGCACCCATGAAGGAGGCAGCTAACGCTAACTACACACCCTTATTTCAATAATGAAACAGCACTGAGCGTGCAGAGGCCGACAATGGCTCAGCAGGAGGTGAAATAACAGGACATTAAATATTCTCTCTGTTTTGAACACTGTGCAGATATATTTGACATATCTTTTGGATCTATTTTTTAAGTTTATTGTAAATTTCAAAATGTATGGCTCCTTCTTTCCCAGTGAACACAGGACTCACCCAGAAGACTGGACAATACAATAAAGTCTTGTCAGAAACATGATTCTGATTTTTCTTTTTTTACGTCATGTGGGAATCAGTTTTAACATTAGCTAGAAAACTAAAAAGGCTTCAACTTCAGCATTACAGCTAGTTTACCTAGTTTGCAAACTTCCACGTTCCATGTGAAATACAAACTTAACAGCATTAAGTGTCCTCACAAATGCAGCCCAGTCACCAGTATACAATGACAACAGTTGTTAATGTTTGTGGTGACCAAAACAGGCATCTGAAGCCAAACCATGATGTTTTCCGAACTCTGACCATTTTTGTGCCTAAACCTAACCGAACATAAGCACAGCACTGTGACCAGAAGGAAATTAAACCAAGGAAACATAAAGCTGCAACATACAGAAATGCACATTTTTTACTTAAACATACTTTGGCAGACTTTATTCTGGCAATATGGTTGCAAACATAATGTCTGCTGCAAAGACAAATAAGGCCAGAATGGGTTTTCGTTCCTTTGGGAAACAGAAAATGAGGACACTAGTTTATACTTCCTCCTGGAAAAGTGAAGAAAATACCCATTTTGGTTCAACTTTAAAAAAAATACATTTCACCTCCACCTGCAGATTAAAATCAGTAGTCATGAAATCGATGACCTCAGTGACATCAGACATCATGCTGGTTCTGTGTGAGGTTTAACCGTCAGGTCACTGAGGGCTTTTGCTCCCCAACATTTAGATTTGTTCCTCTTTCCTTGCCAGACAGTCGGAATTCATATTAAGGCAGGATAACTGAAGTAAAGCATGAAATATGCAACTGTAGCTTCCACTCTAAGTAGATATTATAGTCTATGCTTGCTCACTCTCTTCTTCTGTCTCTCTCTTTCTCCCTCTATCACATACCAGCACATATCCTCTAAGTCTCTACGCTCTCTGCTCTTCTCAGTCTATTCTATCAGCTCCGCCTCTCCTATCAAAATGGAAATGATGGACAGGCAATCTATATGGAAATGGTATACAGGTGTACCAATGCACTGTGCTCAGGGGACATGGGCATCCCTAGTGTTAATCTGTGGTTCCCCCTGCACTACAGTATATCCTCTACGGAAAAAAAGCTGTGTTGTTGTTTGGCTTTGAAGCATTCATCAGCTTTAATAGGTTTTTTTTTTTAGGTTTAGCCCGTCACTGATGGGAAAAGCACAGCCCAGTGCATGCCAATTATTGTTGATGGGGGTTTGCATTTGATGCCCCAAACAACTGCCTTTATAAATAGAATCAACTAATCATATAAGTGACACACAAATTTCCCCGTTTGCGTGACTAGTAAAGGAATTCGGATTCTGAACTCTAATTCTGAAAATGCAGAGACAGGTGTACTGGACCATGCATTACTCTCACAGTTTGGTTTGGCTGAGGCAACAAACTACGTGGTTAGAGGTTAGGTTTAGACAACACGACTACTTGGTCAAGTTTAAGCAACATGACTATTTGGTTACGTTAAGGCAACAAGACTATTTAGTTTGGTTAAGGCAAAAAAAACTATTTGGTTAAGTTTAACGAACAAAACTACTTGGTCAAGTTTAAGCAACAGAAAAATGTGTTTACATTCAGGCAAAACAATAATTTGGTTAGGTTGAGGCAAAAAAAAAACAACTATTTGGTTAAGTTTAAGCAACAAAACTATTTCGTTAGGATTATGCAACAAAACTACTTGGTTTGCTTAAGGCAACAAAACTATTTGGTTAGGTTTAAGCAATAGGTCAATATGACAGATAATTAAAAAAAAATCACTTTAGGCACTTGTGACCATGATGTCATGTGAGGCAGATGTAATGTCACACAGTATTTTGATGAGACAAAACAGCTGTTTTTGGTCCTAATCAGTAAATTAAACTGCATATCATTTACCTCCTTAACCCTTCTTTACCTGTATGTAATCTGTATGCGCAGCAGTTAACAATGTATCTGGTGAAGCTGAGAAGATATGAACAAAAATTATAATGAGGTGTTGTAAATAATATTCATTATATTTCTCAGAAGAAAAAAGAACTAGACTGTGTACAGGCAGTCAAATCGCTAGCTAAATTATATCCCGGGGGCCCTGCACTCTTTCTGCAGTGTCACCAAGAAATCAACATGATAAAAGAGTTCTTCTTCCCACTTACATAACCAGCTTCCTCCCACTGACTCTGTACACAGAGGAATTAATTACATTCAACTCTAAATAAAGCTGTGCAATATTGGTTTTGAGGGAAGGCGGAAAGAAAGAGGGAGACAGACGCAGAGGACTGGTTGGAGTCCGCTCAGTCTTTACACATTCAACATGCTGCTGTGGCTACACACACTTCCACTTGTTTCCCCCTCTGAGACGCATCGTCCTGCCTGCCTCCCAAACACACTGCTTTAGAAAAGGTCAGAGCGGACTCTCCAACACTGCTTCCTGCAGCTGGGCGAAGACTGCTGATAAGTGCGAGGACGTAGCTGCAGGTCCCCGGTGAGTTTCCAGCATTACTGAACCGTAAAGCTCTGATGGAGAGCAACAGCAAGTTCAAACAGAGTAAGTGCAATGAAGGCCAAGTGGGACAGCCTCGACTTCAGACTCAAGGTGAAGCTTGTGACCGGAAAAGGTGCCACCTGAAATCCCCATCCAATAAAGAAGGATGTGTCGAGACTCAAGATGTTATTGTTACTCCATCGTTTCATTTGACATTTTCTCATGCGAGGAACTTAATCTTTAACCCTTTGAACAACAGTTCCACCCTTTTTAACCCGGTTAAGGTTGTTAAAGTTCTCTAATGTCAAACTGTGACAGCATCATATCAAGTCTATTCTTTGTGGCTCCAGACCTGGTTCACGTCTCCCATTTTCGGTGCTCACTGACAGTTTCCCACGACCCCGCCCGAAGAGGAAATTGACAAACAATGTTAGCTTGAATGAATAAAGTGAAATTAAAGTCACTGCAGCTCTTTATTGGAGCAATATTATCATGACAGTGTGAAAATATTAAACCCCAAACCTGAATGTTTGTCAAACTCTGTCACATTTTGTGTGGAAACTTTGGGCTCTCTGACAAATTACAAAATAACCTCTCAACCGACAGCCGCTGCTTGTTAAGGAGTTTAACTCAGCATGCGGAAAGGCAGAAAAAAAGACTGGATGGTGTCAGCGTGCTGGTTGTGTAAATTAGTGTGCACGCATATGCAAAGATTTGTTGCGTCGTCGGCTTTAAATTGGGCTTCAAATACGTTTTCACATGAGCAGATCTCGTCTGGAAGGGGCCCTATAAAGGATTGGATGGCAATTTAGGTCTCAGCAGTAATCACAGGGTGAAATTTATTTTTATTCACACACATGGTCTGTGTTGTTTCCATAGCAACAGGTCATTCTGCCAGAAGAAAGGAGCGATAAAAAAAAAAAGTGCTTACACATCTGACAAACTTCATCTCCTCATATTTCTCTATTTGTCTCCTCAGTCTCCTTGAACAGTCTGTCTGTCTTTCCTTCTGGATTAGTCTGCTCTCTCACTCCCTTTATCTGCCTTTATCTCTCCGTAAATTAACAATAACACATGTGGGCTGAGTATCTTCTGCTTGTTCATATCTCAAACGACCCATCTTCAGACCCGTCTGCCTTCAGATCGGACCCTGCTGAGCCTTTGGCACATTCTTGATTAATTTCACTACCATTGTCATATTCCAAAATTGTACATACACGACCATAAATCAACTTTTTAAAAATATTTCACAAATGTATTTTTTTTAATCATCTCATTACAAGTAGGCTATTCATATTGAGAAGGAACATTATTCTGCATTGTATCATTATTCTGGATGTACACAAAGTTTCCAGTTTATTATGTACACCTACACAGCAAAATGGAGCATTTTAACCCTGATGAATGTAGGATTTATTGTACATCAGCACATGAACGAGCACAATGTGTGTATTCTAACTATCGTCTTGACAGATGAGTGTGCGTTGGCCTGAGCTGACTCGCTACTAAGTTGCCTCAAGGGAGACCAGAGCCCAGCAAACTAAATGTGGATTCAATCGTATGTTTTTGTGGGACACATTACCAATGCTGACTGGAAGTCTAACATATATAAATAAATCTTAATGAGCCAATATCAGTCAATAAGTAGGTTTTTAATTTATAAAGATCATTGTTCAGAGGACAACTTTCATCTATTTTAGGGGACTTTTATTTCATAATCTCACATTTATTATGTACCACTGTCTGAATACTCAAAACTCTCCTGGACTTTTCTGGCTTTAAGAGACAACCAGAGAGAGAAAAAGTTGCTTTTAAACAACGGAGCCAGTAATGAGGACCTTGTCTTTTTTCTGACTGGCGGCCCTTCTTAAAAGTAAAAACAGTCAAGGGTCATCTCTTCCAACTTTGTCTGTCCTGCTAATGAGCAGCATGGATGCCAACCATCCACTGCTTTTTGCTTTCAGATGTTTCACCAACCAATTATTTGTGTGTTTTGTACTTTGGAGGACCATGGCATGGAGAAACATTACATCAAGTTGCTCCGTCCTGGGCATTGTAGCCATGGAGTTACATGTATAGGCTCAAGAAACAACAATTTGGCAGTAAACAAATGGTAGAGATTAATAAACACAGGTTTACTGATCATTCCGATGTTTCAACCTCTTACCCTTCAGAACGGACACACAAGTGGTATGTAATTGAAATCTCCCCCTGGTGAAATGGTACAACCCTTCTAGACCCTCATATGTATTAAAAATATAACAAGAAACAACAAAACCAAAAACCCCAACCATGACAAATTTGTACTCTATCTAGTGTTGTATTGTTGGACAAGAATTAGCCCTCGGTGATGGGCTGGTATGGAGATAACCGTGCTCATTTAGGAGACAGAAAGTGTTTACCATTTCATACCATCAAGGCCTCTTTCAATGCATTATCTTTTGTTATAAAGCATCTTTCTTATCATCTCCTGTTAATGTGCTATACTTGAGCTGGCTTTATTGTTAATTTAACTATCCATTCATGTTCATGCATGCGCTTGTAAATAGGGATTAGCTCTCTCACTGCTGCTCACGTTCTTTAAGAGCTCTATCAAAGACCATTCCCGACAAAAATTTGCTGTAAGTGGTCAATTTCTTGACTAAATGACTGAATTGTAGATCATTGTGTATTTGTTATTGTTCAGAGTCTCAGATTTTTGTTTGTGATCCTTCCTCTAGCAAGAGTTTTAAGGTTCAGTCCTTTGAGGAGACAGCAGTGGATTACCGGAGGAAGTCCTGTGATGTGTGACTCAGCTGGGAGGTTGTGACCCTTCTGTGGGTCAAAGGAGTGAGTCAGTCATCAGTCAGTAGCAGGACTGTTTAAAGCAGGCAACAATATCAACCACATTATAAAAACATTGTACAGCCCAAATTCCAGTGAGGCTTTACGAGCAAATATACTAAAAACATGCGTTCCTTTCACTAAAACAACGGCACGACAATGTAAGAGTATGTTTTGTGTTTCTGTAATGAGGGAGTTGTTTCTCTTCCGATCATATGTGTTTATTGTTGCTGGTCATATGAACTAAGTCCAAAGTTGGGACACCGGCATCCAGGGTTCACACCCAGTCTGTGGTTAGGTTTGGACAAAAAAGCAGATGCAAGATTAGATGCTTTCAGTTTGTGAAACCGTCGCAACATTTAATCAGTAGGATTGACTTTGGTTAAGGAAGGGAGAGTTTTTGTTATTCATGTAAAAGTCAGACATTTTCCAGGTTTAAGTCGTGCTGAGAGTCATGAAATAAATTGATTAGTAGAAATACTGGGGAACTGGAGAATGTTTCCTCACTGCAGATATTCCCTCCCGTCTCTCAGCAGCTCACTCCTGCTGGGAGCCTCTCTGACATCTTGCTTCTCCTGACAGCTATCTGACAAACTGTCTTGATGCTTGATTTGTTAAACATGTAAAGTAAATAATGGAAATATACTCATGAGAATAGGTAAATATTAATAGGTAAACAACATGCAAGGAAATAGAAATATTACAGGCACTGCACACAAATAGGTAGCTGCTGCATGACCTGCAGTTCTGTATACTGTCTGTATAGACTGCAACAATATTGACTGTGAATTATAATGTTGTTGACTTATGGCTGGAAATATTAAAGCACAAGTCCTCCCTCACTTTTTGACTGCGTGGTTTGGTTCTGAAAAGACAGTTCTGAGGCTGAGACTGCAAGTGAGAAAAAGAAGGAAATCTCCGTTCCTAGTCGGAATTTCTCTCAGCAGTAAACCGACGAAGTGCTTGAAGAGAAAATGTGATTATGCAAAAGATGGCAGAGACACATCACTGCTAGTGTAAGCGCATTTGAATTCCTGCTCATAGTATAACTTCAGATTTTCAGGGTTTGGTGGATTATTAAACAATCTCAAACGGTAATACATTTTGAACATTAATGTAACAGGAGACAACTATTTGCTATGTAAAGATATGGTGGAGTACCGGCATCATTTCCTCGTTGAAACTTCCAACTTCTGACCTCCAAGCGTTCCAAGAACATAACGACAGAAATGTACAAAAAAACTTGGGTGACAAAATAGTGACTCTTTAGCAAGTGTACACACAATTGCACCCTCAGCAGTGCAGCATCTGTGCATGTAACACATTAATATGTATCCAATGTATCCAAACATTTAATTCTCTAGCCTTTTACAACGTCGACAGTTTGATCTGAGTTTTGTGAGTCATGTATATTCAGGTGAGGCTTTATTTTTTCCGCTAATTCTATTCAGTTATTAATGATGTGCCCATTTGTTTTTACACAGAGATACTGGTGCTACTGCAATATCTAGTGGCAGTGACTGTCATATATAGAACCTTTAATTTTTAAAATGAGGAATCTGTCATCTAACACTTCTCTTTTGTTGTTGCAATAAACAGCTCTTTAATAATTGGCTTGACACTTTGTTAACATGCATTCCATTTGTTATTTTTTTGTATAGTTCACCCCTTATGTAGATCATAAATATCCGCATGTCATACACCAGCTCATGAATCTCTAACTCACATCAAAGCTCGCGTTTCTCTCTCGAAAATCCATTGTAGTGTTGACTGTCAAAACAAAAAAAGGCTAATGAGACTGGAGGGAGCATAGTTCAGTTGGCGATCGTCGTTATTTTTTCATGATTTGAAAATATAACATCGGAATCTGAGCTGCGTTGAACCCAGGAGGCAGACAGTGTGAATACAACACAGTGTACTAATGTAAGGAATAAAACAGCGGTATGTAAATGAGAACTGGAAAAACACGCTTTCATACCTGCGTTGTGAGGACAGTCCTGCGTTGTGGGGACATTTCAGCAGGTCCTCACAACGTCAGAGGACAGGTTCAAGGTTAAGACTTGGTGTTGAGGTATGGGCTAGACAAGCTTTAGGTAAGGGCAGAGGCTGATGTTGTGCATTTAGCTGGGCTGGTTAAAGGCAAGGGAATACATTATATCAATGACGGTCCTCACAACTATAGAAAAGCCAACATACGTGGGTAAATGGGTGTCATCTTTAAAAGTCCTCTTGCTTTAAAAGGGGAAATGCAGTGGTAAGAAGAGTGGCACGGAAGTGGGAAATGGCCTCAATTCCAGCACCGCCCCACTGAAAGAGAAATAACTGTAATTCTAGCCATTCACATCCTCCTTAGAAAGCATGGTACGCTGAAAAGATGCCGCCCTACAAAAGCTTCACTCTTTTATCCGTCGTAGAAGAAAATATCACAAAGTGGGCTTTAATCTTTAATTGCAACACTTTTGTCAGAATCAAGTCTCTGCTGGCAGAAAAGCATCTATCACTGGAAAACTTTGAACTGTGTGACGGATGCTCTGGTGTATGTGGCATAATGAGGCTGAGCGAAATCCAGCCACCCACCCCCCATTTTCATTTACTTTAAACTGGAGGATTCGGAGCACTGTAAAGAAAATCCTCTCAGAAAACTCTTTCAGATGGAGATGGTTAAATGTAAGAATTAATTTTTTCATATACGGTACAGGCAGTTGATGCTCTTGACAATGCTTTTTCTCACTCTGCCTCTCAACTAGTTAGTCTTTCCTTCTCTCACCTTTCCCCTCTACCTCAAGCAACACCAATTACAGGAATAAGAAAGGAGGGCAGGAGAATTGGAACACATTTCAAAAATGTGATGTTATAGCTCGGCGGAAATAACACAGCGCAGACGGATTTCTGCGTTGTGCTCGGTGAGATAGAACAGACTCCCGAAATATCTATATTGAGAAATGTGGGCTCCTGTGTGCTTGTGTATGTGAGTGCAGTCTAATGAGTACAGCTCCAGCCTGGCAGATGGACAAGCTGTCTGAAGGGTTAAAGAGCACTTTGATTCTCCCTAATCTGTTGCTTCCTTCAGCAACATGCTGGCTTTAATTGATTAGTAGAAATACTGGAGAACTGGAAAATGTTTCCTCACTGCAGATATTCCCTCCCGTCTCTCAGCAGCTCGCTCCTGCTGGGAGCCTCTCTGACATCTCGCTTCTCCTGACAGATTGTGTTGTTCTGCATTCTAATCGTCAGAAAGGAAGCAGGCTGTAATCTATAGACCTTACGCCAAGTCTGTCTGTTCATAATTGATGCTGCAGTGGAGGTAGGAAGCAGTACTGGGGAAAGCAATCATGTCCCACTGGTTTGTAGCAGGAGGCACATCATGTAAGCATTTATCCTCTCATGGATGGAAATGAATTTATCTCAAGAATCAGAATTGATGTCTTCTGATGGTACGAATTGGCATGTGCCCTATTTATTTAATCCAATTTACTAGCAGCTTCATATCAGAGACAGTAGCCGATTTTGCAACGGCACGATGCATCTCACTGCGGTATTGCATTTTAAGCTACCGGATCATTTGTAACACTGACGTAAAAATCAATTTCATGTTAACAGTGTAATCAGGCCTCGTGTTATATGATAAATGTTTCCCTGCAGCTAACAATGCCAAAGGCTCTACGGCCCTGAAACCACATCGCAACTGAAAGGGTTACAAGATAGAGCGACGGTTGGATTCATTCGTCTTTGGTCTGTGGTTTTAGTAGTTAAACCATTTGAGTTGTCTAGCTAACCGCTAGCACGATAGCCTGCCTGTTCATTCTGGTGCCAGGCAGCTAAATAAGTGGTCCAAACTTCTTTAAAATCTTCTGTTCTAGGCTGTTTACTTCCTGCTTCCTGGCAATTTGTTTCCAGAAACGTACATCAAACCATGTAATTCTTGTCGATTAAATATTTATTTCTATAAAAGTGAAGGTTACAGCGCATGTAACCAGCCAGAAAATTGGACAGTGGTGAAAATTTGACCAGAAATTGTGCAGATCCACAGAAGTGTATCCACAGATTGAGATGTTTTTTTATTTTAAACAAATGGATTTCACTGCAGGAAATAACTTTGCAGGTTTCAATGTTGGTTCTTAACAAAGCCTGAATGTCCTTTGGATAGCCAGTTGGCTGAATGTTAGCTATGAGATGGTAAACTTAACCTTTAATATACACTACCTGAATTTAGCTCTGATTTTCATGTCACCAATGTTTTTTGGAGATCAGAAAAGCCCCGGAGCCGTAGGCAGCGGATGACGCTGAGGATAGGGAATGCCACTTTTTGACCAACAAGCATACTTGTTTAAACAACGGCAGACACTGTTATCATGTTCATAACTAAACCGAACAAAGCTAAATTACATATTGTGATCGAAGCAGTCAGAGCAACAGCTGTTATGAACTTGACAGGACAGAGGAAACTCTCCAGAAGAAACAGAATTAAAATTATAGCTTCTAAAGTAGAAATAACTGAAGTAGTAAATTTAAGCCATTACCTGCCTCTACTGGTCAGATCAGAGGCAAAAAGGTGCTCGTTTCCTTGTTCCAGGCTCGTCATGTGTGAACTGTGAACAGCTCGCTGATGTGTCGGTTGGATATCCAGCAGGCTAAATATCTGGTTGAGTTGCCAGTGGCTTGGGGAACCTGGAAGGTGCTACAGCTAATGAGAGAAGACGCTCCTTATTTCCAGAGGAAATCGCGCAAAGTTTGGTGATTGCTGTGGTTGGTTGTTCCTAAATTACACATGTTATCTAAGGTCAAAGCAGTCAATACTATTTAAGTAATTCTATGCTAATTCGAAAGCATGAATCTCATATTGTTGATCTCACAAGTTATGTACTACTGGTAATATGGTGTTGCACAGAAATACGCACAAAAACCTAAAAAATGCATCACAGTTGTGTGTAGTGTGGATTATCTGGTGTGGTCATGTAATGAAAGCTTATAAAATTAAAGCTTGTTCTCATGGTTAATCCTCTGCTCATTGTTTCACTTCACTGGCGACCCACACCATGCCTTCTCCAAGCCTAACCCCAGAAATCACAAAAAGCTCGGGGAAGCTCTCAAATGTCTGTGTGCCCAGTGTGCCGTATCAACTGCCTCTAAACACCCGGCGCCACATTCCCCAAATCTTTCTCCTTCTGTCTGGCTGGCTGCGCTGTGGGCTGAATGGCTGATGTATCTGCATCTCACCTTTGATGACAGCCAGGCAGCTGGAGGCAGCCAAAGCCGGCAGAGCCCCGAGGTTAAGGCGGGAGAGGCGCCCACACAAAGATTCGCTTTCCTCGGGGGGCGCCACAAATGTTTGCCTCACAAATTCATTTAAAAGTGTTGGTGCAAAAAACTCTCAGAACCAATTACCATTGCTGTCTGAGATACAGTCTCGGGAGGCCGGGGGAGGAGGAGGAGGAGGAGGAGGGCGCCGTAGGCTCGATGCTTTTCTATTTTTAGATACTTAAAGTGTCCCCTTAGACAGGTGTTTTTAAAAATCCTCGGGTTGATTCGGATGGAAGAATCATTTTCTCCCTCCAGTTTTTTATATTTTTCCTCCATTTTGTCCACTCAGTAACTCCCCAGCCACTTCTTCCTTAGCTGCTTTATTGAATAATCATCTCAGTTTCCTCCTCCCAGAGCACACACAACATCTCTACCAGGGTGCATTGCATTTACATCACATTTAGGGCTCATGCTTGGTGTGACTTATGCAAAGTGAGCTTATGCAGGACAACAACCCAATGTCAAACCTCTGCAGAGTTTTTGGAAGAGTCTCTCCAACCATGAAACCACCACTGTCTATTACAAGGTCCACATTCATTTTCTGCAGTGATGCAAATCTCTGCTGTTTTATGTTTACATTTGATATGTTAATTTCTGTTTGATCTTGAGGTTTAATTTACCCATATCCTGTATTCATATCAAAACACGCCTTCATTAACTAATTCCAATTATACAAAGCTGATGTGAAGTTATGCTTAATGGCGTTTTTATACATTAGAATTTGTTTTAAAAAGCACCAACATTGGAAAGAAAACCACCAAAAAAGAGATTAAAGCTGAAAGAAAAGCCTGCTTATTCCATTCAAGTCAGATGACTGATAGCTGCTTTTCTTGCCAAACACTTAATTAAAGGAGACTTATTATGCTTTTTCATTTTTTTTCCTTTTTACTTCAGTGTGTTTTATGGGTTCTTGTGCATATAAAAGAGTTTGGAAGTAAAAAAAGGTTGGAGGGCACATCAACAGAAGCTCTTCTCTCTCACAGAAAACACTGTTCCTTGAACGCCTCGTCAGTAGTTTTGTCTTTAATTCGGTGACATCACTCTGCATCACCATGTCAAACTTCTGCCGAGTTTATGCATATCGGCTAGCTTGGCATGTAAGAATGAGTTAAGCAGCTGCTATATTGTTGTTAGCGGTGCTGGCTCAGGTGTATGCAAGCTGACCAATCAGAGCACACCGGGTGTTTAGAAAGGGAGGTCCTTAAAGAGACAGGAGCCAAAACAGATAAACTGATGTGTTTTTGACCATTAAAGCATGTTAATGTTTTCTAGTAGTAAACCAAATTTAAATTACGAACCCCGAAAATTAAATGGGAGAATAATAAAGTATATTTAGGGTGGCTGTGTCATCTTCCGTGAGCTGACTTGTTTTGACTTGTGTTTACCTTCCACAAGAAATCAGACAGTGTTTTCCAACATTTCCTTCTGTAAATATCCTTGTACTGCCATTATAGTGTGTCCATCTTTAGATTCAAACCCCCCTCCCACCTACAAAGTCAGTGCTCCTCCCCACAGTTATGCACAATAGTTCACATTGTTCTAAATCCTTCTTCTGTACTGCCTCAGCAGCAGAAAGCCTGCACTGCTAACACCTCCCAACAATGTACCCACAGAGCTGTCAGCAGCAGCCACCGCGGGGGGAATAAAAGAGGAAAATGATTCATGTGATGTTATGTTGCGCTCTTCTGTAAATCAGCCAGAACAAGTAAACAAATTTATGTTTCTTACACAACGCACAATGTGACAAGTGAGGGAGAAATATGAGTGAAGAATTTCATTTTATCCTCTTTGTCCTTCAGGAGTGTGAAGGGGGCTGATTTATGGGTCTGCTGTCGGACTCCATAAGGCCACGTGTGACTGTGCGTGTGTTCATATACTATAAATAAGTTTGTGTGTGTGTGTGTGTGTGTCTGTGTGTGTGTTAGTTTTACAGCTACTGTAGCAGACAGCTGGGCTAGCACCGCTCTCTTCTGGCCATTCAACCCAAACTGGCAGGCTCAACTGTGATTGATGGAGGTCGGAGTTCTGTACAAATCAAAACAGACAGCAGGGTTAGCACACATGACCAATACACAGTACACACACACACACACACACACACACCTCAAACACCTGGATTATCCTGGCTGCACGTCCTCCATCCTCTCACCTTCTTCAGCACTCTGCAGGAGTCTTAGGTGCCAGATTGAGCTCACCCACTCCCAATTCTCTCCTCTTGCTTTTTTTTCATCAGATGTCTTCGGCGGTGCAGAGGTCCCCAGAGACTGGGCTGGACCATCAAACTGGACGTCAACTTTGAATCTACTGTAAATGACCTGCCATCGCCACTCAAGCCCAGAGCTGGAGGAAAGGAAACACTATTCACTCCATTATATTTCTATCTAATGCTCTCCCAGTTTCAGTGTTACAGTGGAGCCGTGCTGACACGCTGATATTCACTGCCCCCCACTGACTCTGCGCAGAACTACATCACACTGTGCCGACTGCTGAAGCAGACAAAAAGGTCTGCAATGTGATTCAGATCGGGCAAAGACAGTAAAGCATGTGTTGTAATATCAGTGCTGGCCTGAGCGTCCGTGTGAGGCCTGGAGCAGAGTCATGTAGGATGACTTAATCAGCCCAGATGTCTACATTAAAGTTACATTGCAGAGGATTACTTGATTACATTTTTGATTATATCTTTAAAATACGTACATTTTAACATTATCTCAGGTTGCCAGTTTTGTTAATGGTAACTTACTTAATACTTGGGCTGCGTGCCCGCTGTACAAGGACGACCGCACTCCCAAAGCATCAGGCGAACTCTGTTACATATGCTGTCGACACCACCACCATCAGCAGCCCCATCACAAACAATCATGAAAGTTCCTATCGGGAGGAAGTCGACAATCTTGCAGAGATGCACGCAGAGAAACAATCTACCGTTTCCACGTCAGCAGAAGCAAGGAGCTGTTTGTTGATTTTAGAAGAAAGACCCCTGTCCACATCAGTGGGTGAGGACGGCACCCATCCCTGCCACAGTCTGTTCACCCTGCTGCCATCTGACAGAAGATACAGGAATACTTGCTGCTGTAACATCAGACTATGAAGCAGCAACAAGTAATAGTACTCTTGTGCAGCATAAAGGGACTACAACTTGCATTTCGTTGCTGAACCCTCTGATGTAGAATGACAAGTACAAGAATATTAAACCCTGAACCTTGTTTGGTTATTTTTATGACGATAATGGAGTTTTTATTCCCTTTTATTTACGCTGAAGACGGAATGTAAACAGCCAGGGATGCTCCTCTACAAGAACCTGTGCACCTGTAATATGTGCCAGTGCTGTTTTAGTAAGGGTAATATTATCCAACTTACTGTATTGATGAATATGCTAAATGCAGTGCAATTACACAAATGACTGACTTAACTCCAAAGTAATCCTACCCATCCCTGAGGGAACTGTTCCTTTTTGACGTATGGGTACTGAAAAGTAACACTGGAGATATTAGGTATGTTACGCACTGCAAAAGCAGCATAGAAAACATAAATAATTCACTCATCTCACGGGGGCCGCTGCAGGGTTGTAAGCAGCCGCTATGTTTACATATGAGCAGCTATGTGTGAAACGTGTGGAGACAAACACACAGAAGAGCTCTAAACAAGTTATGACGAGCGCTCACACGTTGGTTTAAGTCAAAACATCTCTTTCCGGCACACGTTTCTCTCAAAAGCAGTGATTCACTGACGGATCATATAACAAGGGTTATGCCGCATCTCATATATGATTCCCATGTTTGCAACACGTGTCCTGTTTGCAAATGTACAACTCCTCATTAGGTAGGGAGATAAGAAATGCATTATTTTATACCCTGTGGCAAGGGTGGCAAGTGTACGTTTGTGTGTGTGTGTGTGTGTGTGTGTGTGTGTGCGTGTGTGTTTGTGTGTGTGTGTGTGTTGGGTGCAGCACAGCGCAGGGGAGGGAGGTCGTAATTAGCAGTAATAGTAATTATGCTAAAGGTCGATGTTAACAAGACAGAGTATCTAATTTCTCACTAGATATGAATCTGCACGCAGACTGCGGGCTGGGAGGGCGCACACACACACACACACATGCACACACACACACACACAATCACACACAGACCCAGACACACCATCACTCATATGTACACAAAAAAAAGCACGCCGACATTTCCATCTCTTAGGTGCGTTGACCTTGCTCGTGACATTTTAGACCCGCCGCTTAAACCTCCCTCCTCTTCTCTTCAGCCGCCGCATCTCATTAATGCTGATAGCCAATTAACACAAGCAAGAATTACTAACCTTTTCCATTTCTCCCTCCATACCACTAATGACCCCAGTGTGCTCCGCTACTTATCTTTATCCCCGCTATCCAAAGACACAAGCGAGTTTATTTCCAAGCCCGGAGCCGGAGCTAATGCGGCAGCACTCATGAGGAGGAAGATGAATATAGTTGTGGTTCTGTTTATTGTCTTAAAGGGCACCGCCACCCACCAGGAGCTTTCAAGAAGATTATATCTAGAGGTGAACTCACCCATGTGGACTTACTGCCAGCCTGTCTGATCTTTTTTTTTTATGTCTCTCATTTGTCAAACTTTATGCACTAACCCCTGCATCTTAAGCCTCGACAGCCTCTCACAAAAGGTTAGGCACGGTGGGCTGGAGGGTGCAAATCATAAAAGCGAGCTCCAGGTTTAGAAACAAGACGCACAAGCACTCTACCTTTGGCGTAGGTTGTGGGAAGTGCACAGGAGCATCAACACAGTCTCTACATGCTTTGACACTTCTTTCATTTGCCCAACACGAGCGGGAGGAGACTCACAGCGCAAAAAAAAAAGAAAAAGAAAAAGGGAGATAAATTGGGGCCAAACCCTGCAGCCGCAATCCATCACTTCCTCAATTAACATTTGATTAGGGTAGATGGTGGTCTGTATCGACATTTCATTAGCAGCGGAGTCAGTATAGCGCCACGTCAGTTATGTTAATGGCTTGGCTCGGCTGGGCTGGAGCCTCGTGGTCACACACCACAAACTGAAACTGCAGAGCTAGGAGCTAGCCAGGAACGCTAATGAATATGTCTATCCCTCCTCTCTTTTTCTTTTTTTTTTTTTTTTTACCTTTTGGTCGGCTGAAACTATTAACCTACTTCCTGACTTTAGGGAGAGGCACATATCAGAAAGAACATAAATACCATAAGGTGTCAACATCCTGATACAGATGCAGAGCAATATTCAGAGTCGTGTCTCCGGCAGCCTTTACGTACGATTTTGTTAAGCCACCAGCTCCTGAGGGAAATGTTGTACCCTTGTCTGCTCATCGGCTAACATGAGCTCCGTCCAAAATCGCTTCCTTGAATAAAGATAAGGGGTCCGACACTTTGTTATCAATTTAGCACTTGCCAATTGATCAGCAGAAGGTGAAATGATAACAGTTTATCAGATTTGCTCGGTTTACATGACTTGAAGCCTGGAACACGGCAGTATGACATTTGTGCTTGCCACCCTGAGCAGAGGAACATCGTCACTCTGTGAGTATGATCCATTGTGGGTTTGTTTGCATAAACAACGCTACCTGTCTGTGTATTTTTGGGGGAGATTCTGTGGGCACTCTTCAGTGTAGTGCATTATTTTCTAACTTCAGACACTCAAGAGCTGCTGGTTTTGTACCAGAGGTTGCTGCCGCTGTTGTTGTTGTTGTTGTTGCACAGAGGAGGAGGAGGATTTTTAAAATGATAACAAGCAGGAAAGTGTCAACTGAAATAGAGGACCAGTGGCAGAGCTTTACCCACAGTCTACATCCAGTGAGTCTGACTGGCTCTTTTTGATGCTTAGCAGGAAGTGCACAGTGTGGTTTCGTGGCATTTTCTCTCACTGCTGCACTGACAAGCAACGCTCCAAGAGCAGCGACAGTAAAACTGCAGTTACAGTAAAATTGTAGCCTTGTAACAAAAACAATTATCTGAATGATGCTAAAAAAAAAAAAAAGGCCCCGTAGAGTTAAGTGATGATGCGAACGGCCCATATTACAAACTGTTATTTGATCCGTTGTTATAGAAAATCATTAGAAGCTCCGTCAGAGTAAATGGTCCAGATTCAAGAGGTTTGCGCAGAGGAGAATGAGCAGGTCCATCAGTCGCTGGATCGCTCACTTAACCATCTATGCCTAGCGCTCGTCAATTACCACTTCATCTTTGGAGCTAACTTAGTGAGAAAATACCTCTGATTGCCATTTAGGGCGGCGATGTAACAGTGCAGATTATCTGACCGGCACAATCAGCGGTAACGATGTTTATCTCGGTGGCATCGGGATATCTGTCTGCGGAGGGTAAGAGGCAGCTGTGAATAATAAAAATGCAATCTAAATGAGAGCCAGAGGAGGACGTCTGGATTGAGACAGGTGTAGATGAAAAAATAACGGATTGCAGGAGGAAAGTAGAAGGCGGGGGTGACCTTTAATCTCAGCACCTACCGGGCAGGGGATATTACCCAGCAGGCCCCTCACCGGAGGGATCGATCCACGTGCACAGCTCGGCCAGATCGATATCAGCCCCGTAATATAGTCCATACTAAACGTTGGGGTTTTTAATGAGATACCAGTGGCAGTTTTTCAGCTCACTTCTCAGGTTAAAGTGCCTATCATGTTTCATTTCACTCCCATTTCAACCGCGGGCACCTCTGCACCCTCCAGGGGCAGCCGCAAATTCTGAAGTTAACATTGAAATCCATTTGCTGGTGTGAGCTATTCTAATCTATGGTGTCTGAGGCCATTATCGTTCCTTCATGGAGCAACGCTGAGCCCCAAACGTCCTCAAGGGTCCTCTGTGAGTCGAACGTGTGGAAGCGATCCTGCGCTCCGAGCTATGTGAGCAGAAATGTGTGAATATGCAGGATGGACATATTTAATACACCGTCCATTTACCTCCTCCCTTTATGAATCATACGTTCTGGAGTACTGCTTCTCTGCTCGTGTCTATTGTTTGACAAAGTGGCAATCACCTACCAACAGCTCCCTCATGTGGTGAAAAGCCCCTCCACGCCTACTCTCCTACTCTGATCTACATGTGTCCCAGTGGGGGAAAATACATCCACACAAGCAGTACTCAAGCACAATTTTGAGGTACTTTATGTGAGTATTTCCTGCTTCTTGTTACTTCTACTCCACTCTACCTCAGAGGCAAATGTTGTACTTT
Source organism: Sparus aurata (assembly GCF_900880675.1). Classification (NCBI taxonomy): domain Eukaryota; kingdom Metazoa; phylum Chordata; class Actinopteri; order Spariformes; family Sparidae; genus Sparus; species Sparus aurata. The sequence continues at coordinate 24,120,622 of NC_044208.1, read as the reverse complement.
TTACTCCACTACATTTATTTAACTTTAACTTTACTTACTAGTTACTTTTTAGATTTAGTTTAATAATACAAAATAGGGGAGGGGGATTTAATAACATACAGTAATCAAATCTTTACCAGCTTAAACATTAACTATGTTTACACTACTAACTATGAACACATTAAAGCATCAATAATTAGTCACATTATAACTTACATTATTCTGTGATATGCCATTCTGCATAATCAGAACTTTAACTTTTGGTTCTTTAAGCATTTATAATGCTAATATTTGTACTTATAGGTGCAATATGAAAGAATTTCAGTCTGTATGAAATGATCACCAAAATGATCAAATGAATGTGAAGAAATATGAGTTTTAGCGTAATTTCTAAGATGACTTGAGTTGTACAGATATCTATAAAAGTTAGCATGCTAACCAGCTAGCTTCAGCTCGTCAATGTCTCGAAATACCACCTCTCTTTGTTTTACGAGCTCTTAGTGATTTTTAATCAATAAACAAATGAAATGATCTAAATATAAAGAAATTTCTAGTTTCCTTATTTAACAGAAAATACAATTGCACACTTTCTGAATTCAAATTTCTCTCTTTTAATGAAGGAGCCTAACTGCCTAAATTGCCCATTTCCCAATTTATAACACACTTTTGTACAAATCAAACAGAGAAAACATTTCTTACATTTTGCCCCTTTAAGTAAAAATTGGAATGCATGTCTTCTACTTGTAACCTGTTTTCCTTGTAGTGTTCCTCCACTGTGGCATAGCTACCTTAACTAAAGTGCAAGATCTGAGTACTTCCTCCACCTCTGAGCTCTTCTGATTTGTATTCCACGGGACGGAGTTTTATATCTTCCTGCGTGTTAAAAGTTCCAGCTGAGACGAAAGCAGGATACGAGCATGGCTTACTGTCAGTCTCTGTAGTTGGATCACTTTCGCAAAATGTCAACATTTGTCCAGACCGCTGAAGATTATTCAACCCGAAATGTCACGTTTGCATTCATTTGGAGAGCCAATTCCCCCCGCAGCTCTCCGCTAAGATACATCCTTTTTACCTTCAGGCTACACATTTGAAGGGATAAGGCCTCCCATCACAGCATACCTGCATACACCTACACACTTAAACCATTCGGCATTTATCTGTATTAAAAGTGAACAGAACGTGATGTGACTACAAATAAGGGTGGGACTGCCCTTCACTGTTTCCCTCAATCCCTGCATTCCATGAGATATTCCACTTCCAGCACAATCGCAGACATAATGCATGAATGCATAGAATAACGCCAACAACAACAAGCCACGAAAACCCTCTCCAACAAGTGCTCGGGCTCTCAGGAATCACAGTTCATATATCTTGAGGCAGGGCCGCTCTTTCAATTCCTGGATAAACCTTGGAAGAAGGAGTCCTTGAGGAGGACGGAGGACTTACTTCATTCTTCCTGGTACCTCCTGCCCTCCTGGCATGACCTGGATAAGGTCTGATCACACTGCCCTGCCCTGGGAAAGAGGAAGCCATTAACAGTCCCGTGAGAAGGACACATTCAAATAGGAAACCATACAGAATAAACACAGCGTGAGCGCACCGTCGCGTTCCCATGACCCAAAATGACTGGATGTGTAGCAGTGTGTGTGTGCGCGTGTGTGTGTGTGTTTGAGTGTGTGGGTGGGTGGGTGTGTGTGTTCAGTGTCAGCCAGATAACCAGGAGTGTCGTGTGTTGACCTAGACAACTCCCTGCAGGAGTTTAGACTACAGCTGGAACCTCCCATAGAAAAAAAAAAAAAAACATACAGGAGATTTGGAGGTTTGGATTTTGAAATTCTACATGAAGGTAAGCTCACCTCGGCAGCAGCAACATGGCACCAGCTACTGTCTGCGAATTCATCTTTAAGGCTTATTGGAAATTTAAGATCAAGTAGATTCCCCTTTGCTGGCACTGAAAAATGGACTTGAGTAACTTAAATCACATGTCTGCTATAAAGAAAGGGGATGTCAAGTTTATGTTTTAGATGAAATGCCAATTTTAAGGAATTTGTGCACTTAAAACACAGCGTGGCCACCCTAGAGCTGTCAATAACGATTATTTTCATTATTTCATCTAATCTGGAAACAATTTTCTTGATTGTTCGATCCAATCTGAAAAATGCTAGAAAATAAAAGACAAATTAAAGAAGAATGACCATCTCAGGATCCCAGAACCCAAGTCGATGTCCTTGGTCTCAAGCCCAAATATATTAACTTTAATATCACATAAAACAAAAAAAAACTAGGAGTATGCTCACATTTAAAGGTGCACTGTGCAGTTTTGGGAAGTAATTTTAATCCAAGAAAGATCTTCAGTGACTGATTTTATTTTAATTATTTGTAATTGGGGTTTTTTTGCCTTAACAAATCAAATAAACAACTCTCTTTGTTTTCATGACTGAATAAACAAACTGACCTTAAATGACGACACATTTTCATACTGTTTCACACTTTGTTTATATGTGGCGGACCCTGCCACCTTTCCAGCTTCAAACAATTTTCTGGGGACCTTATTTTCCTCCGAGAACAGATTGTTTATTCAGTTCTGAGAAAAATAAATATTTCTGGGTTTGTATCATTACCTCATTATTCTTGTAAATATAATAATAATCTTCTCTAAAACTACATAGCGCCCCTTTAAGAAGCTCTCACCTGAGAATCTGGGATATTTGTACTTACCACAATAAATCAATTGTCAAGATAATTTTCCTTTTTGTTGTTAGACTAATTGACTAATCAATCAATGCAGTGACTGTGTGATAACAATGAGCTTTTTTTCTGGCGAAAATCAAATCATATTTCTTATTTCTATAATTTCCAGGTTTGCATGTTGTCCGGTCCACTCTCAGCTCCAGATGTGGGATCAAAGTGATCTTCCTCTGAGTCAGCCGCTGCCCACTGAGAGGCAGTAGAGTTCCAGTGTTAAGCACAACGCCCATACAGCCCTGAGTGCTGTCTGCGCCTGGAGCCAAGGATATCATGAAACACATTCAATAATTTCTTGATATACTGCAGTCAAACCGTTGTTTAATCAAGCCCAGAATTCAGCAAAATAAAAGACATCATACCACAGGCTGCAGAGCGGCGCTGATGTATCGCTGTAATATTCCGGGCTGCATTCACAGCACATAAAATGAACATTTCTATCAAAAGAAAAACACGCACTTCGTCCAAATCTTACACTCGTGCTTTGATTTACGCGCGCGGCTTGGAGCGAAAACAGGTTGCTTTTCATTATTTCAGGGAAGATTTACTATGTGAACAGTTTGAGCTTGAGGAGCTCAAGTGCAGACATTGCGCTTGGTGATGAGCCAGGGCACTCAGCCGGAGGTTGCCAACATCATTTCACCTCGGCTCCGTCTGCTCTTGAATGGGCAATAAGGGCGAGCTCTGCACTGAGGTCACATCCTCAGCCGGGTGACCCGAGTGTTGTATATATTATGTATACATAAGTAAAATGCCTGGCTTGACAAAGGTGGTGGGGGGAGGGGTGCGGAGACCTGAGGGGTCTGGGGTCGTTCAAGGAGGGGTTTTTTGATTATGCCGTAATGGAGGCTAAGAGCGAGGAAGACAAGGGCGGGTTCAACAAAAACAAGCCGCAGAAAAACACCAAAAACAGAGGAGATTGCAATCGTATCAGGACTGTGTTTAAGAATAGATACGTTTGCGTTTCTGAAGCTGTTTTATGATTAATAAATCACGCACGAGGGATACTCTTTTACAATGTCTTTATTCAATTCCTGCCAGAAATCCAAATACGGCGTAGGCACGGACAGATTGATAGAGGGTTTACAGGCTCAGTGACGGATATAATAGCGTGGCATCTTTTATAGGCCCTGATGTTCGTGCATGTGTGTGTGTGCGCGCATGTACTCATATTTCCTCGCCTGCCTACTTGTGTGTCACGGCTTCTTTATATGTGAGTGTGTGCATGCATGTATTGTGTGTATATATCAAGGGGGATGGGGGTTGTCACTGAAAAGCATGGTGCAGATTAAAAAGGGGGAGTGTGCAAAAGGAGTAATGACAAGAAAGAGGGAGCCGAGGGGTTCCCAAGGCAACCTGCTGCTCCCTGGCCCCTGCGAGCTGGCGTGGGGGGCCCTGTCTCATCTTGTGTTGTGCCTGAGCACCTGCACACTGTTTGCACAGGCAACAGTGATTATTTTGATGATCTCTTGGCTTGCTGGAAGCCCACATCGCAGGCCACAGCCACTGATCCAACATCTCCCTCTAGATATCGTCCATTTATTCAGCTGGAAAACGCGTTGAGGAAATGCCGTGTGCGCGGAGACAAAAAAGGAACCCAGCCCAGGAGTAGAGAAACAATCAGAGCAAGACCCCCGTATTCACACAGAGTCTGATGGTTGCGACATGCCTGGCGTAGCCTAAAGCGACGGATCCCCAATGATGTGTTGCAGGCTAATTTTCATCACTCTCATCAAAAGAGGGAATCTCTGAGGGAACTTGGCTGGATGGATTTGAGTCAATGACATTTTGGAGGATATGAAAGCACCGACAGCGCTTGATGGGTTGCTGTATAAAATCGGGGCAAAAGATCAAAAAAAAACTTAAACATCTGGCGTTGAATCACTGGCTTTGTGTTTCTCTGCTTGTCTGAAAGGGGCAACAAAAGCACAAACATCCCCGGAGTATCATGTCAAACTATTTGAAAACCTTAAAAAGAAAGAGGAGGCCCGTAAATAACAATTACTGCGGACTCTAAGGTAAAGATGGCTGTACGAGAGTTTGGTATAAGATTCATGTGCTCTTTAGATGGCCAACAGCTGAGTCAAAGTCAGAGAGAGAGAATTTTCCCTCCATTATTGCCATGACGCACACTAGAGTTATTTAATTTTGGCAGCTACAAAAAGCGCCTCGGGCTGTTTTTTCTGCAAACCGCAGGATTTCATCAGATAGACTCATGTTAAAGGAGACATATAATGCTCATTTTCAGGTTTGTAATTTTATTCTGGGTTACTACCAGTACAGGTTTACATCAGTTCTCTCGCACAGCTGCATCCGATTCTCCTCCTGTCTGAGACGCTCTGTTTGAGCTCCTTGGGACCTATTAGGCTTTCATGTTTATTTCCCTTCCTTCAATTTAAAATAGGATCTGGGTGTTTAAAACCCAAAGTCTGCGCTGTCGGGAGCTCCTCTCTCCCACAGAAAACTAACTGCCTGAAATACCTCTGACACAAGATGAAAAGCAACCCTGACATCTTATGAGTATCTAAATGATTTTTATTATTTCTAACTAAATAGCAAAAACAGTTGTAAATATCCCAGGTAGAGCGGCGGATGCAAAAAATAAGAAGAACCCGAGCTAAATGGGTGAAATCATGGATCCTACAGTGACCGGCTGAAACGGCTTTTTTCCTGAACAGCCAATCAGAGTGACTTCTGTCACCGATGGGCTCCACCGCCAAGTGTCCACACTCAGTCGGGCCAAGAAGGACACATTGCATCAACTATGGCGACAGATGCTCACAAGCGTTGCTCAATGGTGGATCCCCAGCTAGGCGCTAACGTAGCCGTATTGTGCCGGGCAGATAGTGAACTGTATGTTCATCAGAGCCTTTTTGTTGTAAATAACTGCTGCCTGCTGCTGGAAAACAATGCTGACGAGTGTGGGAAGAGTGGACGGTATATGGGAAGTCCAAAACAATAATAAGCTTAAAGAAACTAAAACGGAACTGCAGTCAGCTAGGAAGTTCTTTATGAGAACCCTTTTAACGTACACATCGTTATTCAAGCTGATTTTAATCGCAGTTATCTTAATTCAGGTACATTAGCTGAAACAACAACAAGCCACCGCCTACACACACACACACACACACACACACAGACACGGTCACACACACTTTACCCCTCCTGAAGACCTCTGCATTTCCTGTTAGTCCCAATAATGCAAGAACAAGCAGCTCTACTTCCTGGTTCTCAGGCTGGTGAGGAAGGAACCTCAGTCTGGTCACACGGTGCTCACCGCTTCCCCGTCACCTCCACCTCCGCCCACCCACCCCACCTCCTTCTCTCGACTCTTTACACTTCTCTCTCTCTTTCTCTTTCATTTTTTTTTCTCTATCTCTCTTATGTCATTGAATTTTTTTTTTCCTTACTTCCTCTCACCTTTGTCTCCCTTACGCCTCCCACACAGGCCCACACAGATTCACACTGTGGAAAATAAAAAAGCCGACTGCCGACTACCTCTTCGCAGGAGCAGGGCGCGCACACACACACACACACACACATGCAAACAAACACACTACGTTTTCTCACTGGAGGCAGGATGTTCCCCCGATCGAAAGGATATTTTTACATGTCACTGACATGGTTTGACAGTAAAAAACACAGCTTCTATATTTACAGGGTGTGTTTATCTCCTGGTGTGGAAATAGGATGTGGAAGTTGCATTTAAAGAGGACGGCGATGGATGTTGAATTTGGCGGAGCAAAGAGAGAGATAATGAGAGGGAATAGAGATAGAGAGAGACAGAAAAAAAAAAAAGGACACGGGCGGTCAATTCTCAACGCGCAGTTGTGGTAAAGTGCGGGGAAAGTGATCTACTGCGCGCTCTCCACCCTAAAAAAAATGGCCACTCAACAACCCCAAAACTGTTTTATAAATCATTCATTCGGGGCCTCCAGAGCACCATACGGGGAACTTGCTGATGCAGTTCCAGGACAAGTGCCGGCAAAGTAGCGCGCTGTGCGGTTATGTGTCCCCGTAGACGTGTTGTAGCATCATTGTCTGGCTGCGAGCGCCGTGCTCTTTGCTCGTGCTCCCCGTGGCGTGTCCCATTAGTGGTCTCTCGCAGGCCACAACTCACGAGCCAAAATACTGCATTATTAATCAGCCTCGCTTGTTTACCCTGTGTGATCAACCCTTCAAAGCAACCGGTATGATATGGCCGCACGCGTACAACCCGGGCATCCACGCATTCATTCTGCGTGCACACACACACACACACACACACGTTATTTACTCCCCACTATAATACCCCCAGGCCCGATGCCCTATGGGAAAAAAAAAAAAAAAATTGGTGCTCTGGTTACGGGCAACAATGGTGGCATTTAATGTGGGTCATGGTTACTAGGCAACCACAAGCCGAGTGGACTGGTGTTGGATTACTGATCGTTTCATAATTAATTACGGATTATGAATAATTGATTGAGAAGTGTTGGGTAATTTACAGTCGTGTGTAAATGGGAGCCACTCCACTGCCTTACCCTTGTGTGTGTGTGTGTGTGTGTGTGTGTGTGTGTGTGTGTGTGTGTGTGTTTCCCCATGTAAATTATATGCATTTATGCAACCCGGCTATCATCTCGGGCGCTGTGAATAGTGGGGTGATATTCATAAGGAAAACTGCAGTTTTTAAGGGTTTCTATGGAAATATCTCTCAGGCTAATAACAAGCTCATCGTTATGCAGAAAGGTCTTTATTTTGGTGTGTTTCTCATTTCCTTATTCTTCAGTGTTTTATAGTGAAGATGAAAATATTCATACAGATACTGTCACCTGCAGTTTGTGGTTTGTGGTCGAAATGACACGAATCAGGAGGAAACATTCACCCAGTTTCTCTCTCTGTCCGTTTTTTGCCTTCATATGATATGAAGTTATAACAGGACGCTGTTGTTCTGGATCCTGGCAAAGCAGCATCAATGATTGGCTGGTGGTGAGGGGCTTAGAGAAGTGTGTGTGTGCGTGTGTGTGCACGCATGTGTGTGTGTGTGTGTGTCTGTGTGTGTGTGTGTTAACAGACGAGTTAGAAAGAGAGGCAAAAGAAGAGAGGAGGATGTAGGTGAGAGGTAGATAAGCGGTGCGTAGGAGTTTGAGTGGGCCGAAGGGAGAGGGAGATGGAGAGAGAGAGAGAGAGGGAGGGATGGAGCTGAAAGCAGATCTGGACAAAAGGACCAGCCTGGAGAGAAAACTGTCCTCTATTCCTTATTTCGAGTCGAATCTAAAGGGCTATTATTTTTAAAACAAATCCATGTTTGCATCCGAGGCCGTGGACTGAGAGAGTCGGCTCATACTGGAAACACGTTTTGTACAAATGCACGATTTGTGTGCTTTCTATCACGGCATCAGTGTTTGACCTTTCATAGGTCACAGTGAGATGCTGTTCTGCAGGTGACCAGTAGGGGTCGATGACCATCATGAAGTCCTGCAGTGGACACTGTGGGTGTTCAACTGGCAGAGGGTGAAGCATAGATGGATGGATGGAGAAACGGATAGATAGATAGATAGATAGATAGATAGATAGATAGATAGATAGATAGATAGATAGATAGATAGATTCCATGTTATCATGTAAACTAAACCAAACTTGAAGGTGCAATATGTTTAAAACATTTGTTTTTATTGTGATAAAGGTTTGATTATCTCATTAGCTTGAGATAACAGAGTTAATTATCTCAAGATAACAAAATAATCAACTTATGATCTTGAGATATTGGCCTTAAACAAATAAGTGCAAGCATGGCTTTCAACAGATTACATCACGAATTTAGGTAATTCTCTCACTAGTCATTTTAAAAACATCAACAGTTAATCTGATTAAATATAGTGTGGTAAAATACACAATACTTTCTGTTACAATAGATAAAAGGTGTTAACGTGATGCATAGTTCAGCTAATTCATGTTGTGTCATATGTTTAACTATTACACCAACCTGTGTTCAAGAAAGGAAGAAAGTTAGAAAGTTAGAAAGAAAGACAGAACGAGGGGGGACTGTGGAGGAAGTTGTGGAAAGAAATGGACACCGGCATGTGTGGCATGAGCGGGAGATGCATAAAAGCAGGGAGGGAAAAAAAGCGGCGGGAGGTGAAAGGAGAGGTGGATTACTGCGGTATCATTTTCCTCCTTCGACCCCCTCCATCACTCCTTCAGATCCCCCTCTCTTCCTGGCTGCATAGAAACATAAAACACACACACAGTCTAATGTGCTGGCTTAGTGTTATGAGTACCTCTGTAAACTGTGAAGATCAAACACACCTCTATGATTTATGAGGAGTGAAGCTGAAGAAAGAAAGGGCTGTAAGTGTCTGACACGCAGGTCTCTATCAAGTTTCATCATTAAGGTGTGACAGTGTTGTGTAAGGCTAATGGTTTTCAGGGAGGAGGAAGACAACGCTGATTAAAGCTTCTGCAGGGGATTTTTTCATCATGGAAACTGGGTGGTTACAATGTAGATAATAGTATAAGATAGATGTATAAGAGTAATCATCATAATGACTGATGAACATGTGGTCGAGGTTATGGAGTCATTGTTGTCATGATTTAACAACAATGTTGACAGTTGGGTGAAAAATTGGAAACCATTAGCATCTCCCCAGTTAAAGTCTGATGTTTGTTGATTCATTCATCAACCCCGACTGTGTTGCTCTTCATCCCATTGCCAAAATAAATGTTGGTAAAGTTCGCTTCTTCAAACCATTACGAAAGCATTTTGTTAGATTTTTAAATTGCTGCTGTGACAGTGCTCTACTTACGCTCTGGTTAGGTTAAGGCAAAAAAGTAACTTTGTCAGGGTACGGAAAAGGATCCAGCTTTGGCTTAAAATACCCAGTTCAGGTTGCCACAAAGACGACTGAAGATGTCCTGAGGTCACGTTAAAAACAGCTGGTTTTGTCGCCCAAAACACAGCTTGAAATTATCCAAAGATCTCCTTCAAATATCAACTGTTGCAGTGCTTACAAATGCTGAAACATTTATGTATGTTTATTAATGTTCTTTTCTTTGTTCGGAGGAGGAAACAGGCAGTAATGAACTACTAATAAACTTAAATGTTTTGGGTGTGATCGAAGCTAATGAAGCTCGTGTTGCTAACGTCATTGTCTCCTCTGTTTGACCCATTTGGAAGCCTTGTCGTATAACTCCGCCACCACCATCCCCCCCAATTCTCAACAGCCTGGTTTGCAGAAACATTAACTGCCAACATTTCATTCTGACGACTGGGCTGTGCTCGATAACATCATCTGCCTTACTTCTTTACTCCTATCGTGATTACTTCCCCTACTAGCGGGCTTTGTCACTTGATTATTAGCATATGTGGTTTTAGGGCTCAAACGAGTGATGCTGTTTTCCTTCTTGGGAGGACAATCTCGACAAACAACTGCTTAACCACTGGAGAAAAAAAAAAGTGATAACGAGACAGGGCCCAAGATTGACCCCTGTGGAGCTCCACAGGTCAGACGAGCACAATCAGACACTTTGTCAGCTATGGAAACAAAAGTGGCAATTTGATATACAGGAAGAAAACCATTCTGAGGGGACAATGAGCTGAAAGATGTCCCAGTAGCAGGAAATGAGCACACATTACACTCCCCTGCTGTAATGGCGCTTGTTAGTAAAACTGTCACACCAGATGACAAAGTGAAGGAGCACGTTGCTGCAAAACAACACGAAGACACGTAAACAGCAATAAATTCAGATTAAGCTGTAGGGATAAAAAAAAAACCAAGACTCAGAGATGGGAGAGATCAACTGATCTAAGGAGAAGATAGATAGGGGGGTGAGTTGTGGTGAAAAACAGTTGTGGAGTGGTAATATACGCGAGTTGCAGGACATATACTTCATGTGTGTATTTATCAAGCAGTAGTAAAGCTGCCAGGGGTCAAAGTAGAGACGTAAAATAGCCTGACAGCAGCACAGAAGAACTGCAGGCCTGCTGCCCCGTCGGCTGGTGTGTCCTGTGTGCTTGTTTATTAGTGAGGATTTGAATCCGGGCTAATGGGCTAATAGAGTATACAGTGTGGACAGCCCATCCGTCACGGTGACCGTTGCTCCAAATACAAGGGTTAGGTAACACATCTGTTAGGTAATATTCAGAAACTGACACGGTAGCGTCAGTAAGGTGTGAGTTTTACAGTTGTTTCAACTTTCACCCCAGTTCCTGCTCCGCTAAAAGCCCACATTTGCTGTTCTAATTTGTTATGGGGAGCGTCCTGCACGAAATCAAGAAGAGGGATGACTCCGCCTTTCACCACCGAGCGGCTGCGTTTATCTCTAATGGGCAGGCTCGCTCAGCGCATGTGTGTGTGTGAGTGTGTGTGTGTGTGTGTGTGTGTACAATGACACTGACATCCTGCATCCTCCACGCTCATCTGCTTTTACAACCTATTAATTAGAGCGCTGCTATCACGGAGCCCTGTGGCAATCTCTCTATCTGTCGCTCAGTCTGCCCGTCTCACTCTGGACAAGTAATCTCTCTCTTTCGATCTGTCTGACTTCGAGTCATTAAAGACGGCTTTCTCTTTCATTTCAGTGACAAGACCATTTCATTTTCATTCTCTCAGACGGTGATATTTATCCAGAAAAGCCTCACAGGACCATGCAGGCACACATTGATTTAGAAACCTGTGGCCCTATAGTCCTTTCTTTTTCTTTACTTTTCCTTCTCTTTTCTTTTTTAATTTCTTTTTCTACAGTCAGTGCCACTGTACCAAAGTACAGGAGGTGTGTTGCTGTTGTGTCCATCTAACACCAACTTTAATACCATGACACAATTTGATCCAATCAATAACACAAACCTGCAAGACATTACACAGCATTTGAAATCTTCCTCTTGCTGCCTGGACATTTTACCAGCAGGGTTTCCTCAAAAAAGTTTCAGACTGCACGACTCCAGATCTGCTACAGATTGTCAACACGTCTTTTCTCTCAGGTGTACTTCCCCCAAGCCATGAAGACTGCAGTCATTAATGTAGGAATCATTGAATCATTGAAAAACATGTTTTGCAAACAGCTGAACAATTTCTTAATAATAAAAGACTGTTTTGATGTATTCCAATCAGGATTTCGACCACATCATAGCACTGAGACCGCTCTTATCAAGGTCCTCAATGACATTTATTTAAACACAGACAGTGGGGAAATGTCAGTCTTAGTATTACTGAATCTCAGTGCTGCATTTGACAAAGTAGACCACAATATACTACTGGACCGACTGGAAAACTGAGTTGGACTCTCTGGTACAGCACCAAAATTGGTTTATGGATGAAAATGATAAGCGGAGTACCCCAGGGCTCCATTCTGGGGCCTCTACTATTCAACATTTACATGCTTCCTCTAGCTCAGATAATGAAAAACAACAAGATATGTTATCATAGTTATGCAGATGACACACACATTTATATAACCATATCACCAGGGGACTATAATCCCATACAAACGCTGAGTAGATGCATTGAACAAATCGATGACTGGATGTGTCAACGTTTTCTTCAGTTAAACAAAGATAAGACTGAAATAATTGTTTTTGGAGCCAAGAAGGACGACTAACAGTCTCTGCTCAACTTCAATCTGTAATGTTGAAAACTACAAACCAAGTCAGAAACCTCGTTGTAATCATGGACTCAGACCTCAATTTCAGCAACCACACTAAGACAATTACAAAGTCAGCCTACTATCATCTGAAGAATATATCCTAGCCTACTTCCATTTCTCTTAACTTTAATGTTTTGTTTCTTGATGTATTCTTACTTGTTTGTAAATGTTTTTATTGGAGGCGCCATTTAGCTCAGTTGGTAGAGCAGGCGTCCCATGTGCAGAGGCTTTGTCCTCACTGCATGTTTTTATTGGCCATTTTTAATGTCTTTTAATGTTATTTTTATGATCCTGTAAAGCACTTTGAGTTTCCTTGTGCCTGAATTGTGCTATATAAATAAACTTGCCTTGCCTTGCCTTACTTTATCAATGTTTTCTTCTTAATTTTATTCTATTTTATTTCCCTGTCTTTGCTTTTTACATCTTTTTTCTAATTTATTTTTCTTTAATTTCCCTTGTCTTTTCTTTTAAATGTCTTTTTTCTCCTTTATTCCTTTTTCTTGTCTTTTACTTGTCTTTGCTTATTTGCTTTTATTTTCTTATAGCTTTTTAAAAATCTTTCTCTTTTCTTTTCCTTGTCTTTGCTTTTTATCTATTTTTTATCTATTTGTTTCTTTTTCTTTTCCTTTCCTTTTTTAAATGTTCCTGTTTTTATTTCTTTTTGCTCCTTTTTATCGTTTTTTTCCCCTTGTATTTTCAATTTTGGTTTCTTCTTGTTCCTTTTCCTGATTTTTTCTTCTGTTTTCTTTTCCTTGTCTTTTCTTTTTTTCTGTCTTTCTTTCCCACAAAGGTTGATATATAATCACATGACTACAACAGGTTTACTGGCAAAGTCAGGAAGGATATACCTGAATAAACATGCACTGTGTGTGTATACGTGCGTGCGTGTGTATGTGTGTGTGTGTGTGTGTGTGTGTGTGTGTGTGTGTGTGTGTGTGTGTGTGTGCACATACATAGCCCACGCCCTCCTGCAAAAGGTACTTCTCTTCTCATACGTGTGAATGTGTGCATATCTATACATACAGTGTCAAGGTCTGTCGCTGCTCACGTGCATTGTACTACATGTTCAGGACTCTATGTTTGTGTGTTTGCGTGTGTTTTTGTCCACGGGTTCACGTGAGTGTGTGTGTGTGTGTGTGTGTGTGTGTGTGTGTGTGTGTGTGTGTGGGACAGGTTGTAATTTAGCAGGGGAACATGGAGGCTCATGAAGGGCCAGGACCCAGGGGAGCCATCAGGCTGAACTGGCCGTTCCCCGGGACGTGCCCTGGGAAGAGACCCGATGTCACTGGGATAAAAACAACACACACGCCCTGTCAAACAGCAGGGAGGATGGATGGATGGAGCGAGAGGACGGGGGGGTGATAAAAAAGACGGGAAAGAGAATAACGACCGCCAGGATTTAATGGACAAAGAGTGAGATGAATAGATACAAAAAAGAAAGAAAGAAGGAAACGAGACAAAGTGAGATAGGAAGAGATGGAGAAAGACCAATGAAAAGAGCAAAAAAAGTGTGAGTGTGCAACCTATGCTCCCGCTGGAAATAACACGTCATGACTTGGCAGAGGGTGACACAGGTTCTGATACTGTAACGGTTTAAAACAATACCTCACACTTGAAAACCCCCCACTGCTGCATTCCCAAGTGGACGGCTAATGGATAGCAGAGAATAGTTTTCAGGATGGAGGTGCGATTAAGCAGAAATCGAATCAGCGTTACTTATCAAAGCCGCAAACACAAGTCAAAAGTCAAATGTTCTCTGTATTTGGTGTAGACCTCACGGATTTGGTCAGAGAAGTAAAAAAAAAAAAAAAACATTATGAGTTTCGTCACAGATGCCGCCCCCCTCCCGGTGCCGAATAAGTCAGCATTAAGTACCAGCACAGCAGCAGCAGCGGCAGTCCAACATGTATAAAAGCAGACTCTGATGACAGCTGAGTTGGATAACGTGACGGCTCGGGATGAGTCAATTTGCTGCCGTCACTCTCGCACGGCTCTCTTTATCCCCCGTGAGCTCGAGCATAAATAATAAGGCAACATCTGGGGAACGTCCACCCTTGCTGAGCTGCAAAAGATTTACGAGAGACATATTGGATAGATTGAACCATTTAGACAGATAAATATCACCATGAGAAGCTGAGCATGGGAGGATTCATATGCATTTTTTCGCGCGGCTATCCTAAACGTGCGGACGTTAGGGCTCTAATTTAGTTTTAAACCGGGTGTTTTCTGCGCTGCTGCTCTGCATGAGTCGTTGCCCCCCCGCTGCACCCCAATTACAGAGACTTCCTAATGGATATCCTCTTGTCTCTGCTCTCTGATCCTCTACTGCTCCTCTGGGATGAGGCCTTCTGTGTCTTCAAGTGTGTGTGTGTGTGTGTGTGTGTGTGTGTGTGTGCTGCATTACTATACTCTATGTATGTATGTATGTATGTATGCTCTGTAACTGGATAGGACTGTTTTTCACAAGCATCCTCAGGGCTGATCCTTACAGGTTGTAATGGATGACCTGGCGACACGGTTACACTAACTGACATCTGACCCTTTGCAGTGGTCAGACGAGTGAGCCACCTCACGTAGACTCATGTGAAGATACTTATAATTTTCGTTGAAGCAATTTCTTTACATTTTCAAAAGATCTAGTCCTGTATCTTGTGCTTCTATTGTACTAATAGTAGAGTATATAGGATAGACCAGTCATTACTTAATTCAAGAATTACACAGCACAGAACTGCAGATGGGGGGCAGGGAGGGATTTCTGCATGGAAAGGAATACGCTATAAAAATGCCAAAGTCTCGAGCTGTTTGCAGCTGTGACAACCGGTCAAATGAGGGAAAAAACACAAGAGCTACTTTCAAGTCCCGAAAGTAGTGACATATGGAGCCGAGAAGGTTAGTCAACTCAAGGAGAAACGGCGGCAGACATGGATTAAAACCTGTCTAATGTCTGGAGGAGCTGAGTCAGACAACACTTGCGTGTGTGCTATGACCACTTCATGAAAGCGAAGGCTACAATCATTTTGCAACTGAACTTTATATATTTGGCCCAAAATTTAAGAAATACAGAAATAGTTTTAAGCCTCAAGACTCTTATACGCCTTCATTTGGCTAGCTGTGGAGTAGGAGGTCTGCAGGACTAAGTCATTCGTGATATCAAGCTGACCGATCAAGGCAAACAGGTCAAACCTGGGGAAAAATAACTTCGGAAAGTGTAGATCATATCTAATGTGTCTAGAAATGTTCTGATGATACCTGCTGCGGGCTAAGACCATCCAAGGCTTTAGTGTATTCACTTTCCCCCATTCACAACGATTCCCAAACAGTTGCTTTTCACTTCCTGCCCCCCATCTGACTTCTGTGCATCATCGAGATCACATGACTGCAAACAAGCTATACCCTACTATGCTATTTTATATTATGCTACATTCTGCTATACTTTACTATACTAAACTCAACTATATTATGCTATGCCATCTATGCTATGCTATGCTATGCTATATTATACTATACTTTACTATGCTATACAATACCTTATCATATCATATCATTATATATCACATAATGTACTATGTACTTGTACGATTTGACCAAACTCTGTTATGATTTTGTTGTTGCATTAAAACATCTACAGCTTGGCTTTGGTGCTTTGTTTGTTCTTTTCTCAGAAAGATTTTTTAAAAGCTTAATCTTTTGTCAATCAATTTGGCATGTGGGTTTATATAAAAAGGGAATATATATAATATTAATCTATTAAGTGGTTGAGCGTAATGTCCAACTTTCTTTGGAGAAGTCTTGCTTTCACAGAAGGCTCTAGATGAAGCCATTGCACTAGTTTCAGATTAAGGGGATTAGTTGCACACCAGCTGTTGAATCTCATGAGTGACAATGATAATATCAATACCTCCCTTTGTTTGTATCCCCCGTAATAAAGCAGTTTCATGTTTTTGCCCCCCAAGATTGAATCTGATGGATCTGTATCCTTTCATTCAACTGATACCTGTGAAACCGGCTGTTGTTTTTCATGTTGATGCTCATTACCTCTACACTACTAAATCTCTGTCAGCGAGGAAGAAACACCCTGTTTTCTGTACAACTGTGTTGCTGCCAGTTCCAGGAAAAGTGTTCAAAGCCTCTTCCTTTTCTCAGGGATCAAACAACGGAGGGATATTTACTGCTTTGTTTGGTACTGGGGCAGAGGACCGCATCATTAGATGCAGAGGGGAAACAAGGGACGCTTCACTTCATCCTAAGTCATAAACAAAATGTGTGACAGCAACATCGCGAAGTACTCAAGCTATAGTGCAGGGTACAGGCAAAAACACTCGCACAAAGGTGAGACAAAGTGGTGGCTGGCTCGGGAAACAATCTGTATTTTATCCACAGAATATATGAAATGGAGCATCAGATTTCAAGGCTGCTTCATGACTGAAACTTGCATATGTCAAAACCCATTACTGGATCATCGTACGCTATACATTCACAGTAAGCCTGTAAGCTTGGAGACTTTCCCTTGACCTCACACCTTATTCTTTACATGGCGGCTCTCTGAACACCCACTATAAAAACACAATCAAGGAAAGGCACAATAAAAAAAAAAAAATGTTTTAGTCTTGCTCCGATGTCATAAGGGCATATGGCCAGTTACTATTTAATGGATGGCTATCAGTGCAAAACACTGATAAAATATCTAATAAAGTCCATTATGAGCAGCAGTGATCAACAGAAACAGTTGTTTTATGGCTTGAGTGGGCCGTTAAAGCACACCTGTGTGTTTTTCCAGGTAGCAATTAAAGTCCAGAGTGATCGCTACGGTCGCTCTGGTCGTCCCGTTTTATATAAACATCATAAGAGATGTGACAGATGTTTCATTATGTCTGAATCAGTAGTCACTATTTGACTGTATTGTGTATTTTTCATAGTAACAAACACTGAAAAAAAACATGTAAGGAGGGATTCTTTAAACACCCTTGATGTTTTACAGAAGTAAGTGTTTTTCTATGTTCTATTCCAGTAATTTCATGTAATTCAAACTGAACGGGGTAGACTGGTGAGACTTGAAAATAAGAAAATTATTTTACCGGTCCAAATGTTCACTCTATTTGTACATACTCTCTGCTCCATGAACTTCTCAGAAATGTATTACGACGGTGAGACTTTTATGATGTTGACACATGAATATAAATATCAGCACTTCTTTATTAAACGTGTAAGATTAGTTTATCTTTGAACAGAAATTTCTGTGAAGTCACACAAGGAAGCTACTTGGGCCCAATTCTGTTTTCTGTTCCTACCAAGCGGCATGTTAAAAAATAAACGGTGATGCAGAAAACTCACTTCTGTTCGGTTCAAATCAGTTTGCATTGGACTTTACTAATAATATTGGCGCTCAGAAGTCAGAACTGGAATCCACTTCAGACCTGAGTTGACAGAGTTCCAGTTCAACAAGTCGGAGAACCCGGTTCTGGTCAAGTAAGCCATTGTTGGCCAAAGCTAGCAATACAGTTGGTAACAATTCAATATGTGGTATTATGCACATACAGACACAGAAACAACATGTCCAGAGATAGAAATTGGACAGTACTGTGTATAAGAGACACAAATTCGACTTTAGTGCTAATAAACTACACATTCTACAACTATCATCGCAGCCATCTTCGAATTTGAGGTCGCAGCTAGTGAGGTGTGTGTGTGTGTGTGTGTGTGTGTGTGGCTTTCCGCGGCGTATGTCCAACTTCAGGGGGAGTTCCAGTTGAAAATGCAGACTGGGAACTCGGTCGTACCAAGATAGGAATGGGAAATGACATTGAAGTGAGTCACTTGGATGAGTACCGCAGAGAAACTGAAAGAGATAATTTCTGAAGGACCCAGACCCCTCTGTTCATGTGAATATCTTGCCTGTTTTCTATCAGATATATTTATTATTCATAGTTTTATAGATTACTTATGTTTTAGGCAAAAAAAATATAGTTTTAGGCTCACTAATAAAATGTGACAAAACATTAATGCAAATATCACGAAAGACTTAAATTAAGTGCTTTTTCAGATACTTCTTTGTAGGCTATACAGTTTTACTCCAGGAAACTAGTCATCATAATACAAAGGTAAATAATGGGGATACCAGACAGGGTAATGAATGAGACCCTGAGCTACTCTGCCTGTTTCAGTGAGAGCATTTTTGTTGATTCTATTGATTTGAGTGCCATATTATGTGCTGTTGTCATCATCAAGCCGTTCAGTTGCTGCTGCAGCTGCTGCTGCTGCTGCTGCTGCTGCTGATGATGATTAAAACATCCCATCATGATAGAGATTAAATGCTAAGCCGGTAGAGTCATCCTGCCACCTTTCATTTTTCTATTTTATGGTAATTTGTTTTTGTTTTGTTTGTTTGTCCAGCCTCTCCCTTGCCTGGTCTTCCCTGGCTTCTCTCGGTCCAGTCCTGTTCTGGCAACAGTTGGGGAGCTTGGCTGTAGTGGCCGTCTCCTCATCCAGATGAATAGCAGCCGTTCCAACGAGCAGTTGTAGGGGTGTCTGGGCCCCAGGCCCCGGGCCCCAGCTGCTATCTCAGCTTCGCAGTCAGTCTGCTGAGTGTGAATATTCATTTAGCTGGCCACATAATCATAGGCTCACCGATGTTTGTGTTGCTGCCTCAGGGGGTTTACGTGGAGACTGGGGGGCCCATTCAAACACATGAGGTTCGGTTTATTGCCAGCAAACAATGTAACACTTTTTCAGGATACATCTCTCTGTGAGTGCTACATCATTGTGCCGTTTCAATGAAATCATTAAATAATGGCACATCATACCGCAGGATATTGGCTCATTATAACTAAATGTTCTCTGTGCTGCCGGGATGCTGTCGGCAGGCAAATGAGACAGAAAACCACAAATTGCCTGACATAGCTCACATTATGATCGTATTGTACA
The DNA here is from genome assembly GCF_900880675.1 of Sparus aurata. Lineage (NCBI taxonomy): Eukaryota > Metazoa > Chordata > Actinopteri > Spariformes > Sparidae > Sparus > Sparus aurata. Next base: position 24,101,359 of record NC_044208.1, on the reverse strand, counting down.
CACGCCTGAAAATTCTCCTGGAAGAAGTTAACCACGAATTTCATCAAAACCTTGGTGGGAACTGGCAGGTCTGACAGGAACCACAAGAAGTAGCTCAGGGCCTTTTTGGCCCTCGTGAGGCTTCATGATCCTGCAGGCCCGGATGGCACAGGGATGTTGAACAGCTTCAGCACCCTGCTCTACTGAACCAAGTAATTCCCTGCCAGTTGGAGTCTTATAGAGCAACCCTGCTCCCTGGGAGGACGCCTTTCACAGCTACAACACTGACAAATCACCATTTTCATGGCTTGACTTCCCCTCCAGAGCCAGGGCTCTTGCCCCCATGGTATACTTAGGCAGAGGGCTAATTCCCGGGTGTCTTGTGCCCAATGCTGTTAATAAAATTGGGACCTCTGACTGGGCAGGAAAAAGGCTCTATTTTGGGGGATAGGCGTAGAACCAGATGGTCAAATGCCCACAATTTGCTTTCCTCTGCAAATTAGGTTGGATGAAATCAAGGCAGCTGCTGGGGAGCCGTGGGGGATTAGGAGGATACTGGAAGTTGTCATTATTTTGATTCAAACCACCAAGGACACAGCAATTTCTTTCAAAACTGTAGGAAAATCAAGCTTATGGAAACATAAAGAAAATTAAGACTTGACGCGACAGTACGTGATCCCTCCAAGCAATCTCCCGGTGTGCGCAGTAATTCCTCTACATGGCAACGACAGCTTTGCAGATTTGCGGACGGCTCCTTCGGTATTATACACCATCTTTGGATAATTCATTCAGCCTGTTTAGGTGAACATACCACAGAGAGCAAGTGTGGTATCCGCTTTCCTTTCCAGCGGTCTCCTTTTTCTGCGCCTCCTCCCCTTCTTTCTCTCTCTCTCGGAGCGAGCGGGGGCGCTTGGTGGCGGTAGAACGGATCCTCCAGGTGATCGAGTTTTCAGCCAAAGCACCTTGAATAATTCAGACACGTGGTGGGCGAGCCTGCTCGAGTTTCGCGGCTGATTCAGATTACCATGTGTATACAAACAGATGGAAGCGCATACGTAAGCACGCGTACACTCGAGCGTACTCTCCCTTGCGTAAAGTACACACACAAGCACACACACATAGACACGTACACAAACGCACGCTTCCCAGTATTGCCAGGCTCCTGGCTATGCAGCTTTGTGGGAGGCTATCTCACACCATTATCTGGCTGTATGGGCCGGCTCCCTCCCTCACTATCTGTTGTACAATCAACTGTGGCTTCAAAACAACTTAATCCCTCTGACTGGCACACTGCGCTGTGTTGTTGCTATGCCGGCTAGATGTCCTGCACCAGGGTACAATTTCACACCATTGTATCCCACTCAGTCCGGTAGTTCTGTTTATCCTTAAGGGTATTATGGAAATGCACTTTTCCCTATGATTGACCGGCGGCACTTCACTGATGATTTAAACATACTTCCTTCACGCTGTGGACACCTCAGATTTATGGTGCCGAGCACAGGAACTGGGAGTCTTTTGTTTATCAATTTCGGTTCGCGGCTCCAAAAGGCTTAAGCAAAGCCTTTGTATGCCTTAACCGCGGCTGCGTACCCCATCTGTGAACATGTTTTATGTATTATATGTGAAAGGAAAGGTTAGTTCTGTAGTGTCGGGACGCTGTCACTTTAAATGTTGTTGTTTTTGTCCCTTATAGACAAGTTCAATTTGTTTATCTATTTGTCTAGAACGGTAACTTTTATTATTCTATTACAGTTTAATGCAATGTGTTTCTATCATGTGAGTCAATGTGTATGGATTAAGTAGCTTGGTATGAGTGAATACAATGAATTCGGACTTGTACCTGAACCCTATGTGTTTATTCAATAGTTACTCAAATTAAGGGAACTTCTACATAAACACTAGAATGGCCCTCAGTAAGGTGAATACCTCCATCAAGACCCAACAGTCCCCTTAAATTCAATCAAGCCTGTATTTAAATTTGCTGAGTCTTAATTTATTTTTGGATCAGCATCAAATTGTTCTCACTAGATATCAGCGACCTTGAAATCACGTATCTCGCAATGTTAAAGAAAATTAAGAGAAATTCCTGGATTTGTCCCTTTATCCAGATAGGCACCGAAAGTTAACAGGGTCTATTCTGGGCCGAGACCCAGTTGGAACCCTGGAAAGCCGTGACGTAGTTTTTATGTAACGCTATCGACAAGCCAACCAACAAACATCACACAAACAGACATAGGTGAGAACATAACGACCTTGGCGGAGGAAATATAATGTTTTTTCCAAGAGTTTATTATAAGAAGAAGAAAAGGAAAAAAAAGATTTCTTATTTTCACATATCACCCAATGTAGGACATAGTGAAACTAGATCTCAGCATTTAACCCAAGAGACCAACTCCAGATCTTTACCAAGGGCACTGACAAGAGAAATTAAGCTGTATAAACTTTTAACACATAAAAGTAACGCCTTTCAATTTTGTTGGCTATTTTGTCCTCTGTAAGACGACACATAACCATCTAGTTTATACACACTGACTCAACATCAGGTCAGTATTATTGGCAAAACTATTCATTTGAGTGAGTCGCATGCCTTGTTCTATTTTCGGCTTTGAGAAAAGCCAAGAATCTCTTCCCCCCTAATCAATCATCTCGCAACCCCTTGGATTTATCATCCTGTGAGGGTCCTCGCTGCTGTAAAACACGTCTGTGTCAGGTAATCAATAGTAGAAATAAAAGTATTCATATATTTCACTTTAATAAAAGAAGTAATACCACACCGTGAAATACTTTCTCTGGCCTTCATTGAATGCTGCGTAAGTAAAAGTGTACTGAAAATGTCAAGAAGCCAAAGTAGTAATTTTTTGGAAGAACTCCATCACATACAGTATTCATCCACCCTCCTCCCAACGTGCCACACGGCAGCCCGGCTGGCGTCACGCCCGTGGGCTGTGATACCGGGTGATGTCACGCACCTGGCCGGCCGCTGCTGCGACACCGACACCCGATCATGTTTGGCATGGCCTTGGTGCTGTTCATGGATGTTGCTACAAGTGTAATGTGACAGCTCGTTCCTTTCACATGGCATCCGTCTGATGTCGTCTCTACACACGCTGATAGGCTTATGCTACTCAGTTACAGCGCTCTTCACATGCCAGGACACGGGAAACGCAGATCCATTTGGATCACTTCTGTCAATTGGGTTGGACGGGGTGTGCATTTTGGAGATACCGCTGGCTGCTAATGTACATGTTGCTGTGGAGAGGCTGATGAAGCTCGTGTCGCAGTTGACATGAAAAGTGAGAAGATGAAACGTCGCATATCACGTTCACATTACATACTTTTTACGCCAGGAGGTGGAGGAGGAGGTTGGTAGCATTATTACAGGCCACATTCTATCAAACAGGTGACCACAGCTGGAGTTGTGTTTTTTTAGGATACCATGGGACATTTCCAGCTGTGTCTGCAACAACCAAAACTGGCTATTTGTACGGGAAGTCGGACCAACTGGAGTCTGTGGGGACATTTCCTCCTGTTTATCTGGTGACCAAACTGGGTGTTTTTTTGAAAACAGACATGTTGTTGACTTGTTTGTGGCGACCAAAGCCGGTATTTTAAGCCCGAGCATGAGCACAGTGTTGTGAGAAGACAGAAATAGAAGATTGGACCCAAACAAGCGTAAAGTTGCATCATAAAGGAACGTTTAGTTTAAACGTACCTGTATCCTGTCGGTTGAACTGCTCCGCTAGACGTAGTACAGAGAGTGACAAAGTCCCAGAGAAGACGGGGTTGAGTGGAGGGCCTCACACAGGACTTTCATCCAGGGGATCAGGGTGTGTGTTCTGTGTGAAACCAGGCATAAATGATAACCAAGTAGATTTAGCGCCTAAACCTAACCAAAGTGCTGTTCCATGTTCAGCAGGAAGGCTTTAAAGAGTACACTGTGTGTCTGTATGAGTCTCTGAGGATTGTGACAAAGCGGCGTCTGTATTCGACAACCTTGGATGAGAGCGTGTTGAACATTTGTTCATTTATTCACAGAAAAAAAACGAACCGAAGAATGAAAAAGACAACGGATGAAAAGCAAAATGTCTGAACCGGAGGGGGGAAAAAAATCCTCAAACATTTTTAGCAGCCTACAAACTCAGAAGATCTCCAACAGACTCATGGAGTTAGATATTTTTATAAAGTTGTTAAAATGTTCAAGGCTACAGTTGAAATCTCTGACAGCCCACAGTGCTAATGAAAAAGCAGACCAACTGGTAGCATTTAGTTAATATTGCCGTTTAACCCCATCTAACACCACAACTTGCTGGCAAATGTTATTTTGCAGACCTGTGCACACTCCATGCTGTCACACAGGCAGGATGACAGAGCGGCGTGGTTTACAACCTGCTAAGAAAACAACTATTGGCCTGAATGTTGCGATGGCTATGGGAGAGCCTCTGGGCTTCCACCACCTGCTCCATTTCTCACATTCTGTCACACCTTAGGGGACATATCTCATCCGGTCCACAACCCAATTACTCCACGACACGTTTAACTGCCATCAAACCATGCACAGCGGGGGTGCAAGGGAGCCGCACAGAGCCTGGCTGTTGCCATGGCCACTGTCACTCAGCAGATTTCCAAGGATGGAAGGAGATGGAGAGAGCTCTGCGATTGGTCGTCGTACTATTTTGCTCAACGGAGACAGGAGCGGTGCTCACAACAATCACAGACACTGTTGTTATGCAATTGAACAATTAGAATATGCACATTTGTGAAGACTGGCTGGTCTTACTTGTTAAACTGGAAGCATGTCAGCAAAAGAAGTCAGGGGAGATCTGTATTATCTCCCCCTCGTTTGCATATCAGATAAACCATGAAGTGACACCATGTGCTCCCTCGTGTGATCCGTGAACGTATAAGTAAGAGGCAGGACTTTTATGTGAGAAGATAAAAACTGAGTGAGTAAGAGAAGGATTCAGGTTTCTGTTGTTCTGAAGTGAGATAAGAAATAAAACGATAAAATGTCAGGAGGGTGTTTCCTCTTTTACGCTCAGTGGCATCATCAGGGTGGACAGTTCCTGGTAGGTATATAAAAAAAATTCCAAGTTTCACAGAAAAGCTCAGATAGAGATGCAGGTGAAACAGATGTGCAGAGATACAGAGGAAGAGAGAGAGAACGAGCACTCCATACCACACACAGAGAGGTTTTCCACCTGACCAGTAATCAGACATGAATGCTGATAAGATACCGACTTGTCTCAGCCAAGAACCACAGTGTTTTGTCAGGGGTAGATCCAGAGAAAAACATCTGAGCGTACCGCAGCCCTGAGGCAGCAAACAAAAGCTCCACAAACCAAACAGAGGGCACTTTTCTAAAATGTATTTACAAACTGTGTTTAAAAATAAATGAGAATCACAATGTGGACGACACAATATCTTACAAGAAATGTTCAGTTTTGAAGCTTCCAAGAAGTAGTGCTGCCGAGAGCACTTACAGTTTCACTCCGTGATCACAACAATTCCAGACTGACTGCTTGTAATACTTGTCATTATTTCATCATGTTTGATCATGCCTTGATCTGAAAAATCTTTAAAATGTAACAGTTTGGAGCCGACTGTGTCATGATCCTCGGATCCATTCTGGCTTTACTTTTAAACGCACTACATTGTATTCCTTCTTTTATCATTACAATGAAAACAATACACGTAGTATAAGCGGTGCGATGTGTAAGAAACTGGCCACCTGTCAAATTCACACTTCAAACAATTAGCGGGGCAACACATTAACAGAGTAACTGCAAAATGCTCCTAACATTAGCTGCTGTTAGCTAGTTAGCTCAGTTAGCTGACTCTCCAACTGTAAGAGCTCAGAGCACTGGGGGAGTTACAGCGCTGGCTGGTTAGCATGCTAACTTCAGCAGATGTATCTGCAACACAATAAATAAAGTTTCATGTAATGTCACAACAGTTTTTTCTTTACATTTAGTTGATAATTTTGCGATTTCTTTTAAACTAAAATCCTCCTTTAAAGCCTTGTGAAGCGGTGTGAGATCATGGAAGTTGTCGTCTTCATTGTTTAATAGAGCAATTGCCAAAAATGTAGGTAATGTTTTCAAGTTTTGTTCACATGACATCTAGTGATGGTCCCTTGACTTTCTGACCTTCTTTCTTTCCTCTGGCTCTGAGCATTGTTAAAAGTACACAACTCAAAAAATTATATGTCAAAGGTCGAGTCAGTTCTAGACACTTAAACACAAAAAACTGTTGTATGAAGTCAAAATGCGCATCATAAAATAAAGACTGTGTCCTAAAGATACGTCCCTCAGGTGACTGTATTTAGAGCTGATCAATGTCATAATTGTGAGTAACAACTGGAAAGTAAGCAGAAAATCAATGAATCATAGAGCTAGGCTTTGATATTCATCCACATCCAGATTTCACACTGTGGACAAAGTTCCTGTGCAATAGTGATGAAGTCATGTCTTCCTATTTGCTTCTTCTCGCTTGTGGTGACAACATCGACAACAGGAACAGGACCTGACTAACAGTCTCATTTCCCCCGGGCTCTGTTTCCTCTGACTCAATACCTTTGGGCTGTAAGAGCAAGACACACAAGAACACACACAGATTCACCCCCGCAAAGGAGTACACAAGCTAACCCTTCCATCAACCTGTAATTGTGTTGGCCTCCGACTGAGACCGAGAAAAAGCAAATGGTCAGCAGTAAATGTCGCAGTCTGTCCGCTCTCTATCAGGGGACTTTTTGGGCATCAAAGCAGGGGAAACTCAGCGGCGCTCAATCATCGTGGAGTGCTGCAGGGCAGCGCCACAAACACACTGCCGAGGCCAGATACCAGGCCAAAACTAATGTGGAACGGAACCCGCCTGGGTCTTTTAACCATCGGACTCAGAGATACTGTACAAAAAGGGGGAGTACTAATGGGGACCAGAGGTCTGCGGTCTACGTGATGCTGGCCAGAGAGACCAGACGGCCGATGACTGATCTGGAAGGAGGAGGGAGTGATGGGGGGGGGGGGGGGGGGGAGGGTCATTAAGGAGCTGCTCCGGCTCTAATCATAGAATAACACTCCTTCCTTTATCTACCTTCAGCTCCATCTCACCATGAGAAAAAAACAAAAAAAAAAAAGAGTGTAATCCAAGCCCTGGTACTGGGTGAAGTTCACCGATGAGTCTCGGTGAGGAAACATCTGCAAACCATCCACTTGGAATGAGTTTCAAAATAAAGGGGAGCTCGCCCGAAAAAGACGACGATTAATTGGATTATTTTGAGGAGTAGTAGTTTGCTGCAGTCATTACGTGAATCATTTATTTACGTTGTGCAAGAAAGGCATGGCTGCAATGTTTCATCTCAGAATGTAAATCACCATCCTGCTTGCCGGAGTAGAAAGCATAAGGTCGCCTTGACATTGAGTAAAAAGTTTGGCGTCAAGCGCAGGGAACTGGCTGTAAATCCACAAAAATCTCTTAAGTGGTCCGTAGTCGATGAGGAACTCCCAACGCAAGGCAGTGTGCTGTCTGCCTCTGAAATATCGTATAGGACGTGTGAATTGGCTTTCGTTCAGATCATTTGCTTTGACGTTTTCATTCCTGAATGGTGAGCAGACACTACGCAGATCTTAAACTGATTAAATCGGCCCGGGGATGGAGCGGGGAGGGCATTAGTTAAGAAAACAGAGGTGAAGGGGGCCGAGAGCGACAGGGGGTCCGGCTTATCGGCGCTGTGAGCCGGGTCGCCCTTAATTCATTCTGAATTAGCCGAGTCGTGTGTGCTGAAATAATCGCTCCTCTTGTTTATTTGCTCAGGCCCTGGCACAAGCCGGTATCTAGCTGCCTCGCGGTCGCGCCTCCTCCCCGCCCCGCTCCGTCAGTCTCTAAAACAAAACAAAAAAAAAAACAACGCTGATTTACCGGGAAACGCGGGACAGAGGGTCACTGGAACCTGTCTGACAAAATCACCACTTGTTGTCTGTAAGCTTTGGCGCTCCATCGGCAGCTGGGGAACATGATTAGGCCGGGTAACTGACAAGCCCTACAGGGAAAACCTGCCTGTCAGAGCAGTGTTTTTAATAGCCGGAAAACGCAGGAACTCCCCGCAGAAAGTCACACCTCAGACTGCATTACTTGGCCTTGGCATGACAGGCAAATAAGGCTATGATTGAAATGTAGTTATTACTGTGAGCGTGAAATGACAGCATGTAAACCGCAGTGAAACATTAATTGGCACTCCAACGGCTGAACTGCTAAACATAATAATGGAACGACACAAAGACACATGTTCCAAGTTTGACAACCTGCCTCGCACTTTGCGGCAGTATATAGATACGTCAGTTACGCTTCTTTCAGCCGTCGTCTATGACAAATTTTCATTAGAAATCACTCCGGATTGTCTGCGCCGGCGAGGAAACCATGAAATCGTACCCAGCATGCCTCATTAATTTGCAGATGTGCTGACTGATTCACTTATAGGGCCGTGTAAATATCCCAGAGACCGAACAGAGCAGATTACAGGGACAATCCAGACATCAGTGCTCTGGTTAATTACAGTCATCACTCAGAGGAGGAAAGTAGACATGTGTTATTAATGAAATAAAGCAGTGGAAAGCTTTAAAGGAGGTGAATGTAGTTTCGTAATATCTATACAGTACGTTGTTAGTGTTGGTTAGTGTGGTGACGAAGATCAGAGAACACAAAGGTCATTAAACACTAACTGCAATTTCGTTGACAAAACTTGACCAAAATGATGTCTAGCCAAACCGAGCAGACGAAATATTATAAACTCTGTTTTTCCATGAGGACGTTGATTTTTCAATGTTTACGTCTGAACGGGCAGAAACTAAGATTTCTGGTAAACAATGACGCAGGAACACATTGTCAAATGTGAACTTGGAGTATGTGTTGTAATATTAGAATATTTTAGTTTGTACAGTGACTGAAAGACAGAAATGGACATTGATATTATAATAGTGGAAAAGAGGAGGAAAAAAAAGGCTGCTGAAAATGTTTTGCTGACAAGTCATCCAGTATGATTCTGTGAAGAGCAGTCACACTTCCCTGCCTCGTTCATGGTATTTTCTGTGAGCTAAGCCACAAAATATTGTTATCTACGAGGGAGACCCTGCAGAAGAAGTTTAGGTCGTAAGACATACAGGAGAGAAAACAATTAAGATAAGGCCCCCCCCCAGGCACAACGTTCGAGCAACCTTGAACTAAATAGTGTGAAAAAAAATGGCAGACTTTAAACAGTTTTCATTTATTCATGCTAGACAAAGTTAGTTATGGATTTCATTGACTTTAAGACTTTAATTGAAGTCAAACTTGACAAACAAAAAGATTTGGTTCACTAAATGTGATAAAACTACAGGTTACAAGATTAAGGCTAAGACTAAATAAAAAGTTAAGACTGTTAGATGTAATAAGGAATAAAAAAACTTCCCTCTGAATCTCCTTGAGTCTGACTCTCAGTTTTTTTTCACTGTTTTGATTCCTCACCTCTGGCCTTATGAACTCTTCAGTTTGCATGCATATCACGTTGGCACAGGGTCTCCATTTTGATTTCCATTGTGGCCGAGTCTGTCATTAAGAGCGCAGAAACAATGGCTAGAATGAGCGGTGCCACAGTAAACAGCTCCCCTGTGAATCCAAGCACAACAGTTCCACATCGCAGGAGTGGGAGCGCAGACGGCCACGGCGCGCTCGCTCTCGAGCTGCAAATCATATAACGACGTTATTGTGACCAGTAAAAGCTCATTCCCACACAATAGCTCTAAATCACACCATAACGGAAAACGGTGGGTGTATTTGCAAAGATGATGTGTGAGAAAGCAGCCCGTGTCTTATTTGGCCGTCTGTGCCCTCGCTGTGACCTCTCTGTGGTTTACTGGGATAGGACAGATTGTGCTATTGTGGGTCCTGAGTGCCAAATGTTGTCTGCCAGTTGCTCAACAAAGAGTACCAAACAATTTGGGGGGCACTCCTTAGAATATGCTCAGCGAGATCCAAAGAGACATTTATTGGCAGGGCCATGTTTATATAACTGTGGCACATGATAAAAGACATATGAACGTTTCATCGTGACCTAGATGATTGGCGGTTTAAAACTTCCATGTTTCATCACCTCTTTCTGTTCCGTCTTATACATGCTTTCAACAAAATTCCCCTCTGCCATCACTCCATCTACCCTGCTGTTCCTCATCTTGGCCGGCATCACTGGCCTGTTACAGCAGATTCAACTCACACTGGGAGCTCTGCTCGTGTTCAGACGCTGGTTTGAGCTGGACTCATTAAAGGAGATTATTACGCTTTTTGTTATTTTCCTTCCCTTCGCTGTTTTCTGAAATGTTCTTGTGCATGTAAAAGGTCTTGAAAGTTTAAAAAATAAAAGTCTGCAAAAAGAAAAGCTCCTCTTTCTCACAGAAAACAGCCTCGTCAGTAGCCACGCCTTTAATTCCGTGACTTTGTGACATCACACTACGTGACCATATCACACATTTGCATAATTTCTGCCTTCCGGCTAGTAAGGCATGTAGGTATTGATTTTTTTTACGGCTGCTCTGTTGTTGTTAGCAGTGCTATCTTAGGCATGTGCGAGCTGACAAATCAGAGCAGACTGGGTATCCAGGAAGGGGCGGTCTTAAAGAGACAGGCGCTAAAACAGAGCGTCAGACAGAGCGGGAAAACAGTGCTTTAAAGGATTGGTCGACTTTGCAGCGAATATACACGTTAGCTTTCTTGCAAAGAATTAGAATAGAAAATCAATAGTACTCACTATTAGCTTGTTCACTGATGAACACATGTTGTTTGCTGCGAGCATGCAGCATCTTTGTGATATGGATGTTGTCAGCAAAGCTAAAGGAGCTGGTCACCTATTTGATTGCATTAGGCTGATATTTAATTGTGCGTAATGTGTAAAATTTGCATACTACGGTGAAGGCTACTTCTTCCATCAGCAGCAGCTCACAGCTGGGCCCTTGGGGCACTGATTCAGCAGTCAACAGGCAGAGATCTGTTTCTGCCTCCTGGGCTTCAGGTACATGGAGACATTTTACTACAATGGGCTGTTGGTTTTAACAAGGAACAAAGTGTCAGCGGGATAGATTGTGTAATTAAATTCCTGAGGGAACTGTTTGACACTTTGGAAATGTGTTTTTTTTTTTTGCTCTCTTGTCAAGAGTTAGATGTGTCTAGAGTTTGATGTTTGATACCGCTGTCATGTTTTTTAAGCTGAATTTGAAACTACATCCAGACTTCAGTTAGCTTAGCTTAGAATAGAGACTGGAAACAGCTGGTCTGATTCTGTCATCACTTCTAAAGGTCACTAATGCACACGCACATGGATACACATCATTTGTTTTATTTAAGTATAAGTGCCAAGTAAAAACAACACGTGGCTATCTGTTTTCACCTATTTTCAGTCTTTTTGCTAAGCTAAGCTAACTGTCTGTTGCTGCAGTTTCATACTGACATGAGAGTGATATCATTATTCTTCTCTCTGCAAGCAACCTAACACGCTGACGGTATTTCTAAAAATGTCTAACCATTCCTTTAAAACTTTCACTCTCACCTCCCCTGGTGATGAACATGTACTGAGTGGTTCAGCTGCACCACAAGCAGAGCAGTCTGTGAGTCAGTATTCAGCACTTTGTTGTGATCATGTTCTGCTGCCGGAGCAGGTGTGGACGTTGCAGTGGGCCACTAATACCAGTTAAAAGAGCCCGAGTGAGAGCAACACTCCTGCTGCTCTCACCTGTCATCACACCACAAACAACACCACTGCACGAACCAGCTTTTCCACTCAATTACACTCAGCGGCTCTGTAGTGGCTGCCACTGTCAGCCACCAATTTAATGGCCCACTACTCTGCATATTGGCAAACACTCAACTTGACCCTCGTCTTTGTGTTGTGGGCTTGTTCAGCCGCCATCGCAGCCAAAATACAATGAAGCGTCCGAATAAGAACCGTGTTAGGAGATCGTTTCAAAAAATGTGGGTGTTTTTTAGTGTCCTAAAACTTTAACAGTATTAAATGTTAATTTGAAGCATTAAAAACACGGGCATCTTTTTAAGTTGCTCAGAAGAGAGTCTGTGTGCCGGCTGTCTCCAGACCACACCACGACTGTCGCTGTTATTTAAGACAAGAACCACTCACAATTACACACACAACTGTAGTCGCAGAAGGATTACGCTGCTCGTTTGTAATCTCACCCTCCAAGCATGCCTCCTTATGTGAATGAGTAGATTACCTTCAAGTTAGAATAACAGCGTGACATGTAGGGGCTGTCGGTCTATGGTAACAGATACAGAGGCGAGGACACTGATGTAAAAGACAGCTACATTGCACTCAAAGGTAATAATCCAACAGATACGGCAAAGTAAAAGACGCCCCACCGAGTTTTCTTAAATGCAAAATAATTGCAAATACATTGTGGGCATTCCTGAAGACTGACCAGTCTGTTGATTACATCTATTATATAAACTAGCGGGAGGAACAGCAAACATACACCCTGAACTAATCATAGGAAGTTAACATGAACAGGCTTCATAGTTTCCAGTAACTGCAATAAAAGGGACTTCCCGAAAATGTGGCATTTCGTCCAGGGGCTGCACCATAAGTGCTGCGTCACACAAAGTGCTAAATGCCTGATGATTATTCTTGGCTCCTCAATTTTTTTTGTTTTTGGTAATCATTGCTGTTGTGAATGTTAACCCCGACCCCCAAACCATGATCTTTTCCTAAACCTTACCAAGTATTTTAGTTGCCTGAACCTAAGCAACAAACTTTGCTGCCTAAACCTAACCAAGTTGCCTTAACTTAACCAATTATTTGGTTGGTGTAACACTGCATCAGGTGGTAGAGAAAGACAAGAAAAAGTATGTCAAACACCTTCGTCTGGATTCCAACCTGGGATGTTGCTCATACAGCGCACATAAATTCAACCGAGATATCAATATCCATCTCAGAGTACTAGCTAATTCCTGCATTTTACCTGGGAAAGACAAGAAATCCATGCAAAATCATTCTGTCCTGTTGTACTATCCATTCATTAAAGCAGAATTTCTTCACACATATTGCTTAAATTAAAAACTGGAATCACATCTATTAAAAGTCCACGTGAGAGCTGCTGTCACTGAGTATGAGAAGTGATGAAACTTTCTGGACGGCATGTGTTTGCAGTCATCCACGAGTCACACACTGATTAAGACGTATTGAAATTTAATTGTTTCTGGGATTCAACAGTTAAAAGATCTAATTGGACTAACCATCTAACATGCTGACTTAGTCAAAGTGCGCAGCTTTTGATCAAAACTAATTGTTACCATACTTATTACTTAGCTAATCACTGACAAGCCTTTTGTCAAACGTTTCCAATTAAACGTCACTTACTTTATATATTAAATGACCTTTTTTGCATCAGTAGAAGGGGCCTCTGCTGCTAGCTGCCAAGCCTCTACTCTCCCATGCGATGCTAAATGAGAACAATGTGTTTGCCTGTTTGATGATAGCACTGTTCTGTGGCCAGCGCAGAACACCCAAATTCGGAATCTGACCTCCCCGCTGAAAAAAGAACATAAAAGCTCGGTCAAATACACACATTTGCAGCGACAAACAGAGCTACATACACAAACAGAATAACACAGACAGAGACGTCACAGACATCTCTCTCAGCGCACACACACGTAAACGGTATCCCACCCAAAAAGGAAATTACATGACGCTATCGACAAAAACAACGGCCCCGGAGAGTGACTTTAATAAACTTTTAAAACCTTGTGTGCAAATTTTAATAACATGAACTTATACCCACAGTAATCCCTCCTTCCAGCAAAACCAATCATTCTAAGCTCGACTCTTTTTGCTCAGCGGCCTGGTTTTGGTCACGGCTTGTTTCCAGCAGGATGCTCTCATCAGAAACTTCATCTTTATATTGGACACAGGTGAAGACATACACAATTTCAGCGACTACACCCTCTATCATTCCCCCAACAAAAGCACACAGCTGGCCCGGCGAGCCCGCCGCATCGACACAGTGTGTCACAAACGGTTACATCTGAACCCTTAAAACGCTTCCTGTGCATTAGCAGGCATCTGTTTTCTATTTACCCGCCTCTGAAAACGCCCGACCGTGGGTAAGGAGAGTACCTGAGAAAGAAGGGGATCAAACCGGCCGAGCAGTTGTAAGAAAGTGGAAGAGTGTGCTAATCCCAGTCGTTTAAGAAAATGCTTTTAGTGTTGTTAGTTTGCCGGGGTCATGACCAAGGGACAACAGTTGAGAGTGTGTTTTCTGTTTGCTGCTTCCAAACTTCTATCATAAGACTACACGCTGGGATTATTATCATTTTGCTGTCTGTGTGAAACATATGTTTTGTTTTAAACATTTATAGATGACAAGACACACAAGTGTCAATCCACCATGACATCACATAGTGGTTTGCGAGGCCTTGAGTTAGGCATTACGGCCGTCGCCATCTTGGCTTTTTGGAGCCAGATGTGACCACATTTGGGTTAGCGGGTGGCGCTGAGAAGGATATCCTGATCTGATCCCACTGAGAACCCCAGAACAAGCTATGTAAGCAACTTCACAAGGTAACCAGACCCTACAGCATTCTCCCCTTCATCATCTTTTTCGTTTTACTGTCAATGAGTCTACAATCGTGATAGTACTTCTGCTGTTTTTGTGCTTAATGTGAACGTCAGCATGCTAACATGCCCACACCGATGTTAAGCAGGTATAGTGTTTGATTTTTCATGATCACATTAGCCAGTTAGCGCCGAACACGAAACACGGCCGAGGCTGATCGGAATGTAAAGCGTCTTGCAAGTATGAAAGGTCTGAGGTTCACCAAGGTGGTTATAAATCATCGATCATCGATCATCGATCACCGCTTGCGTGATTAAAAAATGTTGTGAAACTTGGACGCAGAAATGAAAAATGAACAAAAAAAAGTTGCTGGATCCACATCAGGAAGCAGCGTCAGGTGTTTTCTTTCTTTGCATTGGAGATGACAATGTGATAAAACGCTTTCCACAACTGAAACACATCCACTGACAAACAACTGATTCTCTTCCAAATGCTCATCAGCCTCTCCAGTGACTGATCGACCTCTTGGGACTTTCTAGACACGAACCATTTTTTCCCCGCTCAGCTTGTTATTTAAGACGGCTTTTTGATGCCTGAGTTGCCGCGTCTCTCATTTGGCCAGGGTTGCTTAACAAGCGATGAGAGGTGAACCGCGTGCTGGCGCATCATGTTACAGCTGGGCAGGTCACTCGGGTCAGGCACAGGTCACACCTCAAACACTGCAGCGCTCGCCTCAGCGCGGGGTGCAAAAGTCAAGTCGGTACCTTTTTATATTCAGGACAGGAAGCAGGCTTTTCTTACTGTGTGACCACTGAACTTAACAAAACTACAATTTCCGACTTTCCCCCCCAAAATAAGTCACTTATTTTAAATGAAGTGCCCTGTGCTGTAACATTAAAACAGCTTTAACGGCCTTATGATTTCCAGACGTCAGCTTTATTCTGCAGGATCAAACACTGCTGTGCGTCTACCTCTACACGCCACCTGAGCTCCTTTTTGTTAAGCTTTCCATGTGTGAGTTCCGCCTCTTTTTACAATGTTAAACCCGTCATGGGGGCTGAAAAACGCGCTGTATAAATTCACTCCATTATTGTCTGCATGTGTCGGCACCATTGTGTCTACGCGCACTCATTGTGCTCTACCACATTTCTCGACTAATGGCTTAAACAGAAGGAGAGCCACCTGAAGTGGAGAAGAAGGTGTTTCAGTCGCGCTACCGCACCGCAGAAACGCACCAACGTGAGAGCAAACGAGCTCAGCTTTACTCAGGCGCTTCAGCAGGAAGCGCAACAAAGAAGGCGTTTAGGCAACAGATTTTATGGCGTGTGGATCTTGTTAAGAGTTTTCATCCACCTCGCAGAGTTGCTGAGAATGCGCGGTAAGCTGAAACCCAATCTTAGGTCCTGCGGCCAAAAACGCCGAACGCTCCATTCGAGTTGCATCTTGGCTGTTCCATGAAGCGGAACGTTTACACGCTTCATCCTCCCCTCCTCCCCTCCTCCCCTCCCCTCCTCCCCTCCTCCCCTCCTCCTCCTCCCCTCCAGGTGCCTGCCTGTGTTTTCACTTTCCGAGCGCGAGCGGCGTGCGTTCCCCCTGCAGCCCCAAGCTGTATTTACAATAAAATAGTGGAAAAATAAACGCTTTGACCCGTCATCTTGTCATCACCGTCAACAGGTCGGGCCGCTCCACTCTACTGCAGCGGTGGGTGCTGGTGTGCGGTACACATGCAGACGCATGCACACGCGCTGTATTACACGCTCGTGAGGAGCTAAACTGTACACAGGCCGAACAATAACCCACACACACACGAGCGGTTTTCAAGGGCGCGCAAATATCACATTCGTCCTGTTTTTTTTATTCTCATTGTGCCGTGGTCTGTTTGTCGCAGGGGCATGGTGTCAGGAAGATAAGGCCAACAATGCGCGAGGGAACACAAGTAGCGCAGAACAGTTTACGCGAGTGGTTTTTTTTTTCGAAAATGCGCATGCGATATTTCGATAAGGGACAATGTAAACTATTTGGACTGTTCTCAATAAACACGCATCCATACAGCAGTGTCAACCGATGGCAGCTGTGCTTGGCTCACAAAGCGGCATCTTTAAAGCAGAGGCCACTCAAACTGTTCCGAGGTTTGTCTGAGGTTACATCAGCCACCGGAAACCAGCAAGTCACTGGAAATCAGTATTCAATGGCCAGAACAAGGTGCCAGGATTCAGGGTCCGATCCAAAGAGATGTTATAGGATTTGGATTCCGTGTTCACTGTAACAACAGGATATCATGGGATGTGTATGAATTGCATGCAACGTTTAAGGACATTGTGCATGTCATGAGTGTGTATCTTAAGCTGGATAGGCCATCTCTGTGCAACAGGATCTGGTAGAGACAAAATGGTGTCAAATGAAACACTAAAACCCAGAAATGTGTTGGGATAACACATGAAATGACTTCAGACATTGGCGTATTACTCATACGGTCACTTCATGACACCAGACCGACTGTAAAAAAATGTACAATTTCCACCTCGCAGATAATAAAGTAACCCTGAAACATATTAATGAATATCTGAGCCAAATACTCAAGAGCTCTGGGCCGCTGTGTTCGCCTATAAGGAAATTCCTTTAATATTTCTCCGAGCATGTGAATTATTTTGGCCCGCGATAATAGATTCAAGCTGCAGCAGCGATTTAAATTGATGGACTCATTGTTTTAAAGCCGTCAGCACAGAGTAACATGCTGTGTATTATTCGTTACCCCGACTCTCACAAAGAAGACGTTCACAAATTCTACTTTCCATGAAGTCGTTTTATTAATTCATCATCCAAAGTATGATTTATATTGCCTTTGACTGGGATATTCTGAAAAAACAGCGAGCTTTTTTTTCCCGTCCTCTCTCCATCTAATCAGAATTCTGCATTTTGAAGGTTCCTCCCATATTGCTCTCTTGGCCTTTTCTCTCTCCTCCACTCAAAATCCAGATCCAGACAATCACCAGGCGAGCTGTCATTCTTCCAGCCTCTGGAATGTCTGAAAACCTCATGCTGATTTCACATGTTAAAAAAAAAAAAAAGAAAAGGTCGAGGGAGGATGGGAATGGCATGGCTTTGTTTGTGACTTTCTGGCATCCACTCAAATGGACTGTTAGGAGTTATGGCTCCGATTGATTAGGAGACGATGTCATACACATTACTGTGTGAAACAGCGCTACAAAAAACACAGTGGGAGACAGGAAGGGGACTTATCGCTTTGACTTTGGCTGATTCAGGCCAGAGGCAGCACATTAGGACTGCAGTCGAGGCTCTGCTGCCACACACGATTCATTTTTGCTGCTGTGACACACGACGTCGCCACTGAAGTACCTGGCAAAAGAGTTGGATAACACTTCGTTTCAAGACTTTCTATGTTTTGATTTGTCGAAACTTTACATTCAGTTTTCATTACAGTGTTATCAAAACAATGTGCTTATGGTCTGGTTAGGTTTAGGCAGAGAAACAACTTGGTTAGGGTTAGGAAAAGATCAAGTTCTGACCCAGCTGGTTCTGTACAGTGGAATTTCTCCCGACAAAAAAAAAAACCTGGTTTTCTGCTGCAAATTTCCCAAACATCCCAAAACAGAAAACGATAACTGTTCTGTCCAGCTATCACACCACTGCCATCTCCTCCTGACAGGAAAGTCCGCTCGTTTACCAGAAACTGGAATGTGGTATGACATGTTTTTTCTAGAAACATCTAGTTCCCATGAGAATTCGACATATTGGTGGTTTGCGGAAACGTACAATGCAAACACTTTATTCTGCCGACTGGAACATCATACAGGAATTGAAAAGAAAGGCAAAAACTGGGTCGAGTCTATGTTCTTTTGTTTTCGTGCAATCTCTTAGATTGGTTAAACTGAACCATTACAGGACCACTGATATAATCTAATTTGCGATAATGAGTTCTGCATGCAACTTCTAGGCTGTATTAAAAAATAAAAAAGCACCCATCCCTGCTTCATTCCAGACCATGTTTCCTTTTTCTTTCTTTTTCCCCAAAAGTTTCCACATCCCAGCTGCTCTCCTGCACTGACTTGCAGTGCACTTCCATCTCGGGAGAATCACATCAACGTCATTTCTATCTGATTAAACATAGATCAGTTTCGGGGTACTTTCCCCGTTCCCTGGTTTGTTACAATCCTATACATGCGGCACAGCATGCACACTCTTATCTCTGTTCCTACGTGTGCGATCTTGTTTTTGGAGCATTCTTATCCATGTCTCCAAAACCATGTACTGCACAGATCTGCAATCTGCGCACAGCTCGAGGGACTTTTGTGGAGTTCGGCGTCTTTTTCCGAGGAGCAAATTCCATTAAGAGTATACAGGCAGCACTGTGTGGTTTGACTCGGGCGATGCATGTCACCTTGAGAGCTTTGACAGTTTGATTGATAGTCTGTTTATTTATTTATCGTTTTTTTTTAATCTGGTTTGCTGCGACATGTTTTCTCTGAATAAGAATAAACAGAACAGAATGCAATGAATTCATGGACACGTGTAGGTGTTATTTCATGCTGATTTACATTTAACAGTTTCGCACTCGCAGTTCAAGTCTCAGTCGCTTTATTTTTCAAGTAAATTAATGTTGATGACATTCAAATTTACCAAGCATCGCAATGACAAATCACATCAGCCTTGGGGCATACGTGTGTTAAATATTCAAATGCAATCTAGACTTTATCCTGTGGCATTGGCTAGGACTAAAAGCTCCGGGAATACCTACAGTAAGAAAGTCCAACTTGCATTTGGAAGATTTGACATGTACTGAATGCTGTATGAGTCCTGAAATGTCATGAATATATTGTATTATCATGCTCCCTGAAAGGTAAAAGGGGAAGCCCCATATTTTATAGCTGTATAATTATATGTTTGGGTGTAAAGATGATTCATACTTGCTAAGCTTTTGGAATTTGGTCCAGTGGATAGATGGCTTCAATGGCTGCAATGTAATCCTTTGGGGCAACGTTACATCCACTAAGACTGACATCATTACGACAAACAGTTGTATCTGGAGGAAAGACCTTCTGTTAACTAATAAAATCCTTTTTTGTGTCCCGAAATAGTTAAAATTCAAGAAGTCGTGCTCTAAAATCTCATGGAGTGAGTTGTTACAGTAGTCACCTTATCCAGATTGTCAAAATGAGCTAAACAGTCAGCCGTGACTTAGGAAATGAAGTCTTGCAGGCACTTCCAAACCCCTCTCTCCAAGTCGTCTTCCTGCAACCTCAGTCTCATGATTTCAGAACCAGACTTCTCCTTGACAGAGATTTTCTGGTTACAAAAAGGATCTTATTATCTAAAAAGAAAGTACTGAAATATATCTGTGAGACGCTTAGAAGACCGATTCCACGGCTCTTGTTAATTATGAATCAATTACACACTCAAACATGTGAATACAAGGTTTATAAACACCAGAATACCTGGGCTGACCTGGTGGCTTAAGGGTTAAGGTGCCAAGCGTAAAACTGCAACATCCCTGATTCACGTCCGGCCAGAGACCTTTGTTGCATTCTCCATCTCTCTTTCCTCTCATTTCCTGTCTTCTGTCTAATAAAGGCACACAATAACCTTAAAAGTATCTTTAAAAAGACACAGCACAACAATGTGCAGATAGTATATCTAAAAATATGGGTCTACATTTCCTGATTCAAAAAAAAAAAAAACAAGTAGTGCATCATTATAGCGCACGGAGTCGGGAGCCTTAACTTCATCCACATTTTGATCTATTGAGGAAAGAAATTTACCGACGTTCACGTTTAAAACTCCATTTATTTTCAAAGATTAATATTCAGATTAAAAAATAGGCCCACATGTGCTGCAGTTTGTGGAGTTCAGATGACATCACCTCTCCGTTTCCTCAACGACATTCATCACGCACACACAGGCCTCCACAGCTTACAGCTTTGTTAGATCGCCACTGTCTCGATTCATATGAATTTACGTCGCGGAATTACCCGGGAACAAGAAGGGCTGCGGGTCTCAACTGCTCCGAAACCCTCTAGTTCCCCTCCATGTACATTTCCCAGAAACCCTCAAGGAAACGCGTGTTTACCTCCGCATACATAATTCTGACACTGCAAGGCTGGTGAAATATTTGTTTCTCACAGCCGAATCATTTTGAGATAATTGAGCCAATACATCAGCGGCGTACGGAGGCGAGGCCGCAGACTGACGCGCCATTCATTCGAGTGAACAATCATCACACGGACGTGTTTTTCTGTTGGTGTTAGAGGAGGTGTTGTTGGCGTTTGCCGGGTAAGCCAATAAGAAATGTATTGCTCGTTTGTCTCCACGGCGCTACAGTATACATCATTGTTTTAATGGTGCTACAATACGACTTCAATTCTTGAGTGGCACCGAGTGAATTGGATATAATTGACGTTTGCCTTGCCCAGATGGCTGTGTGTGTGTGTGTGTGTGTGTGTGTGTGTGTGTGTGTGTGTGTGTGTGAGTGTGAGTGTGTGTAAGAGGCCCTGTGTTCCACTGTATGATGTAGGGGCTGTGTTTCTCCCACCAAATCACGCTCTGGCCAATGTCACACTTGTGCCTCGGGGAGTAAATATCCCTGGGAACCGAACCCCTGATGAGAGAACCTCCATAACTAAAGGCACACATGTATACACACCCCGAAACAGAGAAGAAACACCATGACGTCCGCGCAAAAACATCAGCGACACGAATCCTGGTTTCATAATGTCGGACTTCGATTTGAGTTGACCCCCCAATCAGCTCGCATTGAAATCTGATCCGAAGCCAGCTCTTCACAATTAGCCGTCACTGCGACATTTCTTGTTGTCCCACTTGGGTATACAGCCCAGCTTTAAATGAGACTTCTTTTTTTTTTTTTTTTTTACTTAAGCCCTCTCAGGATCTGAAGATCACTTGGGACTTGAGAGAAAATGGGGGGGAGGGTTTCTTTCACAGAGAGAGACCATTAAGGGCACATGTCATTTACCAAACAAATGGCATCAAACCGTTGCCCATTAAAAAGGAAATTACGAGAAAATTACCCCAAAGTCAATTAGGCTCATTATTTTTCCTACAGCATTGGGGGGGGGAGGATGGGGTACCACAGGGAAACCAGCCACTTTAACAGTTACTTGTTTCAGTCAGTGTCACAGGAGGTCAAAATAGGAGGATTTTAAGGAGGTGGAGGGGGGGTTTAAACACCTGCTGGATAAGAGCGCGGACATGTGGAAAATCCCAGAAAACAGGCCCGTTTACGAGAAAGGAAGCAGCCTGCTTGTTGTCGTGTAAGAGGTAGCCGCGTTGTTGATCAGAGACAGAAAGCAGCATGCCGACAAAAGCTGAGGGCTGCTGTGATTGTGGTGGAAGATTTTGTGCGACTATGTTACAAACCAGACTGTAGTGACAACATCTTTCTCTATCTAGATGGGATAAGGCTCTACTCAGGCTCTGCTGCAAACACGTCACGCTCTCGTGTCTGTTATCTACCAACAACGGGCTGTCTGGGGTTGCTATTAGTGTCTTGTGCTGTACGCGTCTGTATGTTGTCGCTCCTTAAAGGAATAATTCGACATTTTAAGTATGACTCTTGGCTTGAAGATCAAAACCACTCTCATGCCTTTGTGCGAAATATGAAGCCACGGCTGTTCAGCTTAGGTTAGCGTAAAGACTAGAAGCAGCAGAGGGAAAATAAATAGTTAATGAAATAACTCCTAAAAAAAAAAAAACTTGTGACTACACTTCAGTTTTTGTGCAGATTAAACAAATTAGTTATAATGTGTTAATTAGTTAGATTTAGGTGTTGGACCGGTTTTTCTTTTAGCTAGCTTTCACATCTGTATGTTGCCTAAGCTAAACATCAACCGGCTGTAGTTTTAGATGAGATGTGTTTCCCTGCATAAGCTGAACACAATATTCAAATATATTTTTTACAGTATTATTTAAATAGCTCCTTACTTCCTGCTAAGTTATCTTCTGTCTTTCATGGTGACAGACTCTCTTCACCTCCTTACACTCGTATTTTGAGGATGGATGATTCTAATTTAATATATTTAATTCTAATTTAATATATTTAAGAGTACAGGACAATTAAGAAAATGAACCGATATACTTTGCAGTGTGGCAGCCTGTAAAGACATTGAATGTATTGTCAAAAGTTCGAATCCAGCCAGGGACAGTTTTTGCATGTTGCATCCCCTCAGTCTCCCTCTAACCACTCAAGTACTGAAAAAAAAATCTTTGAAAATAAACTCTAAATGACATTTGCGATGTCAAAAAGTGGCACTCTTGTCAATAAACCCTTGAGTAAGAGAAGCTGCAACTGATCCACTCAAAGAGAGTTTAAAAGATATTATAAACACAGCGAATGTGGCAATATGTTATTATCAGTACACACTGGGAATTTGCTTTTTACCCATCTTCAAAAATGAGAGACATGGCTGAGGGCACTTTACACTATTGAAAAGCACTCGGTGCTTCCCAAATATAGATCCCACTGCTCTCCTTAAGTGCAGTGACAGAGCTATTCGGTCTGCATTCTTTACAGGCACCATACCATTAGACTAAGAGAAAAAAAAAAAAAGAGGGCACGCCGTGTCACACACAAAAGTAATTGAATCACTTCCTTTAAGCCATATTCGATTACTGCCACTCATAAATGCACTTAGGTTAGCTGTCCTGTGGGTCCATTTATCATGTCAGAGCGGCAGTCAGGATGCTCTTAAGGAATAACAGCGGGTATAATTTAGCAATGCGGGGTTGTCAGGGAACAGTTATTCTCAAAATACAGTGTCACCGTAGCGTTTAATACATTGCTGAAGGGGAGGATTCGTCCTTGTCCAGGCAAGGACAGTGGAGAAAAAGTGCTTTTTCAACTAAATTACTGTTACTGCCTATTATTACTTCCTCACGACTGCTCCTCTCTGCTCGTCTGACCTTGACGTTAACATGGTGACAGCTTCAAGCTACAGCGCCTGCCTGGAAACCATGCATCACAAACAATCTACAGCCCTTTGTGCAGCTCAAGTGCGCGAGATCTTCAGGGTCGAGGCTGTTATTCATACATTCTGAGAGGCAACGAAGCCGCTGTGAAAGTCAAAGTTCTGAAGTTTGTTCTAAAAAGGAAACTTTTATAATATCCTAAAAGACTTTATAGATCGACTGGAATGTTTTGTCCGGGAAACTTATTGAGCAAGCAGCCATTTGCGCTGCAGTATTAAAGTGTCCTTGAGTGAACAGAAGGCAAGGTGGGTTAATCATAGGGATCGATAATGTTTCACATTATTGAGCAGACTATCCCCCTGTTTCTGTGCCGTATTGTGCCTGATGGGATGGGGGGTTGGAAGGACGAGGGGGGTCAGCTGAGTCTGTTTGCTATTTCTGTGCTCCCACCACCGTTTAATTTCCCAAATGATGTGTGCAGTTACCCAGCTGGTCTCGTCCCTGCAGCTTGGATCAGAGAATACAGTAGGCTGCCTTTGAAGGGATCAAGGAAAAGTCTCCTGCTGCTGAACAAACAGAGTTCAAAACCTTTGCTGGCTGGAGGTTAAAAAACAGGGTAGAATTGTTGTAAGCACGACTAATGTAAAAAACTGCGGCCGCTTTCTTAGATAAATGTCTCCAGGGCGAATATTAGGATGAAAAGATGCGGATAGTGGGAGAAAATAGAGGGGGAAATGACTGAGAAAGAGGAACAACAGAAAGAAAGGGAGCGGAGGAAAGATAAAAGCCTTTCCTCTTTACCAGAGACACACTTACAACAACATTTACGATATTAGATATAAGCCAATCAGTCAGAAACAAGACGAAATCCTCAAGAAGGCATCAAACAGCCAACAAGACTTACACACAGTAGATCATTCCCATCCTGATGGGAAACAGCACTAAGGATCAGGCCATAATATGGGAATGAGCCAGCGGGGCAGACTGTAAAGTATTCAGCATGAAGGATGAGAATAGGACAGGAGTGTCCTGTTTACCAGGTGAAGACGGACTTTGATGGAGGTCGTAAAGATTCAGCGGGCGCAGGGGGTCGAGGAAGTCTCTGCTGCGTCTTGAGTGCATTTTAAAGCACTAAAAGAAAGAATAGGAAGCGTGTGCAGCATGTCTATATTGCCATTTGCTGTGCTGAAACCCCTGTGAACATCCCCCTGAAAACAACACAATAACAATAACAAACACAAATACATGAACTACTGGACTAAACACCAAGCATTTACAAGTGCCAGCAGTGGGTTTGAGAAGCGGAGCTCTCTCTCTCACAGCACACAGAAGTCTGCATTGATTTTGGTAGATTTACCACTCAGGATTCTTTGTAATCTTTGAAGCAAGGTACATGAAGAAGTAACCTGCAAACAGATGAGCTGTGGCTAGCTAGTTTATAACGCTAACACCCACTCTATGAGGTTGAGACCCCTGACCGGAGTTTGCAGAGACCTGCAACATTGGATGACAGTGGGAGGCAGAACAGGCAACATGGGTCAGCGCAACCAGGTCTGGCAGCCTCCCATTGAACACGCCCCGACACAAGACTGAGACTGAACACACGGCTCGGAGATGAAAAACGTTGTGCAGAGCTGGAGTATGCTCACATCTTACTCTGTGAACTGAGGATTTATTTCAACCAAAGCAAAGGCGATTGTTGAAAGACGGTTTTAGTGTGTTTCATTTGGTTTGCCAAGTTCGTCTTAGTTCAATAAAAGCAAAAAAAAGCTTGACATCAGGCTGCGTACATTTATATTTTGTTGTTTAGTCAGGACAGTAGTGTGTAATAACATTTTATCAGTAATAAAATAACTGTTTTGTGACTGTTTTAATCACAGCATATCTTACATACTGGCCCTTTAAATCTGACCCTGCCCCATTCATAGAACAGTTTCAATACTGTGAAGGATGAATGGGGGAAAAAGTTGTCCTCTTGAGTTGTGTCTAATGTTGGGCCTTGGAAGAAGTGTGAGGGAGGCAACAACCCTCTAAAGATCAATGAACAGCAGCTAGAGGAACAGGAGGAGCCTCTGTCGACCAATCGCGGCAGGCCTTGGGGAGCAGCATCTGACGCAAACCAGGAAGCCACCTGATGTGAGAGGGGTCAGATAAACGCAACACAACTGACGGTCACACGGGACAGGTGCTTCCTTAATGGTACACATCACACGCGCACATACACACAAATAAAAACACACACACACACACACACACACTTGCAAACTATATTAGGCCTGTTGCTCATCTCCTCCCTCAGCTGTGTCAGAGGCTTTCCCAGACATCCAGCCCACGCACACACACACACACACACACACACGCATCCTCAGACGGGAGGGGGCGGGTCGGGGAGGACAAGCAGGCCAAGGAGGACGGAGGACAGGGCACGCACGCAGACAAGCCCGACAGCAGGCAGGAAACTCTAGAGAGCAGCCGCTGCTATTTTCTCTCCTCCTCCGTGCTCTCAGTTTCCATTCTGGACAAAACAGGTAGGGAAAAAACAACACAGTCATGAAAAAAAAAAAAACATAAACAGGAGCGCTATGAAAAAGTCAAATAAACCTTGAAGAAAGGTATTAAAAAGGAAACCGAGCACCAAAATAGGAATGTCTCCCGTTTTACGTACGAGAGGGATTTGGACGGCTCATCCTTCCTATCGTGTTTCCTCCTCACAGTCTGCAGGAAGGCATACATCGAATGCAGAGCTCGACGGCTGCGCTCTGTATCAGCCGTACACCATAAATGACGTATGATAAGGCGGGGCGGAACGCTGCTCGTGGGGTGTCAATACGTGCAGATTGCATAGCATAAAACAATGGGACCGTCACCGCTCTCGAGGGGGTCGTGAGAGGGGACGGCTGGGGTTAGGGATGAGAGGGGGGAGGAGAGAGACAGTCCGAGTCAGTGCCGAGAGGTGCACGTATGCAAGGCAGCGTCCTCTTTTATATACACACAGCACATATGCACACGCAGAAATACAAACATTTGGAACTTGTAACACCTCTGACCCGAGGAGGGCTGCAACCAACGACCAGTATCTGCTCATTCCGGCCTAAACTGGCTATGTGGAGGGTTGAAAACCAATGCTGCAATTTACCAAATCATGGGAAGTGACTAATTATATATGATAACAGAAGTGCACCCTTTTGTCAAAGTGTCATCCCGAAGTTTTAAATAGCAGCCTAGCTTTGCTGTTGACGGATATAGGACTTGGCAAAAACTAATTTGAGGTTACGGCGATGTCTCTGAGATATGATTACATCCTATAGTTTGGCTCTCCGGGGACTATTTATGGTGAAATGAGGCAAGACGCTTTTTTGGCTCCAAGTCAAAGAGACCGAGCTGAAGACGCTCTGGAAAGCCTCATTTGAATTTTTCTCTTAACTCAAAGCTGACCCAGAGGAGCTATGTGAATATACACAGATGCATTTTTATGAGAATGTGGGTGACGGGGAAAAAAAAATATGAAAAACTCCGGGCCGTGCGAGCAGCAATCATTTTTTATGACAAGAATGTTTCATTGTTTTTACAACAAAACAGATTACGCTGAGACCCGGGCGGGCGGGCTAACAGCCGGCTGTTCAGGCCCACTTAGAGTGAAATAATGTCAGCCCGCCGTTTGTTCGAGCGAGTGTCAGTTGGGCACAGTGGGATCTTTTTTTTCCCCCTTTGTTTGTTTTCAATAGCCCATAAACAGTCTGGATAAACCAACAGGAAAAAAAAAAAAAAAAAAAACTTCTTTCTCCTCCTCTTTTAATTCAATTTTTTCTCCCTCTCCCACTCCCTCCGCTCGCTTGTTCTCTGGCCTGCGTGGCTGTGCCTCGTACCCACAAACACTCTGGGATTGTTTTGAGCTGTCTGGCGGAGGAAGGAAAGCGGTGTGAGAAAGTGGCTGTTTTTTTGGAGCGGACAGGAATTGGCCTCACGGCGCACGGTTCCTCTCCTCGCAGCGGGAACAATGCCGTGGCGTCACACCCCTGCGCTGACCCTCGCTGTTTCACATGGAAAAATGTTCCCAGAATTCCGCTCCCAGGCTTGGAGGTATAAGGCCAAGAGCGGGGAGGGAGGGAGAGAGAGAGAGAGGGAGAGAGAGAGAGAGAGAGAGAGAGAGAGAGGGATGTCAGGGAAGGTAAGAGGCGAGAGGAAACCTTTTTGCCACCAGGAGCATTTGTAGCCATGGCGGCCTCGGCTACGACTCCAGAAGCTGATTAGTCGGATGGAGGAAGAGGGGGGCGTGGCCTCAAATCACGCGGCCGTCTCGCTGGGAGCGCAGACTGTGTGGAACTGTAGTAAACTACAGCTTCTTGCATTGTCACAGTGCCGCCCACTTCACTCCCCTGCTCATTACTACATTGTTGCCCCTTCTCCGCTCTTTGTATAAAAACTAATCAGACTAATCAGCTCTTGCAATAGAAGATGTGATATTGGCACGCAAAGCTTTACTTCCCTATGGCGGGCTTAAAGAGCCACATTAGGGAAGTACAGTTAAAACAGCCACACCAGAGTTGTTAGCCGCTCTTCCAATGGTGTGGATCTCGCGCTTTGCAAGCCATTAACAAGGTTGCGGTTGGCCCACCTCGGCAGCACCCAGCAGGGAGGGGACCAGGGCTGCCTCCTGGCAAGCTTTTAGCTGTGAGTTTCTAACATTCAGATAGGGAGGATTTTGGAAATGAGTGGGGGGATAATAGGTTTCTCTTCTCCACGATCTCATGTGGAGGAGAAAAACAAAAGCGAAAGGTGAAATAATTAGCCAAACCAAACATCCAGCTGACAGACTTCCTGGCGCGGCCACTTTGGGGTTTACCTCCAGTTTGTCATTTGATGATCCGGCTAAACTTTTGCTTTTGGATGATCTTCTAAGGGCCGTGTTCCCTGCCCTTTCAAATTTTATCGTCGCAGCCTCGCCGCAGTCCCACATCTGAGCATAGCCGGCGGGGTTGTTGAGTACAATCTTATCATAAACAATAAAAATGATGGCCAAAGGTATAAAAATGAGACTCAAGTTGTAAAAAAAAAAAAAAAAAGAAATCCAGATTTATTGTTTAGAACAGTGGCTCCCAAAGTTTACAATAAATGTTTTGGATTTTTTTTATTCATGTTCATATTAAGTTTGAACTTGCCAGTGATGCGCGTGTGTAGGCGGCACTGAAGGAAACGCAATCCAAACAAGAGGGCGAGTTTATTTGAGGAGGACTCCAACACGAGATCACCCAGTAGGCTTGAGGATGTGGTATAAATTTTGAGTGGGCTCCAGAAGATATTTCCAATTTCATTCTCAAGCTTGGGACTGACTGCTTTAGCAGATGAGAAGTACAACACAAGCGTCATAGTGTACGTGCAAAAATAAAGTAGATACGGTGTGTTTCGTCATGTACGAATTCCAAACAATGACCACTTTTCCCAACTCCTCGATTCACATCACCTCGAGGTCTCTCTATGTTTCACTGGAGGCCAGTGTCACCTGGATATATTGATCCCGTATCTCTTTCCAAGACTTTTCATTCAAAAGTTCAACATGAAGCTAAAGCAGCTGATTCTTATCAACCTGCACAGAGGGAGGGCGAGGAGCATTAGGCAATAATTCATTTACAGCGGCCACAAAACTATGCTATTGTGCTAATTTAATAGCCTCGCCAGTAAAATTATACCCCTCGTGGAAATATGCGGCTTGCTCCACACAATAACCATTTTATATGTCCTCGTGAACCTGGAGTGTTTGCCTTAAACGCCCAGTAACATCTGTGCTGAACTTGTGGAAATAAAAAAATCATATAGAACGCACCGAAAAACATGGTAGCATGTGTTCACGGCTCTCCCGGGGAGGATTTTGGCATCCTAACGTGCATTCTAGACAAAGATTTAAAACCAAGACTTGAAGAAATTGAGAGTGACATATGTAGAAGGAGCTGCTGTTTTCCATGACGTGCGGTGCAGACTTATGACAGGAAGTTGGATAGAAACGAGGTACACAAATGTTTCGTATGTAGCAACGTGACTGAGTTTAATTTCCTGTATGCCGCATCAAAACCAATATTTGTTCGTGTTTGCTTCACAACGGTGAAAGTGACCTGAGCGACGGGGATCAAACAGGTTGTGCAACTTCGGCGCCCATCTCTTCAAAGACACGCTTCGGAGGCAGACAACGAAACATGCTGATCGGGACAATAATACAGGCAGTAAGGGCAGCTCCGTCAAGAAATGTGAGATTTGTTGAACATTGAATCCTAAAAGTCAAGGATGACTAAATCTAAAAGGGCAGTTCTGTTGAGCTCATCGTGGCCCGCAAAGCACCAGGCAACTTGGTTCTCATCGCACGTGACACACAAGAAAATCCCCCCCTACCCGAAAAAAAAAATCAATTAACCAGCTAAGTAGAGGTTTGTTCCTCTTCCCCGTGCATCAGGACGAGGCAAGAGATGAAAGAGGAAGCTGGCTGTGATCTTAAAGGAAATGGGGTGAGGACTGAAGGCAGGACGTTGAAGTAAAACTGGGGGCTGCCTGCGTTCCCCCCTCGTGTGTTTTGTTTAAACAGAAGTTGGCAGCACAGCGCCCGGCCTGATTGGCACTGAGGCAGCAGAGAGTCTCCACCCTGCACATGACTCACCCCGCTGGAGTCGCGGAACGACCGCGGCGCTGCCAAACTTTCTCTCATTACCTCTGTGTTTTCCCTGCTGCATTCCACTCTCATCCTATATTTCACGGCTGCACGGCTGCCCGGGCCTTTCTCTCTTTTTGTCATCGCAACTTTTCTTTTATCGCTGAAATGGGTTACCTGTTCATTTTAGCATTAATCCATATCAATTAGAGAGCATGTCATATTTTAATTAATTCTTTGAAGGGGGAAAAGAATCGCTTTCTTGCAGACAGTTGGATGAGAAGTGAAAACCACTCTGAAGACTGTGCAGCAAACATGAAACGACAGCCGGCAGCCAGTTAGCTTAGCACAAAGACCTGAAATAGGGGGAAGCAGCTAGCCCGGCTCCATCAGAAGCAAACAAAATCTACATGCACCTTTAAAGCTCCTTAATTTACACACTGTATCGCGTTTATTACATCTGTAAGTGTAACAACAAGTTGTGGTTTTGTGGGGAGTTTACTGTCACGCAGCCAGCCGAGACTCCAGGAAGTTCCTGCTCCCTGCCAAGAAATACTCCAGCACGTAACCATGTGTAAAACCATAACCACTGGCGCTGGAAAAGAAGGGGACAGCAAGACTTTTTGTTGTGGTACTAAGGGTAACGTCTAAGTCTGCTACTGTGGCGATCATTGGCGACAATGTCTGAGCTTATGGTGGATTTGTTGTGAGTGTGTCTGTGTGTAAGAAAGGCCCCAGCTTTGTTGTAGCAGTCAAACACAGTGCATGCTATTACTGCTCCATAAAATGTGTAGATGAGCTCAGCTTGCAGCATAATAGTTATTGAAAGGCTGTGTGTTGTGTTTACTGCCACTGAAGAGAATTAAAAAGCCCCTGTTTGTGCAGCGTTATTACATTTTCCTGTATTCCTCACAGCAGAGTTGGTCTAGACTGTGACAAACCAGCCAGTCACCAGCTACGAGCCAGGCTGAAATAAATTCCAGTAGTATAAGCCGTTCAGAACATATGCAGTCACGTAAATCAGTGGATCAGATGATTGAACGCAGAATGTTCGACGACAACCCAAAATAGCCTAATCTCCGGTGTTTCAAACTGTGTCATCGAACGTCACCTAAGTTTTTGTCCCCTGACTGTTTGACCCCAGTCAGCTCCTCTGACCGTGACCTGTCGTCACACAAGATTTAAGGTTTTAATTAACGAGCTTTAGAGGTGCTTTCGTTATCTTTTTTCGAAAGAGCGAGGCTAGCTGTTTCCCCTCTTTCCCAGTCCTTTATGCTAAGCTATGCCCACTGTAGCTGTTATTATTATATTCGGCACACGGACATGAGAGTTGTATCGGTTTTCTCATCTAGAAAATGAACATGGTAATGCTCAAAATGTCAAACTATTCCTTTTATTTTACCCTTTGCATACAAAAAAAAATTCCTTACAGGACAGCGTAGGTCACAAGCGCTAAATAACAGTCCTCCTGGAGTTGACAGCGGGCTTGTAAGCTTGTGTCCTGACAGACGCGGGCTGTAAATCTTCTCCATATATTTGGAGAATGCTCATACAGATTCCAAACTCTGAGGTGACTGAACCCTGTCAAGATGATATCTATAGGCTTGTTTTTACAATGACTAGTGGGCTTCTTACGCAGGTGTTACTTCTCAACTTTTCAAACTGTAGTCTGCATATGTAAGACACGCATGCTTACCATCATCACCTAAAGAGGATGCGGTCAAAGGTCCATAAACTGTTACTGAAGTGCGTTCAGTAGTTAGGCTTTTATTATCTGATTGTTTATGTGTTATACTACAGTTTATGAGAGGTTCGCAAAGACCAGACAGAGACAGTGTCTGGACAGGATTCAGACATGTAAAATATGTTGCTCTGGGACATCCTCATAAAATGTACAATGTTCCAAAAATATTCAACGCGCTGATATGCCGTCACTTGGCTGCGAGTGTGGGAACGGTGTGAAAAATGAATAAAAACAAACTAATCTAGTTTTAGCTATTGTTTCTAAAGAGACTGACAAGTGTTCAGATCCAGTGTCCTGCTGCATGTGAGAATGTGGGGTGCACATGTAGAAACACACTACATACGCGCTTCTCCTCGCTCCACCGGCTCTGGCTTATTATCAAAAAATGCTAAAGCAATGAGCTACTACTTTATAAGTTCAAAGGTTAAGAGATAGCTTCACACTCCTGGTAAATATAGCTTACCTTGGTTCCCACACCGTAAACAACCTTGTGATGTCAGTGATGATCCCGGGGCCAGGATGAGGACAATAAACAGGAAGTGGCTCAGCAGCAAGCTGCATCCCATAATAATCAAGACAAAAACACAGACAAACAATCCCAAATCACAGCAAGACACAAAGTGACAGATAACACGGACGAGCGACCCCGAATCTCTGCACAAACTTCCAGCAACCCCAAAAACAACACGCCGGAGAAATACAAACATCCCACATTCACGCAGAGAGCCTCCGGGCAAGGAGGGGAGGACATCAAACGCAGCCATTTACAAAATCAACGATGTGCAAACCCAGACGGTCGAGTAAACAGAGAATCGGACATGTAGAAACAACTTGAGATGTGTGCAGCGAAGGATTCAAGCAGGCGTAAACAAAGGATAGTGTGACAAACGTTGTAGAACCAAGTGTGGGCCAACGCCGCGTCTTGTATGTTAGACTTGAAAGAGTGTTGCTCCAATTCATCACACTTGAGTGCAACATATTAAGGCCTCCCATCTCTGTATTATTAGAAGCCAATGGCAGAAAGGACTGCTGGACCTTTGTGTCTGACTTTGAACGCAACACTACCTCTTTCTTGCCACCCAATCTGTGTCAGGGCCACATAAATCCACTATGATGCTCTCGCTCTGCCTGTAAACAGCCCGAGCCGATGTTTTAATGGGCTACAAACACACAGAGACAGAAACATACTGCAGGGGTTCCCTGACTCTCTCGGCCCACAGGACTGCAGCAACCTGAGTAAAACCATCTGCACATAAATTTCTCTCAGCACTCGTGATTAAACTAACCTCCTCATCGCTGAAATATGAAATGGTCCCACAAACAATGAGTCGCTGACTTTGAAAGTACTTGGTAACTTAGAACAAACATTTTAAATTGCTCTCCAAAAAGGCCATGTTTGGATGAGTGGAGGGAAAAACTTTTTTATTGGCTTACTTAGCCTGCTGTTTAATGGCAATTAGCATTATTCTAAATAAATACTTCAAGTTTAGCATCATCATTTCTAGCCATTTGGTGCACACTTTGATGTCCCTGTCATAAATGTTGATTTCTCCAATACTCTGTAGTACGACTAAACTAAACTGTACCCTGTGTAAGTGCTAATTAGCAAACGTTAGCATGTTAACACACTAAACAAAGTTGTTGAACCAAAACAAACGTCAAAATGTTAGCATTATCATTGTGGGTATGTCAGCATTGATGTTAGCATCTGTCAGATGTTATCTAAGAAAACAGTTTGAGCACAGTGTTGTGAACTTCTCTGCGTGTCTCATGAAATTGCTTAAAATGCATCATAGACATGAAATTCATCGAAAGTGTTCACAAAATTTAAACTTTGGTGTCCGATCTGAAATTCAGGTATCGTGCTGGCAATTGCATTGGTCAATTTCGACAACAGTCAAAGGGGAATTCACGGGGGAGGGTTTAAACTGTAACATCATACATTAATAAAAATCTAAGAAGCATGTGTATCATGACAGATGTTTCCAATAAACAATATAGTCTAAAATCGTCTGCTCAGGTCCGCTTTTTGCATTCGTCTCCAAAATGACATCATGTTGCACTCCTCTGCTCCCAGACAAAGTCCTAGGATGAACTCTGGTTGTGATCCCTCTCGCTGGAGCAGACCTTCCTTCATCTGCGGCCGACAGACTGAGCGAGCCGGTGCAGCTGTTAATCCTGATCCCTCCCAACTCCGACTGCTGACCGCAGTCGAGGGGGGGGAAGGAGAACTTGAAAGGCAACCTCGGTGACTGTACTTCACACCTATTTTCTCAATATGCGCTTACACACATGGATGCGTGCACACACACACACACACACACACACACTTTGTCTGTCTCCGTCACACACACGCACACACATAGACAAACACGCAGCTGCCTGGACGCTGAAGATAAGGAGCTGGAGCTGTGAGAGAGAAGGAGGAGGTGGAGGTGGAATTTGGGGGGGGGGGGGGTTGCTCGGATGATGTGTGTGCATGTTTGTGTCTGTTTGTGTGTGTTTTTCTTTTTCAGCGGAGGGGGAGGGGGACCGCTCTACAGGACGTCCTGAGGAGCTCCTGAAACAAGCGGCACGACACGTCGAGCCGTACGCACACAGCAGCCAGAGCTCGCACACTACACAAATGATCATAAACCCCCCGAAGGCAAACATAACAGCACGCGAAAAATGAACGCCCCATCCATCAAAATACACATTAAATATCAATGAGTTAACGACGAGGGTATTGTGACAATTCAATCTGCAGCTGGCAGATATTCAGAAAGCAGCTGTTTATGTTAATGATTGGTAAAATTTATTTCACGCTTTGACCAGGACCAGTGGTTGGAGAAAAAAAAACAGTAGCAGCAGCTAAACAGCGGCGGAGTAGCCTAAAGATGTCGTTAGCAGCAGGCGCATGCAGATGGAAGTGCCTCTCCATTTCCCTAACGACCGCACCATAGGAAGAGAAACAAGGTCTTCTGCATTGATTTTCCTCCTGGGTCCATGCTGTGTGTGTGTGTGTGTGTGTGCGTGCGTGTGTGTGTGTGTGTGTGCGAAAGAGGTCTCAGCAGCCTTCCTAATGGGATGTGTTTGTATACAGGGGGGGCCTGGGAAACAACAGTGTAACCAAAGGGAAGAGCAGAAGGAAAACACGGACCCCTCCCTGTCCGTGTATGGGACAAACATGTTCAACGCACACGCATTAGCACACATGCCTCCTCGCTCTCCTTTCAGCCTGATCTGGGGGTTGAGCCAAGTTCCCTTTTTGGACACCTTTCTCTTAGCGTGCTTACGTCTCATATTTGAAGAATATGTTTTGATGTCAGATCAGACGGCTGCTCCGCTCGTGCGTCCGGAGCCCTAAGTTTCAAATTAAGAGGAAGATGCGGGCCTCGTCTATCTCTGTGTACAGTCGCTTTTCCCCTTGTTTATTGGCCAACATGCCCCGTGGACCTAAGAACTGCCAGCCAATGACAGGCCCGGGGACGGGAGCTGGCACGGTGCCCCCAGCTGGAGCAGGTGCAGCCAATATAGGAGATAAGGAGAACATGCTGACGGATCTGCCGATCAACTTAAAAACACTGATTGAGGCGGTTGATGAGAGGCTACTTTTTGGCTGCTGTATTACACGGCACCCATGTGGGCGTGGGTGGCCCTGTTTGTGTGGGATTAGAGGTGGGGTGGGGGTGGGGAAGGGGTAAAACAACGCATGTGTGTGTGTGTGTATGTGTGTGCGTATGTGTGTTCGTCAGCTTTAGTGCCAGGGCTCCTGTGCGACATCGTGGAAAATCCTCCTCAGCGGTTTCCTGTGGGTCTCCATTATCAGGCCTCGTTGATAGACCAGCTTTTCCCCCCTACTTCCTGCCTCTCTTCCTCCCCTTCCACCCCACTTCCCCTCCCACACTCTTCTCAATCACATGAATCACCGCTGCCACAGAGAGGGCGAGGGGCTGGAAGCAGCTACAAACTGCACTCCTAACACTCGCACACAGTCGGTTTACTCTGCGTACTTTGCACTGTACAATGAGCTCACCTCGTCCCTTCGATTGCCACGTAAAGCAATGCCCGTTAGTCGCATGCATCACCGCATCATTCCGGGCTTCATTTCATTATCTTGCCGCGCTCACTGATGCAGCTGTGCACGTAGAGTAGTACTTGAGACAAATGTTGAGTCACTTGCACATGAGGTCATTCCACCCTTCCCTGTTGGATGGGAAACCAAGATGCCAGTCAAGATGAAGCTTGTCCCGTTCGTACACCCTTGGCAAGCACTAACAACTAGTGTCTCACAGTGAGCATAGCATTCGCCAGGATTTCAAAAAAAAAACTGACAGCTCAGGATAAAACTTGAGTGATGGCTCTGTTCAGTGATGAAACAAGAGTGGTGACATTGATTTACCTTGTCAGGCTGGATCTGTCAGATCCATCTTGCCAGGCGTCAGCTATGCTCTTCTGTCCAGGCAACAGTGGTTCAGACCGACAGCATCTCACGAGGAACTGCTGGGAACAATGGGTATGGTTTATATATGAAGACTAGCGAGAGAAGTGACTGAAAACAACAATGGCATCTTCTTAAGAAATCCAAACTGGAGAGTATTTGTCATTGGAAGAACAGCAAAAATGGCAGTGAAAGCTCTTCTGGACGAGAAAGATGTTTTCGCTCTTCGCTTGAGCGGCCTCATCAAGAGTTTGATTTACCAACTGGCTCAGTTGGTGATAGCGCTCTCCTACTGTGGCTTTGATTGGTTAAAGTTAGCCTGTGATAGCGCCGTCAGGCGGTTCATCCAATCACCTGCCAAGTATGTTTTGGAAGGGTGTGCTCTTATTCTAAGGCAACTTCGCAGATTGTTCTGTGTATCAACCGGTGAAGTTGACACCAGATGCCAAAGAGCCATGTCGACTGACAGGGTAGAAAATTATTACAGGATTTATTGTTACATTGGTGATAAATAATTGCATAACAAAAAGCCCATTGTCATTGGTGGTTGAATGTGGGCTAAGCTTCGCATTGAACAGATCTGACAGCGTTATTTATTACAAGCTAGCTGAGGATTGCAAGATTGCACACTTTAAAGGCTAACTGGCATGAGATTAACAAAGACTGACAAAACCTTTTGGCACATTGGCCTGAGATAATTAAAAGAGATATAATATTGTTACACAATACATCACAGTCCTTCATAAATAACACTGGCAGGGATGTAAGTCTGCTTCTGGTTTGTTGTTCTTACACAGATCAGAACTAACACCAGTATGTCTGCTTTGAGAATACCACGCTAGCTTCTTTCATTAGCCAGCTAAGGACCAATGGCTGGTGGTGTGTGATGTAGCACCAAATGGGGGATCATACTGGAGATCATACCTGCTAAACCCAAGTTACAGACAGCAAGAACTGGCATTTGTGGGATGGAGTGGTAATGGCCAGGCACCATTTTGCCTCTCAAAATGATCATGAAGCTGTTATTCTAGGCTCTAATTGTTGCATAATGTTGCTTTTCTGTGATGAAACACAGTGTTGTGGAGTTGAGGGTGTTTCAAAACACAAAGCTTTGGGGTCCCGCTCCTTTTCAGCAGTGGTCAGGCGACTCTTGGCAACCGACGTTGTTACCAGGACAACATCAACAAACACAGTCCCACCTGATGATGATGATGATGGGGGCTGAAAGATGGCTGGTGGTCAATAAACACACGCAGTGAGGTAAAAGGAGAGTGAGCTTGTGTACTTAGGATCATTCATTCCTATGTGAATTACTGGGGAGTGGGAAAGCAAGAATGACAAAAATCAAAAGACTTTGCTGTCATTTTGTGTTTGAATCAGGAGGGAAAAGGGTGGAGCGAGAGAGAGAGAGAGAGAGACAGACAGAGAGCGATTGTAATTGTAAAGGTTGGAAGGCTAAAACATGACTAATCTTGCTGCTTCCAAAAAACCTCCACGGTAAATCTTTCTTCGAGCTCTCCATCAATCCTGTGCACATGTGGAGGACTGATCTATGGCAGCGATCGCCGTGCCTTCCAGGGAAGGTAGGGCTGTTGTTCGCTACAGGACGTGACACGGGGCATGTGTGGGGGGCCTGATAGAGAGGCAGAGGCCGATGAGAAAAGGAAAGAAAATAAAGAGAGGGAGGAAAGGGAAGCACTTAGGTGTGCTTGATATCCTATCAGCGCCCAATACCCATCTCGGGCATGGAAAAACACCATGAATGGGATTCACTATTCAGCTCAAATGAGAGGGCCGGAGCAGGCTGCGCACATTTCTGGGCTGCGGACGGGAGCGGAGATCAAATGGTGGATGGATAAAAGCTTGGAAACAATACACAGTTCCCCATGTGTCCGAGAGCCAAATGCGCAGCGGCAATACGAGTTCCTTTTTGTTCTTGAAAATGCTCCTCAGATGTTTTGACGCAAGACCGAGAGTGGAGGGGATGGGGGGGGAAAGGGGGGAGGGGGGAGGCGGCGGGAGACAAAACAAACAGCAATTAAGGTAGTTTGTGAATCCGTTTGAAAGGCCTCATGATCCATCCTTTAGGAAACATCTGCCATATTGATGTACGAGTCCAGGAAAAGACAAATTCCTTCTATCCCTGTAAAACAAACCTTAGCAGCGTGTGCGTTGCTTATCTATCCATTCCTAACCTGACTCTGTAACTCCGGCCTTCGTGCACACTTGCATTCAATAAGACGTACACACACGGCACTCATACACAAGGCCTGTTTTTTTGCTACAGTGAAAAAATATATTCCTCATAAACATTTATAGTCTAAACACAGATAACACCGCCCCTATCGCTTTGCCTTCAGCTGGAAATTCCAGACAACCGTCCTGTGGGGAGAGAGGATAAGAACATATCTTTTCAAGCAGAAAGCTCTTGCTTGTCTGGGGAAGAAACATTTTTCATAATCCCCAGAAAATGCTACACATCTATCTCCCGTCTAGCTATAATAGGAACGAAAGAAAAAGAGTTCAAGCATCTAAGCTGTCGGCGCAAATATCTCTGGAAGTCCCTGAGAGGAAGCAGACGAGGACTAGCAGACTAGATTTACCGCGCGTGACAGATGAGAAAGATGCAGACAATGGTTTCAGAAATGTATCACGCACTTACTCTCATAACGCCAAATGATAGTAAAAGCAGAAGTGTGGAAACACAACTGTGCTGTTTATTCCTACAAGTCCTCGGGGAAACATCGTCTGTAAATCTGGTAAATCAGGCTGCATGAAACGCTCGAGTGCACTTTGGAGAAATAAGAAGATAAACAGGAGACCCCCACGGAGAAACAAGCCTGACATGGTGCTTTCATGGGGCACGTCGGTGTGTTTACACTCTACATTAAACAACACAGCTCGGTCATGACGCTTAAAAAAAAACTGCAGACAGAGGAAAAATCCAATATGGCGGTGGTTTGGGTGGCTTGTTGTGCTGTAAACAGAGGAGCATGCTGCAGTGTGACTTTGTTTTTTATGTCAACACTGAACTGTTCATCCAGAGGACCAAAGGACACACACAACCCCACACACACACACACGCACACACACACACACTTTTGTCTCTGCCCTTTGACCGGCTATTTCATGTCACCTGCTCCAAATGTGTGTGACTAATAGGTTTGACATAGTCTGACATTTTGTGGCAGTGCTCACTTTCTTCCTGAGAGTACAGTGAAAACACTGACACCACCCTAATGTCAGTCTGGTAAATACGAAGGCACCACTTTATTACGGAACCCACCGCAGTTCTCACAAGACCTGCCAAAATCTGCCCGTGAGTCGTTGGCTTCGTTGGTTGCGTTCTCTACACTTTACTCACGCAGCAGCTGTTTTCTTGTGGTTCTGATACAGCAATTTATGAGCTGAATTAAACACAACTGTTAAGCTGTGGTGGGATAATAACACGAAGCTACCACCAACACCTGGCTAACTTAGCTTAGCACAAAGACCGGAAACGGGTAGAAACAGATTTCCCCCGCTGTTAGCTAGCTAGCTTACTTAGCTTGATTAATCTAAGCAAAAACAACTGCTGGCGTTAGCTTCATACTTAGCCTACAAACTTGAGAGTGGTATCAATCTTCTCATCTACTTCTCAGCAACAAGGTGGACAGGCACGTTTTCCCAGAATGTCAAACTCTTCCTTTCAGAATTCAACATAGTTACGCTGAATTTGAATTACTCACACAAGAAAAAGTTGACTGAAAGCAATCTTTTACTTTAAGAATATAAAGTAAGACAATTTAACAGGAAACAGATTTAAAACAACATTGCTTGACTAGGATCACACAAATAAGCCCAATAAAAGGTGAAGTAGTTCTGAGTGAGACTGCGGTTCTCCCTTTTTCTCTTGCACTTGAGATTTATTTCCCTGGAACTCAAATACAAATTCAGTTGTACTTTGTCCCGTGTTGTGTACAACATGAGTCACATACCGTCCGTTGTTTCTCTGCTGTTAAATGACAGAAACAGAGAGGCTGAACTGATTCTGAGAAGCTGGAAATGTCTGTGCAATACTTGATTCTCTCAAGTGTTTACAGTAACATCTAGCAATCCCGATCCAAGCTTACACAGCAATGGCTGGATGAAATATCAAATTGATGGATGTAAACATTTCCGATTGGACCAGACCAAGATTTTTACATTTTTGTCCTCGCCTTACCCAAATATAAATGTTCACCGTCCCTTTTTCCAACTCTTAACTCCAAATCCCAGCTCCAAATTTATAAACTATGGTGCAGAGTTTATAAACTAATAAAAGCACAAGATGAAGACATGAGCGGCAAAGATGCCAGTCTAATAACTCTGTTCCAAAGTGTCAAATAAAACCTTTTGCTGAGATTAATGATATATCAACATGTCTAATTGCACGGCAACCAAAAGGCAACAGAACAAATGCAGCATGTTGTATATGTGGTGGGGTTTTTTTTGGCAATTTGTGGCATGCAGCGACATGAAATAAGCGCAAAAGTAAATATCGATTAGTCACAGAGAATCGACTTTGATCATAAATAAATAGATTCAAACGTTGTATTTATGTGAATTAATCGTTCTCCTCTGGCCTGTTTGTAGCTCTTTGCTCGTTTCGATAAAAGCAGGTTAATTTACAGAGTGATTTGGCCTGCGAGCACGGCTGTACAGTTAGATCAGAAGCCAGACTCAGACGACGTTGGCCAAAGCAAAGATCCATCTGTCCGTTCCTTGCTGAGAGGAGTGTGCAGGGCATAGAGTGCACACACACACACACACACACACACACCTCCCATCACCAGCTGGATCGGAGAAAGCGGCACTTGGGGAACAGTTGACACGCTGATCTCTTTAATGGTTACATCCTCCACACCCAACACCCGAGACACACAGACACACACGCTTTCATTCGTTTAAAACCGACTGACACAGAAAATACATATTGCAACATTCCTCCTCCCCCCCCCAGATTCACAACACACACACACAACTCACTCCTGCACTCACACACATTTACACACACTATCCTGTTAACCACCCCCACCTCCATGCAATCAGAGGCTCAGAATAGGAAGGAGGGAGAGGAAGCGGCCCTGCATTCACAGGCTGGGAACAAGGAGAAGGAAAAACAGCCGGAACCTGGAATTTACGGAGGAAAAAACAACGGCCATCCAAAAATACCTCAGGACCATCTCCGCAGATAAACAGAAATATCATTACTCTCATCCTCTACCTCAGGACAGTTTTCCTTACATGCTTCCTTCATCGCATCCTCTGCGCCTCGACTCTGCTGCTGGCCACCCAGCATCGAGGAAACCTTCATATAGC
Organism: Sparus aurata; assembly: GCF_900880675.1. Lineage (NCBI taxonomy): Eukaryota > Metazoa > Chordata > Actinopteri > Spariformes > Sparidae > Sparus > Sparus aurata. The sequence continues at coordinate 24,059,717 of NC_044208.1, read as the reverse complement.
TGTTGGATAACTGCTCAGTGCGATCGAGTCTTAGATCTTTCTTCGCAGGCTTCCTCGGCCTCACACTGACCAGGAAAGCCACACAAGAAGGTCTAACTATGACCCTCATTAAGCCCTGAGCTAATCAGTGCTAAGTGGGGCCGTTGAGTCCTTCCAACAGCAGACTTGAAACCCCCAGACCAGTGGTCATCCCTGGTGGGGGATGAGTCTGGTCTCTTACATGTTGTACCCTTTTCATGCGCCCTTTATCTTCCGTAAGTGGTGTAATAAGGTTTTACATTGAAAAACAGCTATTTTCCCATCTAACTGTGGAGCAAGTCTGAAGAAAACCGTTTGAAGAAATGAGGAAATGTTGCAAAAAAGGAATGTTTCCAACAACTGTTAAATGTACATATATTTGTTGTGCATACATTTAAGGAATCTCTGACCTATGTGACCATGATTCACTGTGAGGAACCATTGATCAGCAGGCTAATTTCCACACATTAATATTCATTAAGCGCTCAGCAATGACCACTTATGTTTGAATGTGGGTGTGGAAAGTACAAGATATCAGACTGATCCATGTGAATTTGATTTTGGAGTTATAAAAAGAAATTGTGCACTGGAAAGCGTACGCCAGGTTCTATATTCAAAATATTTCTTGCGGCACGTTTATTTTGACATTTGTAGGAAAGCAGATATTCAGTGTTGATTCTCTGCAGCGTTTAAAAAATGAGGCTGCCCTGCTCCTTTCAACAGATATAAGTTAAGCCGGCTGAACAGCACCGTGACAGAACCCTTCCTGGGGCTGAGAGGTGGGGTTCACTGACCCGGAGGTCATTTCCTCTGACCTCTTCTTCCTGATTGATTCAATTTCCTAGCCATTGGTCTCCTATTAGGATGTTCTAATGGACCTTTACCTCCTTTTCAATATCCCCTTCATTTGTCTCCAAAAAAAAGGACAAGTTGTCACGCCGTCCACTTTGTGTCACTAAACTCTGTCATCCTATACGCATGTGATGTCAGTTAAATGCACAATTCCATCCCTTCACGTTTGCTCCTAACCCTGAAAAACTGCCAATAACCTTTAAATGACATAATTGACCTTTCAGAGACATAGTCACGTCATCTGTTGGACTCAAGCGGAGCATTGTAGATGTGGGATTGCAAAACACGTGGTGATTGAGTCATCTCTCGTTTACCTGAGCTCAATGACAGCATGCAGGATCAATGTTTTTTTGTTTTTTTTTAATCTGCTGTACCGTACTGCAACTGTAATGTATATATCTGGTATCTAATTCAAACCCAATCACCTTATTATCATACAACACATAAAAGATCAAGAAAATACGTAACTCAGTACAATTTATAGCCTGTAACATTCATTGTGTCATGATTCATAAGCAACTAATACAAAGTATTATTTCCATATTATTACATAAAGCTTTATTTTAACCATGTGACAATGAAAGGATAAGAAGCTAAAAGTACTTTTAGAAGTGTCAATTATAAAACTGCTGTGCTATATGAATGTCACAAATGCTAATTCATGTGATCACATTTATGTAAACTTACATTAATTTCATTTGTCCAGCAAACCCTCTGACATATGTTGCAGACAGTTCAGTGGCAGGGACCATGTGACCACTATTTTGCCTCCAGGCGCTGCCTGTTTGAGGCTCCAGGCTGACTGCTGTACGAGTCAAGCACCGGGTAGATAGCAGTAATGCTTCTGCAGTATGTGCATGATGACGTAGACACTACTTCAACATCCTGCATTAGGTCAGTGTCTATGACGAAAATACTGAGATATGTATAAAGGAAATGCGCCAGACTGGTGTTAACATCAATAAACATCTCAACCCAACTCAGACCCATTTCTATATGTAAACACAATTTGCTGTCTGGGTAAACTTGTTTTGAGGACTGCATATTGGTTCATTCTGTTTGTTTTGGTTGCAGTTTATTCTCCCATTGACTTTGTGCATTTGCTTCTTCATGCAACCAACCACTCATCGAATCTGACAGAACCTCTGATGGGAGATAATACATCCCACAACTACACTGGAGAATTACATCACATGGCCCGAGGTGAGGTTTTTCCATTTTGTATTTCCATGTCAATATGACTCAACAGTATGGATTGAATTCTGGATGAGTGATGTATTTCATCATTGCATTGCTGAGTGCTATAAACTTCACTTTTAGTTCATGTTGGATGAGGTTTCATTCTATTGTTTTTTAATCAGGCCTTTTGTTTCACATGGAACCGTTATTTACAAATTGTACAATCTACGTGCATCTAACATGTTTCTGTAATTTGCTTGGTGTGATTTTGTAAGTTTGTTGTGTCCAAGCAACACATATTGCATATCAGTCCGTGGGAGAGGTATCCCCTCTCTGTTGCCTGAGGATTCTTGAATTCTGTTTTTTAGGGAGGATTTAATTCACTCAGAAAATTGAGGGTTGAACAACAGAGGGTGTTGCATTCTGTACAGACTATAAAGCCCCTTGAGGCAAATTGTTATTTATGATTCTTGACTATATACTGCAAATAAAATTTGAGTTTACGCCTCATCAGCATAACTGGAATATTTTTAAAGGATAACTCCACAACATTCTACACATTACAGTGTGTTTACAGGGTCTTGGGGAGTACTACTGCATAAATGAAAAGCAGTATAAACCTTTTGTGTCACTAGAGGAAACTACATGTAATTTCATAAATTGCTTCCAGTGGCTAAATTGCATTGTGGGTGTATTGTGGGTAATGTGCACTCCAGGGTCTGGAAAGATGGTGATATCTTTGGTTTGGCTGTATCGATTTTGATCATTTGTTTTTAAACTGTCTACACCAGTTACCCACAATGCAACTTAGCCACTGAATGACATCACTGGAGGCAATTTATCAGACTACAAGAACCTTCCTCCCGACTACAAGAATCGATACTTTTTCACACACTTACCTCCAAATTTGGTGTTTTTTCAGGTATTGATCAAACTGAAGGAGGGACTGCTCCACGAGTTGAGACAATTCTCCTATTCCTTAAGCCAAACTAACTATTTACAAAGCCATTGTATGACATTTGAAAAATGCATTGCCACAAAGCTGAAAACATGGCTGTTTTTTTTAGCTCATGAAAACATTTCATTTTTGGAGATATGTGGTTTTTACTGGAAAGCAACAATCCGCAGAACTACTTCTCAAGACCTGTAAATGCAAATTGGTGAAGTTACCCTTCAGTGAAATTTGGCCAGTAGTAGACCTTACTAAAAGTACACTTACACAGATAGTTATTCATCAGGCTTTATCTATGAATCTTGTGTATTGTGCAGCTGTTTAGCAGAATCTATAAACCGCAATGTTGCCAAAAATAAACAACAACTTTAATTTGCCTTTCCTTTCTCTCTCCTACTCTATTGGCACTCAGCCTGAGGTGGGCGAAAGAATTTCTGGGTTTTGGAAATTACAGTTCAGGGAACGCTTTATGAAAGAACCAAATCTCATGTTTGCTTGGATACACTGCAGCTAACAAACATTTCCAGGATTGCTGATTAACTCTGGAGGTCAGCCACAAAAAAATAAAAAGCCATGACCAGTTGCTGATGCAGCTATTCCTCTGATTGCGCTCTTGCTTTCACTAAGTGGCGTCTTCATCTGCAGCAGATTCTGTTTATTAGTTTTAGTGTTTGACATTTTCCCAACGCAACGTCTTATTCAAACAAGCCTGCCCCGAGCACGCTGCTGTAATCACAAACTCCTCTTTTAAGGTAAATACAACTGGATAGCCTGTCAGATAGGCATTTTGCAAAACTGAGTTTGTGGTTGTTAGGTATGGCATTTCAGATGTGTGCACACGCGTGCACATGTTCATACGTGTTTGTGTGTATGTGTGTGTGTGTGTGTGTGTTAGCCCCACTGAGAGCGTTATTACAAAGAGCCAATAGGACCGAAGGACCACACTCTAGCACATCCTGTTTGACTTGACCTCAGAGGATATTCTCCTTTCCCAAGCAAACAAACTGCCGGGCTTTTGGATCGTACCAACGTCGGAGGGGAAGGGAGGGGACGGGAGCCTGGGGATGTCTCTGGTGGGGAATCAGTGGGTAGAAGAGAGTTTCTGCAGAAGAGTTGCTGCTTTGCCAAAAAAGCAGGACAGGTTTTAATCTCTGAAAAAACAGATAGCTGTGTTTATAAGGTCACCAACAGTGGTTAAAAAACACTTTCCATAAGAATGTAATTTTGCAATGATCTAGTTCTAATATGTGGTAGTCACACAGGGTTTCTGCAGTTTCCAAAAAAGTCAAAGTCAAAGGAAAGAGTCACTCAAAAATGAAAATTCAGTCTTATCTACTCACCCTAATAGGGATGGAAAGCTGGGTCATGTTTTGGAGTTCACAAAGCATTTCTGTAGCCTCGCAGCAAAACGACTTTGCAAACAAACTCTTAACAACTGAAGTAGATGGTTTCAAAATCTTAAAAACAACTGAAGTAAAAAACACAAAGCAGCTCGCCCTATGTGATGCAAGTCTATGGAAGCCCAGAGATCCCAAATTCATATGAAAAGATTCTATTCACACCTTTTTAAATTGAAATCTTCACTGTAGCTACTAAGATTAGTTGAGCTGTTAGCACACCCTGTCTGAAGTGGGTGCACAAGCTCGACAGTGCATTGAGGGTGTAAATAACATGTTTTCAGAGTCCCCGTCTCCTTCTGGTGTTTAGGAGCATGCTTCATCCTTGTTTTGCTGCAAAGCTCCAGATATGTTTTGTGAACTAAGGAACTAAGGAGGTGAGTAGATTATGACTGCATTTATTTGTCCACCAAACCCTGTGTCATATGTTGCAGACATCAACATATTAGGTCTGCTCTGACATGTTTATTACAGTTTATGTTGTCTTGGTTACTGTCAGGTTTTCATAACAAACACAACTCAATGTCAACTTTGCATTAAAAGTGACAGAACTGGCTGAATGATGCTTCCTGACAGCGAAGACAAAAACCTCCTTCATGTTGATCACAGGTGTCATGTCAAGTGTTACCACTGAACTTTATAACAGCTAATGTTAACTTTAAAATCCAATCCATCTTTAAGACCTGTCAACAATTTGGGGCCTAAAATTCAGATTACGGGAAACTGATGTTAATTATTTCTGCTTGTAAATGACTAAAAATTATCAACTGATTATCAAAGTGGTTGCAGGTTATTTATTTTGTTATCAATTGAACAATCAATTAATCATCTAATCATTGTTTTATTCTGGTCACTGGATTTTGTTAAGCCTTTTTTTACACCGCCTTCAAAACTGGACCCTAATTAGACACCCAAACCTCCCTCCAGCCTGCTCCATCTGACCCTATTGTATCGCTGACATCCTAGCATTTGTTTTGCTTTACATATTATTCAAAAAGCCGCCTCCTCCTCTATGGCTGTATCTGATTAATCCATTATTTGGTTAAGTCGCTCTACCCCACTCCCTTCGGTCTCCCCATGGTGTTTTCCTCGGCTAACGGTGGGCCAGCCTGGTTCTGCTGCTGCTGCTGGGAGACTATTGGGATTAATGCTGCCGACTGACACTAATCTCATTGTGGTTAAGGCTTTGGAGAGACTGTGTACACCCACTTCACTCTCACTCCTAAACACTCGCATTTGTGGCACCAATCCGCTGGGACGTCCACGCCCGCGGAGGGATTTGAGTAGTGGATTCTCTAACTCGCCGCTCATCTGATGGGTGTCATAGATTTCATTTCTAAATAAGTGATATATGAACTCCTGAAAAAGGACTAAGATTAAAAGAAAAGTGAAAATAAACACATTAATTTCCTTCAGGCAGGTTAAAAAAGATCAGTTCTTACTTTTTTATATTAAACATGCAAAACGAGGAGGATAAATTTGGTATTAACTGTGTTATTTTTTGTTCACCACATGATCACTACTAATACTAATGTATGTTCTCGATGCTGGACTACATGCTCATAAATTCGTTCTGAGCATTCATTACCAGCGAGTGGTGTGAGCCCCTCCACTTATCTGAATGAATAATGACGGTTCTCTGTTCACAGTGAATGATAGTCGATGCTTTTATCAACTTCAGGAGCCGCTGTCACTAAATTTAGCCTATATAGCCCGTGTGTTTCCATGGCTACAAGAGTTGAAGTGTGGAGAAGGCAGCAAATTTATACAATCTATATATTCTGAGACCACGTCAGTGATCGCAGCATGTGTGTCTGACTTCTGAATTATTTCCACCTGGGTCCCATAATACGATCCCACCTAAATGTGGTTAAGTCTGCATGCGCCATCCAATTTAAAGGGGTTTTCCAAAACTCTCTTTGCCCGCTTTCTAGAAATGCACTATATTTCTTATTTAAATTGAAACATAAACTTTGATTTAAATCCATAAAAATGGGATAGCCTTTTAACAGTTCACTACAACCCCGAGTGCTCTGTGCTCGGCTTGATTTTCACCAAAATGGGCCGAGTGAATCCTGCAAAGCCCCTCTTCAGTTACACTCACTCCCAAATCCATTATTTATAGCCTGACAGCTAAGACACCTTAATTCAATTTAACCCTCACTGTACTTCGATTAAACGTTTAAATAGTCACATATACCCCATGTGAAGTTACTTAAGCTGACCTCCACCCCCTCCTCCAGATCTCAGAAAAGGTGACTTTTGGTGACGACAACTTCCCTGCAGTGAGCAGCCCTGTTGGTTCATGTTGCCAGTGTACTCGTCAAAAGGCCAGGTCAGTGCTGGTGCACCGCTGTTTGTAGTAAACAGCAAAAAGTCAAAGAAAGGAAAAGAAAGTTCCAAAACAGAGCATGGGGGAGAACATCATCAAGGCAGACACATGAGATTCAAGCGCCATTATGATCCTGTGATGCCAAAATGTCAACTAATGAACTGGAGAACTTGTTTCTGGTTTTAGATCGTGAGAAACTAACTAACCTCTGAGTAAAAGCACCCACTCATGGATTTATCTACAGCATGTTTCAGTTTCTCAAATTACCTTCAACAGACTTTTACTCTGCTGGGTCCAACTAACAGAAAACTAGGAACACGTTTCAATCAGATCATACGACATAAAGGACTTCAGCTTTTAAAAAGCTTTACAACATTTAACCTTCATTTGGCTTTCATCAGCGAGGCCAACAGATCTTAACTACTCCACCTCTGCGGGTCATTTCCTTCACCTGCAACCGGAGCAAATGAGAAATCCAGAGAGACTCCGACCTGATGACTGATTTTCTTTGACTTTCTTTTATGCAGGTCACCGGTGACTTCCTAAAAGGAGCCCTCTCAGGTGTGGCTCAGAGGGGGAGGTCGCACAGCCGGGAACTGAACCTGCGCCTCTGGAGAGCAGCTCGTAAATCTCCCGTCCTCCTCTGGTCTTACTGCCGACGTCACTGTCAATCCGCCGCAACATATTGGCCTCCCTTCACTTAAATCAAGATTTATAATACTTTTACGATAAAGCCCAGCTGGACTTCAAACATAAGCTGCATTAAGGCGAGCAAATATCACCGGGGCCTCCTGATCAATATAACAGGTGTCCCGCCAACCAGCTTAACGGGATCAGATAAATATGTCCGACTGCGCAGACATGTAGCGTATAGCGCCAAGTCAATCTACTGTCATACTCCCATGATATGAAGTCTAAATCTATTTCACCTGCTGTTCTTCTGTTTCGTTTCCATAATGTGCGTCCAACTCGTCTGCAGTTAAGACATGTAAAATGTGTCGAGGCTTTAAATGAATCCATGTGTTATCTGATAACATGTGGTACTTTCCTCCTCTCATTGTCTGCATACTAAAAGACTAAAAGGGAACGTGTTGTCGCATAATGTCTACGTGCAAGAGTTCAATTATGTCCAAAGAATGAATGTTTGTTCTGTTCACTCGAAATGAACAAAAGCCAATAAACACAGTTTTAAAGAGATTATCTCTGGAGAATTACATGATGTATTATGAGTAACACAAACAAACAAATGCATGACGAATTACTCTTTCGAATTTCATTTTCATGTCACTTTACGATTAGAAGATTAGTTGCAGTTCTCACTGATCTCTTTGTGAAGTATTCTGTTGCACATTCTTAGAGAGCTCAGGAGCTAGAACAACTCCAAAGATGGACAAGTACCAGTTAGGGGTCGATATTGCATGCATCTTGTTGCATGAGATCATTTTTTATGTTTCATTTCAAGAATCAGAGCTTGACTCTAATGGTTGCCAGGTTGCCATTGGCAACAAAATATCATGTCCTGACATGAAACTCGATTTAAACTTCAAATATGCATGTTAGTTACAAGACTAACACAGTAGAATTCAATCCCTTTCATTGGTCATAGGTCATAGGTCAGTGGAAAACATGCACTCAAAAACAGATAAATGTTTATTATTTGCTACAATAGAAATATTTAAACATTGTTGTCACAGTCAAAACTACACAAAGCTGCTCATGCATTGGTGCATTTACTCATGTGCACACAGGTGTCTGTTTTAGAGACAATGCAGAAGCATTGAGTGACCTGCTGGATCCTGCTATGCTGTGCCATGAGGAACATAACAACAGCTGCACTAGTGCTATTTGTTATAAGCCTACCAGGAACTGAGGGTGGGCGTGTTAACTGACACTCAAGATTTAAATTCTGTAGTGTGGAGTAAAAAACAAAGCTACAAAGAATTGTGTTTGGTTAAACTAATAAAGCTCCTTAAAGATTATTTTACTCCACATTTTGATTATTAAGTATAACTGCATAGTATCTTAATTCATCAGAATATTCTGTAAAATGGCAACCTGGCCTGGCAACCCATTTTAAAATGTAGAGCAGCAGCTAAGGTTAAAATGAGTTCTTAATTCTCAGCAAACTCTTTACACCTGAGTCCTTGTTAGTCCCTTTTCCAATATTTCTCCTTCAGCATCGTCTAATCTTGTGCTAGTTTTAGTTTTTCCATCTTGGTTGAAGGCCGTAGTTAAAATGAGGCTGAGGTTGAAAAAGAAGATCACCAAATCAGAAAACACACCTGTCTAAAATGTATTCAATTTAAGTTGCATTACTGAGTTTGCCTTCACAGTAGCTTTCACCCCATGTTTTCAAATCACTCATAACAAGCTCAAAATGATGATGATGATGATGATGATGGTGATAGAATGAGAGGCTGATGTCATGGCAGCATTCTCGCTTCATATTTAATACGGCAGCATTCTCCGCATTCCATCGACAACAATAGATATTCTCGTGTCCGCTCTCCGACCAATCAACCTGTTTATGCTTCCTTGTCAGAAGATCGCGGTTTATTCATGAGAACTGGCCAGAATGGTGAGAACAGGAACTGCGGCTTTCTCAACAGCGTCCCTCAAATCCACAAACAATTGGGGAAAGCATCCGTCAAGCAGATGGAACAATCTTGAAATGGCCTCTGTGGAGTACGAGGCAGCAGGGGAAGCAGAGGAGACATGAGACAGACGAGATGCCTTCTTCATCTTCCATGACACCCACACGTACAAGCTTGTGCACACACATCAAAGCATTTGGATGAAGATTTGAGAATGAACTAAAGTCTGGTCAGTCGTAGCCTGCTGTGTTGCTGGAAAGCAGAGAGCTTTGATGCGACATCTCAATTTATGCGGGGTCGCAGCATGCGGTTTAGTGAATGGGTCCAAATAGCATCGGTATGAGCCGCACCAGAGCAGTTGGTTTGTTGAAGGCTCCAGTTGCTGCCTGGCATTGCATAAGGGTGTAATAATACAATGCTTTTTCAGCGAGGCACGTTATAAATAAAACCACAGAAAGCATCTGTTGACAGCGGCTCAGCTCGCCCTCAGTGATGCTGGTGACTGTAGACGCCGCTCAACGTGTTTTCAAAAAGCTTTAAAAGTTTGCTTGCTTTTGATGTCCGCACTATTATTCAAATAAAGCATTCCTCTTTACCATTTTACTGTTCACACTTCTTTTTATAAAACACACGGTTCACAAAGAATAAAGAGGCCGTTAAGGTAAATCAATAAATGAGATGTGTGTCTAGCGCAAGCAGTGTAATAAAAACCGAGGCCATCTGACAGCATTATGATAAAGTATAGCCGGTGTATGGTTTGTTCGAGTTGTGTGGAAAAAGCACATACGGCTCACATGTCACTCACTATTCCTCATAGTGAAGGGAGATTTGTGTTATCAGCCGCGCTCACCTGTTAAACCTACTATAAACCGACAATTGTCACCCTTTTTTATGGCCGTTCCATGGTAGCTGGACTGGAGACATACGGCTATAAAAGGAGATAAGCTGGGCAATATTCTCCATTAGAAACCATTACTGGCAGGACAGACGGGGCAATAATGAGGGCAAACCTGGAGCCGCAACTCAATTCACCCGTCGAGGACAAACATGATAAGTGCAGACAAATCACGTTGCTGTTTGGCAGCGAAGGAAGAAAAATTCAGATATTTCTCTTAAGGTAGCAAAGCGTGCATTGAAGAAATACTCTGTTACAAGTAAGATTGCATGCATTAAAAATGTTTACCTAAAGGATGAGTTCACCCAACATGAAAAGTTTCTTAGTCCACCAAACATTTCTTGAGCTTAACTGCAAAACAGCGTTGCAGCATTCTCCTTAACGACTGAAGTTGGTGGGGACTTGTTTAAAACATTTAAAAAAATGTCAAGTAACATAAAATGGCTCCACACTGCTCATACAGTGTAATCCAAGTCTCTGGAAACCCAGAGATTCCAAATTGATTTGAAGAGATGTTATTTGGGCCACTTCTGAAAAATCTTTACTGTAGCTGTTAAGCCAAAAAGCGTTCGCACCACCCCATCTAAAGTGGGTGCAAGCTGTCAAAAATAGGTACAAAGTACATTATTGGCATCTTAAAGGCAGTGGAGTAGAAGTTTAAAGTAGTAAAAAAAAAATGAAAACACATGTACTTCAAAATTGTTCATAAGTACAGTATCTGAGTAAATGTAGTATCAAAACCTGACCACACTTTACCATCACCTCATATATTCTGCTCTCAGTCCGAGATTTCGTTTGATGAAATCACAAAGAGTCATCAACATTGTAAAGTCAACAAGTAACAGAATCAGCAGCCGAGGGCATATAGACACAGACAGGAGCCGCATGGCACACAGCCTCGCCGAGTCAACGCCATTGTGTCTCTGTGGACCCATTGGAGACACAACAGGTGTGTCAATATGACAAGCATTCAACCGACCCACTCTGTCTGCCCCACATAAACACTGAATAAATATAGATGCTTTTCCATTTTCACTCTTGGCGGTGCACAGCTACAGTACAAAAAACAACAGATGAAGCGCAAACATGCAGAGATCGTGTGGAGTTCAAGGGAAAATCACACCGACTTTAAAACGCAATCATACATAGAAAATACACACATGTCTCTATAAAATTGTATCTTTTTTGTCACAGAAAAGTTGTGTCAGCTTTTCAGACTATCCTGATTTCTTATCACATGGAACACTTATGAAAATGGCCACAAATTAGTCCATGACACAATAGCAAATGAGCAAAATGAGTGCTCTTTATAGCTTTGTATGATACTTTCTAACATAATTACCATAAAAAAAAAAATGCACAATTGCACCATATATAACATTAACAATAATAACAGTATTACTACCTATTTGATGCTTAAAACATTATCTCCAGTGGCCTTACTATCATCTTTAACACAAGCCTACTGTATTCTCCTCATGTAGAACAAAATCTTGTTGCTGCATGATGATTCCACTTTCTCACAACATGGGGGGGAATAAAAAAAAAAAAAATCCCTCTGAATGTTTTTAGGGGATTACTGTAGTTCTTCTCCACAAACGGACACGCCGATGCCAAACAGAATTTAGATGAACAGGTTGGAGAAAATTGGCTTGTCCCCTCCGTGAACAGACGATACAAAACGGTGCGTCGCGCTGCCAGTCTCCCACCAGATGGTAAATGAGAGAGACACTGGCGATCGAATAACAAATACAACCAATCAGACGATCAAAAACAAGCCATGTATGCAGGGAGAAACACTGAGGGAGAGCGATTATTCAGGCGAATATGCAAGCAGAGGATGCGCAGAATGTTATTTTATGGTTTGTGGTGAATTTCTTTGGAGGCGATTTCCTTTTGTGAGTGAAATAAAAATTAATTAATTCACCAGAGAGACACATTTAATTAATCTTGTTGTGTTTTTGATAGCTTCCTTGAATATTTAGGAGTGTGTAAAGTTATTTATCGTCATGGCAAACTGATTCAGGGAGACAGAGAGAACACCTCCGTTTATTATCACCACTGTCACTTTCAGGCCATCAAATTAAATCTTTTATCTCAATCTGCTGAGAGCTGTTAAAGGCTACAGGGACGAATAAAGCAATTTTACGGATGCAGGTGATTGTGTGTTTGTGTGTGCGTGTGTGTGTGTGTGTAAGAGAGATAGAGAGAGGGGGGGAGAGAGAGGGAGAGAGCGAGGGAGAGGGCTCATTTGCATACAGCTGAATAGTTATGTCTCCCGTCCCGCACATTACACCCGCATGAGGGCGAGAGAGGGACACGCGCCGCAACAATAGGAGGCACGCTGCCACTAAACCGTAAAACGCATGGGTGGGCATGGAGGGGCACACGCCGCCGACGAGATGAAACACACCCGGAGTAACGTAGAAAAGGCCCGTGTGTCCGTGCGTAAAAGGAAACCGCATGTGTATATAATTAATATTAAGAAGAAATGTATATTAAATTGAAGTCTGTAGGTTGATTTAGGCGCATGAGGACATTGCTTCTCCATATGTGCCATGAGCTTTAAATGCGTCTGCTTTGCCTCAAAAGAATAAAACGGTAAAAGTGAATTTCTGCGTCACCGGCCATTAAAACAAATTCTGGGATGAGATGTTTTCCTTTTAATCGCGTTTCTCGTTTCATTGTTTGTGATACAGCCCGAGGGGAGAGACGCAGATGACCCCACAGAGAGTCAGGGGCTCTGAAAGGAACCCGTGCGCACGGCTCCAGCGCTGTAGTAAGGCCTAATTAGGCGTGCAATTGAGTGGAACCGAGGGGCAGGGAAGGAGTAGAGACTGTAATTGAAATCCTGCTTTCTATTCTCGAAGTTTCAGCTCTCCTTCATTGTCCTTACTCACTGTCCACAATGTGTAAATGTGCGTCCGGCGTATTGTGCGCTAAAAATAAGTCAACAGATGTTAGGGCTTGTTAATAATCGCCCAGTATCCATGGTGGTCAGTCAGCAGTGCAGTGCCAGTGGGTATTAGATCTGGATAATTGTTGTTGGGTTGGAAGGGAAGGGGGTTGAATATGTGGAGTGGGCGGTGTCAGAGGAGTGATTGGCAGTTTATGTAATGAGCAGCGCAGTGCAAGTCTATATATCTGGGAGGAGACACACTACGGTTCATTCACGAGTAATAAGACGAGTGATGAACGTCCGTGGCGCACTGACGCACCAAGTTCAGCACCAAAACAAGCTCTGAGACGCGCGCACACCGCCGAGTGACCATTGTGGAGTACAGTACCATGCGAGGAGGGGACGCCTGCTGACAGAAAGAAGCAGCTCCAGGCTGTGGATATTGCTCTTCCCTCACCTTTTGGATAACTTGGAGGGTTGGAAACGCTTTCTCTGGACGCTTTTGACGCACGCCAACAAGGAGCTACGGGTGAACTCCCTGGGAGTGAAGAAGGATTTATACGTGTTTTTAGAGATTTTTTTTCTTTTTTTTTTTTTCTTCCATTTGTTTACCTTGGTGTAAATACTTTGGAGTAGGAAGGTTTTGCTGCTTTATTAGCTGGCTGGTGACGCGGCTGCCCTGGAGAAGCGAGAAGGATGGCAGCCTGGTTCACCTTTACCATCGCATTCAGCACCACGTTAATATCACAGGTATGAAGGAGGATGAACGCATCTCCCCCGGTGGTCCTCAGACCAACACACACACAACAACAAAAAAACCACACATGGAGAGCCACTTGTTTAATTTCTCTACGCTGTGTGTACCCGAAGCGACGTGTTCCTAAACCATATCTCCTTCTCTTTTTAGGTATTTGGATCCGGTGTTTTTGAGCTCGATCTGCACGAATTTAAAAACCACAAGGGTTTGCTGGCGAACGGGAACGCGTGCAAGCCCAACTGCAGGACTTATTTTAGAATTTGCCTGAAGAACTATCAGGCTGTGGTCTCGCCAGGTGAATGCATCTTTGGAAGTACAATGACAGCGGTGCTGGGGACGAACTCTTTCAGCGCCAAGGACAGTGGCACTTTACCTAGACCGATTCAAATACCCTTCAACTTTGGATGGCCGGTAAGAGCGTGGAGCAGCGCGTCCACTTTGTCTATTAAATGTTGTTTCAAGGGAGCTGCTATGCATTTTGGGAGCGCACCGGTTATTGGTCAGCTCTTCTAATCCATATCATTAGGTAACAGTGTGTCGATAAACAAGATTGGACCGCTACGACGTCGTTCATTTTAAAAATACCAGAGGGGCATGACTGTAAATGTCTCCATGAAGTGTAAATTAAATAGCTCCCTTTAACAATCAGCAGCCTATCAAAAACAGCAGAATAAGACATAATATCAGCTTTTCTCTCTAAATTCTGGGTTACTAAAAATAAATAAATAGTACAATGGACATTAATTAACTGCATGTTTTTTCTCCTTAGGGGTCATTTTCATTAATTATTGAAGCCTGGCATTCACCTTATGGAAATCTACCTGTAGGTAAGTGCAACATCTTTGTACCACAGGAGGGAGCTCTGTCTGTACATTTAACATCATGAGGCTCTCCAACTAGTTTCCCATTCTCAATACATGCACAAAAGAAAGAAAGCACCCCCAAAAAATGAGGCAGTTAAACACAGCTCAGTCACTCGTCATGTTTCTCTCCACCTCTTGTTAATTGTTCACGATTTCACACATTTTCACGCCTATATTCACCCCTTTGTTATGAACTTCAGAACACCTTTTTCATTCTTATACCCAATACAATTGAACTTCCTCTGGTTTATTTTTGGCGTGGGAAAGAGCTGTGGGCTTTGGTGAGAATATGCAGTGCCTGCCAAAAACCCCTGACTACATCTTCCTGTATTTTACACCTTACTCTGTTCCGCCCTTTGGAAGAGGGGACTGGGCCTGGGAATGTTTTTGCTGACGGAAAGAAAGAGGAAATTTCAACCTGAGTTTATCTTTCATCTAAGCTGTATGGGATTTGATAAGGGATGCAGCTTGGTGCTGGGCAGATTATTAAAGAGAAAGTGGATGACTTTTGAACCCCAAAGCCATTTATGATGTTCTTGACATAAAACCATAATCACGCAAACACCACTACATTAATCTGACTTCCTCTTTCTCTTTTTCTTCCTCTTTCAGATACAAACAACCCAGACTTTTTGATTAGCCTTTTCGCCATCCAAAGACAGCTGGGTGTCGGCACCGACTGGTCTCAGGATATGCAGGCTGGAAAACAGACAGAGCTGAGATATTCTTACCGGTTCATCTGCAACGAAAGTTACTACGGAGAGAATTGTAACAAAAGGTGCACGCCCAGGGACGATCGATTTGGCCACTACACCTGCAACCGTGATGGGCAGTTATCCTGTCTGCCTGGATGGAAGGGGAACTACTGTGAAGAACGTAAGCGACCAATAAATTATCGTCTAGTAGGCCTGTTCACACCTGGCATGCTTCCTGTATATCTCTTTCAGTTCATGGTTGGAGTTTTGTTTTTCTGAGCTTGTGTCAATGTAGAGGCTCATCCAGATGTTTGCAGATGACTTATAAATAGTGGAACCTGTTTCGGCCTAGCTGTGGAGCTTTGTTAGGGCTGTTTGGACACTCACAAGTCCATACAAAGTCTTCCTGTGGCGTGCGACCTTTGCCCTTTCCTCGTTACGCTTTAGTTATCAGAGAGAATAAAGAGTCATGAGCGTGCATAACATATCAGTAATTGATAAGTTGTGAGATTACAAATAGGTCATCATTTTATGGCCACAAGATGATGAGTGCCATAATAACATATGATGTCATCATATCTGGCAGGTCTGATAGGCAATTTTGGTGTAGAATGCATTTTTCAGACCTATTTGCCTCATATTATTTGTAATCATATAATTCTGTCATGTAATTGGTTGTGGCTTTGCGAACACTCATTGAATTTTGGTTGAGGGACAGACGGCTTAGCATGACAACAGGCACATTATACTTGTGCAAACCCTCTCGGCCAAATCATAGACCAACACTTGCATGTTTTGGACAGCTCTGAATGGGCCCGCAAGGAGGCCTGGTGCCATTTGGCTCCACAATACCAAGGGCCCTTTTCACCAAAACAAATTAATCAAAGAGTAGATTGGAAGGAGGCACCGTGAGAGTAATAGTTACCATGTGCTGGATGTGTGACCACATGGGCGACAGCGGATCTGTCATCCGTGTCACTCGGTGGTGAAAGAGAAATTGGCATGTGCTATTTTGACTGTGGCGCCAAATTCTAACCAGATGGGCTCACGTGTCGCAATTACAGACACATCAATCGTCGGTGACTACAGAAAATATACATGAGAAAGATAGATTGGGCATCTTTCAGACACTATAATTTCCCTCCTCTCTCACACTGCCATACATCAATTTAAACAAGCTTGGCCACACGTCTGCGCCTACTCAAGGACAGAGAAACGTTGTGTTTGGAAAAGCACAATCAGACAGACAGACAGACAGACAGACAGATAGATAGATAGATAGATAGATAAGTATTCTTTACAGTCATCTTAATTAAACTGAAAACAAACAGCTAATGAACTCAACTGCAGGGGCTAAATGTAGGAGCTCATGACTGTTAGGTTGTTAATATTCAAAAGCACAATAAATGCACACATTATGCATAGATAGATAGATAGACAGATAGATAGATAGATAGATAGATAGATAGATAGATAGATAGAGTCATTGTCACTAAACTTGGAATAAATGGTTAATGAACACAGCTGTGTAAGGGCTAATTTCCTTTAGCTTGTCAATATTCAAAATCACACTAATCACAATAAAATGTTGCTTACACATTGTACTCTTCAGGTACACATAGATAGTTGTTGGGTAATGAACTCAACTGTAGGGGCTAAATGCATTTAGCATACATAGATTGACAGTCATTAGAGTCATCCTAATTAAACTTAAACAAATGGCTAATGAACACAGCTGAAAGGGCTAAGATAACAAGTGGCTAATGAACATAGCTATAGGAGTTACTTAATATGAAGGCTAACTTCTCGTCGTAGCTAGTCAATATTCAAAAGCACAATACAATGCACATTGTACATTATAGATAGATAGATAGATAGATAGATAGATAGATAACAAGTGGCTAATGAACACAACTGTAAGGGGCTAGCTAAATATGAGGGCTAACTTCCTGTTGCTAGCTTGTCAATGTTCAAATTGGCTTCAACAGGTGCGTCTTTAACTCCAGCTTTTTATCACAATTTAAAAGTTAAGGAAGTCACATTCAAGTCAGTGATTGTGTTTACTTAAAAAATAAGATTAAAAAAGTATTTCCTCTACCTTCATTAAGTACAGTATGGCGCCTGCCCGGTAACTTAATCCGGGTGGTGGTGGTGGGAGGAGCCCGGCCGACTGCACGCGCCAAGGTTAATCGCGGCATTATTATCCGCCACGCGCCATCGATGTTTTAGCCCCCCCTCCCTCCCCTTCATTGTTGGGCGCGCGGTAGTAGCAGCTGCAAATATGGTTGTGGCGGACCACAAACAACAATAGTGACAGCTGTCTGCTATTGAGAGCGAGCATCTGTTCGGGACTAAAACCGACCGCTTACCGTCAGCCGCCTGATATGTCGTCCCGCGAATCAGTGTCATGCGAGAGGCGGCGCACTTAAAACGGGACCAAACCAGAGCCGCGGCCCGGGGTGTGGCGGACAGGGTCAGGATCAGATGGAGACAGGTTGCACTTGAACATCACTGAGGCCTGTTAGAAGGGAACTGCTTGGTTGTTGTTGTAATGTAGTGTGACTGTTGTTTTAAGTGTTTTCTCATTGTTTTGACTTCTTATTTGAAGTTTAAATGCATAAAAAAGAGCAGCAGACTCACTGTATGTCTGTTTTTTTTTTTCTTCTTCTTCTCTCCTCTCTCTCTTTTGCTTCAGCTATCTGTCTGGAAGGCTGCAGCGAGAGGAATGGAAACTGCTCCAAACCTGGCGAGTGTGTGTAAGTATTAATAATTATGAAGTGTGGGAAATAGGTGTTGGCCGTCGTGTAGGAAGGAAAACACACATATGGGGGAGCGGTGCGAAATGGGGCCAGTTACAGCCGCGTGGAGAGCTTTGGCTGCGATTTCATCTCCAAGAAATCCATTTATTTTTTTTTATTTTTTTTTAAGATTATTGTCACATTAACATCATCATGGCTGCACACGACCAATCTGAGCCGTCCACGAAAGTCCACTAAATCAACAGGGTTTCGGTCCGCTCCCTCTCATGTCTCTCCCTGCGTCACTCGCTGGCTTCTCTGCTTCCCATGTTCCCTTCTTGTCACTACCCTGTCTCACTCACTCACTCACCAGCGAGGATAATTCACACACACATTCGCTCGCTGTGAGAAATTCCTCCTGAATCCCATTTTGCCCTCGTTTTTTCAGATGCAAATCCATCATTCCCACCGCCAGAACGGACCCAAATTGAGGTTAAATCCCCCGTTTAGATAACCGACGCTGCAAAGCTGCTCACTCAGGAAAAAATAAAAATGAAATAATTAAATGCTGGAACCTTAAAAGTACATGTCAAGGTTGCTGAAACACTGCGCTGAGAAACAGATATTCATGGGAAGTGAGAAAAAATGACTTTCAGTGTTCTGCCAGATGTTTTGAAGTCACTTTTCACTATTTCATTATATTATCATTATTTATCCTTAATACGCGTTACATATCCTCATGAACACAGACGATGCTTTTATTTTGTAGGAGCCAATGTGTAACACCGTCTCCGGCCCTGACACGTCGCGGAAAAAAACTGTTTTCGTGATGGATTGATACAAGCGTTAAATGATTGTATCCAACTGTGAAGCAGCTATTAATGTCCTGTTACATGATTGATGACTGATTTTATAATGTAATCCATGGCAGCGCTATAAAGCGAAAGAAGCCTGCTCTCGATTAATCAACGTCGACTCGAAATCAAATAATGCTGAAAGGACCAGACTCGGATTTGTTGTTCATGGCAGCCGTAAGACATACAGCGGGAGAAATGGATTAAATGGCCTGTTTTGTCTTGTTTTTGCAGATGCAGGGAGGGCTGGCAGGGCACGTTCTGTGACGAGTGTAAGAAGTACCCGGCCTGCAAGCACGGCACCTGCCAGCTGCCGTGGCAGTGTAACTGTCAGGAGGGCTGGGGAGGCCTATTATGTGACCAAGGTACACCACACAACTTGGACCACTGCTGCTGTTCCTTTTTTAAAGACCAACTTCTCGTATTACTTGCGCAGTGTTTTCATTTGAATTAACTTGAAAGCATTAGTAAATTAGGTTTCCTCTGAAGTGTTCCATTCATAGCTCCGGGCACATCCGGGGTAGATGGCTTTTTTCTTTTTCTTTTTTTTCTCCCCTGTAAACAAACACTCTTCTCTCTCTCTCTCTGTCTCGGCCAGATCTGAACTTCTGCACCCATCACCATCCCTGCGTGAACGGCGCCACCTGCATGAACACAGGACAGGGCAGCTATACGTGCACGTGCCTGCCCGGCTTCACGGGGGTCAACTGTGAGCTGGAGATGCAGGAGTGTGACAGCAACCCCTGCAGGAACGGCGGCGTCTGCACCGTGAGTCGGCGGCGCCTTTTGTGTGGTCAAGCTGACAGTTGCTTTTTCCGCTCTGCTCCTCGGACTAATTCCTCCCTCTCTTCCCCAGAATTTGGAGAGCGGCTACACATGCAAGTGTCTCCAAGGTTTCGAGGGCTCCCACTGCGAGCACAGCCTGCTGACCTGCGCCGACTCCCCCTGTTTCCACAGTGGCAAATGCTGGGAGAAGGACAATGGCCGCAGCTACATGTGCGAGTGTCCCCGCGGCTACACCGGACTCAACTGCGAGAAGAGAGTGGACAAGTGCACGTCGCTTCCCTGCGCTAATGGTACAGTCTTCCTCCCCTTTTTGCCCCCCCCCCTCCCCCACCTTTCTGAACTTCCCCTCGCTCTTCTCCCCCCCCCCCCTTCAAATTCCTGCAACTGGAAGCAGCGAGGAACAACAGGAATTGGTGGGAACTTGGTGTCTATTGTCCTCCGTATAAACACTCGGCAGCTCAGAGCAGCAGCTTGTAAATGTCGCCACAGCTCGCTGCGGTTGTTGATGAAAGGGGACAAATATCCAGCGCAGGCTGGATTTCTGTCTTCTTGTAAACATGGCGGGCTGTGGGGCTGGGAGAACAATACACAGTGCTGCGGTCACACTGTGGATTCGATGGAGATGTGTGAACTGAGGGGGCCTCGTCTTTCTGGTTTTGAAACGCTTGATGTTGCAATGCCGTGTCATTCATACCAACAACCTCTTCTCCTCTCCCGTAGGTGGTCTGTGTCTGATCCACGGCGGCATGCGCGTGTGCAGCTGCCGCGCAGGATTCACGGGCCAGCGCTGCGAGATCAATATCAACGAGTGTGCCGGTAACCCCTGCCTCAACGGCGGCAACTGCCAAGACCGAATCAACGACTACACCTGCGACTGTCCCGCGGGCTACGGCGGACGCAACTGCGACAGAATCCTGGACGAGTGTACCGTTCGTCCCTGCCTCAACGGGGGTGTTTGCATGGGAGGCGGCGGGCCGGGCAAGCCCCCAGCAACCTGCTTGTGCCCTTCAGGGTCCACCGGGCCTCAATGCGATACCATAATCAACTCTGGCTTCCAGTGGGCGGCGGTCTCTCTGGCCGTGGGGCTGGTGGCGCTGCTGGTGCTGCTGTGCATGGTGGGCTTGGCTTTGAGGCACATCCACAGGCAGGCCCAGAGAGAGAGCGGGGACACGGAGACTATGAACAACCTGTCCAATGTTCAGAGGGACAACCTGATCCCGGCGTCGCAGCTGAAAAACACCAACCAGAAAATCAGCCTGGAGGTGGACTGCGACTCGGAGAAGTCGAACTTTATCCACAAAAACTATCACTTGGACTCTTACAACTCCAAATCAAAGGAGTTCAAGGATGAAAAGTCGCAAGAGGATAAAAGTCTTATTTATGACAAATGTTTAGAAGACAAAATGCCGTCGAGTCGACTGTACAGGTGAGAGGAACTATATTCTCTCTCACTCGCCTTCATTTAATGTGTTCATACAGTGCTGTTGATCCGATTCTGTTTAAACACAATGAGCCCCAATTGTTGTTTTTTTTACCTTTCAAACTCGCAAACCATCATTTACGGAGTTTATAGACGTTTCCTCCCCGCTGCATCACTCTATATGCACGCACCTAATGCACAGCTCCGCCATGTGCTTCTAGTTTGTGTTAACACACAGTGTGATTTGTGTTTGCAGTGAAAAGCCAGAGTGTAGGATATCAACGATATGTTCCTCAAGAGACTCCATGTACCAGTCGGTATTCGTTATAGCAGAGGAGAGGAGGGAATGCGTCATAGCAACAGAGGTAAGCCAAAAATAAATAAATTTTAAAAAATCACATCTTCATCAGCATTTCCGCAAAAAGTCCTCCACTCGAAATGCATCATGTGGTCCCGAGTGCACAATCGCTCACCGACGACGGGGCGATGGTGGCGTTCCTGGTGTACGAGCCCGAGCTGGGGAAAGCCCAATCAGCTGCATTATTTGTTTCTGTAAATTACCCCGGCCAGTCTTTATCTTGGCCACATGATGACCCAAAGTATGAACTTACGCTGATTCCTCACACATGTTTGGCTCGGCTCGGTCTCAAAGGTGCTATGTTTTACTGCTGTGGCATTTAGCGAAATTTTTAAGAAGCTCATTTCCAAGAAAAATATAATGTCGATGACCTGTAATGGTTTAAAAAAAACAAAAAAAAAACTGTGAAAACACTTTGGGATAATTTTGTCGTTTCATTTTCTGATGCGGTTTCTCTCTCTTCTCCTTGTTTTCCCTGCAGGTATAAACTGTGAGGGGTCTGAAAAGCGAGGAGGGACGGAAGGGGGGAAAAAAAGACACAATCGAGGCAGAATTTCACATTCTGGATTGTTTACAAATGCTGAGAAGAGACTGGAGATTGTTTCTAAGATGTCCACTGCTGCTCTGGAACACTTGAGAACTGGAGAGGGCAGAAACGGCTGCCCTGCGGGGAAAAAAAAAAAAGACAAAAACAAAACAAGAACTGAGAAAACTTTATGTTGACCGAGTGTTTGTATGCAAAACATGTACAGTGAAGGACCTGTTGTGACAATGCGTGGCGAACAGAACTGACAGAGCATCGGTGAAATATTAATTTATAATCTCGGCCATCCTTGGAGCGGTGGAAGGAGGTGAAGGTGGATCATTGCCCCCCCATTGCCCTCGTGTCTGACCCGGCCTTGTGTGATAATCATGATGACTTTGACAGCCAACCAATCAGTAAAAAAAAAAAAAAAAAAAGGTGCCTAAGGTTTGACCACCTTCAAACCCCCAACTCCCCAACCCCCCCACCACACACACACACACACTCACTCATGCCATCTTCGCCTGCTATGCAAGACTCAGGGTCGAGACGAGTGAACTCGCCCACCGTCGCAATCCAACCTCACAAACACTGAGAGTTATGAATGTCTGAAACTAATCTTCGACTGTCAATCATGTGAAAAAAACGACCGGTTGGACGCTGAAGATTGTATGCCGCCCAAATTCACTAGAAGCCTTAAAAAAAGAGAGGGGGGTTTGAATGCTTAAAAAATTGTGCCCTTGTGTGTTCTTGGATCATTTGCACTACACAAAGTAGATCGGGGTGGGGGGGGGGGGGGGGGACAAGTTTTTAATCAACAGGGATTTGAAGAGAAAAACCACGGGAGCGCAATAGTCATTGCCGTGCCAGCAAGATCCAAGAGGAAGGAAAAGATTGCATAGAAAAATGCGTGTTGTTTTTTTTGGGGTTTTTTTTATGCAACGCGACTGAGAAAGACTCAAAAACAAGGAGAAAAGACTGTCACACCACTGCCTGCCTATGATAAATTTCAAAAAAATACAGAACCAATAATGTAATTTTTTAAAATGATTATTTCCAGAGTTTAATTTAAATATGACACACTGCTCTTTATATGTTTTATAATATTATTTTGTATATAATGCATATTTATAAGGACCAAACTTCTGAAGAATAAAACTTCCTTGGAAAATGTTTTTAATTTGATGTCAGCGAATGGAAAAGGAAATTATTTTTGAGGTTGTTTTGAAAATAATGAAATTGCGTACAAATGATGATGGTATGTGTGTTTCATTGTTTTGTTTTTGTTTGTTTTTTTTTATCTTTGGCTTCATCTAAAAGGGGGAAACTTCAATGCTAAAATTGATGAGCAGCTTTATGAAAATGAAATCCAGACGCTCTCATACATTCACACATCATATTTAAAGCTCTACTACGCAACTTTTTATGAGCGCCAGGCCAAATTCCCAATACACCCCTTTACCCTACCGCCTAGTGTTGGCCTTCTGTTTTGCGGGTTCACGCCTAGCTGTAGGGTGTCCTGATTCTCGTTGGGGTCGGGCCAAGTGTTAGCGCCGTCCATATGGAGGTTTTTCAGAGGCTCTCTTTGAACCGAGGGTTATGAGAACTCTGTCGTATAAATGTGTTCTGCACCGTTTCTTTAAAACGAGCGCCATTGGTTTGCTGATGTCTTGGTAGCTAGCTAACATGCCGTTATTGCTGATCTGTGCATGACAGCCTCTCATTTTAAAGTATTATCAGTGTTGTGTTCCTCCACTTCGATGGCATATGATCCCTGAAATTTAACTAAAGTCCAGCTGCGGAGTTGTTGCACTTGGTTCCGCTCCTCTGATATCTGCGCCGTCTGGCAATTGAGCAGCACTGGTTGCTAACTTGAGCCTCTAAAGCATTGCTAGTTGCTTGGGTTTTTTTAGTCGATGAAAGTGAAGTAGTGAACAAATTACAAGCATCCATGCTTTTCTTCTACATCGGATGAATGGCAAATGCATTGTGATAATACCAGGGTTGCCATGGTGATGCAATAGAAAACACCGCGGCTGAGGACGCCATATTGGAAACGTCCAAACGTAATTTCATTTGAGGAGATTTCAGCCCCCGACCCTTGTTACCTGTCTTCTGAGGGGCGAGGCTGCAGGCTAAAAAGGAGGGTTGGGGTAAAAATTGGAATTGGGATTGAGCCTATGAATAAACAGAGAGAGCTCTTGATACGGGGAATAGCAGTTTGCTTGCAACAATTTTTAATCTACTTTTGAGACGTGTTTAAATTTGTAAAAAAATCAGAGCAAAATGGACTTGATTTGCAGTTATGGTGATATAGTCCAAATTTGCCACTGAAACAAAGTTACATATTGGCCCTTTAATGTTTTGGACGTTAGATAGAGACATAAAGCCCCCCCCCCCTCCTGTTTGTGCCATCACTACTTCGAGCAATTCCTGGAAACGCCTTTGGCTCCAGCCCCGCTCACCCACTCCTCGTCCTCTCTCTGGGCCCTAAATTGGCTTGAAATTCAAATCCGTTTCCACGGATACCACCCCCTCAAGCTGGAAATGGCGAAACAAAGCCAGGCGCAGGGCAAAGGGGAACACACCCCCCTCACCCCTCCTCTCATGATGCTTGCAACACACGCGTCCACGCACACACACACACACACACACACACATACACACAGCCGACCAAACAGATGCCGTGGGGGGAGCACGGAGTGAGTCTGTAGTGCCATAAAAACAGCAGCATATGCCAGGCCTCTCGCCCCGTGTGCATGACACACAGAGTGCACAGACCTCCTCCCATAAAAAAAAAAAAAAAAAAAACACACACTCGAGCACTTACAGGCTCCCCAACTGCCTGCCTCCCCTTCAGGGTTAAGAGCAATATTTCAATGCCCGGTTCGGTACTACCCATTCGCGCAGACAAAACCAAGGGGGAGAGGGCCTGGCACCAGAGGGGAGGGGAAACCAGATGGGAGCTGGTGGATCTGGATCCACATAAATAAAAAAAAAAACAGAAGAAAAGTTGACTTGTCAGAGCAATCTGGTCTAGTCGTAAGATTCCTCCCAGTGTGTCAGAAAATCCACTAAAAACGTGTCATCCGCATTATCAAAGCTCTCCTGCCTCCAGTTAACAGAAATCCTGCGACAGTCAACACCCCCTAATCAGCAGCAATCAACACTCGGCAGAGGATCTGGACGGCTTTTCCCTCGCACACATCCTGTCAGCCTGTTGACCTAGGCATCCTCATCTAAAGGCTCGCGTTGTTGAAAAAAAAAAAAAAAAAAACAGTTTGGAAAAAGGATGCTTCCGGCCTGCCTCGAGAAAAACACACGTTATCATAATGATTAATCATGCGGTCAAAGCCCCCCAACGCGAGCCCGATAGTTCTTAAGAATTTCTTCCCACCATCATGATGCTCACACCTACAGGCAGACTCACGCCCTCGTTCACACCCGCACCGCGGCCGCAAACACATGCTAGGGCTCTGCTCTTTGGCCTCCGGGGTCTCCATAGCATGGCCAGGCATTTTTCATTGTGTTATAATCACAGCATCCTGTTTGTGACCCTGTGACATCAGTTCCTGCTTCCTCCCTGATTAAAAAATGCAGAACATGCCGGCGCGGGCCAACGGGGTTTCTCACGCATCGCACTCGCTCGCGCAGACGACTTCGGGGTTCTCAGGAAACAACTTCAAAACAGGCGAGACGACGACAACAAACACGCCAATCAGCACTATTTATCTTGAGGAAAGGAAGAGCTGGGGGAATGTGTGATACTGATCTGGTGAATGGGGAATCAGGAGGCAGATTTGTAAGTCAAATCTGACTCTCTCTTCATGAGGAGCTCGGAAGCTCCTCTGCTTTCTTCTCATTGAACGCCTCGCTCGGCTCTTGACTGTGCGTGTTTGTGTACATGCATGCGCGTGCAGATTGCACTCACACATCGCGACGCTGTCACTCACCGCTCTGCAACCTTGCCCCTTCCTGCACTTGTAGTCGTCTCATTAATTAACACTAGGTGTCAGTAAGAAACCCACACGCAGGAAATAAGTGGTCAGTGCATGCCAAAATAAAACCCCGGGTGCACTCGAGTTGATGATTGACACAATTTCAAGCAGAACTATTAAAGGGGCACTGTGTCATTTTGGAGGAGAATTTTAATATTTGCAATATTAATGAGCTAATAATACAAGAAAGTCAGAAATATTAATTATTGCCATAAGTGAATGAACAAGCTGTTCTCAGAGGAAAATGAAGTCCCCAGAACGCTGTTTGAAGCTAGAAAGGTGGCAGGGTCCGCCACATATAAACAAAATAAAACAGCGTGAAATTGTGTTGTCCTTTAAGGTCGGCTTGTTTATTCAGTTCATTCAGTCGTGAAAACAAAGACAGTCTGTTTATTTGGTTTGTTGAGGCATGAACAAAATCAGTCAATGGAGATCTTTCTCTTCTTCCCCTAAACTACGTAGTGCACCTTTAAATAAATGATGCATCCAGCAACTCATAGACAATTCTGTGTTGTGGATGTTTTGTCCCACTAACCCGACCAGAAGCTGCCAACCTGCTAGAGAATGTTTACATCGTACTAGAAAAACAGGCTCTATTGCCGCAGGAGTGATATACCGTAGCTATGCAGCCGAAAGTGTTTATGCACATATGTTTCATATCTGTGAGCTGGAAAAACAAGAAGAAACACGGGGATATGAGGGGAAAGTCCACACGAGTTGCTACATAAGTTTATATTTTTGAAAGGTGACTTATCTTAAATGTATATGCTGGCCAGCGAAGGCGAACAGACACATCAATGGGTCAAAACATCCAATCACAGCAGTACATTAGATTACAGGCGGTGCTGTCGGGGTGGCTTAGCAGCAGAGACTCTGTAGCAGCAGGCTCCGGGAGAGGACGGACATGAAGGGCCACGGCATAATGGGATGGAAGCTTGTGCATGACACAGGGTTGCTCAAAGGCCTGGATTGTGTGGCGCTTTAGATTGATGAAGAGCTGATACAGTTGTCTGTCCTCGTATCAAGGCAGATAATGCCAGCTATTTATAGATAATCTATCTATTGAGCACAGATGAGCCTCTGCTATAAACACTATATCAGATCCAGCGGGCGCGGTAGGCATCTTTGCACATCGGATCAGGTCTTCCATGTTCCTGATCACGGTTCTCTCTTGATGTGTCTCGGCTGTGTGCTGTGTTTTGGGATTCACCTTTGTCTTTAAATTACTTTTGCAATCTTTATATTTACAAGATTTCAGATTATTAGGAGCGTGTATGGGCTGTCGGCAAACAGCTTGGGGTGGTTATCAAACTCAGAAAAACACCAAGTCTGCTTACGAGCATGCATCTGGCTACCAAAGCAAACTGTCTATTAAAAAAAAAGGGTGTATGTGTGTTTACAAAGTTCGAATAAATCTGCAAGAGTAGGATTTTCTGCTGATAACCCAATGCTGCGCCGGTCAATCACATGCAGCAGGTCAAAATGACCCTGTCTGCTGGAAATGTCAACTAAAAACAAACTGTACCCTTTTCCCTTCAACAGCTTTTCTCCCTGTGGTTAAAAAATGAACGTGGTGGCTGCAAACAGGATGCTCAGTTGTCAGTGACCTGTGTCTTGCCTTTGGATCTTTGAGCTGTGGGTCTAGATTACAAGCCTCTCCTGCCCTGGCTCATGTAAACACCCATGTAGGGTGCTTATTTACATGTCAGCACTGATTTCCATTCACACCATATTCAAGTCAATGCATTCAGATTCCCTAGAGAAAGAATCATTTATTCACTTTGTGTTGTGTGTAACTTCACTAATCATTTCATATCGTTTTCCTTAATTTTCTCTGTGAGATATATATGGTGAAAGAAACTACATGGCCATATACAGGCTTTATGTAGTCTGATGCAATGTCTTGGTATGTTGCTGTGGCCCTGAAATGCAGAGGCAAGTTGCATCAGCCAGATCAAGTCTGAACCGTATGGAAACGTGTTCACAGAATGACAACACGGGCGACCAATCATGACACGAGTCAGTTGGAGTGACAGCTCAGCGTCCAATCACATTTAAATGTGGCGGTGCTGCTCAGGAAAACTGTGAGCCAATAGCGTTGGCGAATTGGTCTGAAATCCCGCCTCATTCGGCGCACCGAAGTCTGATTGGGTGAGATCTCACAGAGGAAGACCCTAGCTTGAATATTATTGGTCGAAAGGACGAGCACGGATTCGCCCACCTGCCCTGGACTGTATAAATACGTGAGCGCCAGTTCGGCCATGTTATCGAGGAAACGCTTCAAATCACCGTCGCCTCTCGGCCCGAGAGAAGATCCACCGAAAGGTGTTTAAACACCGACACCGCGACATCAAACCTCGATCAGTCCGGTCATAGTTTAGTCATTAGTAACGTCTCCGGCCGGCGAAGCAGCTGGCCGAAGCTGTTTTTTTTTAATTTTCGAATTGATTTGAAGGCCTAACGGCTGCCATGGATTTTTAAGGCATAATGCGGCACCTCTAATGCAATGGCAATGCATAGTGCAAGGCAAAACAAGACGCGAAACTCCATCTTCGCCCCTGCCAAGCAGTCGGGCTCGAATACCGTCCGCGGTATACCTGCCAGCGAGCCGGTACCACTGCTCCTGGACCGGAGGAAGCTAACACTAGCTAGCTAGTCAGCCATCTAAGATAACGCTAGCGAATTGTGAAAGAGTGATCCATCGATTCATCCGAACGTCGTCAACACTACCGATCAAGAACAACGAACAAAAAAAATGAAGCCTCAAGACATCGTCGCCGGGAAGAGCAGTCTGTGGATCTTCGGGTACGGGTCACTGGTGTGGAAGCCGGACTTCAAGTACAGGAGGAGCAAGGTCGGCTACATTCAAGGCTACAAGAGGCGTTTCTGGCACGGAGACAACTTCCATCGCGGGAACGACGAGTTGGTGAGATGCTTTAACGTTTTACTTTTTTTTTGTTTTTACAACATGAGGTTTATTTGCTTGTGTTCGACACTGTGATGCAGTTTTGGCTCGGACATCTTCAGGCGTTGTCCGTGACGTGACCCATTTCTTTTCCTCTCCCCCGCAGCCCGGAAGAGTGGTGACGCTGATTGAAGATGATGACGTAAGTGGAAAGCTCCACTTCCTTTTTGGTTCAGCCAGTGATGCTGTAGAAAGTACACCGGAGTTTCCAGATTTACAGAGTCATTGAACACGTCTTGTTTGTGTTTTTCCCCCCACAGGCGAGCACTTGGGGTGTGGCGTTCGAGGTGACGGGCCCTCAAGTCGAGGAGTCCCTCAAGTACCTAAACGTGCGCGAGACGGTCTGCGGCGGCTACGTCACCAAAATGGTGGATTTCTACGCAGAGGGCGAGAGCCAGCCTCCAGTTCAGGCGCTGCTGTACATCGCCACCACCGACAACCCCCTCTACCTGGGGCCGGCCAGCGCCGAGATGATCGGCTGCCAGATCGCCATGAGCAGAGGGAAGACGGGCCACAACCTGGAGTACCTGCTCCGGCTGGCCGAGTTCATGAGGAGGAGCTGCCCGCACGTGGATGACAATCACCTGTTCTCCATCGAGGCGGCGGCGTTGACCGTGGTGTCCCTGCTGTTAGCAGCCCAGTAGCTCGTACCCTGAATACACTACACACACGACAGAGGCTTTCCACCTGTCATGCAGTCCACCTATGTTTTTATTGAGCGATGTAGGTTCCCGCTACAGCAGTGAATCCATCGAATGCTGCAAAAGTAATAAAGGAAAGCACGACAGTGGTGTTTGTTTTTTACTGACGCATGACCTCATGTTAACATTGTAGCGTTGCACCTGGTACGTGTTTTTGTGCATTTGCTAAATGTATGATCACTGAATTGTTGACTGTAAACATCTGTTAGTTTCTTTTAAAATGGCACATCAATGTCTCTTTATTTGCACAGTTCATATTCCGTCCACCCGATTGAATCTGTTGCCCATTTGCTGTGGGGGTTTGATCCCCCCCCGAGGTGTAGACCTGTTAACGTTTCTTGTGGCAGTTTGTCCATCAGGTGTACAAGAACGAAATAAAAAAACGTTAAAAGAAAAAAAGACCTGTGTTTGTTCCCTCCTGTTACTGACTCAACTCTTTGTTTTCTTTTAGACATTCTAATCAGAGAGAAATCTTCATTGAATGTTATGATCTAAACAATAAAGAAGACAATTTCATTCTATTTTACTTTGTTTATATGTGGTGGACCCTGCCACCATTCTATCTTTACCCTTATTTTCCTCTGAGCTTGTTTATACAGTTATGAGAAAAGTAAATGAGTATTACCTTATTATTGTAAATATAAAAATTCTGAGTCTGCAGTTCTCAAACTACGTAGCACCCCTTTAATGTTGACTTATTTACATCCCTAATCGAAGCCTGAAAAGGTCAAAAACTAGATGATACTTTTATGGATATGTCGGCTTCCACATCTGACAACCATACAAGGCCTGAAGCAGGTCTGAGCTGAAGTTAGCTAGATAACTCTCACACATCCGTCCACGCTCCAGGTTCGACCAGGCTGCAGATTTAGCAGCATTACCCAGAAGCCTCGGTGCTTTTCTGGAAGAGGCTCGTGCAGTTTATACGCATACAAGTATACGTCGGACACTCCCAAACGTTGGCTGGAGCAGCTTGTACCTTGGATGTGGTTCAAGTCAAGAGTCTATCTAGGTGCAGAGGCTTATATAACCGCTGGCTGCATGGGAACAAGCCCAGACCTGGAAGTCCTGTGTTTACAGTCTGCTCCGCGGCTCATGTCAGAGTGCACCAGGAAGAACATGCCGCCGAGGCGCTCATCAAGATGGAAATCTCAGCAGACCATGTGAAAATATGCTGACTTTAATCCACGTGTGTCAGTATATATATATATATATATGTATGTATGTATGTATAGGTTAAAGGGTCAATTCAACCAAATAACACAAAAAAGCATCTTTCTCTTGAACTCGCGGTGCTGCCGAGCCTCGCAGATAGTCTCAGATTTAAGCGACAGGATTTTGGATATCTGCTTTTGCGATTTCCTCCAACCCCAACAACACAATGGAGGGGGTTGGATTTGGTTTGTGCTGCTCAGAACACAAAAAAACACCACATCGGGAATCGATGTCAACATGTCTTTCCGAAAAAACAAAGCCCTCAAGTTGCTGAGGTGTGAAGAAGTTCCAATACAAGGATATTAGTGAATTGATTTGATTTTTTTAAAAAGGAATATTTCGAACACTGGCTGTAACCTGGGGGTGTATTAACAGGACTTTTGACTTCATACAGAGCTTTGTGCAGCATTTTGTAAAGAGAGCGTGTGATCTGGAACCGTAAACTGAACACAAAGTGAACATAATGCGGCTGCGGTTTGCAGGCTCGGTGAAAAGATTTGGAATGAACCATCGACTTTCAGCTCCGGCTTTGGTGTGTAAACATTTCTTAAGCTCCGTGATTGCGCATGTTTTTTGAGTCCGTGCAAAAAAAAAGTATTCAACATGGCAACGGGAACAGAACAGGGACCTGAAGCTTTACAGGAGAGCTGCCAAAGAACACAAAACCGCGCTTCCAAAAAAGGCCACGGTTGATTCACAGCACCTCGGTGATAGTCTCAACAAAAAACCTGTGCAAAAAGCCGAACAACCTGGAGTGCGAAACACGAAACCTGGACGCAGGAGCATCGAGGAGGAAACGTTCTGACGTGTGTTGCGTGCAGGAGGGCTTCTGTTCAAGGACACGCTGCGGTTGTTACGGAGGTATCTTCACCTGAAGTCTGAGGACAGTAGCCACGTTAGAGCGCAGGTCACAGCAGCTGCACCAATATCAGGAAATTCACGGCCTTTAATGTAGTTCCCAGTATTTAAAGGGACAGTTTGCCCCAAAATCAAAACTTCATATTTCCCCTTTTAGCTGTCGTGTACATTTATCCATCTAGATGGTTTTCTTGTGATATGCTGTATTTTGGAGGTATCAGCTGCATAGGTGTCTGCATTCTCTTGAATATAATGGGACTAAAAGGCACTCAGCTTGTGGTGCCGGAAGCGCCAAAAAATATATGTTTGAAAAACTCAACAGCAACGTCTCTCAAACAGCCTTGTTGTGAGCAGTAGCGTGACGGAACGATCTTCTCTCTACCGAAGGAGGAATGGAAACGTGCATCTATCAAAGAGAGGCTATCTGGGGAAGCTAACCTTACAGCTCAGCTACGCAGGACGCTATTAATGTTTAAAAGCTTGTCTCACATTAGTGGATGCATCTTTTCCTCTATGCGGTGATATGGCGGGTGTATTTCGGTAGAAAGAAAGTAGTTCCCGCATTGAGCTGCTCACCATTTCTGTGGATTATCTTGATGATTTCTGGAAGGAGACATCGCTGTGGTGTTTTTCAAATGTATGTTTTTGGCACTTTGAGCACCACCAGTTGAAGGTCATCAGAGAAAAATATGTTCTTTTAATTTTGGGGTACTGTACCTTTAAATTGTTCAGTCAAGAACTCCTATTTGCTTCTTTATATTCTCATATTGTTCATGTTTCCATCCGATGTGAGCGAATGACACCGTTTTTTACGAGAGCACAGACACAACGGGAATTCAGATTTAGCACTCCTTTATTTTCAGTTGGCTCCTCCTGTTAGTAAAATGGCCGACGCATTTCTTCATATGTACACATGACCTATAAAAATAGACAGGCAAATGAGGGAAAAGCCAGAGGAAATGTCGCTCTCATCATTATGTACAATCAATATAGAACATCGTATTTTTTTTGTTTTAAATCACACTATAGACACAAAACAAACAAAAAAAAAACAACCTAGAACAGATGTAGTGCTCAACTCAGGACACTGATGTGGACCTTTTCTTTTTTTTCTTTCCTTTTTCCCTCCCAAAACATCAATGACATCAAAGAGAACCACAGACTCCTCATCACGAAAAAAAAAAAAAAAACAACTTGTGAAAAGTAAAAATGGCTTCAGTACAATTTACACTGTTCTACAGGTGAAACATCCCGCCGGCAATTATAGTGAATAATTTCTAATAACACAACTCAAATAACTTAAATATTAGACAACCAAATAATTAGAAAATAAAAGTAATCCATAAATTTATTGTTAGCAGCATTGCCGTATCAACCGGTACCCCTCATTTTGGAATATAATTTTTTTTTGTTGTAACATCCATTCATTCAATTTCTCATTGGACAAAAAAATATATAATCAATTTTTCATTTTTCCTTCTGTACGGGAATATATTTTTATGGACAGGAAATCTTCAAAATGCCGAGACCTGCCGCGTCGGTGCGGGCGCTCACGTCATCGTTACAAAAATAAGAGCTTTAGTAGAAAAGCTGTCAACGTTTTTTTTTGTTTGGTAACCTGTTTCTCGTCGGTAAGGTGTGGGTTTCACATTGAGCTCCGAAATGCAGAATCATCCATCGAAACATATCTACAGAACAATTAAATAACCCTAATGTACACGAATGAGAGTCAATAACATCGACACCAAAAAAAAAAAAAAAAAAAGGAAGACGTGGCTCAGTGCATCCGACAGAAAACTCCTTCGCCTTCCCTAACGACTGGCGATCACGAGGATTTCGAAGCCCTTTGAATCCGCACGCGTCGGTTCACGTCTGTGTTGCAACGTCACAACTAGGTAGTGAATCAAAAGAGTTTCCTGTCACGGGTAGAAAAGTACAGTTTGTCTTCTCGGAAAAAGCACTTGGAAAATACTCTCGTCACAACGCAAACAGAACATACTCAAGGCAGATTTTGTGCATCGACCAGGACACGTAAAACTAAAATGTGGAACAAGTAATGTGGAGGCTGGTGGGGGGGTGGCTGTACCTTTAAATGACTGTGTGTGTGTGTGTGTGAGTGAAGGGGGTCCTATTAGTTGCTGAGCCAGGCGTAGGGGGCGTCTGTCGGGATCACAGTGAGAGTAGGTCAGTTTTTCTGCATGGGTGTGTGTTCTATGTCGAGACAGTTGTGCGTGCATGTGTGTGAGGGCACATTCATGGGTGTATGAGTGCATCATCGGGCCCCGGGACCACCAGGGCCTTTGCCTTTCCTGACTGCGCCGTGGCCGCTGTGGTGGTGGTGGTGGTGGCCTTGGGTCAGCTGTTTGTGGGGGCTCGGGGTGGAGGCTCCTCCTTTGGCCTGGGGGGAGGAGCTCCTGCTGGGGTTGAAGGCGGGGCTGGTACCAGACCGGCCCAGGGAAGGCTGCAGGGGGCTGGACGCAGCAAGGCCTGCTGGGAAAAAGGGATGAACAGGTGCACGGTTACTCTCAGTGTGTCAGAATTCAATACTACATTGTAAGTTTACACTTTGTGAATGTTTATCTGTTGTGTTAATACGCTCACTGTGTTGTTTCACAGGTAAATCATGAGTCATTTTCTCTGAATGTCAGGTTACTACCAGTGAATCACAACACTTCCTCTACATTTTTCACAATAAAATGACTTGAGCCTTCCCCTGAATACATAGGCTTTTAATGTGAAAAAACATCAAGTGTTGATGAGTTTTGCTGACTGTAGATAGACAGAGAGTGGAATTACTGGAAGTTTGAAGATATTATTTCACAGCAGCAGAGCGGTGAGTATAACATGACTTTCTTTGTATTACTGATAAAATAAGCACTGCAGGAATTTACATATTTATATACCCTATTTACCATGTGAGCTGTTGTAGCAGACTACAGTTATTCCACCTCACTCAATGTTTTAATTTCTCAGCCTTTACATGTTCATGCTGGCCTAAAGCTGAAATGTTTATGCCGTCTATTATAATTTTATAGATCTCAGTTCAGAAATAACTCTCAAAGCATTGTCGTCTTTGGCCGAAACAACAAAGTCACTTAAAAAGAAGCTTTGAGAATGACGTTTACACCATGTCAGCAGAAAAGACCACAAACACGCCAAGCATTGTAGTTCACAACAACACTGTTCCTAAAGTCAGCTAAAAAAGCCTCTTCACATAGTTTAGCCTGTTTTTGATTATATTTAGAGGCAAAAATGTGAAATCCTTCCCAAAATGTGAAACAGGAGAAGAAAACTTGCAACCAGGCTGAAGAAATTCATTCATCCTACCTGACAATAACGGTCAGTTACGACATTTGACTAAGAAATGTAATAACATATAAATTAAAGGACATTTTACAAGTAGTATTGGACAGTTGTGATGTGTGTAAGTGTGCACAATATGAACTAACCTTTAGAAACACTGTAACCGTAAGCAGCATACGCTGCTGCTGATGCAGCTGCGGCACCAGCCATCGCTCCCGCCATAGCCGCCGCGCTGCCCGCTGTCGACTTGCGCCCGCGCCCTTTCCCTCCGGACTTTGTCCCGCCTCCTGACCCTTTGGGCCGCCCCCGACTCCGCCCTGACCTGCCTCTGCCCGGACTGATGGCGTCTGAGGCTGAAACACCTGAAGGGGGAAGGCAAACATATAAAAGGAATAATCCTCATGAATACGTTATGATTTATTCCTGGCAGACATCACTGAAATCAAGTTAGGTGGAACACACACTGCTGTGAGAGAGATGTTCTGTCTGACTTGGCCTTAACCCAGTCATTCATAAAGTTTTACTGTAAAATAAAATGATCATTACGATCACGTTAACCATAACTCATCACTACCATAACTACAGGCTCGAGCAAAAACTGGAATACTGCTCTTATTTTCCGTATGGTGTGCAGAATTAGAGCCAGTGTCTGCCTCACCTCACTGGTTACGAGTCTAATCCTTCCCGGACCTTCTCTCTCTCCCCCCGACCTCACCCCCGTCTGACTCCCCACTCTCTCCGCTGGGTTTTGCATGTTTCCATCCAGACACTGTGGCATTCAACCCTTCTCTGTGGGGGGAGATGAGCCTATCCTATCACTGACACCCAGGCACAGATGAGATGAAAACCCCTCTCTAAATCCCCCTCTCTTCCCCTCCTTTCAGGCCTTAATCTCACTCTTCCTCCCTTTTCACTCACTCGTCCAAGTTTACCAATTGCTCCCATATTCTCAACCTTCGTTCTGTCTTTGAAACCCTCCATTATAACGTCATTCACGTGTCTGAGGGCACCAACTTTCTCCCGGTTTTTTTAAGCAGGGGCCATAAATAATCTCTCTGGCAGGAGCCTCTTAGCATGGCAGCAAAAAAAATCCCAAATGGGTTTCAATGAAGCTGCATGTATTTAGGAGGGATTACCTTATTGCGACGCATCCAAAGTACAAATATACAATGTCAACTATAGGCTGACTGCTGATCTGGATACCGTAGTACAGAACATACTGAAACACGGCTGCCAAGGCCAAATAAAAGCCTCATAAATCTAATAATCAGCTGCATAATACATATGAGGCAATGCACTACTTGTCTCGATGCACGTAAGCCTATAAAAACACAAGTCCTGATAGTGAGGGGAACATAACAAGCATGACTCCTGTGCGCAGTAATGACCTTTATGTCAGTCGGATAACGCAGGTCACGTTTTATTTGGCACCACTGGAGCAGCGAGGATGACGGGCGGCTGCACGGATTGCATGTACCAGGATTATCCGAAATTAGGAAACATGAACATTTTGACAGTGTGGGTCAGACTGCTTGGGTTGTAAAAAAATAGTCCCTCTAGCAAGGAAAAACAGTTTTATGTACTAATTACATTTTCAAGATCCTTGATCCTACTTTAGGGCTGAATTAAGGTTTTTCAAGTCAATACTGATTTGAATATTTTTAGCAGCTAATTGACGTTCTCAAATTCAGCGGTAGAAGGAGTCTTCAGGTCCTTTAGATAAAAGTAATTCCTCTCAATTATCACTTATGTCCCACTGGAAGTGTGTGGCAGGGTCAGCATCTGCTCTGCTGTCTGTTTTCTGATTTTTTTCATATTTTTGCTGTGTTGAAGAGTCAATATCAGTGTGACTCTATAGAAACACTGCGACCAGTTAAATCTCTCTTCTGCTCTCTGACTGTAACGGCTGTATAAAGACCAGCAGTCTGTTTGACTGAGGGCAGGGCTACACACACACACACACACACACACACACACACACACAGCCGAGACAGAGAGCAAAACAGCAGACAGGATGAAGCGTGCGCTGCAATGTTTATCTCTTTAATTAACCGCTTTGTTCTTGCTAATGCCGCTTACTCCTTTCATTCACTCTCTAACTCACTCAACAACAGCTGCTCTCTTGCAGTCTCGACAGTTGTGCCGGGGAGGCGGGGCCGACTTTGAATAGCGTGTTTACAACAGCAACCAAGAAATTCTAAATAATCAATCTTTATGTTAAAATAATAACGTGTGTTAAATTTAAACAGTAACTTCAACTGTCGAATAAATTTAGTGGAGTAAAATGTTCTTCTATGGATAAGAAGTGGAATATTAATCAAAACTTGAGTAACTGTAACTAAGTTTGACAATTTCTTTTGTAGTGTAAATATAATGATATTTATTCTTGTACGATCCTGAAATAAGACACTGGCAGCTAAACAGTCCACTGCTCCACTCCCTCAATTATGAAGGTCAAAGGTCAGCTGAAACTTATTTGCCCTCTCACCGTTCATGTTGTCCGACACTGATCCGGTCACAGAGGAGGGCGAGTTGGTGGCGCGAGACTGCGGCGCCGACGACACCGGATCGTCCACGATGACCAGCATGTCGCTGCTGCTCTCGTCCGCGTCGGCATCCGGAGGTAACGAGCCGGGCTGGAGCTCGCTGCTCAGGGAGATCTGGCCGTGCACAGGAGCACACACAGACATACACACAGGCTGGGGGTCAGCACCACGGGAAAACAAGGGAACCGGGCCGGTGAGGCAAAAGGGGAAACAGTAGAGGAACGATGCAAGGAACGATGAGGAAGAAGAAGGACGGGAGTAGAGGAAGTATGGAGTGCGTAGGATGTAGAGATTAAGAAATAAGGAAAAGTAAGGAATTGAGACAGGATAGACGAAAGAAGAAAGTAACACAGGGTAAGAGAGCAATCAATAACCGAAAAAGGAGTGAATATTAAGCGGAGACAGTTTGTGGACTCATGCCTCCGTAACATAAATCACTTTCACAACTAGAGTTTCATTCCTCCTCCAGCACGCTGATAAAACAACACCGACTCCCTTCAGGTTTTCCTCCCAACTCCCTCACCTCACTAAACGGACTGGGCATGGCCGAGTCCATCTCAACGCTGATGAACGAGTCGTCCCCGTCTGCAGAGAGGTTGGAGTTGTCGGCTGAGGGTGCGTGAGAGATGACCAGGTTGACCTCCTTTTTCCTCTTGTTCTCCGACTCCTGGTTTTGCTTCTGCATGATAGAAAACAGAAAAAGGAGGAGAAGGGGAGGTTAGGTTTCACACATGTCACGTTCATTCCTTGTTGCAGCTAAAATCTCACATGCTTCAGTCTCCTCTACAAGGCCTACGGACGACTATGTGGAGTGTTCAGTCATTTGTCCTGCCCGTCTGTCCAACATTTGAGTCTAGAGCAAGACAACTCAAGAAAGACGGGCCAGATTGCCGTGAAATCCGGTACGGGGACGGTCCCCAGAGAATGACATCCAATGATTTTGGTGAGCCCCCTGACCTCACATCAAACAAATGGTTGGATTTCAACGAGACACTCTGACCTTTCCTCTAGCTTAAAGTCAAACTCTCCTCTTAAATATAAGAAACATGTTGCACTGTACCTTCTCTGCGTACTTCTCCCTCTTTCTCTTGCGCTCCTTCACCTTGCTGCACTCCTCCTGCTGCCTCTTCTCCTCCTGTCTCTGACGTACTGCAAGAGGAGAAAACACAATTGATTATTTTCTCTATGTCCCCCCCCTTCCTCCTTAAAGTTACGGTAAAGAAAACGGAATAAAATCGCAAACGCACATTTCTTCTCCAGCTCATCGTCGTCCAGCAGCAGGCTGACCACCTCTTTGGGTTTGAGCGTGTCTGGTTTGAAGTTGCCTCCAGAGATCACCACCCTTTGGATCTTTAAAACACGAGGACAATAAAGCATTATTCAACTCTGTAATGAAATCATACTTGCAGTGTGATTAACGTTCCTGAAACGGTTTTACTGGGACAGTCTTGAATGTTTCAGACCTCGCTCTTCTCCTTGGCCCGCTGCAGGATCCTCTCCTCGATGGTACCCTGACAGATGAGGCGATAGACAGTGACCTGCTTGGTCTGACCCAGCCTGTGAGCTCTGTCCATGGCCTGTTGGTCCACTGTGGGGTTCCAGTCGCTGTCATAGAAGATGACCTAAAGGGAATTAAAATGATCTTTACTTGTCTGTAACGACCCAAAACATCAAGGTCACCCTCGCGCCAGTCGTTATTAACCAGGCAGTTTAGTTTCTGCGACGTAAGCACGAACATGGCGCGGACACTCCCTCCTCTGTCATTTCTGAGGATGTGTTGTCCCATGTGAACTGCCCTTTAACATGACAGATGTCCTGTGTTAACAGTCACTTCAACTCATTGTCGTGAAAGCTAATCCCACTAGAATGGGGCTATAGGAGGACACAAAGGGAGATTATACTGAGAGATGTTTACAAACATAAAGAGAAATCATCATTCATATATGCAACGCCCGAGCCCCTCCTCCTTCAGTCCACATGCAGTACATCTACACTGTACAGTCACAATGTCAACATGTTATTATGGCTAATCCCAAACGATCTAGACCGTTTCCTGACACAGAAAAACACATGGCAGAGACCCAACGCTGCACTGGCTTTGATGCATTTCTGAATTATGAGTTGCTGTTGAAGTAGGGCCGGGCACTACGGTGATATTATGTCGTTATCATGATACGTAAATAAGTGTTTGCTTTTCCTGATTTTAAAGGCTGTGAAGACCACCCTCGTTTAATATTGTTGTTGAAAACAACCGAAGGAGTATTCTCAGGGATGGTCCTCTTGAAATTTAACACAGGCTTTCGATTTTAAATAAATTTAATTACATGTTGATATAATGTGCAGCTGTGTGTTTTCAAACAGGGAAGGAAACCCTGTCTTTGCGTTTTGTTATGAGTCCATTTCAAAAAGGGGCAACATTTTAGTTTAGTTTTGAAAATTGCCTAAAATGTCATTAATTATCTCTGCATCATGCTGCAAAGAGATCTACTGAAGTTAGCATGCTAAACATTTAGCCACAGCCCGTCCCAGTCCGAAGCCTCTGGGCTAGCAGTGTAAACACCAACACTCCTCTGAGCTCCACTGCTAACTGCATCGATAACTGGCCCAACTGAGCTTAATAGCAGCTAGCTAGCACACAAAAGAATGACTGTTACTCTGGTGATATGCTTCCCCTAATTGTTCTGAGCATGACTTTAACAGGTGGACAGTTCTTACTTCTTACATCTGAACATTTTACTCACTTTGTACAGGAAATACCAAGATATATATATATATATGTTTGTCAACATTCAGAAATCTGATTATTTCTTTTCCTTGAGCGACTCACAGTGTCAGCAGCGGTCAGGTTAATGCCGAGCCCTCCAGCTCTCGTACTCAGCAGAAAGACGAAGATATCCGTCCTGCAGAGGCCAGTGTGGGGAGGAGAGGAACAGGAGGGGGACAGAAAAAAATCAAAAGATATCATTTACAGCGGTACAGTAAAAAAAATATCCATACGCAGCATAATGGCACAAAATTAAGTTATAATGTAAGTTAAGAACCGGTCTCCAAAAATGTCGAGACAGATGTAAAGCCTGGCAGCAAAACTGGGCATAATCGACAATGACACAGTAGTAAAACATATTAAAACTTTAAGAGGAGAGAGGCCAAATGGAACATGTACTTGATATCAAAGGTGGAGTCATGTTGCCTCCAAACAAACCAAAAACTCTCTAACCTACATCTAAAACCAGAGCAAAAACCCAGCGCCTCAGAGCTGCACGCTAATGTAAACCAGAGCATGCGGATGAAATATACACAAGTGCACATATTTGGACGTATACATGTAAGACTAAACTGTTCACTGATTGCCGCGATGTACGAAAAAGGCAGATTTACGGTTAGTTACCGGCCAATGGAGGGGGTGTTTGGTTTCCTGCACGCACTCGCACT
Source organism: Sparus aurata (assembly GCF_900880675.1). NCBI lineage: Eukaryota > Metazoa > Chordata > Actinopteri > Spariformes > Sparidae > Sparus > Sparus aurata. The sequence continues at coordinate 24,018,587 of NC_044208.1, read as the reverse complement.
CATAAACACACACCGTAGATCATATCTATCATTACCCACCGGCTCTGGAAGTCGGCCACCATGTCTCTGCGCTCCGAAATCTTGGAGGATCCGTCGAGGCGCATGTAGGTGTGTTTACGGTAAACCATGTACTCCTGGGGAAGACGGGACAGGGTGAGGATGAAAAAAACTGATGAGATAATTCTGCACATCGTCTCCAAAAAAAACAAAACAAATATTAGGACATGTTTGTAAGTGTGTATTAGTGTTCCTCGATGTGTACAAATAAATAAATACTGCGATTACTGAGACAGATGTTACAATTTCGATATGATCCACAATTATTTTGACATTTCAGTTTTCATTTCCACAAACTTACAGACCCCCCAAAGCTGAAAATAAAAACTGAAATCTCAAAACTGTTTTTTTTTCTTGAATTTAACATATTCTCAAACATGCAGTGCTATTTAAGTCTCCCTCCAAGGAGCTGACATGCCCTGCAGGTCTACTAGTTGAGTTCCAGGGGTGGGAAACACTCAACTTTCATGCGAGACTTTCCGTCCGACAGCAACTTTCGTGTCCAAAATCTCAAAATCCCACATTTCTTATGCGCATTTGCTGGAGTTGAAACCTCAATCCCAGCCCGGAGAGACTCTGAGAAATGCAGAACTTGATATTCTATCCCCCCAAATGTCTCTGCGTGTGTGTGTGTGTGTGTGTGTTTGCAAGTGGGCGTCTCGAGTGCAACAGCAGTGATGAGGTGACATGTTGATCTCTCTTTAAGCATTGCCCCCCGGACCCCTGACCCCCCTCAATCAAACATGTCAGTGCCCCCCCGACAACTGACGAGGTGGTTACGATTACTGGCACACATCACATCTCACCTCTCACCATCATTACCAATGATAGCAATGATTTGACACAGTGTTTTCGGTGACCTCCCCCAAACCCCTGTCATGACACTGGTGGGGGGCCTCCTGCCCTCCTCTTTCTGTGCGTCTGGCTCTGTTCCCAACAGCCCCATCTGCTCCGAGTGAACACCACATTAGGGACCATTAGCCCGCCGCTCGCCAAACTGCTGCTGACCTTGTTCAATTGAGGTTTGATAGCGTGCCAGCAGGATGTTGCTCTTGCAGAAAGCCTTACTCAGCTCCTCCTAATCTTAATGATTCATCCAAGTCTAAATCATCAGGAATAAAAACGTTCAGAGGAGGATCACCTGAGATCTGTTTTAAGCTCTGCGACTGCAAAGCTTTTTGTGGACCTTCTCCAAGCTACCGCACTGAAACCTATACCTCAACAGCTGGCAATTTTCTCTCCGATTCTGCTCTAGCCGGTGTTAATCATAAGTGACACTGCTGTGTTTCTGCTGCTTTCCACCGAGTTTGTAATGTGTTCCACTGCGAAATGTTATAAATCAGGGTGTAGGTTGCCTGGAAAAAAATGTTGATCTTGTTCAACGAACTGTCAGCAGGATCATATCAAGTAAAAACAAAAAAATCTCTAAGGTTGTGATATCTGACAAACAAACCTGAGATGATGTATGGGAGGAGAGAGCCACGGGAGGACGGACATTTGTTTAAAAAGCACGGTGTAGTTTCCTCTTTCCTGTGTAATATTTCTGGATTTTTTAACGTTAAATCTTCAGAGTTGGCATGTGCGTTAAAAAAAAAACCTCTCAGAGTGGCAGCCAGGTTGTTCTCAACTTCCCAAAAGATAATGAGTCCCCACGGTCGAGAGAGAAAAAAAATCTTTTTGCATTGTGTATTTATTGCAGGTCTGAGGTCGGGAACACAGAGCGCGCCGTCACAGTCTGTTTCCGACCCAACGGCTACAAAAGAGCTACTACTTAAAAGAACATGACGTAATGGCACCGTGAATACATTCAAGCCAGTAAAACTGTAGACTGCCAACATTGTCACAAAGGTCTTCATTAGGACGGAGATGCCCTTCACTTCACATCAATATGTCATAACCGCTGTAAGTGCCATAATACACGACACGAACATTTTTTACCAGCCTGAGATCAGAAGAAAGAGAACTTGTTCGAGTGCCACAATCAAAGGGGCTTTTTGGAACTTGGTCGGTTGTTTGTTTTATGTTAGCAGACTCCATTTGAAAAGTAACGTTAGCTACTGTTGCTCTGTTAGCGCAGCAGAGAGAGTCACATCCTTTGGAGTGGAAATCCAACCCGAGTCCTTAACGAAGAAATCCAGAGTCCTGCTGCGATTAACAACTGGAACAGATCATCCTCAGCCTTGAATAGGCGACCAGCAGAGACAGGAAATGTCTCATTTTTTACACAATTCACTCATAAATGACCAATAAAAAAAGTGATTAATACAGGTAAATTGTTACACAGAGCCGCTTTTAATTAAAAGGGGGACTCCAGCAATTTTACCCATCAGACTCTGTTTACAAGTTAAAGCCTTTTGTGGCTCCAGAGGGAGCTCTTAGAGGCTGATAAACTGCCTCAAGTGATGTCATTTGATGAAGCATCAGTGGGGGTCCTAAGACTACAGGTTTTCTTTTTCCTGACTCGCACTCCTTGAGGCTACATTAACCGCTACTACGCATAACTCGGAATTAATTGTCTGTGGCGGGTTGTGGCAAATGTGGGCGCGCGTGAACACGTGGAATAGTGTTTCATATATCTTTTAGCAGCAGTGCGTCGCGAGTCCAACAAAGCTTAAGGGGTGCAAAGCTACACTGGCAGAGTTCTCCTTTGAGTGATTTCATATCATATAAAAGCAGAACAGCATCCCAGTTCAGACCGCTGCATGAGCGTGTGCCATGATAGCCGCCTGGAAAATACTGCGACAGCGTCCGTCTATCCAGAGCCTCGACTTTAACAACCTCAATAAATAAAACTTCACTACCCATGATCCCCTATCACATGGCTCTTTAATGCGTTGTTACGAGATACATTTTTATTTTATTCTCTTGAATTTACAATCACAGTGGGGCAGAAAAATATAACAGGTAATAAATATTTTTCTGAGTGTGTCACCGTGCCCCGCTTTTCTGTTGGTTAGTAATGAATAAGAGGAAGTGACAGGCAAATACAGTCAGAGTTTTATATCTACAATCTGTATTCTTTGATAAAAATCTGCTGCTGATTTTCTGGCTGCAGCAGCGGGGAGTAAGTGTGGGCATTCCCGCCAGGCGCTGTAATCTAAGCCGCAGACTTGCAGTACAGTAAAGTGCCTTCTAAGCAGCCGCAGACGCACAACTCAAGCAGGGGAGGCAGTGACTTGGCGGTCCGGCTCCGCTATCGGCTGCTGCCAGAGAAAGCCAACAATGTTATTTTTCTTCAGGCCACCCGGATCTCGGCGATCCATCACCCCGACGACGTGATGTCACCAGAAGGACCGGCAGCCGACCGGCGACGAAAACAATGACGCTAATGACAGAGATTAGCGTCGGCCTCTCCTCCACTCTGTCCCTTAGTCACAGTCTCATGTTCAGGAAATCAACTCCATCTGCAGAATTTTTTATTTTTTTTTTCTATATGGCCGAGGAAAGCTGAAGCCAGACTGGCTGAATATAAGAATTCATTTGTGGATTTCTGAGCAGAAGAGATGTTGTCTCAGCCTCCAATCACTGTGTGAGGTCACCGACACTCACAGCCTGGGAGGGACGACTACAGGTGAACAGTCGGTGAGAAGAACACTAACACAGAATGACTGACTCACGTTATCTGAGCCATCTCCTCAGCGCTGCCGTTTTCCTCTGGCCTTTAAACACAACAGGCATTCCCACTGTTTTTCAGACACACAGGAAGACGGTCCTTAACCACCTGGGCTGGGTCCATCTACCATCAAAAGGTTTGGCTGTGGAAACAGCACCGCGCCGTGTGAATGGGGAAGGAATTCCCAATGACATCATGCTCGAGGACTTTTGGCTCCATAGCGATGTTTGCAACAAATACGGAGGCAACAATGGAGCGTTGCGCCAAGACTTTCGACAATCGACACATGACCGCCGGCGAAACTGCTCTGCGTTATTGTTTTTCCCATAGAGAGCGGCAACGCCGATCCAACTTATTTGAAAACAGAAATGATTAAGACACAGAAAGTGATGAAGTGGATTTCTTCTCTTACAGTCCAGGTTCATAAATCAGCTTAACGGTATGAAGACGTATCTGCGTTGTCTCTCTGCCCATTAAATCATTTATCTTGTGGTGATAAGGGAAACAAGAGTGGCTTAAACTCACCCTGGTTTATCTCTTTTTCTGTCTTTCTGCCCCTCCTACAACTATTTTCAGGGTACGTACACTTTAAAAAGTACCTGAACCAAAAATTTCCAAAGTCTCAATGCTATATGATCATATCTACATTTATGCTATACGTGCAATTGCAGTTTACTAACTGCTTTATAGCCACAGGAGTCAATATGTCTATTTCACCAATGAAAAAGTAACCAACAGCTGAAACGTTTTTGTTCATTTTGGCCACTATATTTGACACTTTTATTTATCTTATTTTCGGGCTGTATATATTTCCTTTGTTTGTTTGTTTTCATCGTGATTATTCAATTCTTGCAACGTTCGACGCTAGAAGGCGACAAACAACAATTTATTTTAGATTATCAAAAGATTGTTGGTGTGTAGATGAAACACCAGATTATGTCAACAAGCTTTTTTTGAAAGATTCTATTGGAATACAAACATATTCCTAACCTTGAAAACACTACGGATAAAATTTTGCACTTTGTTGTCGCACTTCTTCCTCTTCTAACCTTGCGGCCCTCGCCACTCGCATCTCCCCCCCTCCACCTTTCCTCTCCCCCTCGCTCCTTCCAGTCATCCCTCCCATCTGGCTGCCTCCCCTGCAGATGAGACCCCGCTAATTAGGCCTGACCTGTTAATTAGCCGTCTAATGAGTGCACTAACGAGGGACAGGCAGGCTGATTAGGAGTACAGCAGCTCAATACCTTGCTGATGAAGGCGGAGCAGCACGGATGAAGGCGAATGACACGTCGAAGGTGCAACGTCAGAAAAGATTATTCTTGGTAGTTGGTGTCTGTGTAACGTGTGCGCACTCAAATGAAACTAAACCACTTTTTGATTAACAATGAACATCAGTAGAGTGTGTGTGTGTTTGCACCTCCAGCAGGTCTATCATGCGGGTCATCTGGGAGTAGATGAGCACTCTGTGTCCCTGGGACTTTAGCCGACTCAACAGGACATCCAATGTGTGGAGTTTGCCACTTTCCATGATCAGGCTCTCCTTATCTAGAAGAGGGAAAGAGAAAAAGACATGAATGAATACCAAAACTGCTCGTTCCACTTTATTTTACACAGTCAGGATGTCCAGCGTGACATTTAAAAATACATTTTTGGTGAAGTTTATTAAGAAAACATGAGAAAACGCTGACGCATGTATTAGTTACAAGCTCGTCGTGTCACTTTTTTCCCCTCGCTGCAAAGATTTAGTCTTTTTACATAATATCATAATGTGATACATCTGCACCCTCACTGAATACAGGAAAGCAGCCCGATCAATTCAGAGGTTATTAACTCCTCCCGAATCAATATAAGTCTTCGACGGGGCAGCATTCTCCGGGATAAAGACCCTTTCACCGGAGCGGATCAGCCTCCTAAATCTGTCCCTGATCTGCCGATTGTTTAAATAAAGCATGTGCCCTTATTGACTGGACGTGCTGATGAGAGCAGAGAGAGCGAGAGAGGGACGGAAAGAAAGAGAAATTGGGAGAAAAAGGTGATTTACACTCCATTTCACAACAATGGCACAAAAGACAAACAAATACGGCCTAGCAGTTGGTCTTCGTCACGTTAGCGCCGCCGCCACATCGCGCGTTCTTCAACGATCTGACCCGGGGTCTGCTGTTCAAGTGGTTCCCCTCCACGTCCAGCTGATGAGGAATTAACGTCATCTGGCACAATGGCAGAATGAGAAGGGGGCCGGGGCTGCCATCGACCCAGTGACAGGCACACTATGGTGTTTGACCAAGGGGTCGTGACCCTAAGTGGGGAGAACCTAAGGCCAGGTCCAGGGTCAGCTGACAGGGTCGAGCCAAGGGTTACAAGAGAGTCCCTGAGGGGGAGTCAGGCTTGGCCGCCTCGCACTCGAGCCGGGACACTTGTTCCCAAGCCCTTTTGCACAGTGAAAACCTGGCCGAATAAATATTTCCCAGTCTTATTTCCTTGCTTTGTCAAAGTAATGTAACCAACCGCGTTAAAATCACGTGCTATCAATCCAAAACACAAGGTCAGGAAGCCGAGGCTGTGATAAAAACATGCATACGACAACGTCCTGCCACAATATACGTAAACCCCTCCGACAGCCATTACGCTTAATGATCCAACGAGACTCACAAAACCAACTGGATCTTTCTCCGTTTTTGTTTTTTTTAAACTGGTACCATTCAATGCTAATGTGTACTCAGGCTGAACCCTGACCTGTGACCCTTCAGTATAGCCCCCCGAAACAAGGTCAGGGCCTGTAGAGGTGTTAAAGAGGAACTAATAGAACAGATGAACAGGGGAAACACTCTGGGGAGGGATTGGAGGGCTCACCTACGGGTCACTCTGGAGTGGTGGGTAAGCCTGTCAGACACACTCAGCCCCGGTCACACAGTGTTAGAGCCTCTCAGCAGGGATCGGGCAGGATAAGATTGTTTCACGGATCTCAATAAAAACACTGCGGATACACTCTACTTGTTTGGTGTGTGAATTCGACAGGTGGCTAATTTCCTACGTATTGCACCTTTAAGCACGGTTTGATGATTAACTGGATATCGTGAAACGCAAATGACTTTGGCCGGGATAATCGTGACATGAAGCTCTCACGCTGTCCCGTGCCTCATCCTGTGCGAACGCTGACAGGATGAGTTCTCAGTCAAAGTTTATCATTGCCTATTTCTCTTGTTTGGGTTTCCTCCAAACAGCTGGTGCACGCAGAGTATGCCTTTCACTACTGTTGTCAATCCTCGTTATATTTCAAGTGAATAAGTTGACATGAAGTGGGCTGCAATTGTGAAACTCGAAGGAAATGAAGACATTGAGGGAAGAAAAAGGGAAAAGGGGCATGGGAGGATAATAAAAGGCAGTCAAAACACACGTATGGCAAGAGACAGTAAACTTAATCTGAAGCAGATCCGGCTAACTTTAGATTTACTGTAAGGTATGCAGCTGTTATGCATTGCTGTGGCACGATTTTAGTGCGCAGTAAGACAGCAGAGCACCGCAATCCTTGAGATACACAAACACTGTAGCCGGCCTTCAGAGGCCTATAATTAGCCTTGGCGTCGAGAAAAGTGGCTGAATTGAAAAGTAAAAAGGAGGAGAGCGTGAGACGTGCAGAAGAGTAGGCATGAGCAGCAGAAGAAAAAGGTCCAGACAGAAAGGGACAGACGGAGAGTGAGAGGGGGTCTGTGGTGGCTCCGGCTGCAGCGAGGCGGTATTAGCACGGTGGCGGCGGCGGTGATGTTGTGGTCAAGAAGAGACGGGGCCTCTTTACCGCAGGTGCCAGTCTAACCAGGGCCGCTGCTCAGTCAAGGGCAGCGACCAGCGCTGCGGGCCGCGCCGCCAACCACCCAAATGCAAACCACCACTTGGCAAAGGTGCAAATGCTCATATAAGGCAATATTGCTCAGCCCCTGCCTCCAATCTGTTTCTGTTTAGCAGATTATATCTAAGCCTGCAGACTCCGATGTCATGTTTGAAGATAGGTTCAACCCCCCTATAGAGGATTTCTGCGGCCCAACACGACTAAAACGTGGTATGTATTTAAACTAATTCTTGAAGGGCATAAACTGTAAATCTGAAAATCCCATATTAAGCAGTTGGATACTATTATTTCTGTACGAAGAGACATGTCAGTCTGGATAATCCTCTTGTTTGTGCCTGGATTATGAAGGAGACCATTAATAGGAGAGCTGCTCTGCTTCTTAAGAAAGCCACATTGTGACATTTTAACTACATTGATGGGATCTCCCCATATTTTGATCTTTGTGTGCCAGCTAAAGCCCCAGCGCCCCCTTTTAGCTGGCACACATGGCATCGGATCACTGACATATTGACAGTGACAATCAACCTATAGACAGAATGAGCGATACAAAAACAATTCTAAATATTGAAAAGGCAGCAGAGAAACAGAGAAACGGATGCAGGACAGAAAATGATAAGACCTTAAAAATAATATGTATATATCCCGCCCCTGCAACTATCCAAACTCCCTAAAGCCCAGCGATGTGGCTTACAGAGAGAGGTGGCCGAGTTCAAAACATTTAGAGCTGCATACAGAAAATCCCTATTTCTAAATATCGCTGCCATACCCTGTAAAGCACGGCCAAGAAAATGAATAATTGCGATTTGGGAGGGCTCTGGTGGTCTGTCTCACTCCAACATAACACTTATGGCTTACATTATAAGCTGCATGTGGCTGCAGCGAAATGCACGACCGTGGGGTCAGAAATGTGAGCAAACTGGATGCAGCAACTGTGCATGTAACACGGATTGCGAGGGGCTTAAAAGGGATTTAAACGGATATTTACACACGTCGAACTCGTGTGGCACTTTTAAATGAATTGGCCCTCAAGATTTGCCCAGTTGAGATTCAATCGAGACGAGTTTGCACAGAAGCAGCGGCGTGAAAAGGAGCCTCGGATCAGCTCGCGTTCTCGGAGGGAAAATGTGGATTGAAAGCGCACAAAAACAAAAACAAAAAAAAAAAAAAACGGTCACAAAACAACTTTCTAATTGCGGACTGACGGGGACGAGGGCTGCGCTGAGACCACACCCCGACAACACAAGCAAATCCCATGTGGTGTCACACCACTCTGCCGTTGCTATGGATACACATATCAAGCTTCACCACCTGCCCTGCCCCCCCCCTTTTCACAGCACCCCACCACCCACCCGCCTAAATCCAATCCAGCCTAACAGCGGTATTCGCCCAGCCAGCCCTCCCCGTCTCCTCCGATCCCGTACCTCCTGCTGGCAGATTAGGCTACACTCCCCTGTCCCTCCTCTCTCCCCCTTTCCACCGCATCCACTGCGCCCTCCAGCTCCCTCTCCCCACACACACCCTCTCTCTCCCTCCCCCTACTGTCTGTCCCCTGACGGTGTAATCCAATCCCTGTAGGGCCAGAGCCAGGGGCCTGACACGGTCCTGACCCAATTAGAGGCCTGCTGCCAGCTAATTAACCCCGGCCCAGCCCTGGTGCCTGGCGCCTGATACTCCCAAACCAACTACGGCGCTAATTTCATTAATACGCCACTAGAATCTTCTGCCCTGTCCTGTCCCCTTCCCCTCTGCCGCTGCTGCTGCTGCTACTGCCAAAGCCAAGAGCGGAGCCGCCCCCTAACCGGGGTGGAAGTGGGCCAGATGCGATCGAGAAAGGAGATGAACAGCAGCGAGATTGCAGAATGGAAGGAGAAAAAAAAAAAAGAATCCGGAGCTGATGAAAGAAGATGGATGGATGGTTATGTGAGAAAGAGAGACAGATGGGGGGCCACAGAGCAGGTCGAATCAACGATCGAACCGAGCGTCAGCCCCTCACTGTATAATGATATATTACACTGTGAAATCAATAAGTCAATGGGCAACACTTGTTCAGCACCGCTGATGATGGAAATATTAGCCCGACACTACTTTGCTGCTTCTGCACGTATCGACAAAAATCGGGACTTAAACTTAATTTTCTCGCCGCCGCGGCATCAGCGGAGCTAAGAGCCAGATGCCATCGGGAGGATTTGGATGCTGGGAGTGAGGCGACAGACAAGAAAAACGGGGAGATCTGAGTGTCTCGTTAGAGCTCGATGACGATCCGTCTGCATCCAGCACGCAGCATCTCCACTCTGGAGCCGAGCCAAGTGACAAGCATGAATTCCTGAGAGCACCGAAAAACATGTCTGCGTGACTACTTGTGAGAGAAAGTGAATGATGGACTGCATTTATATCTGTGTGCGTTTATATACACATACATATATATATATCTATGGAATCTGTTTGCAAATACATCACTGTCTCCCCTCGACGAGCACTCCCCTCGGTTCTCTAGGAGTCGTTAAGCAGGGGCAGAGACAGACAGTCTGTGAAGGTTTCGCGGGGGAATCTCACCACACCACAGCAGCCCACTGTGAACTCTGTCATTAAGACAGATTACCGCTAGTTACCCCTGGCCCGGCAGCGACTCGACACACACCACAGATAAAAGCTCGCTGGCTATGGGAGAGGGAGTGAGTTGGATGCTCCTTGGCCTCCATGTTCAAAAGATGTCATCGTGGAGGTATAATGTGGCTAATGTCTCCC